>NW_021604597.1:8490351-8565455 GCF_004785775.1 Grammomys surdaster | reverse complement strand
TCTCTCTCTCTCTCTCTCTCTCTCTCTCTCTCTCTCTCTCTCTCTCTCCCCCTCTCCTTTTTCTCCTATCTAGTGATAGCAGGTGAAAGTGGAGGGGATAAAGTGTGGGCAAAAGAAGAGGAACCTACAAAGTAGTGAAGACCAGCTACAGGACCTTTTTAATCACAGAACTCTGAAAGCAGAGGCAGGTGAATCCGTAAGTTTGAGGCTGGTCTGGTCTACATAGCAAGTTCTAGTTCAGTCAGGAATAAGAAGTGAGACTCTCGGGAGAGAGATGGGGGAGATTTGTAGAGAGGCCTTGGCATTCAATTTCACTAAGCAACGTAGGCAACATATGGTGGCCTTCCATGGTGGCTCTGGGACACTGTTTCATTGTTAATGTTCATTTTAAATTAGCAGGAATTTCAGTAGTTTATATTTTCAGTTAAGTTGTGAGCATACATTAAAAGCTATGAATGCTTTTGGAAAGACAATGATAGCACTGGAGAATTTCACACCACGGTGGAAAGTCATCTCAGAACTGAAGGTGAAAGTGAAGACATCTTTTCCGTTCTTAGCTTCCGTACAAGAACAAAAGGAGAAAGGGAAGGTACCGGATACCCTTTTTTCTATTCATACTAGTTAACATTTTTTTTCCAGTTTGGAACCACTAACCTAAGAGTTTATTAGACATTACAGTACACACCTGTGATCCAGGCACTTGGGCCATTTGTAGTCCAGCAGGAGGACTGTTGAGACCCCGTGAGGCCAGAGAGCCTCCAGAGCAAGACCCTGGTGCAACCCCCCAGCCCTCCCCAACAACAACAAAAAAACCTTGGTCTCAAGAGGAACTGAAATGAGAACTGTGTTCTGGTTTGTAACCACCAGGTGGAGACCACACAAAACGAAAGGATTTCCTGCGTTTTAAGTGTGAATTTGAACACCTTAAGCGACCTACGGACTTCCTGTAAGTGTCCTCATAGCGCTGACCTCATAGGACAAAATACTTCATAGATTTCACCTACAATTCAAGGAAGAAAATCATAACACGATCGAGTCAGTGACATTAAAACTAAAACTAAGCTGGAGGTAAGCCACTGCTATAATCCTCGGTCTCGGGAAGCTGAGTCCGGAGTAGTGAGGAGGGCTGATTCAGACCACGCGCAGGGCCGTGCAGGACGACAGACACTGCAAGATCCTGTTTAAAAAAATAAATAAATCCAACCAAAGAACAACAACAACAACCTCCTCTAAAATTAAAATCGAGATACATGTATACTTTGAGCCTAACAAAGTAAGAATCTTTCCATGTTACATTACCATCACTTAGGTTCATGTGTATAAAATGAAGCAGACAGGGGCAGCAACAGTGGGAGGAGGGGAGGAAGAAAGTGGTGGAGGATAAAGGGAAGGAAGAAAAATGGGGCGCAGCAGGGAAAAGGAGGGGAAGGAAGGAGGGGGAGCTTCTATTTCCACCAGAATTGAAGGATTTTTTTTTTCTCACCTGGGGTAAGCTGCTTTTTTTTCCCCCCTAACTTTAGCCTAGCTGTGTTTTGAAGTGAGATCCTCAGTATTCACAGGTTACCTTACATGATTTATTCTTTTCAGGTGGGGGGGTTCTTCTTACACAATATGTGGAGGTTATAATAATCAAGTAGCCATATAATCACTCTGAACATTATGGGCATATGATGACTGATCCACTTAAGAGTTTCCATGTGCCGGACATGCTGTGAACCAGAGGCATAACATTGCTCAGCAGATTTCTAGAACTCACCCACACAACTGAATTTTTCTTCTTCCTTCCTTTCCGTCCTTCCGTCCTTTCTTCTGTACTTCCTTCCTTTTGTGGAACTGAGTATAAAATGTGGCTCCATATATGCTAGGTAAAACAGCCCCCAGACCTACATCCTTAGCCTGTAGAACTGAAATTCTGCAGCACTAATCTGTAGCACAGTTGTTTCCCATTCGCCCTAGCTCCTGATAATCGCCATTGACTTTGGGATTGGCTTCCCTACATCCTCCACTTCAGCGGAATCATGGCACATCTTCTTCTTTGACTGACTTCTTTCTCAGTATGATCTCCTCTAGTTTATTTTATGCTGTCATGTAGATCAGAAGACACCTTTTGCTTAAGGCTAAATAAATTTTTCTTCACGCATTTGTAGATTGCTGATCAATATTTTGTTTCCATATTGTGAAACACAGAAATAATATTACACTAAAGATGGGATTACTGAAATTTCTATGAGATCTTGATTAATTTTGATGTATACATGACATTAAGATTTATGGTTCATATAATAATTCTATTTTTAATTTTTAAAAATTTATTTACTGTGTATACAGTGTTCCGCCTATATGTATGCCTGTACACCACAAGAGGGCACACTAGATCTCATCATAGATGGTCACAAGCCACCATGTGGTTGCTGGGGATTGAACTCAGGACCCCTGGAAGAGTAGTCAGTGCTCTTAACCTCTGAGCCATCTCTATAGTCTCTCTATTTTTAATTTTTGAGGCATTGCTTTTTTGATTTTATCACAAAGGTTCCATCAATAGTCTCAATAGGTAATGTATAAGAGCCCTAATTTCTCGAATCCTTGCCAATATTTATTATCTTAAAAGTAATTTTATTTTAAATTATGTATATAACTGGGTGTGGCTTTGTGCAAATGAGTACAGTTGCATGCAGGCACCAGAAGAGGGCGATGAATCCCTTACAGTTGAGGTTACAGGCCAAGGGAGCCTTCAACTTGAGCACTGGCAACCAGACTGGTCCTCTGCAAGACTACACAATGTTTAACTGCTGAGCCAACTGTCTAGTCCCCTCTAAGTGAATGACACTTTATTTTGACTTGAATTTTCAGTCATCTAAGGAGGTGGTTCTCAAGCTGTGAGTCTCAATACCATTGTGGGTAGAATGGCCCTTTCTCAGGGAGTGGCTTAGCACACATCCCACACATCAGATACACAATTCATAGCACTAACAAAATTACAATTATGAAGTAGCAGAAAAATAATTTTATGTTTGGGGATGGTCACCACAACATGAGGACGTGAATTAAAGGGTCTCAGCATTAGGAAGTTGAGAGCCACTGCCTAACGTTTAGTGAAGTGGAGCCATCTGTATATCTTCTCTGAAGAAATACCATCTCAGGTCCTTTGCCTGCTTATAAAAATCGTGGTGCCATTCCATAATTCTTCAGAACAACAGTGAATCCATACATTTCTGTGTTATCTATGTAGCCAATTCTAAATACTCTCAGGTTTTAGGTATTTAACCTCATGTTTTCAAAATGTATTAGAACATTTAAAATGTTTTGTTTGAATATATGTTTATGTAATTATACATATATAATACATATATATCTATAAGGTAGGTAATATACACTTGCTTAAAAGAGGCAACTAAGATATGGTAACAGAAAATGTGTAGATTTAACTTATACTTTTTTTTGTGTGTTGTTTTTTTGTTTTTTTCGAGACAGGGTTTCTCTGTGTAGCCCTGGCTGTCCTGGAACTCACTCTGTAGACCAGGCTGGCCTCGAACTCAGAAATCGGCCTGCCTCTGCCTCCCAAGTGCTGGGATTAAAGGCGTGCGCCGCCACCACCGCCCAGTTTAACTTATACTTTAAAGTCGTTATTTTTGTTAAAATGTAGACTTTTATTGTCTTTGGAGTGCTAATTGCAATTCTGTGTCTTCAGCATGATCCATCCACAAAGCATTCAAGTTAGAAGATAGGTCTTTGTCATTTATTAATATTTCTACTGCATCTGTCCACTTTCATTTGCCTTAGAGTCCATCCCAACATTGCTGAGAAATTGTAGCCAGCCTCTCATTTTTCCATTTCTTTGCCTTTTCATAAAGGTGTTATTTCACAGAACCAAACGATGTCACACCAGTCCTCGTTAAGGCCTTCAGCCATGACTTGCTGCCAACAGAGTCAATTTGGAGCTGTTTGGCTTGTTTGAAATCTTTGACAGGAAAGGTAAGAAAGAAAACAATGAAACCTCCACAGTCTTCCTCAGTGCAGAGTATATTTACTTTACATAAGACTATTAATGTGACATAGAAGCACACCCACACAAACCATGTTCTGCAGTCACGATATCGCTTTGCCTCATGGCTGCTATCTTCTTTGGGGAGAAGAAAGTTAAATATGTTAGTTTATCAGACTTGTTACATGTTGTCTTATACATAACAGCACTCTAGAGAAAACTTCTGTATATTTATGACTATAAGACCATGGTAAGCAAGGGCAGAAGAACATGATAAGCCTACAGGCATTTTAGGGTCTTCATCCATTCCTGACTTAAGAGTTCCAAAAATCAGTAATTGTATTTGCTTTTAAAGCTCTCAGGTTGATGTTTTTCCTATAGAAAGCAAAAGCACACCCATTTAAACAATTATTTATTTACATTCCAGTGGTTGCCTCCTTCCTAATTCCTCCACAGTTCCTCATCCCATTCCTCCTCCTCCTGACCTCCGAGAGGATGCTCTTCCCCACCAGGCCTCCTGCTTCTCTGGGGCCTCAAGTCTCTTTAGGATTAAGTGCATCCATCTTCTCCCACTGAGGCCTGACCAGGGAGACCTCTGCTATATACATGCCAGAGGCCTCGGATTAACCCATGTATGCTCCTGGTTGGTAGCTCAGTCTCTGAGAGCTCCCTGGGGTCCAGGTTAGTTGAGATTGCTGGTCTTCTTATGGGATCATCCTCCCCTTCAGCTTCTTCAATCCTTCACCTAATTCAACCACAGGGGTCCCAAACTTCTGTCCAATAGTTGTGTGTAAGTATCTGCATCTGTCTTAGTCAGCTGCTGGTAGGGCTTCTAAGAGGACAGCCATACCAGGCTTCCCACCTGTAAGCACATCATAGCATCAGTAATAGTGTCAGGCCTTGGTGCCTCCTCATGACATGGTACCCAAGTTGGGCTGGAAATTGGACTACCTTTCCTTAGTCTCCATTTTTGTCCATGCAGTTCTTTTAGACAGTAATAATTCTGGGTCAGAAATGTTGACAGTGGGTTAGTAACCCCATCCCTCCACTTGAGGCCCTGTCTATCTACTGGAAGTAAGCTCTTTAAGTTCCCTTTCCCCAATGTTGGGCATTTTGGCTAAGGTCACCCCATTGAGTCCTGAGAGTCTCTCACTTCCTAGATCTCAAGTACTTTCTAGAGGCCCCCTTCTCCTTCCACCCCCAAGGCTGCTAATTTCCATTTATTCTCCTGGCCCTCTGGGCTTCTCTCCTATCCACCCCCCCAATACCTGATGTTCCCCTTTTTGCCTCCCTTTCCCCTCTCCCACCCAAGTCCCACTTTCCCTCTGCCTCCCATGATTGTTTTCTTCCCCCTTCTAAGTGGGATTGAAGCATCCTCACTTGGGCCTTTCTGCTTGTTACACTTCTTACAGTCTGTGGGTAGTATCCTAGGTATTCTGTACTTTTTGGCTAATATCCACTTATTAGTGATATGTCTATGCATGTCCTTTTTTAATTACCTCACTCAGGATGATATTTTCTAGTTCTATCCATTTGCCTGCAAAATTCATGATGTCCTTGTTTTTCATAGCTGAATAGTACTCCATTGTGTAAATGGACCACATTTTCTGTATCCATTCTTCCATTGAGGGACATCTGGGTTGTTTCCAGCTTCTGGCTATCACAAATAAGGCTGCTATGAACAAAGTGGAACAAGTACCTCTGTGGCATAGTGGGGCAACTTTTGGGTATATGCCCACAAGTGATATAGCTGGATCTTCAGGTAGATCTATTTCTAATTTTCCGAGGAACCTTCAGATTGATTTCCAGAGCAGTTGTACCAGTTTGATATCCCACCAGCAATGGAGGAGTGTTCCTCTTTCTCCATATCCTTGCCAACATGTGCTGTCACCTGAGTTTTTGATCTTAGCCATTCTGATTGGTGTGAGGTGGAGTCTCAGAGTCGTTTTGATTTGATTTTCATTTCCCTGATGACTAAGGATGTTGAACATTTCTTTAGGTGCTTCTTGGCCATTAGAGAGTCTTCTGTTGTGAATTGTCTATTTAGCTTTATACCCCATTTTAAAAATTGGGTTATTGGGGGGGGATGAGATTAGCTTCTTAAGTTCTTTATATATTTTGAATATTAGCCCTCTATTGGATGTAGGTTTAGTGAAGACTTTTTCCCAATCTGTAGGTTGCTGACTTGTCCTGTTGATGGTGTCCTTTGCCTTATAGAAGCTTTTCAGTTTCATGAGGTCCCATTTATCAGTTGTTGATCTTAGAGCCTGAGCCAATGACTTCGAGGCTCTTTCCTACTTTCTCTTCTATTAGGTTCAGTGTATCTTTTTTTTTTTTTTTTTTTTTTTTTAAAGACAGGGTTTCTCTGGCTGTCCTGGCTGTCCTCGTCACTCTGTAGACCAGGCTGGCCTCGAACTCAGAGATCTGTCTGCCTCTGCCTCCCAAGTGCTGGGATTAAAGGCGTGCGCCACCACTGCCCAGCCAGTGTATCTGTTTTTATGTTGAGGTCCTTGATCTACTTGGACTTAAGCTTTGTGCAAGGTGACAAATATGGATCTATTTTCATTCTTCTACATACAGACCTCCAGTTAGAGCAGCACCATTTATTGAAGATGCTTCCTTTTTTCCACTGTATGTTTTTGGCTTCTTTGTCAAAGATCAAGTATCCATAGGTGTGTGGGTTTACTTCTGGGTCTTCAATTCTATTCCATTGATTGACCTTTCTGTCTCTGTACCAATACCATGTGTGGTTTTTTTTTTTTTTTAAATCACTATTGCTTTGTAGAAAGGCTTGAGATCAGGGATGGTGATTCCTCCAGATCTTTTATTTTTGAGAATTGTTTTGGCTATCATGGGTTTTTATTTTTCCATATGAAGTTGAGAATTGCTCTTTCCAAGTCTGTGAATAATTGTGTTGGAATTTTGATGGGGATTGCATTGAATCTGTAGATAGATTTTGTTACGATGGCTATTTTCACTATGCTCATCCTACCAATTCATGAGCATGGGAGACCTTTTCATCTTCTGAGGCCTTCTTCAGTTTCTTGTTTTCAGGGATTTGAAGTTCTTGTTATATATATATATATCTTTCACTTGATTGGTAAGAGTTACACCAAGATATTTTATACTATTTGTGGCTATTGTGAAAAGTGTTGCTTTCCTAATCTCTTTTGCAGCCTGTTTACCATTTGTATAAAGGAAGGTTACTGATTTGTTTGAGTTAATTTTATATCCTACCACTTTGCTGAAATTGTTTATCAGCTGTGGGAGTTAGTTCTCTGGTGGAATTTTTTGGGTCACTTATGTACACTATAATATTGTCTGAAAATAGTGATACTTTGACTTCTTTCTTTCCAATTTGTATCCCCTTGACCTCCTTGTTGTCCTTTGTTGTCTAATTGCTCTGGCTAGAACTTCAACTACTATAATGAATAGAGAGGGAGAAAGTGGGCAACCTTGTCTTGTCCCTGATTTTAGTGGCATTGCTTCTAGTATCTCTCCATGTAACTTGATGTTGGCTGTTGGTTTGTTACATATTACTTTTGCTATGTTTAGTTATGTGCCACGAATTCCTGATCTCTCCAAGACTTTTAACATGAAAGGGTGTTGTATTTTGTCAACAGCTTTTTCAGCATCTAATGATGATCATGTGACTTTTTGCTTGAGTTTGTTTATATAGTGCATTATACTGATGGATTTTCGTATATTTGAACCATCCCTGCATTGCTGGGATGAAGCTTACTCGATCATGGTGAATGATGGTCTTGATGTGTTCTTGGCTTCAGTTTTTGAGAATTTTATGTAATATTTTTGCATCGATATTCATAAAGTGAAATTAGCCTGAAGTTTTCTTTCTTTGTTGGGTCTTTGTGTAGTTTAAGTGTCAGAGTAACTGTGGCTTCATAGAATGAATTAAGTAATATTCCTTCTGTTTCTATTTTATGGGATAGTTTAAGGAGTATTAGTATTTGCTCTTCTTTGGAGGTCTGGTAGAATTCTACACAAAAACCATCTGGCCCTGGGCTTTTTTTGGTTGGGAGGTTTTTAATGACTATTTCTATTTCCTTAGGGGTTATGGGACTCTGTAGATAGTTTACCTGATCTTGATTTAACTTTAGTACGTGGTATCTGTCTAGAAAATCATCCATTTAATCTAGATTTTCCAGTTTTGTAGAGTATAGGCTTTTGTAGTAGGTTCTGGTGATTTTTAATTTCCTTAGTTTCTGTTGTTATGTCTCTCTTTTCACTTCTGATTTTGTTAATCTGGGTACTATCTCTGTGCCCTTTCCTTAGTTTGGCTAAGGGTTTATCTATCTTGTTGATTTTCTCAAAGAACCAGCTCTTGGTTTTGTTTATTCTTTGTATCATTCTCTTTGTTCCTAACTTGATGATTTCAGCCCTGAGTTTGACTATTTCCTGCCTTCTACTCCTCTTGGGTGTGTTTGCTTCTTTTTGTTCTAGAGCTTTCTAGTGTGCTGTTAAGTAGCTCATATGAGATCTCTCCAGTTTCTTGATACTACGATACTATGAATTTCCACTTGATGCTATGAATTTTCCTCTTAACACTGCTTTCATTGTGTCTCATAAGTTTGGGTCTGATGAATTTCACTTGAATTCTATAAATTATTTGTTTTCTTTCTTCATCTCTTCTCTGACCAAATTATCATTCAGCAGAGAGTTGTTAGGTTTCCATGAGTATGTGGGCTTTCTGTTGTATTTGTTGTTATTGAAGTCTAGCCTTAGTCTATGGTGATCTGATAGAATGCATGGAATTATTTCAATCTTCTTGTATATGTTGAGGCTTGTTTTGTGTCTTATCAACATCTAGTGTGTTAGGATCCCAAAGGTAGAGCCACATTAACAGGACACAGGGGATACACAGCTAAGTCAGCCAATGCACAGTTTATTCAAAGTTTTAGCTTCTTTTAAAGGCAAAGCAGGATAAAGATTTCCCATAGTTTTCAGTTTACACCAGGTTCTATTTCCCTAGCAATAGCTTATCTTGGTTCAAAGTGACCCAAACCTCCTTATAGACTGAGAAATCTGTCAGCTGTCCAAATCTTAGATGTGTTGCTTCTTATAACTAAAAACAAAGTTACTTTCTCATGAGCAAAGGATCATGAAGGCCGCTTCCTCAGGTTTTCAGCTTACTTGGCAGAACACCAGGATTCTCTGCTTGAGAAAGCATGCCTCCTCATTATCTTAGTATGCTAAGATTGACAGGAGTCCTTCGTTGCCCAGGAGAGCTGTCTCCTCATACCATTTCTCTACAGTGTCTGAGTATATATGGTCAAGTTTGGGGAAGGTTCCATGAGGTGCTGAGAAGAAGCTATATTTTTTTGTTTTGAGGTGATGTTCTGTAGAGATCTGATAAATCCATTTGGGTCATAACGTCTGTTAGTTTCACTGTGTCTTTGTTTAGTTTCTGTTTCAGTAACCTGGCCATCCATGAGAGTGGGGTATTGATATTGCTCACTATTATTGTGTGAGGTTCAATGTATGTTTTGAGCTTTAGTAATGTTTCTTTTATAGATGTTCAGAATTGAGACTTCCTCTAGGTGGATTTTTCCTTTGATGAATATGAAGTGTTCTTCTCCATCTCATTTGATAAGTTTTGGTTGAAAGTCTATTTTATTGGATATTAGAATGACAATGCCAGCTTGTTTCTTGGGCCCATTTGCTTGAAATATTTTTTTCCAGCCTTTTACTCTGAAATAGTATCTGACTTTGTCCCTGAGGTGTGTTTCTTATATGCTCCAAAATGCTGGATCCTGTTTACATATCTAATCTGGTAGCCTATGTCTTTTTATTGGGGGAATTGAGTTCATTGATGTTGAGAGATATTAAAGACAGATATTGTTAGATACTTTCATTTTTGTATGGAGATGGCATTATGTGTGTGTGATTCTCTTCTTTTGGGTTTGTAGTGAAATGTCTAATTTATTGTGTTTTCTTGGGTGTTGCAGATTTCCTTCCAGTATCCTCTGTAGAGTTGGGTTAATAAAAAGATATTGTTTAAGTTTGGTTTTGTCATGGAATGTTTTGGTTTCTCCATCTATGGTGATTGAGAATTTTGTTGGGTATAGTGTCCTGGGCTGGCATTTGTGTTTTCTTAGGTTCTGGATGACAACTGACCAGGATCTTCCGGCTTTTAGAATCTATGTTGAAAAGTCTGGTGTAATTCTGATAGGTCTGCCTTCATATGTTACTTGGCCTTTTCCCTAACAGCTTTTAATATTTTTTCTTTGTTCTATGCACTTAGTGTCTAGATTATACAATGAGAAGATTTTCTTTTCTTGTCCAATCAACTTGGTGTTTTGTAGGCTTCTTGTACATTTATGGCCATCTCTTTCTTTAGGTTAGGAACATTTTCTTCTATGATTTTTGTTGAAGATGTTTTCTGGCCCTTTGAGCTGGGATTTTTCTATTTCTATTATTCTTTGGTTTGCTTTTCATTGTGTCCTGAATTTCCTGAATATTTCGGGTTAGGAGCTTTTTACACTTTGTATTTTCTTTGACCGATGTGTCAATATCTTCTATGGTATCTTCTACATCTGAGATTCTCTCTTCTATCTCTTGCATTCTGGTGGTGATGCTTTCATCTGTTGCTCCTGATCTCTTTCCTAAGTTGTCCATGCCCAGGGTTGCCTCCTTTTGAATTTTCTTCATTGTTTCTATTTCCATTTTTAGGTCTTGGGCCATTTTGTTCAATTCCTTCACCTGCTTGATTGTATTTTCCTGAATTTATTTAAGAGATTTTCTTTTTCTTTAAGGGTTTATAACTGTTTGCCTGTCTTTTCCTGTATTTCTTTAATAGAGTTATTTATACTCTCTTAAAGGCCTTCATGAAATGGGATTTTAGGTCATTATCTTGTTTTTCAGATGTTTTAGGGTATCCAGGGCTTGCTATGATGGGAGAACTGGGTTTTGATGGTGCTGAATTGCACTGGGTTCTGTCACATATGATCTTGCATTTGCCTCTGATCATATGATTATCTCTAGTGTTAACTGGCCTGGGTCTCTCTGATTAGAGTCAGTCTCATTGGAGGCAGGCGGCACTATCTCTGGTGACAGACCTCCTGGGAGGCACACAGGCTGTAGGGTATGAGAGGGTATCCGGCCAGATGATCTGGCCTGGGTGGGGAAGCAGATCAGAAGGAAGGTGGAGCTTGGAAGAGTGGGTAGGTCCCCGGTCATCTGGGCTCTGGGGGTGTTCCAGATGGCATGGGTATTTGGGTGAGATTCTCACCTGTGTCCTTGGTTATTCCAGACCTCCTGTATGGTTATAATTTTACTGATCTGGCCCAGGTGGTGAAGCAGACCAGAAGGCACAACCATTTATTTTTAAATGTGTAAATGTGTATAATCATATTGTTTTTAAAATTCTGATACCAATTTTGAACTACAAGATTGTTTTTAATTTAAAACACTTCTTTCAGCTATAGATCCTCAGAGGAGCAGGCTGTGTGAGTGTTTAGTATACGAGAAGCATCTAATGGTCACATCTGCTCTGTGGCAGTTTTAAGATAGGATACCTGGGAAGAATGTAAATTTGTTTTCCCAGGTGTGAGCATTTTCTTACATAGTCCTATATAAAACAAGACAAGACAAAACAAAACAAAACAAAAACCAAGCAACAAAAACAAAACACTTTTTTTCCTGTTCAGCCCCTGCTCCCAGAATGATGACTCTTGAGGCTAATTATTTATTATTAAATGACCAGTCGATAAGCCTTGACTACTTCCCTTACTAGCTTGTAACTTATTTAACCTAGTGTATGTTTCCCACATGGTTAGTTACCTCTCCTTCAGTTCTGAATCACTTCTTCCTTTGAGACTTCTTCAGTACCTCACTCAAATCTTCTTGGCATCTTTCTCTATTCTATCCTGGGTTCAGATACCTGCTGGTTTATCTGCCTTTCCTTTTATTCTATTTCCCAGAATCTTCTCTCTTCCTGACAGTGTCCCACCTCCTATTTCCTCAGCTCATTGGTCATTGGGATTTTTTTGTTGGCAGGTGATGCTTATAAGAGATTCTCTCTACAGTCCTACATTTTCCCATGAGGAATTTGTCTCCTTCAGTTTTCTGGCATTCTTTGACAAGCTTCCTGTTCTCCAGCTTTATAGTTTAATATACAATTGATCTATAGAACAAGATGGCGAACACTAATACAATGAGATATATTTAACTCTTGAGCTAGATGTTTTGACATCAAACTCAAAGTTCTTAAATATTAATTTATGTATATTTTGTCTGTGAGATGGCTAGGCCCACATGAACAATTCAGTATGTATCTTTGGAGGTCAGAGGACAGCTCAATGTGGGTTCTTACCTGACACCTTGCAGGCCCTGGGGATCTAATTTGTGCTTGCATGCAAATGGCTTTTAACTCCTACTCATGAATCTAGGATAGTCTTCCCAAAAGTTTTGCTTGGGGGAAGATACTTCTTCCCTGAGATGTCTGCTCTTAATTCAGTGAGTACTAAGGGAAAAAGAGAAAGCACTTTCCCATCATTTCAACAACTGTTCTGTGTTTATAGTCTACAGAACCACATTTCTATATACTATTTAACTGACCCCTTAAAAGTACCTTGTGAAGCCAATCAATGTTCTAGCATAGAGTGGGAAGAGGTTCAGAAGCCTCATTCCCCACCTGAGGCATAGTGGACAGTTGAAGGCTGTGGGAGGGTGAGTCAATTTTTTTAAGGATGTGGCTTTTGGTATATTGATCATCCAAGAGGGATAGAATTCTGGTTCTCTACAAGTACAGAATAGGTTCTTAACTCATGAGCCATCTTTCTAGTCCTACAGAGGGCTTTCAGTGAAGTAGCTCTATGGCAACATCTCCTATTTTCCTGGTGACACTGGAAAGAGAGACTTGAAACGTGACCTGAGAATTTAAAGTACTGGAGGAAAAGATGGAGATATCAGGATTTTGCTGAGGCCCATTAAGGAGAAGCTACATCCCCCTGGTGAAAAGAATAAAACCTGAGTTCTGCCTGACACCTGTTCCAAAGATTAGAGCATTACAGACTGTTGTCTCATCCCTTAAGATTTAATGGAGCTGAACCTGTCAGTCACTGGCCAGGAGATGACCCCCATGAAGGCTGACTCAACTTATGATATGCCAGCGCCATTGTGTTATAATAAGCAAAGGCATCCAATCTCAGCCCTGGTATCCATGTCCATCATGATGTCTAGTTCAACTGAGAGCAGTATCATGGAGGGGTTGGTTGTCAAGGGCAACTTGAATATTGGAAGCAAGAAAGGCAATGGCATACGTGTGGATTAATTAGCTGGAAGGCAGTGACAGGCGTTGGTTGCACATAGGCAGAGGGCACCTGAGGAATTAAGGCAGATGACAGTATCTAGGTGGTTAGAATTTTTGTTGTTGCTGATGTTGTTTAGTTAGTTTTTAAAAATTAGTTATTCTTTTTTTTTAAAGAGGAAGTTGAGTCATGAAAGAAATAGCAAGAAGCCAAGACTGTTTGAAGGACTGGTTGATGTTTAGGAATTTAGTATTAGTATGGAAAGCCTTTGGTCAGTGAAAGAATTCGCTCTTTAGACCAGAGTAGAAAGATGACAACTGGGACTGGAGAGATGGCTCAGTGGTTAAGAGCACTGACTGCTTTCCCAGAGGTCCTGAGTTCAATTCCCAGCAACCACACGGTGGTTCACAACCATCTGTAATGGGATCTGATGTACCTTCCTAGTGTGTGTTTGAAGACAGCTACAGTGTACTCACATAAATAAAAATAAATCTTTTAAAAACATATTAAAAAGAAAGATGACAACTTATTTGGTGTGCTGCAAGAAACAAAGAAGTGTGAAAATATATAGCAGGTGTAATGGGCTGTAGGAGATCTGCCTTTGGAAGGAGGCCTGTTTAGAAGTTTAGAGAAAACTTCTTTGTGTACTATTTCCTGGCATGCCTACCATTTGGATGGAGGCAACTCTTTCTGATACATATGAAATTGTGGCTATTTCTGCTGTTATGCTGATTCACAGTTTGGAGAAACAGAGCCATTGTTGTTGTTGTTGTTGATCTTGATCTTTCTTTATTCTGTACACTAAGTGTTTTGATTATTATGTTCTGAGGGGACTTTCTTTCCTGGCCTAGTCTATTTGATGTTCTGTATGCTTTTTGTACCTTTATAGACATCTCTGGTAGAAGTTAGGGAATTATTGTCTGTGATTTTGTTGAAAATATTTTCTATGCCTTTGGCCTGTGTTTCTCATCCTTTCTCTAATTTATGAGATTTTATCTTTTCATAGTTGCTAGAATTTTCTGGATGTTTTTGAAGCAGGAGTTTTTAATTTTAACATTTTCTTTCATTGACATATCCATCTTTTCTGTTGTGTCTTCAATGCCTGAGATTCTCTCTTCCATCTTGTATTTTCTTGGTGAACCTTGTCTCTGTAGTTCCTGTTTGAATTGTGAAAATTTTCATTTCCAGACTTCCCTCAGTTTGTGTTGTCTTTATAGATTCTATTTCTGTTTTCAGGTCTTTACCAGTTTTATTCACTTCTGTCCATTTTTCGTGTTTTCCTGAATTTCTTTAGCAGTTTTCTTCATTTCCTCCCATAGTTTGTGTTTTCATCAATTTCTTTATGGAATTTATTCATTTCCTCTTTAAAGATTTCTATCATGTTCATAAAGCCTGTTTTTTTGTTTGTTTGGGTTTTTTTTTTGTTTTTTGTTTTGTTTTTCGAGACAGGGTTTCTCTGTGTAGCCCTGGCTGTCCTGGAACTTACTCTGTAGACTAGGCTGGCCTTGAACTCAGAAATCTGCCTGTCTCTGCCTCCCAAGTGCTGGGATTAAAGGCGTGTGCCACCACTGCCTGGATAAGCCTGTTTTTTTTTTAAAAAAAAGATTTATTTATTTTATTTATATGAGTACATTGTAGCTGTCTTCAGACACACCAGAAGAAGGCAGCAGATCCCATTACAGATGGTTGTGAGCCACCATGTGGTTGCTGGGATTTGAACTCAGGACCTTTGGAAGAGCAGTCAGTGCTCTTAACCTCTGAGCCATCTCTCACGCCCATAAAGCCTGTTTTAAGGTCTTTTCTTGTGCTTCAGCTATGTTATCATATTCAGATCCTGCTCGGAAGGTTTTCTGGGCTCTAGTAGAGAAGGCATGCTGTCCTGGCTGTTATTGATTGTGTTTTTATGCTTGTGTCTAGACAGCTGGGATTAGGAAGATTATAGTCCTAGGTGCTAATAATCTGGTTTTATCCTTGTTGGTTGGGTGTTTTGTTCCTTGTTTTCTGTTTCCTTTCTGGTTTTGAGAAGAGTGCAATGGGTATGTGGTTGCCTGCTAGGGAATTATTCTATGGACCAGATAGGTGTGTCCTCTTGTAGTTCCAGATAAAATGTGCTTCTGGCTATTGGGAGCGGACACCTGGGAATGGGCATAGGCTGTGGGTCTGAGAGGATTCACAGGAGGGAAGAGAGCAGAGTATTCAACCAGAATCTGCTTACTTTGTCTCCTTGGAATTGGGACAGATTGTGAAGAGAGGTCACCCCAGAAGTTCTGCTATAGAGCTTGGGACAAACCTAAAGAATTAGATCTGGAGGAGCAAACGTGAAGATCTACAGTCACTCCGCCTGCTTCCCTAGCAGGAGTGGCCTTTGGATGAGCAGGGAGTGTCCCCTGGAGTTGTGGGCTGGAATAAAGCAATGAGTAGGTAGAGGGAGATTGTGAGGTGAAAGTATTCAATCCACAGGAGATACCAGCAGAGGGGATAGGAAGGGTGCAGCAGCTAGGGATGTTGTAGAGCTAGTGATGAGACTGGAGGCGAAGGAAGATTTGGAGAGAAGAGGGCAGGGAATGGTGAAGGTTAGCTTGTCTGTTATTCGGGCCTTCTCAGCTGGTGTGTTCCCAGAGAAAATCTGCTGGTATTGGAGCCTGGGATGAGTTGGGAGAAGGAAGATTAGAGAAGGTTTTTGTGATTCTTTGGTTATGAGGTCAGAGAGGAAAGGGAGACCTTAGTAGGTATTCTGCCATAGAGCTGGAAAGAGCAGGAGAGGTGAATATCTGGAGTCAGCCTACCTACTTCCTTGGCAGGAGTCGAGATATCTTTTTAAAATAGACTCATCTTTGTTTTTTTTTTTTTTGTGTATGTCTTACATAAGTATATTTTCAGAGTTAATTGTATATTTGTGGTATAAAGTGCAAGGATTTTACAAAGGGGCCAGGAAAGTATCCTCTGACACACCAGCCTTCAGGTCCCTTGACACACATCTGCACCAGAGTGTGTTCTTCCTAACTCCCCAGCCCAACTCCCCAGCTTACCATGTAGCCTTGCCCTGAGGTATAAAAATGTTTGGAGCTCAAGCACAGGGATGATTGACACACCAATTTAAGTTAACTGTGGGTAAAAAAATCCTTTCACTCGGCAGAACCTCTGACCTCCATGAGCACACTGCTGCACTGTGGGTAAAAAATCCTTTCGCTCGGCAGAACCTCTGACCTCCATGAACACACTGCTGTGACAGCAAGATACCCCCCTTATCAGGTCTTATCAGACATGGCTAAACAACAATCTGAGCTGGGCGGCGGTGGCCACGCCTTTAATCACAGCACTTGGGAGGCAGAGGCAGGCGGATTTCTGAGTTCCAGGCCAGCCTGGTCTACAGAGTGAGTTCCAGGACAGTCAGGGCTACACAGAGAAACCCTGCCTCGAAAAACAAAAACAAAACAAACAAAAACAACAGTCTGATATTGTATGCCTGCTGCTGTGAGGTAGAACAAGGCTCCAAGCCCTGTGTTGGACTCTTCTGGTAGGTGAACTTTGCATTTAAGGAGGTCTCTAGAAGTAACCCCTATTTCTAGGTTATAAGGCATGAGTGAGAGAAGAAAAGCTTAAACAAAGCAGAGTACTGTGGTCATACCTGTAGTCCTAACATGTGGGAGGCTGAGAGGACGCTTGCAGAGAATTGAGGTCAGTCTTGGTTACATAGCAAGACTTTAACTTATACAAATAAACAAACTAAAACAATACAACACATGGAAGGAAAGAAAGAGGGATGGAGAGGAAGAGAGGGAGAGAGGGAGAGAGGGAGAGAGGGAGAGAGAGAGAGAGAGAGAGAGAGAGAGAGAGAGAGAGAGAGAGAGAGAGAGAGAGAGAAGGTTAGGAGAAATAATATTTGAGTTGAGAAACTGGGATTGTCAAGTTGAGAAACTTGACAATAATTGGGTAAATAAATAAATGAAGTAAAACAAATACCTATTAGTTTCTACAGATTACCCATCCCCGTTCTAAGAGCCAAAGACATCTGTAGACCTGTGTCTCCTCCAAGACTGGAAGCAAAACTGATCTGTTTCTTTTAGCTTCCAGTTAGGTGTGCCATAGCTCTTGACCAGAAATAGAGGGGAACTTACTTAACGCCTCTCGCCCTGCTGCCTCCTGTGATAAAGGTTTCCTTAGTGGAAGCCCACAGCTAACACAATGCTTAATTGTGAGAGACCATATAAGACAATGAGGTGTCCTCTTTCTCTTACAATCTACAGTCTACTAAGATTCCTGTTTGCGTCATAAAAATTAATTAATTAATTAATTAGCTAAATACGTCTAGATAAGGGATGAAGATGTAAAATAAGTTGATAGTGTATGTATTCTCCCTAATTTCTGAATAGAAATCCTTTCCCAGACTAGACACATAGGAGCCATCAGAATTATACATGGACACAGACTCTACCCCCAGCCAGTCTGTGTGTGTGTGTGTGTGTGTGTGTGTGCATGTGTGTGACTAGCAGCTGCTTCAGGCCAAGAAGCAGGCCATTAATAAGCAATCGGTGGCTCACAAGCGAAAGAACCTGAAGTGGAGGCCAGACAGTCTGGGGGCTGAGACAGAACAGAACTACCTATAGAGGGAGGAAGAGTGCAAGGGAATATTTGGTAGATCAGTACTATAGAAGTCACCATGTGATTTAAGCAAGTGTGTGTGTGTGTGTGTGAGAGAGAGAGAGAGAGATCGATCAGGGATAAAGACAGGAGCTTGCTTACTCATGCTGGCTGTACATCCCAAGTGTTTTATCTTGACATAGGGTCTGGCTGAGATGTTCAGGTAGCTTTGTAGCCCATGCAGACCTTAAAGCTGTGACCGTCTTGTCCTAGGCTCTTCAGTAGCTGGATTACAGACCTATGCCACTAGGCTTGGCAAATTGTCCTTACGAAAGGCATGAGACTCTGTACTGTAAGTCCCTTCCCCTTTGTTGAATAGCAACTCTTTTTGTGTTTTTTTTTTTCACAGCCTTGGTCTTATCCAAAGATGTTATCTTTCTGTCTAAGATTTCCTAGCAATTTAATGAGTATATTTTGTCTACTTTTCCATCTTTTAGCTTAGCAGCATGACCCAATTTTCTTTCTTAGATCTAGAATAAAATTGCACACAATTCCTTGGAGGGAAAAAATATTAAGTAAAATTGTCCCTTTATACTTTTCTTAAAGGTCAGATTAAGCTGTGTATAAAAAAGGAGTAAATTGTTATTTGTAACTTACATGAAGCAGAAGCCAGCCTTGCAATAGGGCAATTCACAAGCACTGTGTGGATGACTACATTGATTCTACCGCAAATCACTGACTGGTAGGGCCCAAGAGCCTGCCCTGTGTTGTTTGGTGTACTGATGAATCCTTTACAAGTAGTGAAACTATCATTAAAAAAAAAAAAAAGGAGTATGCACTGCTTGTTAAAAAATAATAAGTCTTTTCTTTTTGAGACAGGGTCTCATTATGTAGCCCAGGCTGGCATAGATTTACTAGATAGAGTAGCCTGGCCTCAACTTGCAATCCTGTCTCGGCATCCTAAATGCTGAGATCATAGGTGTGAGTTACCACACTTAGCTTGAAAATCCACATTCCTGACAAAGGAGCAATCGGCACTGATTTCAGAGGGCTGAATGAAGGCTGCCTGAGGGGAGGGTGTGCTGTGTGTTATCCCTATTCTGTCCATCCTGACTGGCCAGCTGCTAAATACAGAGCCCAAGGTTTATAGATGTCATGACCCGAACAAGCCAGGTATACATCTTCAACATGTTCCAGAAAATATGCTTTTATCCTTTTGATCCTGAGCCCATGTAAGCACAGTGGGAGAAACATGGACTACCAGGTCTCTTAGACTCCAGCTGTGCCTCTGGTCAAATCTGAGATCTTGGACAGATGACAAGCTCTTAAACATGTCTCCATACTTGTCAAATGAGCAAATCCTTGCTGTCCCAAGCCATGGGGTAGTTGTGCTGTTCTCAAAGGGTAAGAGGAAAATTTTTTTGTCAGAGGGGTTGTAAATTTCCCAGTCTTTCTCCAGAGCTTCTGGTCAAAAAATGATTAAAAAAAAAAAAGTCATGGCTTTAACTAGGTGCCCAGAAAGTGGTAAAATAAAAAAGCAGAAGCTGGCATGAGGGACCATGCCCTACAAGAAGCTTATGAGTAAGTTATTACCCCGATACTTAATGATCAGAAAACTTAAGAATAAAAAAAAATGTAGAAGGTTCATGTGAATCTTCATTCACTCCTTCACTAATCTGAGTAATTAGTGGCAGAACATACAAGTTTAACTATGAAAGTAGGATCCCTGCTCTCAGAGACTGTAGGTCTGAGGCCGGTGGATACGGAGGGCTATCAAAGGGCAAAGGGGACTTTTCATTTAACGTCATACTGTTCAGCTTCTGTCTTTAAGTACTGATGCTCTCCTGCCCAGAGTCTAAGCTGTTCATTTTAAATTTCTGTAAGTTGCAGACATGACGTCAAGTCCCCTGTTCCTCTGTCACCCCCACCCCAGGCTGGCAGTCAGGACCCAAGGAGTAGAAGCTTGTTTGAGGGTGTGATTATCTGAGAAGAGAATGCTTCCAGGAAGCTGCATCTCTGGATGAGTCAGCTGGCATCAGAGCCATTACTGAAAACTGAACTGGGAAGATTCTGGAAGTTAAGTCAGTAGTAAAAAGGCAAGACTCACAGGCTTGGAACTCCACTTGTTCGCTCTCTCTAGAGAATACGACAAGGTGGTCTTTAAGGGGCCCATTTTCATTCTCTAAAGGGACTCCTTTACAAATGTTCTCAGTGATTGTTTTTGCAACAGTTGGCTATTAGGGGCAGGATGGGAGAGTTGAGAAAAAGGAAACCAATGACAATTAAGAATGGTGGATGAGAAGAGGACCACACAGACCTACATTCTTGCACAATCTTGCACAAGATTATTAGGCTCATGCTTCAACACTACGTCCTTGTCCTGAGTCACTTTCCTTGTGTCTGGAGAAAGTCCAAAAAGATGATAAATTGGTCTTTGTGGAGGCATGCTGAACTAACACAGTAGAACCCATGGATACCGATGTTGCTGAGCAAACTATTAGTATGATTTGTATATGCTGAAGGCCATTCACCCACTGCCATCTTTCTTAGTAAGCATTCTGGCTCATGAGCTTATATGGAAGTATGTTCAGTAACCACATGGTACGAGTTGAGCCTGTGTGAGTAGACTTGTCTGTGTAGTGACTTCCTGGGTCCCTGGACAGCTTCCACTGCTTTGTTTCTAGTTGCTACTGTTACTTTCAAAGTAGCATCAGTTGTGCCTGGATATGGGCTCCCATCCTGTCTTAGTTACTTCTCTATTAGTGTGACAAAACATCAAGGCAAGGCAACTCATAGAAGGAAAAGTGGGTTGACTTTCAGATCAGGGTTCCAGAGGGAGGAAAGCCCATCACCAGGACAGCAGGGAAATCTGGCAGCAGGTAGGCATAATGGCAGGAATAGCAGAGAGCTCACATCTCAGCGCCACAAGTAACAAGCTAAGATAGCCCCAACTGGGAATGATCCAAGACTTTTAAAACTTCAAAGTCTGCCCTTAGTGATGCACTTCCCCCAGCAAGGCCATATTTCCTAAACCTCCCAAAATAGTGCCAAATATTCCAAATGTCAGAGGTTACGGTGGACATCTCATTCAAACCACCATACAGCCCTACCCCTCAATATATATATATTTTTTTCTTTTTTGAGAGTCCCACTCTGTAATCTGGGCTAGCCTTCAACTTCTGGCAATCCTCTTGTTTCAAAATGCTCTTGACTCAGAAGTCACTCCGTGACTCAGCAATAGAGACCAGTTGTTTTTGATCACCAACTTTTGTCTTTTCTTTAGTTCTTTCCTGGCTCTCCCTACAGAGCACCAGCGGTTTGGTATCCCAAATGAACTCACTTCATTTTCCCATAGAGCAAGATATTAGTTCATTACATATTTATTTTTATTCACTTGTATAACTCAATGTGTTAGTTTGAAACTGGAAGTAAAAGGAAGAAATTTAGCCCCCACTTTCCTTAGATGACGGTAACAGCAAGGACAAGTTTCTCTTTAGAGGAGTGTCCCATGAGTGTGAGAGAAAGTGTAATAGACTCATAGGCATATAGAATAATGATCAGTAACGGCAATATCGCAAGAGAGATGGCAATCAGACAGAAGCAGTCAGCAAACACAGTGTTTGAGTCAAAATGACAAAATAAGTTTGAAACTTCAAGATCTGATTTAGAAATAGAGAACTCTACAAAAATGGAACCAGGGAAACTCAAGCTCCAGGACTAGCCACCGGATAATAGCACAGATTACTAGAGTATTTCAAGGGATGGGAAGAGAGACACACACAGACCCTTTAAGTGGTTTCGAGGTATGACAACCATTTAAAATGTGCTATCAGTCCTTCCTTTGGTCCAGATTCAAACAAACTATAAATGTGACAGAAGGGAGATGTAACTGTCAGTGAATGCTGACTAGATTTCCTGTGAGACAAAGGGATTGCTCATTTCTAGGTGGTGCAATGGTTTGTGAATATGAAGTCTAGGACATCTTAGGTTCTCTTCAAAATAGTTTAGATGATCACGGGAGTAGTAGATAGAAATGTTAGTAAGATTGGCCATGAACAGATATAGTTTAAATTGGTTGGTGAGTACATGGGCATTTACTAGACTACTTCTTTTGCACGTGATTGGGGGATCGCCACAACTTAGTGATAAAGATAGTGGTAAAATAACTACTAAGGTGAGTAGACATGGGAATATATAATTTTCCAACAATAAAAGGGATAAGCAATAACAATATCAGTTGATTAATCTAAGAGAGGGAGAAACAAGGAAGTTCCCAGAAAGTATTTTAAAGAAAAAGCACAAAATTACATGGCAGAAAGTCCAGACATGCCAGCAATGATGATACATGGGAATGGATTAACTCACTTGTTAAAAGATGGATTGAGTAGGCTTTAAGAGACCCTCCTAAATACAAAGAGTTAAGGATGATAAGGAAAACTGAAAGTGAAGAAGTGGAAAATGGTATCTCATGTCAACAAAATAATCAAAAATTAGGTAGAGCACTCCAGTAAGAACATGGTAGCTGATTAGCATCAAAGGAACATTGGTGGCCTTGACAAGGACAGCTCCAGTGGCTCTGTGGACTAAGGCCAACTGGCACATCTGTAATAGCCCAGGAAAGCAGGGAAAGCAAAGGAGAAAGCTGGGTGAGGGGAAGGGAGGAATGAGACTTTGTTAGGAGAGGATTGTCACATTTTATTATTTATTATATACTTACATGAATAATCCAGAGGAGAGGGATGATATACAAGAAGTGGGGGGTGGGGGGTGCAAGGGGAGGATGGAAAACATTCCTGGGACAGTAGTCAAATGGGGAGGCTGAAGAAGAGACCTAGGACACTGGAGGAGATATTAGCAGTAGAAAAGAAGAAAACAATTTCTATTTCATTTTATTTCTAATTTATTAATGTCACTACAGAAACAGTACATGAATGCAAATTCACAAACATCAAATATTACACTTTAAGCTAACGCACACCACTGAACTACTGTAAACAGCTTGGTTAGTATCCTTCCAAACTCTCTATTTATATTGTACATAGTTATTTGCAGAAGTACACTATACAGTATTGTGTATGGCATGGTTTTTTTTAAACGTCAACAGTATCATGTGTATTACATGTATTTCCCCCCCAAATTTTAACAAATTTAACATTGTATCCTAGAGATTGATTTACTGTCAGCATACAGTCCTTCACTCTTTTTCACCGATACCTAATATTTTATAGCATCTAGCATATTCCATTATCTTGGTAGATTTTGATTTTTTCCAATTTTATATTCTTAGAAGCTGCCTTGTGAATATACATGTTTCTTTAGGGTAGATATTAAAAATTGGATCCATTGGGTCACAAGGCATCTAAATTTTCAATTTTACTGGACATTACCCAGCTGCCTTTAAAAGTGGCTGTGCAAACTTTATGACATCAGATTCCTGTTTTTCCACACTTGTCAGCTCTTAACCCTTGTGTGTCTAATGTTCGTCAACTGGATCTGAGATGGTGTGTGTTTCATGTGTACTTCGCTTTGCCTAGGCTGAGCATCTCTTCATAATTTATTTGTAAAACTATTCACTTTCATGCGTTATCAAGGTTTTATAAGGCTTACCACTTACTTAGCATATAGCCTTGTATTTATCTCAGAATTCGCAGTCCTAGTGGAGATTCATTTTTGGCATCAGGTACCTGAGTTATTAACTTCATTCACTGAATGATAGCTCATTAGGACAGCCAAAATGCATGTTGCTTATGAGACAAGACAATGTAATTCATGACATGTAAATTCTAGTTGTTAGGTTAAATTAGATCAATTATCTATAAACTGAGAGTATTAAAAATGTGTAAACTTCTTTCTCAGATTAGTTCTTTTTGGGGGTGACCTCCCAGGCTCAGTATAGGTGTGAAAAGTCTTCTTTTGTCTGGTCTCCTCTTTCCAGAAGGATTATTTGATACTAGAGCTTTTTGGTTATTTAAGTTATTTCCTGGCAATGGCAAAGGATTTGACATGACACAGCAAATTATTACTGACTTCGAGAACCTTCCACCTAACAAACAAGGTCTATAAACTGTATTTATTGTGGATAAACAACATGGTACTTCAGCTTCTATTTTCACATTGGATCATGAGATCCTGGGTTGGGGGTGGGGCACTGATCATGTCCTAAACAACTTTCTGTCCTCAAACATTCAGTATAGGGTTAAGCACCTAAGTTAAGATAGAATCAAACTGCCTTTCAACATTTCGAGGAAATAAAAATGCAAATAAAGCCCAAATGATTTCCCCAAACATCAGCATATTTATCTGTGAAGACTACTACCTTATTAAGGGATTTACATATTTTATTTTTCAGTGAGCCAGAACTAGACACTGCCCTAGTATTATATATGCCATGTGTGGGAGATGTTTCCTCGTCTGCAGTCTTCTTTGGGTTTTTCTATCAATGTACTAATTGCAAGATGACGAAAACTATGATCTGGAAGACATTTTAAATTGCAGTGGGCAAGAGCACTTTACGGTTATTTTATGGAAATAATGAAAGCATGCAAACAGTTGACACTACAAGTAACCTTAACTTTTATTATGGAAAAGCTGAAGTGTGTCATTTGGCTCGTCTTAATCTCCAATCTTTTTTTTTTTTTTTAAATTAGCAATCTCTTTTCCTTCCTTCTTTCAGAGGAACATTATGGCTTCTGTGGGCAGGCCCTAGTCTGTAAACATACGGACTCTGGATCTCTGAAAGGCAGTAAGGAAACACTCCACACTGCCTAATTTATCAGTTTCCCTGGCAAGAAAAGGAAACATAAAGCTAACTCCAATCATGTTGAACAAATTTAGTTTCCAAGTAGACTGTGCCATTACAAAGTAACAGCTTATCTTGCCATCACTAATCACCAATTCCTCGAAGACTGCTCATTTTTTAATTCCACTAAAATAGAGAGAAAAAAGTGCATGTCTGTGAACTTTAACTTGCTTTCTATAGTACTCACTTAGCAATTCCTCCATTTGAGTATGTCGGACCAATATAGATAAGGGAACTCTTGTATAATAACCATTCACACATATAGGAAAGATGAGCACGAAAAAAGATTGAAATACAGAAAATTGTAACGTTATGGAAATAGGAGGCAGGGATGTACCCTGTAAGATCAAATGGTGGGCTAATTGGTGCAAACATCAGGGGTTAGTATTAGAAAATTAAAACATGAATTATTAGGGGGCTTGAAGCAGGGGGCAGGAGAGGTTACTGCATTGGCAGAGTATTGAAGAGAAGGCTGCAGGGCTGACCTATGTTAGAGAATGAAAGGCAAAGTTAAAGGAAAACCTTAGATATCAGTACTTGCACTGGAGTCAGAATCCATACTCTCTTCAGGAAGCAAGGGACTGGAAAGGTTGTGGAATTATGTAACCACAGTCACCAGAGGAAGATTCAATTGTTTACCATTGGGGTGAGTCTACAGAGGCATAGAGTGACCAAATTTCTGTTTGCCCTACTCTTCGGTCTGATTCTTTCAATTCCTTCAACAGGAAACAAAGACCTTAATTTTATAGATGCATGGCTCCTGGCATGAGGCTGACTAAACTTACAAGTATTGGCTGAGGTGCTTTTTTCTCAAGGAACCAAAAGAACAAAGTGCTAATTCTAGAAGTGGAATATTCACTGAGAAAGGGTTGAGGAATTCTCAACTTCAATAAATTTCAATTTGCCCCATGGAAATGCTGTCTCACCACTTTTCTGGATTTTTCTAAACTGTCTCCAGTTTCCACCCACCACTCTACCAATGAACTGAACTGAGCTTATCCCACTAGACGTCATCCAATGAATCACTTTTGTTAATAATGCCAAACTAACAACGCTGACAGGGCCAGTTATTTCTAGTTTCCCTCCCACAAAATTCTGTGGTCTTTAAGGAGCCCTGTTCATGCTTTCAGAGCTTTGAGCAGGACTTTATGTTTGGAACACTCCTTTCCTCTTGTGACCTTCAAGAATTAGATGTCACCAGTTCAGGAACCCTGAGAAAGCCAACCTTTACTGTATTTGTCTCACCCTATTGGTTGGTTTGTGTAGCCTCAATTCAATTGTGAATCCTGGGGACTGGCCTTTCACTTTTCATCAGAATCATTGAAGAGAAATGAAACACATCCATCATGAAGAACATGTCATCAGGGCTGAGTAGCTTCATCTAACAGTTAAAACAGCAGAGTGCTTAATTCCCCAACTCCTTATACTTTTTTTGTTTTGTTGGATAGATCTTAAGATTACATTAGGACTACCTAAAAATAATTTCCTTTGGACAAAGTTAGTTTTCAACTGTACACGCAGTACTGTATTAGAAAATTAAACCAACATAAAGCTTATGTATTAGCACCTGGTCTATAGGCTGAAACCGAAATGACATTCTCATAAGACTTACTTCACAAATTGGAATTTCAGTTAGTTGATAGTCTAGGTATTCAAAGACTCTAACCCCAACAAAGACCTAATCTAAATGAAGATCCTTAACAAACCAAGTAGGAAGAAATTATTCAAATTCAAATATTTCCAAATAAAAGCACAATACCTTTGTTCCTGATTCTGGAGTTCAGTGTGCCTCGTGGTAATGGGAAAAGAGATTTAGATGTAAACTTCATTACACAACTTTAGGTAGGGGACAGGTTAGGCAATCGAAACTTTTGTGTCCTAGGGAATAAATATAGGATAGGCACACGACTGCATTTTTTGAACACTGCTTCTTAAGCTTCACACCACTGAGCTTGTTTATTATACACTCACTGCCACATTTCATTCTGGAGAAAAATGTAGACAGGTAGGCTTAATTCTTACTATTTAAAAGATGTAACTGCTTAAAATGATTTGCATTTCTTTATCAGAAGTCAATTCTTTTGATTTTTTTGGGTGGGGCTAACCATAGGATTTTTACTCCTTTTAAAAAGATATGAGTAGTAGCAATTGCTGTCACCATTTTTAACCTTAGGATATTAATGATTTCCTTGGTGGATACTATATTTTGCTTGTTTTTCTATCCCTAGAACAAAAACTCATTTTGTGTTTTCACAAAAAATCATTAAAAAAAAAAAAGTGCCAAGTATCAAACAAGACCTTGTGCATTCTTGGGCAGCCATCTGCCATTTAACTGTCTCCTTCTGCAACCCTTTTCTAACATTCTTTGTATGAAGTACCACACTATTAGCAATGAAAGGCAGAGAGAGGAATCTTCAGGTTTATATTCCAACAGCAGTTTCACATCCTACCTTGCCCACAGTGGCTCTACTAGAATCTCACTCTGAATCCTTAGGGTTACTACATAGCAAGGCTACATACTTACCTAGTTCTTTTAAGTATTTCTAACACTACTAATTAACATGAAAATTTTGTTTACTGAACATTATTTCTTGTAACACAACTAGAATATAAAATATTTGGTAATCTCATGTATATTTCAATTTTATGCCTTTTGTTTGAAGCTAGAACGATTCAAATAGATAAAGAACATTCAACTTCTTCTAACAAGGAAAGCTAACTACTGTTTCTCATTAAGACTTAATTAGCTAGTGGGATACCCATACAGGACATGTTAATTTCTACAGGCACCTTTCTGAATTCAAGTAAAAGTTTTGGTAGACGAGGATTTCCTATTTATATTGTTAACATAATATGAATATTGAGTACAAATATTGCTCACCATTCTTGTGTTCTTTAAATTATTTCACTTTGAAAATTTAAGAACTATCATTGTCATTACCATAATGGGTGTTCACTTAAGGAATATTTGAACTGTGAAAATACAAATCTAGTCAAATTCTGAACACATATAGAGCCAAATATTTGAACAAAACTGTAGTTTAATTTCAGAAAATGTGTTAAAATATATATTTTTACATCAATTTCTGACATACACTTAATGTGTTAGTATACACAAAATGATGCTTTCTCTTGAAACTGTATTTATGAAATGTACATTTTAATTTAAATACTCAGTATACACTGCACTTAATCTGCATGTTGCATTTATTAAATACATTAAAATCTGCAATGTAACAAAACGTTTTCTGCATATGAAATTCAAAACACCATTTTAAATGAACAAAAGATGGCTCACTTCATTTTTGTTTCTGTACAACTGGTGCATTGTACACTAGCTCAGCTCCACCAAACGACCTGTTCGTTCTTTTTTATTTGACATTGTTCACAGACTAGTACACAGTACAATAAGAGTGCTGGATAAAAACATGAGGTACGAAAGTGGTTCAAAGATTACAGGCCATGCAGATCATGCTAGACAGCAAAGAAAATTGTGACCAAGAAAACACTAAATAAAAATACATAAAGAATGTGCATTATAAAACAAAACAAAACTCCATTACACAGCTTTGCTTCTTTGGTTACAAAGTAGGTTGAACAATTTCACAGCTTTTTTATTCCCACCCCCCAAAAAAAGAAAAAAGAAAAAAAAAAAAGGTCATACGAAATGTTGAAAAGCAGAGGAATTGTGGCAATTTCTATTAGAAAATAGAAACAAATGAACAAAGTTTTCTTCATGAAAATAGCCCAATTATTTATTATATCACAATAACTGGTGACTACCTGTACAGGTGCACTGTGTTTTTCATACTTACAACTATACAAAATTTACATTCAAGCTGGATCTTTACTATTGAAAATAAATACCAACGGTAAATTGCCATTAGTGTTAGAAATGTGCCAGGATTCTTTTGTTCAATTATTGCCTAAACGTTTTTATTTATTAAATGTAATCCTGTCGTTCAACTCCTTTACTGATACTTATAATTATTCAAGAAAATTAAAAAAGTTCTGTGACATTGTTCATGTACAATATGAAAATAGCAGCCCTGTAATAAATAAAACACAAAATAAATGAAAACTTATGTAGGCAAATGTTACTGATATAGAAAGAAAAGTGGCTCTTTAGATGAACTGTTATTTATAATGTGACAGGAAGGCTCAAGGTACATCCATGGGTGGTAAGAAACGTGGGAAAGCCACCAAAACTTTTAAAGATCCCACTCATGCGCACATGTAGAATGCAGACTCTGCTTGCTTTAATAAACCTCATCTAGTATTCTCCTTGTGTACTGATGACACACAAGTGGACATCAACAGTGCTGCATGACATCTTAGAGAGGGAAAGCTCCTGTAGAACGATTGTCTAATACTGAAAAGGCCAAGCACACAGCCGAAGCATGGCTACTTGCTTTCTATAAAGTGGAAAGAACACCAGTGGCACACAAGGAAAGATTGCTTTCAGTTTTTTCCTTAACGAGGCTTAAGAAAGCTTTATGCTGAGGAGACATTCGGCTGCTGTGGAGGTTGCGTTGGCTGAGGAGGCTGTGCTATCATTGCTTGTTGTTGAGAAGTGCTACCAGGATTGGCCTGTTGGGCTGGGAGTTGGGACAACTGATCATTGTTTGAAAGAGATTTTAACAGTGCATTTTCTCGTTCAAGTAAAGAGTTTCTTTCCACTAATTCTTTTATTTGCTCCTTTAGAACTTCCACTTCTTCTCTTACTGCATACATCAAATGGCTTTTCACCAGATCCTGTGAAGAACAAAATTAGGAATGTCAAAAAATAAAGTTGAGAAGAGTTAAGAGCTACTTAGTTCTAGACTATTTGGGTGCCTTATAAACACTAAGTGGCCTCTATATTTTTGTTTTTTTAAAAGCAGTTTTCTCCTCTTGCTTTTTAATGTTTCTGTGATTATCTTAACAGGGTCTGTGAGAGATGAGGTGAAAAAGGTCTCTTTCTCAGCTAGTATAAAAAGTGCTCCCAAAGTTTAGAGTGAACATTTTAAGATGCAGGATAAAGACAACAGAGAAGTAATATTCCAATGCAACGTTGTCTGATAATAAACTAGTCACAGGAGTATTTTAAAGACTGAAGTGTCACATAGCCTCCACTTTAAATGAACAAAAGGCTGAAGCTTTTCAGATGAACACATACTGTATGTACTCAATTATGTGTTTCCCTCTTACCGTCCTGATCCATGGTATTGCACAAAATATGACATGATCAGACAGAAGGACTAGTATGTGTGGATTAGAAACATTCCATGTTCTAGCATTTTCTAAATTTTGATACTATTACAGGTAACTTTTGGCTTAAAGAAATTAGGTTTTTGCTATCTGGACCTGGGAGATCCAGTCAGTCTGACAAACAGTAAAGTGAAAGGACAACTGGGAACCTACTTACCATTGCTTGTTCTATTTTGTTGTCAATGGCTACAACACCGCCCCCAGATGCACTGGAAAAAATTAGAATATTTCATTAAATTATCCTTAAAACTTTAACCATCCTTCCAACTCTTAATATAAAAAGATATTTGTGTTTACCCAATACCAAATGTGGTAACTTTAAATTTATTAACTTGTTAACATGAGGATCTTGGTACATGGCTGTCTTCTAAAAATCATTTATAGTCCCAATATTTGTAATTTGTCTATGACATACATATGCCACTTTAAAACTTACTCCCAATTTTAATTAGGAGTTTTCTATTTGGTGGTCTTAATACAGTAAAATTCAGATAATGACTTCTTTCTATCAATTTTATATTTTAACATCTGGTTTTTAGGTGTGTAGGAAGGGCTTCTAAAAAGAATTCAAGAGGATTTTGGGTAAGCTGGTTAAAATGGAATTCAATGTTCTGGTAGACCTATGTACTTTGATTATAGGTTACTTGCTGGCAGATATCATCTAAGAAAAGCATGTGTTTTTCCTGAAAGTAATTCAGCTGTCTAGCTACTAAGTAGATATCCCAAGTTCAAATACTATCTGAACATTTGTGAGACACAGAAGATTAAATAATTGTTCTCTATGGTTTATAGTCTCCCATTGTTTAAGTAGTAAAAGTAACAAGAATCTATACATATACTCACTCTTGTTGGTATTTTTATAGATTTTTGAAAGACAGAATTAATTTAAACTTTTTGTTTTAAAACGGTCTTATAAAAGAATAAAAGAAATCTGATACTACTCTGAGTTAAAACACAAGGTCTTTAAATATAATTTTGGAATAAACCATTATTAAGTACTACTTACAAAGTATACTATAGCTGACAAGAATTTGGGATTTAAAATATTTCAAGCCTACTTTACTTTGAATGCTATGGTCTATTAGTATTATGCCAGGTTGAGGTTCAGAACCATTCTTTTCCATGTACCTTTTAGATTACAATCCAAGTAGGCCTGGCTATCATGCCAGGTTTGGCTACTCACTCATTTATTTAATGTCTCTGGACCTCAGTTTCCCTATCTATATAAAATGAATGGGGTCAGTACCTAAGCTTCAATGGACTTTCCTCTTTGGTACTTTCAGCCAACATACAGAAAATGCTTTATGTCTTTTTGTAATAACTTTTTGATGCTGCTAAGATGAAAGGGTACTGCATACTTAAGATCTTAAAAGAATATTCACTAACCAGCACTGGTTATATGCTGGGCTTTCGGTCACTGGAGAAATATGTGCAAAGTAAAATAAGATTACATGTAACTAAATTACTGACCAACTATATAATCTATAAGGCTTTAGCGTAAAACTAAAATCACCACAAATAAAGATGGTGACAGGCATTTTAAACTAGCACTTGCTTGAGAATCCTAGTTTATCTTTTCTGTATTATTACTTCTACCAAGACAGACTGTTACTTTAAGTCATTTCATGGTGTGAAAACATCCTATTCCTTTGATACATGTAGCTTAAATAGAATACTTTAAAATGTTAACTATAATACCATTTCTAGACATTAACAGTTTAAAAATTTAAAAAAGGAGAGTATTATTTTCTTTTCTTGTTAACTAAAACGAGTCAATAAGTTTCCAACTCATACAGTTAAGGAATAGTAATGAGCACGCTATACTTTGAATGCCACTGACCTAACAAATTCTTTTCCTGACTCTGATCTCATTGCAACAAGGAAGCTATTTACAACCTATAGAAAGATCATGTTAAAGAAAAGTAGTCTATTAGATCTCAACACTTCATTTTTGTTGAGCACTGTACTCTAATAAAATTAAATCACAAATACAATTACTATTTTAATAATATTTAACAATTTATATCAATTATAGTTCATCAAACTAGTACGCACCAGTCATCTATACTAAACAGATTGCTGAGTTCTAAACCTCACTTTTAACAAGTTCCCAGAAAATGCTGATCCTGTTGCCTGACTGTATTGAGAACCACTGGCTTACAGTGAATTAAAAGTTACAGGAGAAAGAATATGCAAAAACAAACAAAAACCCCAATCCTACTTGGGGTGGGGGGAGCAGTTAACAGGGTCTTACTATATCACCCTGGCTGACCTGAAACTATGTGGACCAGGCTGGCCTCAAACTCAAGAGATTTATCTGTCGCTGGCTCCCCAGTGTTATTAAAGGTATAGAACATCACATACAGCAACCAATCCTACTTTTAAAATGACTTAGTTTATGAAATTCTTCATGACTTTGGCCATTGCTATAGATGGTCTCTTATCCTTTTTATGTATTCTGGTCTTAACATAATATTTATGATCTGATATGTTTTCTCATGTTTCCTTCACTTTCCGGAAACTGCTCTCTGGCCGGGCAGTGCTCCCAATCTCAGCACTTGGGAAGCAGAGGGCTATACAGAGAAACCCTGTCTTGGAAAAACAAAAAACAAAAACCAAAACAAAACAAAAACAAAAAACAAACAAACAAACAAACAAAACAAAACAAAAAACCTGCTCTCTGGAGATACTGTAGTTCTAATTTATGTGGCTTTCACTCATTCTTTAATGTGCGTGCTCAGGGCAATCTCTTTGAGATACTTTTCGCTGTCCTAAAGTATAGTTAGAATTATTCTATCCCTCTTCTAGTTCAGCAATACGTATACTTTTAATTTTAAATAGTGTAGGAAGATGCCATAGCACCATACTTAATTCTTACTCCTTAATATACTCACTGTGAATTCTGGGAAATTAGTTTATAGATTTTTTTCCCCTACCTCAAATAGGCATTTTATGTCCTAATCCTCTGAGGATTAAATGAGTTTAAAATACTATTTTGCATAGTTCCTGGAATAATGATCAATGCAAGGTGATTGTTTTTACTCTACTAATAGAACTACAGTTGATTTTATTAGATTGAGGTTCTTGAGGGAAGTTCAATTATCTTTAGAGAAGAAGTAAACAGTACCTTGACACATAGGAGCTCAAATATATCCTGATGGTAACTAGAGATGACAATAATTTGATTTCAAACACTTAGGAAGCCATGAAAATTCTTTGGATTCAAATAAATTAGTTTTCAAAGTGAAGTTCATTTTAACCAGTACTAACTGGTTAATACTGTATCAATACTACCTGGGAACTTGCTAGAAATGGATATATCTGGATCTGCCCTAGAACTGCTGAGTCAGACACTCCTGGAACAAGAACAGTTAATGTATTTTAGGATTTGGGAACCACCATTTAATGGCCGGATTTATAACAAAGATACTGTTGTCTTAAGTGCAGTTTCAAATGAGGTAAATGTTTTCTGTAGTGCTCAGGCCAGAGATTCTGCTTCCTTTCAAATGAGACTAATGAATAAAACCAAATATTTTTCCCTTTGATTTTTCTTCATCTAATGTTGATGTATACCTTGATTTCTTTTTTATTACTATATTCACCATATTTTGAACAGTTTCAAGATCTAAGCTCCTCAAGGAAATATTTTGTCTTTCTTTTTTTGAAATCTGTTCATATGGTTTATCTACCCATCATACAATTAGGTACCCCTAAATGTAGTGTTAGAATAAATGTAATGTAAGAATAAACCATGTGTTTTAGATCAGGGGGGCACGGTACTCAAGTGCGTGCATGCATTCGTGCGTATTTCTCCCAAACTGAAGTAAATCCATTTTAAATCAAGTGCTATAATTACTACCAGAAATACAGAGAAAAATGACAAGCTCAGATGTTCTTGCTTTAAGCTATTATTGTAAACCAGAAGTACAAAATGAAGCCAAAGGTTAATTTTCAATTATGGGCAACAACTTTTAGGGAAAACAAAATCCTGATTAGCATTTATTAACAAGTTAAAAGTTCTAACAGAGACAATGAACAAAAATACAGGATGTTGAAAGATAAGAAGTACTGGGCTACATGCTTAACCCTGAATTTAATGTTTAAATAAAGCTAATTACAGATCTAGTCACAGAAAGAACAAAAGTCAAAAGTAACCATGCTACATTAGGTAGTGTGCCTTTCCATGCCGATTTCTTTCATCCCAGCTGGCTCCTACCAGCTGCTTTTCTTCCCAGGTCTTTCTTATTCTTTAGCAACTGGTAATGATCAAGTGCACAGCTTTACAGAGAAGATAAGAAGGCAGAAAGAAACCTGGACTTTACAAGTGAAATCAGTGAAGACAAGGTCATCTAATTTGATTTCACTTTTTAAATGACATGAGAGGTAACCTTTGCTGAATCTATAATAAAGTAGACTGGCATGAAATAGTTACCTGTCTAAAATAAGAACAGAAACAATAAAAGAACAATGCAAGCATATTTCTCCAAGTGGACATAGTGCTTTGATATGTAAGAGCTCAAATGCATTCTGAGGATAGAGATAACAGTAACTTGATTTCAAACACTAATGACTTGTATTGAGAAGTCATGAAAATTCTCTGAATTCAGATAAACTAGTTTTCAAAGTGAAATTCCTTTTAACTAGATGCAGCAACATTACCTGGGAACTTCCTAGAAGTGGATATATCTGGATCTGCCCTAGAACTACTGAGTTAAAGACACTCCTGGAATGAGGACAGTTGATAACCCCTCCAGTCTCCTGTCTTTTCTCTATCTAAATGCTAATAAACAAAATGACAAAGCAGAGGAAGTTTATGACAATTCATTTTATGGCAGACCTATAATTATCAATAAGTCTGGGCAATATTCACACTGTATTAGTAAGAAAACTAACATGCTATGGTAGAATCCAAACCTAGATCCAATGTTAAAATCTATGACTTTTCTTCCTGAGAAAGACTGTGAAAGAAAGCACCTATCTATATTGACCTAAATAAATCTTGAGCTGTGTATGTTAAAGAATGCTTTAAATAAGCACTAAATGTTAGCTGTGAAACAGCATGGATCCAAAGATTAAACAGTTTTCATAACATGTTCATGTTATTTATCTTATCTAGCACATTCCCAGAAGCAGTTCCACTCTCAGAATAAGGGAGGCAACTTCTTAGAAAAGGCATCTATTTATTTGTTCAATGATCTTTGGACAGCCATCATAGTCTGTCTATTTGCTAGAAACTAAAATGTTCTTGTCTGTCAGAGTTAATATATTAAAATTCTATGTCTATAAATCGAAAACTATAGAAAAGTTACCTTGTTTTTATTCAAAGATCCTTCAAATTTTCTGTCAAGTCACATTCACACTGACACAACAGTAAAGGAATTTCTTAAATTACAGAATTAAATTTTCTGTAATAAGAGTCAATTAGTTTGAGTAGGCAATTCTGATTCTTTATCCCTAAGCTCCCTTCTGCAAACCAAGTAGCAATCATGATAGCAGCTAAGATCTACAGCCCTCAGAAATCATATGCTGCTTACAGTAAATTATTTACCAATTTTATTCCTACCATTTCTCAATAGAAGAGCTATAATAATAGCATTATTACTAAAACATTAATTGAAACACAGGTAGCATTTTGCCTGTCTTTTAAGAAACGCAGTTATTTAAGATAGATAATACAACTGTAAGTTGCTGATTGAAGACTAAATCTAACATAAAATTCTACAAAACTGAAGGTTAAATAATACTAAAATACTTAAAAATTATTTATTTCTTAAGGTTATAATTATACCGTTTCCTCCTTCCTTTTCCTCCCTCTGAAGCCTCCCTTTCAAATTCATGGCCTCTTTTTCTTTATTTTATTTTTGTTGTTGTTGCTGTTGTTTTTCAAGACAGAGTTTCTCTATTTAGCCCTGGCTGTCCTCCACCTGACTCTTGCCTCTTGAGTGCTGGGATTAAAGGCATGAGCCACCACAGGCAGCTTAATCACGGCCTTTAAAAAAAATTAATGTTACATACAAAGATACAGACACACAAACATAATTCTAAGTACAACCTTTGTAGTCCATATAGTTTTGCTTGGATGCATGTTTTCAAGGTTATTTGGTAGTGGGTTAATTAATCCTGTGCTCTTCCCTGGGGAAGACTATTTCTCTAAACTCACAGGGGCCTAAAATACTTAAGAGCAATTAATTCTCCCCTCCCCGAAAGGAGTTCAAAGAGATAAAATTCATATAGAACTAATCTCTAGGCAAACACAAATCTTAATCTCCTGTCTTTAAGAAGAAAATATGGCTAAGTGATTACTGTGCTTGTCTAACCTATGTGAAGTTCTTGGTTTATCCCTAGTAAAACAAGACAGAGCATGCATGTGCATACACACACACACACACACTCTCTCAAAGAGGGGGGCGGGGAGGTAGGTTGAGGTAAATTAAGCTAAGCATTCAAATTTCTATGTATTTTGTACTGACAAGTAATCATAAATTCTAATATAAAAGAATGTGCTTAATTTAATGATTAAATCTCCCAGAAAAAAACCTCTGAAACTTTCATTAGTAGGAACCTACAGTAAGAAATGTGGTAGGGGCTTTAATATGGTCTCACTATGCATCCCAAACTGACTTCAAACTTATGATCCTTATCTCTCAGCCTTAGAAACACTGGAATTACAAACATGAGCTCCCATGCCTGGATCACAGTGATTTCTTTTTTATAGCTATTATTTATCTTGAGCAAGCAGATATTAAGGCTACTGCAAGATTTAGGTATTATTATTTTCTCAAGTAACCAGAGTTAACAAAGATGTAAAAGCTTTTCACAAGGAACCTTTAAAAACTGAGATAAATATTTATGCAAAAACTGATATTCACTGTTAGCATTTTCTATAAAAATTTTGTACACTAATCCATCACTATGATTTTTAGAAAATTCATCAGCTAATTTTAGGTCAAATTCCTGATCAGAAAAGCAAATGTTTAAAAGAAGAAAAGCAAACATCTGGATTTTATGTACCTATGTCAGGTTCCTAGTTTAGATATTATTAAGGACAGTCACAGAAGATTATTCATGGAAGACATTGGTAAATTCACAAGTCCTCTCTCTATATGTGTGTGTTTATGTGAAATTTCTTATATTAAAAAAATTAGGGCTGGAGAGATGGCTTAGTGGTTAAGAGCACTGACTGCTCTTCCAGAGGTCCTGAGTTCAATTCCCAGCAACTACATAGTGGCTCACAACCATCTGTAATGGGGTCTGATGCCCTCTTCTGGTGTGTCTGAAGACAGCTACAGTGCACTCACATACTTAAAAAAAAAAAATTAAAGACATTCACATGGTAAGAAAATAAATTACACACACACACCCCACCACCACCATGCTCTCTTCCTAATTTAGTCTCCCTTTGTCTAAAGTCAACTATGTAATTTATATTAAGGGATTCAAAGAAAACTTATTAAGAACAGTCTATGTCTGAAACATAAAGGAAAAAAAGTACTTATAGGTATCTAAAAGACTCTAAGCCTAATAGAAGAATTCACACAGACAGCTTACTGGTCTACATGAGACTGTCTCCCCAAACAAAACAGAATAAAAAACAAAACACACACACAGCAAAATATATGAAAAATCATATAAATTAAAACTATAACATAACATTTTTCAGTTCACTCAACCCAATTTTCTCCTTTATTTTTTTCTTTATTGATTCACTCTTTGAACTATTAATCCTGAATCTAAGAATTTATCTCTTAGGTATACATACAGCATATCTTATTTACAAAACCACTCATTACAGCACTATTTTATTTGTCTGAGGTTTTACGTTTATTTTATGTGTATGAGTATTTTGCCTGAATGTATGTCTGTGCATTGTGTGTGTACAGTGCCTATGGAGGCCCAAAGAGGGTGTTAGATCCCTCGGATTGGAGTTACAGATGCTGTGAGCTACCATGTAGGTTCTGGGAATCAAACTAGGGTCCTCAGGAAGAGCAGCCAGTGCTCTTAATGGCGTGCCATTTCTCCAGCCACTAGAGTACTGTTTTAACAGCAAGAGTTCTATCAGTGGAAAAGTGGTAAATAACAGCTGACTGGTATGCATCTCTAAAAAAGAACACAGTGAACAGCATATATCTCTGGGTCAGGGGTGCTGTTTTAATTTACTGAGAAAGGGACAAGGTACAGAACATCTTTAAAATTATTGTGTGCACAATATATTATCACATACACCAAGGAGTAATATATCTTGTATATGCTGTGCAAATGTACAAAGAAACCAAATAAACATATACACACACAAACTTAGAAGGTGCATGTTTGGAAAAGTAGGCAAATGGAGAACAGAGATAGATGACTAGTTTCACTATATGTTGGAAGAATATAGGAAAAACATTAAAAAAAATGACTTGTCAGCCCAGCGGTAGTGGCGCACGCCTTTAATCCCAGCACTTGGGAGGCAGAGGCAGGCAGATTTCTGAGTTTGAGGCCAGCCTGGTCTACAGAGTGAGTTCCAGGACAGCCAGGGCTACACAGAGAAACCCTGTCTCGAAAAAACAAAAAACAAAAAACAAAAAAAAATGGACTTATTTACCCTGTGCAGCGCAAACTTAAGAAAAAAAAATGGCTGCAGAAAAAAAGATGGGAAAAGGGGGAATGAAAGAAGGAAAGAAGGAGCTATTGATTATGTTGTCTCTAGGGATTACTTCATCCTGTAAAATAGGGCTTTTCTTTTTTACTTTTCCATTAAAAAATGTTGTGTATATGTGCATATACCACGGTATTTGTATGCCAGTCAGAGGACAACTTGAGAGAGTACGCTCCCTCCTTCTATGTAGTTCCCAGAGAACAAACTCAGGTTCTTCAGTTTGGTAGCAGCACCCATATCCACTGAGCCACTACCATTAAGCACTTAAAACTTCATTTATTATTATTGCTGTATGTGTGAGGGCAGGCACACACATGTTATACAGCACACATGTGGAGACAAGACAACTGAGAATCTCCTCTTCCTGTGTAGGTTATAGGGATGGAACTGAAGGTTTAGGTTTACAAGGCAAACATCTGTACCCAATGAGCATCTCACTAGTCCAGAATAAGGTACTTTATTAAATATATAAAATAGAAGTTACTGTGACATCTATGATTGGCAAAACTTAGGCCCTTAGTATAGAAGAGTTGAACATATTTAAGAATATAGCTCATTACTGTTAGCACTGTCTGTCCAGTCTATTTACACAACAAAAATAGCTGATTGTAAAGAAGATAAAACCAAGATTAATAGTATCTTTTTTGGTTTCTCTCTCCAATTCCATATTTGGGGGTGGTGGAGTCATCCTTGTATCTGTCAGTAAAATTCTGATATAGTTCTTCTGTGGTGTTGCTTTGTCCCAGTGGGTGGAAGGGCCGGACCAACTACAAGTTTTCGGACCTCCACAGGTATACCATGGCACATGTGCATCCACACACAAATAAATGTAAACAAACTAGTGGAACTACATTTTTTAAAAATTAAAAACAGAGTATGTATGAATTTTGCATGGAAAAACTGAAAATGATATAAAGTGATACTTGAGTAACTGTATCCAAATATTTCAAATGAGTGAAAAGGGTTAGTATCTTATTACTTAAAGTTAAATAATTTAATGTTATAAGAACATGGGATATCTACTCAAGATGAATGATGTTATCTACTACCATACTCCCCAAACCCCCTTCCTTTCTTTCTACATGTTGTTGAGGATGGCCTTGAATTCCCAATCCTCCTGCTTCCACCTCAAAGGGCTAGGCTACACGGTATGCACCATGACATGGCATGTACTATGATGCCTGTTTTATTCTGTTCCAGGGGATAATCTTAGAACTCTGGCAAGCACTCTACCAACTGAATCCTCTACTTGCTGCTTGTCCCACTAACATCAGGCAAGATGTGAGAAGACTTAAAGATTATTTCTTCTGAGTCAGACTAAAACAAGGAAGGGTGGCATTTTTCACTAACTCTGGGGTGCTTACATTTAAAAAAGGCTTTCTTGACTTAATTTTACTGTTTGCACAGCAGCAATCAGGTAATCTGATGATATACTACTAAGAAGTGAATGCTACACACCAAGGGGCTTACATCCAAATTTTAAAAATTGACACTATAGTGATTGATGAGTACTTCTATATTTTAACACCATCCTTTAGTTTACTGGGGTAGAAAAGTTGGTGATCTAAGAATATCGGTAAATCTTAAAAGCAAAAAACAAAACAAAACAAAACAAAAAAACAAAAAAACAAGCAAAACCTACATAGTTTAATACTTATTTTAAAAGGTTTTCCATTTCCTCAAAGATGCTAATTTTAATTAAAAATGGCATAAGCCCAACAGCAAAAATTCTTATTATCAGAGACACCTAAGGAGTTAAAAGAGTTCAGCTGGGAAAGGAATAAACATTAAGAGCCAGGCATTTTATAGTAGATCAATCCTACTCTTTTCATAGGTTTTTCTCCCCCTTAACTAAGAGGAAATGATAGTATTTTTTCATCATCTAATGTTCATGGGCAAGTTTCATGGTATACATCCGTGAAAACAAATACAACCTGAGAAAACCTATGGCAAAAGAGAGTGTAGAAATAAAAACATACAAATGTAAAAGTTCATTCAGATTCCTGTTCCATTTTAGAAACCATGAACAGAATAAAATTTCAAACAGTAGTGGGACATAAAAATAATCTTCTGCAAATAGCCATATTCATTTAACATTAGCTTGGAAATTCTCAGCAATAACAAAAAGATGCCTCCTCTCCCTGCAAAAGGAACTAGGCTATTAATGGAAACTCCTTAGATTTATTTCAAAAGGTAACTTTAAATTTTTTTTTTCTTTTGAAGTAGTAGCTCATTAGTCTAGGCTAGCTTTGGCCTCTTTTTTGTTCATGCTGAGGTCAAAGGACAACTTGCTGGTGCTGATTCTCTCCTACTATGTAATTGCAGGATATAGAACTCAGGTCATCTGGCTTGGCCTTTACCTGGTGAGCTGTCTGTCTCATCATCTCAACTTTGAACTTTTTATATCTTATACATATGGGTGTTTTGCCTGCATGTATGTTTATGCATCACATGCATGCAATGCCCAAGAACAGGAGAGTGCCAGGTACCCCCACTCCCGACCCCCAGCCAGAGTTAGAGAATGGTTTTGAATTACCATGTGGGGGCTGGCAATTGAAGCCTGAAGAGCAATCACTGCTCTTTACCAGTGTGCTCACTGCTCAGCCTCCAGGCTTGATTGATTCTCTTGATCCTCCTGCTTCCATATCTAGAGTGGTAGAATCACAAGAATGAACTACCATATGCAGTTCTTATGTTCTTTCCTAAACCCATTTCATATTTTAAATTGGAACTTCATGTCATTAAACCCTCCAAGGTTCCTTTACTACTATTTTTTTTTTCCCTGATGCTGAAGCTGGGGCCCAGTGTCTTCTGCATGCCTGGAAAGTGCTCCAATACTGCTGAGCTTTTTTCTCCAGAACTCCTACTCTTTGCTTATTTCTTTCTCCCCAAGTATTTCTGGGATAATTATTGTTTTTTTCCTTCAGCTCAAGTTTTGTCTATAAAGGTTTAATTAAAAAAAAAAAACAAAAACAAAAAACCTGTATACTTGAATCCTGTGTCATTTGCTGTGCTTCAATTCTGAGGCCCCTTTCCTTATATACACAATTTCATTATCACTTCCCCAAAACTGTTTCCTGCATTTACCCTGTAACTTTTTTATGGTAATTCTTCCTAGAGAGTGGACATTGACAATGTTATCATTTTACACTCAGAATAAATGAATATAGAAATAGCTCTGAATCTCATTCCTCATTTTTAGTTTGAAGCTAAATACTTGCCGTTTTAAAATTTTACACTGATTTCATATAAGCATGCATACTAACACTCATACAAACAAAATAAAATAAGTAAATCTTAAAAAGGGACTGGAGAGATGGTTCAGTAGTTAAGAGCACTTCCTGCTCTTGCAGAGAACCCAGGTTTGATTCCCAGTACCCACACGGCAGCTCACAACTGTCTGTAACTCCAGTCCCAGGGATTTGCTATCTTCTGACCTCCTTGGTCATCTGGCATGCATATGGTACACATACAGACAAGAATGCAAAAACATCCATACATATAACAAGTAAAAATATTTTTAAAATCTTTAATTATATTGATTTGTTTATTTTCTGCCTGTGAGGAGAACACAATGGTTAAAGTGAGAAGATAACTTTTGGGATAATACATATTCTGCCTTTCCTATACCAAGGATGCCAGCCAAAGAACAATGGTTATTAGAAAAATTTGCCAGCATCCGGGGTGGTAGGATCACTAGATATCGAATTAGTAAATACACAGTGTAGGCTGGCTTTACCTTGAGTCATTTGTACTTTGGCAAATTATTCTTATTAGATATACATTCCTTTATCAATTGGTTTTAGAATTTTATAAAATAGTATTACCATGTAGAATGTGAACCCTGGCAGAGAAATACAGGAAGTTGACATAGGGAGTAGGTATCTAGAATTACAGAGGAGTTCTCAGGCCAAGAGCTCTAGATCTGAGAGTTATAAGAATGGGTAGCTAGCTCAACCTGTGGAAGAAAATGAGCATGCTTAAAGTTAAGATAAAATGGGAAGCACACTGCGAACTGTATAGTTTTTAGAAATACTATTTATTCAATAGCCTCAAACTATCTCCTTTATCAAAAATACTGTTTCTTCCAACTTAACAGCCATTTTTGAACAGATTCTTGCAAGGCCATTTCTACAGGAGACTTGACCAAAAAGAAAATCAAAACTGTTACTTAGTAAACTAAAGTGAAACTATAATAGGAACGAATATATAGTTCTTTCCCCATTTTATAGCTATTATTTTCAGTTATGTTCACTTCTTGACAGAAAAGATATTTAAACCTGTGTTCTAGAAAAACTCTAACTCTATGGACAATACAAATGAAAAAAAATTAGTTTTAAGATTAGCCACTAAGATCCCAAAACTAAATCACATTCAAAGGTTACTAATTTTTTTCTTTGCTTCTTTATTTCCTTCATAACCTACCCCCATCCAAAGTCCAGCATAGTAATAAAATAAAGGTTGTTAAGGGATTATTTCAAAACTGGATCAAACCCAGAAGCATAAGAGATTATCTTGAGGTTTCTGAATATGTAATTGCTTGCTTCTTTTTTGGACTAAAATAGTAACACCAAACAGTCATTATTCTTTAAGAAAATGAATAATATTCTTTACTGAGGGAAATATCTGCTTGCTTTATTTTGCTTAGGATTTCTTCATGTAGCACAGGCTGGTCTAAAACTTGCAATCCTACCCCTTCTTCCTCTGGAGTGGTGTGATTGCTGGTGTGTACCAATATATTGTTTCTCTTTGGGTTTTAATAAACCAATTTGGCTTTTAATAAACTAATCAATGTTTTACAGTTGAGATGTGTGAAAATTACAGTCTTAACTCTGAATAAACGAACATTTTCAACAAATAAAAGACAGCACAGATTAAGCATAATGCTGTTTAGGCCATCATTTCACTACTACTAAAGTCCCCTTTGCTCTCTGTCTCATGGTTGGGGTAGCCATTCTGGGAGGTAAAACATCTTATCTCTCATCTGTTGTCTGAGTCAAAAATTGGATTCTCAAAGTATTACATTTTTAAGAGCATAGGCTTTTGAATTAGAAAAGTTGTCTCTTTTTTTGTTTGTTCAAGACAGGACCTTGCAGCCGGGCGGTGGTGGCACACACCTTTAATCCCAGCACTTGGGAGGCAGAGGCAGGCGGATTTCTGAGTTCCAGGCCAGCCTAGTCTACAGAGTGAGTTCCAGGACAGCCAGGGCTATACAGAGAAACCCTGTCTCGAAAAACAAAAACAAAAACAAAAACAAACAAACAAACAAACAAAACAACAAAAACCAAAAGAGACAGGACCTTGCTACATAACCCAGGTTAGCTTCAAACATGGAAATTTCCTGTTTCAGTCTCCAGTTGTTTTTACATCTGAATTCTATCCATTTACTAGAGGAGTGTATCCTAGAGAGTTAACTAGCCTCGTCTGTAAAGTGGGGATCACAGTTGTAGTATGCTAATGGAAGACTGTCCAAAGGTCTTATGGAAATACAAGATTAAATTAGTTCATTCTACTGTTTGAAACAGTTATCTTGTCTTCGGACCCTGTAAGGCCAGCTTTTAAAAATTATCTTAAACTACAAATTAAGAATTAAGGTCCTGAGCCCATGAAATATTAAGAAATTATGCTTAGTTATTAAAAACATGTTTACTGTTATTCCAAAGAATTTTAAACAATCCTAATTATAACCTACTAGATTTACTTTGATTTTTTTTGTATTTTATTAGTCAAATTTTAAGACTTCATACAATCCCAAAATAGATACAATAAAATTAACTTGAGATTGAAATTTATATTAAGGCTTAAGATACAGCATTTATGTAGACTACACAGTAATAAATATATCTAATCCTTAGATTGTCAGAATTTAACAGTATACAATAACATACAGTTACTGTGGAAAAAAATCACCACCAATGGTTACTGGAATGTAACAAAATCAATTTAACAAAATTTGCAAAAAGTATAACTCAAAATACCCCAGGCCTTTTTTTAGTGTTATGTGAAACTGCAACAATAAATATTACAAAATGACAATAATAACAAAACAACCCAGCAACATTGGGATACAATGCTTCTTTGCTTATTATCTCTAGTCTTTTACTGCTTTAGATATAAAGCAGTAAAGAGTCTGGTACAGAACAATAAAGGCACTAAGAAAATAACACTAGGAAAATATACAAGGGTTTCAAATTTTGTTTTTTCATTAAAGAAGAATGGTACAGAGAGTGGCACATGGTCAACTACTAACAACTATCTAGTTTAAAGCTAAATCATATTTCTGAAATGATAGTGAGGTATACTGTAGGTAACAGTGAAATTTAGATGTGTCACATGGTAGAATGTCAATAGCTGTTTACATCAGCTTATGTAAAATCTTTAAAACTTTTCTAAAAATTACATTTAATTAATTAATGTATTGTGTGGGTGTGTCTGTATGGAAGTCAGATGACAACTTGTGAGATTTGGAGTTGATTAGTTTTCTTTCTACCATGTGGGCCCTAGGAATTAAACTTGGCTTTTCAAGTATGGTGGCAGGTGCCTTTATTTATCATCCTATAGGCCTGGGCCTCAGTTTTGTATAAAGTCTTTATGATGAATTCTGAATTTCTATCATGGCCTGATATTTGTTATATTAATTTAGATAAAAGAGATAAGTCATCTGCGATGGGACCTTTCCTTTCAGGCCTTCATTAGCTGCCTCATTCTTTTTAATAGTCTTCTGATTCTTCACCGTTCAATTTTGTTTGTTCTCTTTATCAAATGTTGCCTTAGTGTAAATCTTGACAGCAGGAACTCAGGGGTCTTTCTTATTATATACTCTAAATATGGCTAATATTCAGCATATTTCCAAAGAAAACTATGAAACAGCTTATAATATTTAATATATTATCTAATTATACTTATAAAGATCAGTTTGAAATTGGTGCTATGTTGAGCTTGCCAGGACAAAGATATAAGAAATGAAGCAGGTATTTAAAAGATTAAAAATGACTATAGAGTCTCACAAGAACAGTTAAAAACGGGCAGCTCTCCCTACTGTTAGTGGAAGTCAAGTCAGTAAGTACAGTTCTTTCTATTCTTTTTTTGGTTGTGAGCCTAGTCCTTAATGTGTACGCCTTCTAAAATGTTCTTTACATTTGGTTTTATTTATTGAGAAAAGATTATAGCAATTTCTATATGTTACTGGCTACTGTATGATCTACACACCAGTGAAACACAGCAGCTCTATCCTGAGCATGGTGGTAAAGGAATGGAAGATTTCACAAAAAACATGGTGGATTTTCTGAACTCCTAATCTTTCAGATAATGAAGACTTTTCACGTTACGATTACATGGGTTCAGAGGTCAATCTAGTGAAAGTATGAATTTCATAATCATATTTCAGAAATACCTATCTATGAATTCCTCTCAACTGGCCAATCCCTTTGACAATTTGATCAGGAATGAGTCTAAGAGGAAGTAAAAGAAACCAAGTTATTCTGAAGGTGAGCAAAGGAGGACAAAGATTTGAAGATTTAGTTATATGAGATAAAGATGATTCATAATGCTTTTAAAAAATGCCTTATAACAAGTAGGCGGTCTTAGTGAGTGAGATTTTGAAGCATGAAGAAATTCCAAGACACTTTACTCTTTTATTAGTAGACCTGAGCACAAATAATCCTAAGAAGTCCCTGTACGATCAACAACTACAAAGAGAAGACATCCTTGTGATTTCTAAAATTAAAATTGTGATTTCTTTTAAGCAATATCTCCTTACTATTTTGGGACTACGGTTATATTAGTACTATACCTTATATGACCACAAATGGAAGCCTACATAATTAGGATAGCTATAAGAACAGCTATCTAGACCATGTACCTTCTTTAGTATTTTACATGTGTTATATGGTAGGAATCATCTTTTTGGTATCATATAAGTTATGTTGGCTTTCTAGCCATGCAGAACTTAAACAGTGAGAGGTCATAGAAACTTCCACTGATGTCCAAGAAGTCTTGAAAGCCAGGCAATGTGTAGCAAGATTAGAATCCCTGTGAGAAGCCCTGGAAAGGTCAATTATGTGAAGTTGTAAAAGTTATTCTCAAGCTGACATGAATATTCCACAAAGTCAGAAATGACAAAAACATGGAAATTTACCAAGGAAAGCCATAGGCAATGAACAGAGCTAGCCTAGTAGGGAGGTCATGTGTACTGCAACCAGCAAGGTCAGAGGGGTAGGGCTGGCTAAGTGTATAGGAGTACACATCATACCACTGAATGTAGCAGATGCCACACAAAGAGCTAGAGGATTTAATGTCTATTCTCCTGCGGCTTGCTCTTGTTTTGGTTCAATTCTTCATGTCTATGTCTCCTTCACCATTGGAATGGCAATGTTTATACTGTGGGTAAACTGGAAATATATAACCTGTTTTTTTTTGTTTGTTTGTTTTTTGTTTTTTTCGAAGACAGGGTTTCTCTGTGTAGCCCTGGCTGTCCTGGAACTCACTCTGTAGACCAGGCTCTAGCCTCGAACTCAAGAACTCAGAAATCCGCCTGCCTCTGCCTCCCAAGTGCTGGGATCAAAGGCGTGCGCCACCACCGCTGGCCCAGCCTGTTTTTGTTTTTAATGCAGGCTAATAAGTATGAATTTGCCAGGAGTCTTAGAGAGACTTTCCCTGTGAAACAATGTTGGAACTTTGATATTTATTGAATGAATTTTTCATTAAAGACAGCCTTAAGTTTTGAGAGGCTGAAGCAGAGTAAAGCAGTTTGGATATGAAGTGTCTCCCAAAGGCTTGGCCCCTGATGAGAGGTGACTAATGGGCTCTTAGGAGGTAGAGCCCTAGCCGGAAGAAGTAGGTCAAAGGGATATGCTTTTGATGAGTATGGTTTGTGTGCAAGACCCTTCCTTTCATACTTTTCTTATAGGCTCACCGCTTCCTTGATGACACAAGATAAACTACTTTCCTCCAACAAGATAAACTACTTTTCTCCACTATGTACTTTCCACTATGATATTCTACCTCTCTCTATATCCAAAACCAAAACTTGTGAACCAAAACAAACTCTTCCTTAAATTACTTTCTCAAGTATTTTGTCACAGTAGCAAAATGAAATTTACTATCATATAGAAGTTTTACTTTATATTAGCTTAAAACGTACTGAAAAGTTACACAATGACCACTATTAGTACACACATTCAATACCTGTTTATGTGTGTGTGTGTTCATGTATGTATATATGTGTGTATGTATGTATGTGTGTGTGTGTGTGTGTGTGCATGTGTGTGTGTATTTATGCATGTAACTCAAAAGTCTAAAAGGGAATGTATAATGACTGAGAGAGTAATTGTGTTAGAAAGTTACATTAGGTGTAACTTTTTTCTTCTTTTGTCTAAATTTTCCATAGTTTTATTTTTGAAAACATAAAAGTATTACTACTAAAGAAGATGAGGCATAAATGTATTCTCAAAAATAATACTTTAAAGGTTTTCATATTCTGATTAGATATCAAGTTGTTTGTATATCATGGCATTGAATAGTTTCTTTTTCTGTAAACAATGTCAACGTAACTGCAAACTCTTATATGATTTTTAACTTAAACTTCTTTTAAATATATTATTTAGGATTAAACTTTACCTTCCCTGTGTCTCCCATTTATTATGTGGTGATGTAGACTGAACTTTGTAAATTTAAGGCAATCAATATATCATGAAGCTATATTAATAGCTCTACTGTTTTGAGATAGGGACTCATCAAATTTGATTATCTCCAAACTCTTCAAACATTATCTTCAAACATTCTCCTGCCTCTGATTTGTAAATGCTAGGATTAGAGGTGTGTATCACCATGCCTGGTTTTAAATCATATTCAGAACATAGAATTTTAAAATGTTTAATAGTTCTCTATATTTAAAATATAAACAAAATATTATAAGGCTTGGAGCTCAATGATATGGAAAATTAAAATAAAAAATATATGCAAATCACATATAATGATTAAAGGCTTCTGTACCTAAAAGAAACTTTGCTTAATAAATGTTTCAAAAGTACAAATAACAAATTTCTCCACGGAATTATTTACAACAAAGTAAAAATTCACAAAGAAATTCTTACAACAAATTTAGTAGTTCTACATATATTTTGCATTATTCTAGAAAATATATGCAATTAGAGCTTTTAAAATGGCCTCCATATTGTTTGTTATTTATAAAACTTGCTTGCTAAAGGTTTAAGTTTTGTAATAATTTCATTTAATACTATTCTAATATGTACTAAGACTTTAATGTTTTGCATTATTTATTTAGTGTGTGTTTGTGTATGTGCACACACATGCACATACCATGACATGAACATGGAGATCAGAGGATAACTTGTGGGAGTTGGTTTTCTCCTTTTCACCCTTACATAAATCATGATGACTGAATTTGGGTCATTGGGTTTGGTGTCAAACACCTTCAACTTCTATCTTTCGGGCTGAAGACTTTTTTTTTTTTTGAAAGAAAGAATTACAATAGTCATTTATTTGCTTATAATCGTAAACATTAAATTTCAACAATGCAAAAATTAATTTTGGACACTATACAACTCATGATATATATTTTGGAAATACCTTATGGATTAAAGAATGATTTTCTAATAGAGAATGACACATTAAACTCAAGTTCAATGTAAATTAAAATCATATAATCATGTTTTTGTATAATATACTTATTTACCAAGTTATCTAGGGTTACTCTCCATGCCAGCATACTGAGAGCATATATATATTCCAATGAAAACTAAATGTGACTCCTAGTGCCACCATTTAATGGCTAAATAATAAATTATTTAATCTCTCTATGCTTTAATTTCTTTCTCTGCAAAACAAGAAAATTTAATAGAAATGGTGGTACATATTTTTAAGAATAGCATTCTGGAGGCAGAAAGAATGAGTTCAAGGCTACTCTGTCTACACAAGTTCCAGGAACCCTGCCACAAACCAAACTTAAAAAAAAAAAAAAAAAACAACCAACAAAAAAACCCATCAGGGATACTGATAGATGATATCTATATAATTCTGATTTAGAAAAACTAAGTGAAATATGTCTAACAGTAACACCACTAGTTTGTAGAGAAGCTGAATCAAAACTTAAACAAGGATTGACAGTATAAGAATTCCTACACCCCTACCCCCCACCCCCACACCAAACAAAAAGATAGAATTTCTCTGTGTCATCCTGGCTTTCCTGGAGCTTGATCCTTGGAGTAGGCTGGTCTTGAACTCAAGAGATCTGCCTCTGACTCCCAAGTGTTGGGATTAAAGGCATGTGCTACCACTCTAGCAGTATGAAAATTTAAAACTAGAGCAGCTAGGCTCTGATTTGTCTTTGGAGGTCAATTATTAGTGAAAATCAGTAGGATCAATGCACTTGTTAAAAATTCCTCTTGTAAATCATACACTTGGGTGACTAACAAGGCTTGCCTTTTAAAACAAAATCCACTCACTTTGTTTGCTTGTTATTTTTCAGAGAAGATCTCACTACATAGTCCCAGCTGTCCTGGAACTTGCTACGGAGACCAGGATGAACTCCAGAGATCCTCCTACCTTACTCTGGAGTGCTAGGATTAAAGGCACATGCCACCAAGCAAAGCCAAACATTCAGTATTAGTATTAACTATTCTTGAAGATCTGATGAATTTTCTAAACTTTTTATATATGACTGTGCACAATTCTATCTTAAATTCCTAAAATTTACAACTTTCTGAAGCCTTTAACTATTAAACATATACTAGACAAATTAGACATTCTCTTGATTGAGTTATGCAGATTTATTATTGAAAAATGAAGAAACAAGAAGTATATAGAATAATAAAGAATTTACTGGTTTGTCTTATTTCTTTCCATATTACTCACAATTACTACTTGAAGGTATTTAAGTTTACGGAGTAGTTATAAAAACCACACTAGAAACAACTGAGGATATTATTGAGAAGACAGTGTAGGCATGAATGTGGGCTAAGGGGATAGTGGACAAAGACCTATGTCTGCTAGAGTATAAAGGTGAAACAGCTACAGTGGCTTGCTTAGTATCAATCCACACATTTTAGCTTTCTTAGAAACTCCAAATAGTTCTTGATAGCTTTGTAGTATTTGTGTACCATACCTTAATAACAACATTAGTACCATAGCTATATAATTATGGACATACAACTTAGCCCATACTTTTTTTCCTTCATTTTCAAACTATAAACTTCAGATTTAAAAAAATAAAGATCTTATTTATCCTGACCTAAAGCCTAGTAAGAGTCCACTTCATTAAAACACAGCTTTAGAAAACAAGGAAGGTACATAAAACAAGCTGTTTTCTAAGCAGAGTATTCTGAGAGAAATTAATTTTCAGGATATTAAAAAAGTATACTGATATCTAATATACTGCTTTCATACAACACTGGCAATTTAAGTATTCTCAACGTTAAAACTGGAAAAAAACTGGCTGTGTTTAGAAACAAAGATGGCCTTTATGAAGAAAGTAAAATCCTCCAAAGAAATAAAATTAATTTATACAGTATTTTATGAAGAAAATGGGCATATTCTTTTAAAAAAATTACTTCTCAAATAATTCCTGGAAAAATAGCTGTGAAGTATTTTGGGCTTTCACTACACTGTAAGCATCTATAACAGATGCAATAGTAGTATTTAATGTCACTATCATACAGGATTTCACTTTCTTTTTTCAACTGCTTTATTTATTATAAATACTACATAGGCAGGGGCTTGTGCTTTGTGAGACTTTGAAATGATTACATAATCCAAGTATTTAAAATTCTAAGTTTAACTTATATTTTATACTATTAATTACACAACGTGCTCATTTTGTTCATATAGTCATCTCAATACAATAACATCAGGTATAATACATAAAATCTAATCCATTAAGTCTTACCAATTTATGACCTGATGAGACACTCTTGTGGACAACATTCAGTCCTTAGAAGCTAGAATAACCCTCCAACCATGTGAGGGCATCACAACTTTTAAACTTTCGGCTTTCGATCATTATTATGTCACATTCCTCCTCCGATGCTGAATTCTAAAAAAAATTCTAGCAAAGAGTTTAAGTAAATAAGTGCTGTAATCAAATAGCCTTTAAAATCGTTTATAGCAAAGGTTCATGTTTTACCATGATTACACAACTGATATTTTTAGATGTAAAATAATTTGAAATACTTGATTTGATTAAAACTTAAAATTCCAACATGGAGTTCCAGGCCACCAGAATACTTGTCAGTGAAGAGTCAAATAGAAATGGAACCAATTAAAAGTTTAAGATCATGATCCAGAAATTCTGATTTAACACCATACAACCTGATATAGACAGTTTTTAACACTATAGAATGCACTGGAGCACTACTCTCTGGCCCAAATCCATGGATGTTTCTAATCCAGTAGAGCTGGCAAGAGCATAACAATCTGCATGGATCACTTAAGATAGCATTCCATGTTTATCCCGACATCTGTCTGTCTATATTTCCAATTTTTAAAGTGGACATGTTGGTAAGAACAACCATCATGTGCACGTGCTTTATGTGCAAAAATAGTATATCCTGAATTATTCAACAGTGGTCCTGGAAATATCTGGGTAGAGGAGGCAAAGAAAACTGGGGAAATATTTAAAAATGGCCAAAACTACTTTGGTAAGAGTATCTTCTTAAGTTATTATTATTATTTGCCAGAAAGTTTCCTAATGGGGCATCTACTTCAATCCCTTAAGAATGACATCATTAAAAACTTTTCCTGTGTTATATAAATACGTATTTTTATTTTTTGTTGTCAGTGATCCACAGCAAAGGCAAAAGTTGTGGATACAATTTTACCTACTCTAAATAGAATTATTTAATGGGTGGATGGGGGGGGGCAAAGAGGAGGGAGAAAGAAAGAGACCCATTATTGAGGAAGATCAGTGTGTTCAAAACTCCAGACAGTCTTGGAAAGGAAACTCTGCAGCTATCTAAGATATCTGACCTAAACGTATGAGGTGCATTATGCTGTCACAGATTTTACCTTTGAATGAAACTTTTCTATCATACATGGCTATTTACAAATACAATCTTTCCAAATGTAATCTCACAACACATTTGACTTCATTAAAATTATGTGAATTGGATTTTTTCCCCCGAATGCATAAGCTTATAAAGAAATCACCTGGTGAAGGCAAAAATCCATATTTATCCAAAGCTGTGATTGCTTTATCAACTATCACCAAATGTCTCTGAAAATTCTTATAGTCCTAGCAATCAAAACATTCAATATTTTAAGTGTCTAATTTTGATGATTTACTCTGCTATGGGAAAAATCTTACAAGATAAAATATACAGTCCTATTTAATAAACTAAATGCTTTTTGAAATGTGTACTGATGGCATTGGTAATTTGCTTGTCTAGAAGGCCTGAATGAATTGGTCATTTAATGAGCAATCTGCTTGACTTTTTGTTAAAGGGCCTGCTAACTAACACACAGTATTACAGTAAGTGCCTAAGAAGGCTTTGGAAGACTGAATTAAACTAGCCATATATAAAGCAAATTCTGTTATTTTACTGATAAGTTTAGAGAAAAAAACCCATACATATTATGCAAATATAATCTCAGAGTTTAAAAACTATGTTTAAGAAATACAAAACTTCCATTTCATTTTTTTCCTTTAGCACATTTTAAAGAATTAGTTATTATATAAAACAGGGTCATATTTGAAGAGTTACTTCAAATCATAAAGTTCCAAATGGTAGAAAAGTCTTATTCTAGAATAAATTAGCTGAAGTACTTATAGACGAAGATTAATCAGATGATCTTTGAATTTTAACATTAGAATTCCATTTACGTGTGCTCATAGTCTACAAGACTTTATCAACCATGATCTAACAATATTTCTATTGTTAGGAAGAGAAATTCCGCTTAACTGACAATGTGCTTTTGAAAGTTTCAAGTTAAGAACTAAATTTATGTTTACCATTGCTTAGCTCACTTTATGAAAAACAAACAAAATAGGGAAAAAAATCCAGGACAAAATAACAAGCAGGAGGGCACAGATGAATGGCTTAAAATTTCCAAATATTAATTTGAAAAATGATAGACACTGAAGAATAAGCTTTTTAAATTTCCCAAATAACTTTTTGTGAAAAATCACTTGACATACTAGGTGGAACAGTGAGTAGGTGAATGCTCAAGCCAGGACATTGAGTAGGTGAATGCTCTACCACTGATAGCCAAATCCCTAACCTTTTGTTTATCACTTGAATGAGTATCTTTAGAGTCATACACAATTCCATGTTCAAGTATAAACCATATTTCTTTTAAAGTATTCTAAAAATTCTATGACTACCCATAAATATGTAGATACAATTTCATCACTGTTCAAAGTTCCCTATACTTTTACACATAGCTTTTCCATAGATTATGTATTACGAAGATGAACTTAAATATCTAAGATGAGCAATTAATCTAAATAGTCCTGATAGAATAAGCATGAGAAGACATGTCCCCATAAATTAACACAGAAACTACAACAAATATTAGAACTGATCTATTATTAATGACACAGTGAAAAAAGCCTCTACATGCTGACACATATATTTTTTTAATTTTTGTGTCAACATGTATATATGTGTCGTATGTATCAAGGAATAGATATGGAGACCAGAAGCTGACATCAAGTGTCTTCCTCAATCAGTTCTTCACCTTAAGATTCTGAACTAGGGCTTTCTCATTGCTGACCTTTAAGCGCCATGGATCCTCTCCAGTGTTGAAATTGAATAGGTATGTGTTGCTGTTCCTGGGTTTTTTCCCCACCCCTTTCAAAATGTGTGCCGAGAATCAAACTAAGATCCTCAAGCTTGTGTGGCAAGCATTACCCACTGAGTCATGTCCCTTGCCCATCCTCCTTTTATTTCTTTTTCAGTGATAAGGCTTGTGTCCAGAGCCTAACATATACTAGACACAAACTCATCATTAAAACTTAAGTCACATTCCCCAGCCCTATATACATTTATAAATTTACAAAGGGTATAATAACAAGATAAAAAATTGAAATTGGATAAAATGGAATAACAAAATAAACAGAGGCCAGTTATATACTACTCAAGAATATGTAAAGAAATCTACATACTTTCTTAATGGGAAACTATATATTTAACTCTGAGCTGCATTTTCTTTGAAGCAGGGTTCCTTTGTGTAGCTCTGGTGGTCCTGGAATTTACTGGCCAAAGACTCAGAGAGAACCATCAGCCTTTGCCTCCTGAATGCTGTTTATTAAAGGTTCATGTCACCATGCCTGATACAATATACACTTACAAGTATGTCATGAACTGTCATAACAAAAATATTATTTTTAAGGATATTTAGCAAAACACTAAAATTCTTTTCTTCTATTAAAATGTATTTCTTCTAAATAAATATTTTAGAAGTAGCCAACTAAAAGTCTAAACATAGAAGCTAATTTTTGGTAACCCACAGCATCTATTTAAAAGTTTTCTTTATCGATCACCAAAACCAAAATTTTCATTGATTTATTTGCAATATTAGTATGAGCATGTGTGTGTAGGCACATAAAGAACATCAGCTACAGTTTAAATCTCTCCCAATGCTCCAAATCTTAAAAAAAATTACAATTTCATCTGATATTCTCAAAAGGCTTACAAATCATGCATAAATATATTGAAGTATGAACCTAAATCTTAAACTGCTGATGAATACAATGGAATAACAAAAGAAAGACACCCTGTTTGTACTACTTTAGTAATTTTAGGGTGCATTTAAATTTTCTTTTATATTTTTATAAGACGTTTCTCCTAACAAATCTTTGCTACAAAGTTCTAGATTTTGCAGAATAGGATAGTGATTTAATTTACAGTTTTCTGCTATTTAAAGCTCTGGTTCTCTTAAAACATATATATAATCTTAATTAATTTAAAATTTCACCCTGAACATAATTACCACAATCTCTGTAAGGAAGATGGATGATTTAGGTGGAGTAATTTACACAAAGACAGGTGGTAAAGGAAGAAACAAAACTATTTAGCCTGGTAAGTTGCTAAACAATTTCTGATTGTCAATTCTGAAGTCTATGCAGAAAACAGGTATCAGTGTATCAAGTGTTTTAAATGAAGTATAGAAAAGCTAAAGGAAGAAATATCTAGTAACCAACGAAACAGCACTGAAAGAGTAAGCTTAAGATTAAGGCCGGGCAATGGTGGCGCATGCCTTTAATCCCAGCACTTGGGAGGCAGAGGCAGGCGGATTTCTAAGAGTTCGAGGCTAGCCTGGTCTACAGAGTGAGTTCCAGGACAGCCAGAGCTACCTGTCTAAAAAAAAAAAAAAGAAAGAAAAAAGAAAAGAAAAGAAACTTATATACCTGGATCATTTCTAATGGTCTGTCAACTAATCCATAAAACAGCTAAAACCATAAAACTCATCTATATATGTAAGCCTTTTTAAACTAATTATTTTGCTACTGCAACCTATAATATGAGCATTTCCTTAGTCAACTGGGTTTTTGACAGTCCTTTGGGTGCTTAAAATCCATGAGCTGTAAGATCTTACTGATTGATTCCTACTTTCAGACAATCATTTTTTCCTGTTTGATCAAGCTCTTCTCTGTTGCTTTTATATATGTAAGTCAAATTTAACCATTCTTTTTGTTTGTTTGTTTGTTTTTTGTTTTGTTTTTCGAGACAGGGTTTCTCTGTGTAGTCCTGGCTGTCCTGGAACTCACTCTGTAGACCAGGCTGGCCTCCAACTCAGAAATCTGCCTGCCTCTGCCTCCCAAGTGCTGGGATTAAAGGCGTGCACCACCACCGCCCGGCAAATTTAACCATTCTTATTATACTAACCCACATATATATCTTCACAATGATCCACAGCATTGTTTCTCTAACTGGAATGTTCCTTTTTCTTAGTTCTCTAACTCGGTAATCCCAAAATATATCTACTTTTCAACTAAGAAAGCTACTTTCTGAAGTAGCTTTGACCAATGACTCCAACTCTCCTTATGAAGTTAAAACTGCTTGCATATTACAAAGGAGCTATCGTTTTCAATTATGTGGGTTATATATCTGGTTATTTTCTCCCAGAGTTTTAGAAACTTCTTCATGAAGACAAAACATTCCAAGTGCTTATTCCTAAGGCAAATGTTTACAAACAGTCTTATTTCCTCCCTTTACTCTAAATGTTTTTTTTTCTCTAGTATTCCTTTATCTTCCTAATATGCCATTAATAGATGGTAAAACTGTCGGCTATAATTCTTACACTAAACTTTCATAGATAAAACCTCTTAATGATGCTTGATTCCCAATAATTATTGAGACAGGTTTCTAAACTATTTCTGAAAACATAACAAAACAACAGATTTAAGAAATCTAAGAATGAAGCCAGGCGGTGGTGGCGCATGCCTTTAATCCCAGCACTTGGGAGGCAGAGGCAGGCGGATTTCTGAGTTCGAGGCCAGCCTGGTCTACAGAGTGAGTTCCAGGACAGCCAGGGCTATACAGAGAAACCCTGTCTCGAAAAACAAAACAAAAACAACAACAAAAAAAAAATCTAAGAATGAGCACAAGTTTTAAAAGGTAATCAAAATTTAGCATCACTAAAATGCTAGTATGTAAGGATATCACAGAAAATTGACTTCACAAGGATATAACCTCCTAGAAAGCTAATTATATAAGCAACACTAATTGTTTTAATGAACAGAGCTTTAAAAAGGGCTGGATTATTTTGTGGCTATAGTATCACTCTCTTGTAGATACTTTCAACAACTGGCCCTGAGGACTCTGCAAAACTGACAATATGAAGAACACAAACTATGATGGTACCTACAAAATGATGAAAAGGTAGGCTTCAGTTTCAGTATATAAGCAAGAAAAACACTAGACACCTCAGAAAAGATGATCTGAAATGAATATAGACAAAGGTAATCTGACTATTTTTAAAGTCTCTCAAATTGTTAATTCTAACTTAAATACAGGAAGAAACAAAGGAGAACTAGCAAGTTAAAATGTAATAGCATTTTAGTTATTCCTATTTTGATTATAAAGACTTGATAAATTCAAAGTATCCTGGCAGGAGAAAAAAGTTTCAGTCCTTAAAATTGGGTGCAAGCATGGACCTTCAGATATTCTGGGATGATTATTGAAAACTGGCCTGAAAGATGGCTTTAAAAGCTATCCCCAAGGGCTGGAGAGATGACTCAGCAGTTAAGAGCACTGACTGGTCTTCCAAAGGTCCGGAGTTCAATTCCTAGCAACCACATGGTGGCTCACAACCATCCTTAAAGAGATCCGATGCCCTCTTCTGGTGTGTCTGAAGATAGCTATAGTGTACTTACATATATAAAATAAATAACTCTTTGGGTCAGGCAGTGGTGGCACACACCTTTAATTCCAGCACTTGGGAGGCAGAGGCAGGCAGATTTCTGAGTTCCAGGCCAGCCTGGTCTACAGAGTGAGTTCCAGGACAGCCAGGACTACACAGAGAAACCCTGTCTCGAAAAAACAAAAACAAAAAATCTATGATTGAATAAAAGCTATCCCCAGGACTAGAGAGATGGCTCAATGGTTAAGAGCTCTTCCAGCAATTCCAGAGGACTCAAGTTTGTTTACTAGGATCTATGATAGCTCACAACCACCTTTACTCCAAATCCAAATCTGATGTCCTTTTCTGGCCTCCATAGGTATCTACACACAAGTAGCATACCTCGCCCCAATAAAAATAAATCTTAAAAAGGTTATCTCTACTTGATATCATCCCAAGATATCCAAGATTTCAGAAACAGAAGCTTGAAATATGGTATCAGGCAACATTGATATGACAATTTATGCTTTAAAATATGTAAATAACATAGATAGATCATATAAAGAACTTATGGCCCCCTAAATCTGTAAGTGTGATCCCTTTGGGGGGGCATATATCAGATATCCTGCATATCAGATATTTACAGTTATGATTCAGAACAGTATGGTAAAATTAGTTATGGTTTAAGCAACAAAATAGTTTTATGGTGGGGGAGGGGGTTCTCCATAATAGTATGAATTGTATTAAAGGGTCACAGCATTAGGAAGGTTAAGAACAACTGTCCTAAATCTTTGAATGGTTCTACTTAACAACAGAATTAATTACCTTTGTAAAACATTTAACTGGCAAATTGTAAAAAAGAAAAAAAATACAGACTCCCTAATTTACAGTAGTCCAAAACTAGGCTTTTTGGTGAGATCCAAAACAAAGTCAAAAGTTATAATTACCATTTTAAGCCTAGTATTACAAAAATCTTTAACCCATCTGTTATGAATAAATAGAATCACAATGCTTTTTCGACATCCCTTAACAAGTCTGTAGGGATGTGCCAAATAAAATTGCATAAACTGTTCTCTATTTTTGTTTAGAACTAATAAAGCTAGTCATTTTCTACTTTGGCTTGTGTGTGTGTATGTGTGCATGCATGTGTATAATTACTCTATTACTGAGCCATATCACATTTCCTTTTTCTTACAAAAACTTAAAAGGAACTATTCTCCAGTTTTCCACTGTGTTTGGTTTGTTACCTTGGTACCAATCAGGCCAGCTTACAGAAAATATCTACAATATTAAGCTGATTATATTGGCAACAGTACAAATATCCACTAAATGTCTTTAGTTCTAGATAATAGGCTCCAAAAAGAAAATACATATTGATTGTGTGTGTGTGTGTGTGTGTGTGTGTGTGTGTGTGTAGACCAGTGGTCAACATCAAGTGTCTTACTCTATCCCATCTTATATTTCAAGGCAAGGCCTCTCACTGAATCTGCACCTTACTAACTGGCTATCCTGGGTAGACTAGCAAACCAATAAGAACCTGGGAATGTTCTGTTGTCACAATTCTAGTGTCTGGACTGCTACATTTTTTCTTAACATTGGTGATAGGGTCCACTGCCTTTTCCCCAGCTCAGAAATAATTTTTAACTGGTAAGAAATGATACAGATGCAGCAACTTGTCTTATTTCTGATATGTTAAAAGGATTTGGTGTCTATTAAAGAGAATAAGTACTTCATTGTAACAACAAATTATGAGCAAATAACTTCTATGGTTGTCTTATAATGAAACCTAAAGAACCATTCTGATATTTGATCCAAATTATAGAAAATAAAGGTCAAACTTTTCCCCAAAATAATACAGCATTCATACCGACATGACAGCTTATAGAGATAGATATTACAAATAATTAAATTGCATTTAAAGCTACTTTTATTATATTCAAACAGCATACTATATTTCCTTTGTAATCAGGAAAAGTATTAAGGTTCAACTCAAGTACTACTTGAGCGACTAAAACATCAAGTATTTTATACTATAATCTACTTATGTATCTATTTAGAATACTTTATACTGTTAGAGCAAACCTAATTAAAACCCGATTATATATAAACACAGTACTACAAATTTTATAACTTCCTCCTCAAACGTATTTAAAATGATCTTTGGTTAAGTAAGGAACAAACCATCCACAAGATACTTTGTTTAGAAAATAGCTTTAGAGGTATACACACAAAGAAATCAAGTCTGAAAATTAAAAGAAAGGTTTCCCATTTCCCATTAAGCCAATGCAGACCATGTCTTAATATGACACGTACATGCATTTAGCAACTCTCTTTTCTAATGAAAGAGATAGAGTTGAGTTCATGAATGTTATCCAAAAATATGCCAGAAGACACAAATGCGTTGCCAGGCAGAGTTAAAAGAATCTAACAAGCTTTGTGGGAATAAAAAAAAAAACAAAACCACTGTGCTCAACTCCTATTAATTAAACACTGAATGATGGATAGCTAATAAATATTCGGCCAAAGAAATGAACAAAGCATAAACTATTTAAAAATGTGTGTTAAGCAGAAAGATAAACCAAAGTATCTTTTGCCAAAAGTGAAATCAAGTTTTTTGTTTGTTTTGTTAAGTGAAAAATAAGACCTAAACAGTATCTATGTGTTAAAAACAAAACAACAACAACATAAAAACAAAAACCCAAAAACCAAAAAAACAACCTGTTTTGAGGGCTTACAAATTGTACACATCTATGAAATTCTAATATGTAAACTTGGTGACAATTTCTTGTCAAAATTAATGGCAATTTTGTTATCCAGGTCTTGTCCTTCCTCCAATTTTTAAGTTTGAAGTAGTAGTAGTAGTAGCAGTAGTGTGTGTGTGTGTGTGTGGTGTGTGTTATAAATCCTATAAAAGCACAAAAATTAAGATTGATTTAACAAAAAAAATGTTTTGTATTAAGTTATATGAAATGACTATTTCAAGACAAATATGTAAATCCTTAAAAAAGAAAGATATAATATGGACAGAATGCAGTACAATATAAAGCACATTTACATTCTATAAAAACAGTCTTTTGGTTTATTTTGCTGCTTTGTCCCATGCTAGATATCATGTAATCCACCCCCCTTTAAAATAGCAAAGATCAGTTTTATGCAAAGCAATCCATGCATACACTTTTGCATGTATGCATTCCATATCAAGTAATCATACCTATCCCAGAGGCTCTTTGATTCCTGAAACGTGTTCAAATGGAACGCTTGGTAGAAAGCAGTTGAAGGATTCCTGTGAGATCCAAGAATCAAATGGAAATGAAGTTGAGAATGTACAGTATAATCAGAACTTACAAAAATGGAAGATTTTAGATTCCTACACAGTGTAACCACTTAAAAACTTGAAAAAGGAAAAGGAAAATGATACTGTCTAAAACAATACTTTGGAGACACACACACACACACACACACACACACACACACACACTTTCCAGAACCCACAGTAATTCAGGATCAAAGTTCTAAAAGAAAGAGCAACAGATAAATTAATACTAATATTCAATTGTGTGCATATATACATAGATATGACCAATTCAGAGCCTATCAACACCAAGTTGTAGCAGATGCCTTAAGAATCATCTATGGTTTTAGCTGTTAAGTTGTTCTCCAGTAGAGCATACACGTACAACACTAAGCTATACTTTCCTATGATTTGTTTTTTATTTGGTTTTTCGTGACAGGGTTTCTCTGTATAGCCCTGGCTGTCCTGGAACTCACTCTGTAGACCAGGCTGGCTTGGAACTCAGAAATCCGCCTGCCTCTGCCTCCCAAGTGCTGGGATTAAAGGCGTGCACCACCACCGCCCGGCCTATGATTTGTTAAAAGTAAGAACAGTTAATGATAAATAATGTAAAATCCTTCCTGGTTTGTTTATGATACATTTCCACTTTAAGTTTATGTGTGTGCAGTTTCTCTGGGCTAGTATGTGAATGGGGGGCAATTGTAGGGGAGCATTCTAATTTCTAGCATTAGTTTACTGCCCCTTTAAAGGGTAAAATACCTATCAACTATTATTTCTACTATCCTTAGGGCCAACATCACAGAACTGTAAGTAACTGATGAGCTAATAATGTAGGCAAACTCCAATATGTACAACTGACTATGTCAGGAATAATTTCAAAGAGCTAAACTTGGTTCTTAACAGTTTTCAGTCATTAAGCTTAATTCTAATGTCTTCTTCACCATCTATGTGTACTTTATAGGAGTTAACAGGCACCTGTTTGTTACATCACTTTAAAAATCCATGACTTGGAGCTAAAAATGGCCACTCTGGTTGAAAGCACATTAAGTGCTGTTGTTGAGGGCCCAAGTTTAGCTACCAGGATCCTCTCATAACTGCATGGGACTCCAACTCCATGGAATCTTATACTGAATCAATCACCCACCCACTCAGTCACTCAAACAATCAATCTTTCTTCTCTGAGTCCACAAGGAAAGACAAAAAACAAATCTTTGATCCATGCTTTAGTATAATAGCAGCTAAAACATGCTTGCTATAATATCAGACGTTATTCATACTACTTTACACTTATTGATTCAATTTCCACAACAACCCTACCTAACAGGGCTAAGATTTACTATTTCTATCTCACTGATCAGAAATGGATTACTCCCCAAACATCAGAGTAGGTGGCAATAGATCTGGCTTTCAGTTCCTATCACAGATATCAGTTGGGTCACAATTTACTCTAACTCCAGTTCTAGGAGATTCAACACCCTCTTGTGGCCTACATGGGCACTGGCAGGCACATAGTATGGATTCACACTTACACACACACACACACACACACACACACATCCACATAAATGGAAATTTAAAAAAAAAAACCTTACAACTATTTACAAAGTTGTCTGCAATAGCAATCAAATATCAATGATCATCAAACCAAAAACAACAGAATCATGACTTCAAACCAGAATTGTGTCAAACCGTATGCTGTATACATAATTACGTGTATAAACACTTTAGATTTTAACCAACAAGTACCCCTTTTCGAAAACGACACGCTGACACTGTCTAACAGAGAATAACCAAAGTAGTTGTTGGATTCATTAGGACTCTTAAACAATGTAGTTCTTACTGCTTTCGCTACTCTATTATATCCTTTTTATTCTTTGAACCCTTTAATTTGAAGCACAGATTAGATCTACCAACAACAAAATTTAAGAGGATTCCAACGTTTTCTAACCTTTGTTAAGCTACTTTCCCCCGCACTGTGCTTCAAAATCAAGTGAGCTAAGTAAGATAGAAAGCAAATGATATTTGTAGGTATACTAGGGAAAAGAAACACACATATGTCCCACATCTCAAAGCCATAAAGTTGGTGAAGCTTAAAGTATGTCAGAACTCAACTTTCAAGATATTTTAGAAACCAGATTCCAATCTTACATGTGGATTAAGCACTTGTAAGTATCCTTCAGGTCAAACATAACCATTTATTAGTGGTTACTGTAATTTTCCTTCTTCTCATTCATTGTTTGCTAAGTAATAAAGCAAAGGAATACTGGGTTCTGAGTGTTAGACCTAAGTGTTTATGTTTTTTTAATCCATAAAAGAGAATAAACACTTGTTTACAGGTTGTTGAAGAGACCAAATGAGATTAGAGTTTGACACAATTGAGCTTAATTTTATGTTGTACAAAATGCAACTTTTGGTAGAGAATCTTAATATGCATCAAGTGTTTCATCACCATCAAGGTAATATTGAAGAAAAGAGAATAATTTAAAATTTAGAGTTAGGTACATGAAAACTACTTAGTATACTTGTCAAGTAACAGCTCTGACTTCTGGGCATCAGTGCAACGACCCCACCCCAAACCCCCACAAGTTTATCACATTTTAACATATAATACAATAATCATTGAAATAAATATTGAAGTAAACTGTAAGATAAACACTAATTTAGCAATAAAAGCTTCAAAAAATACTTTTGAATAGCAACTGGAAAGACAAGTATGACAGTTTCACTTTTCAATTTTGTTTCACAAGTTACTACTTCTCTGAGCTTAGCAAATCACCTTTTATCAGTGATCTAATGTGAATGGCCTTTTATATTAAAACTCAGTTCAAGAGCTAGCCTCAGAGAATGTACAAATATTGGGTTGATTCTGAAGATAGAAAACTGGGTGGCTGGAGAACAGACATACTAAGTTTTCAATTTATCCTGGTTTAGATCTTTTAAGTTCTGAACTACAAACATACATACGTATGTACATACATACATAAGCAAAAACAATGTCAAAACAGAAGTCAGTCTATATTAAGAAATCACATTTCTGCTGGGCAGTGGTGGTACATGCCTTTAATCCCAGCACTTGGGAGGCAGAAACAGGCGGATTTCTGAGTTCGAGGGCAGCCTGGTCTACAGAGTGAGCTCCAGGACAGCCAGGACTACACAGAGAAACCCTGTCTCGAAAAACTAAAAAGAAATCACATTTCTTAAACTGTTTCCCATTAGCACTTACTATTTTCTCCATCAACACCTAACAATTGTATCACAGATAATCTAATCATATAGGATGCCATCTTAAAAGAAATAGAATCTCATTTCTGAACCCTAATGTTTACAACTTGGAGAATACTACAAAAACTGAATAACTGGTATATTGTTCCTTTAACTATTTATTTGCATTCAATTTACTTCTGGAGTATTTGGGTAAAGAAGCTTCATTTTCTTCCAATCAATCAATCAATCAATCAATCATAAAATGGTAATAGCAAAAAATGTGTTGGAGGATTTAGACAAAAGGTTCTTCCCAATCTCATCTTTTATGAGAATAATAGGACTAGATAGAACTTTAAAATATGACTAAGCCCCAAATTTTAAACGTTACAAATGGAGGGGGATAAAAGCTGAGGGGAATTAAATGACTTGATCAATTAAATCAGCAAAGTAGTTGATGAATCAAGATTAGAACACAATTTGCTCTAACTCTTCCTATGTCATGACTAAAGCAGTATTCTCCTTTTCCATGGGCACCAGCAGGCATACACACATGCAGGTAAGACATCTTTCCATATCAGTCTTAAGACTTGTATATCAAAACTGAAGACTGAAAAATTTATACCACTTCAAGGGCTAATCTGTAGTGGAGATAAAAATATTTACTCCAATTTCTTATGTTACAGATTACACAAATAAAATTTAATGTTAGACCAGCAATTCTCAACCTATGGGCTGCCAAATGACCCTTTTACTGGGTCACGTATCAGATATCCTGCATATTAAATATTTATATTACCATTCATAACAGTATCAAAATTACAGCTATGAAGTAGCAAAATAATTTCATGGTTGGAGGTCACCATAACATGAGGAACTGTATTAAGGAGTCCCAGCATTAAGTCTGAGATCTCCAAGGCAGATATCCTCATTTTTCACATAAAGCAGAAATTTTTCAAGGCTAAATAACTGGCTTAAAGTCTAATATCCCAAATATACAGTAACAGATTTTAATTCAACTGTCTGGTGTCATAGTCATTCATGTTAATACACAAACATATTATTGATTGTATTTAATCAAAAGGACACCCTTTTCATTTTTGCCTGTGTCCATGGCAGATGTAAACTATACAAAGGATTTATTTGGTGTAATACACATAACCTCCCAAATGGTAGAACTGTTACTCTATTTTAGAAACTAATGGGCCTGAAAATTTGCTTTTAAAATCCTTTATTACATATTGAACCTTTTACTTTTTATATAGACTGTTAATAAAAAGTAACAACCTAAAACATTCAAAATGTTCTTTATAATTGATATATTTGCCAGAAAAAGCTTATCTTCTATAGAGTAAAACTCCAGCCAAATTTTACTGAATGCTTATGAAAAAAGACTGAGCTAATTTAAACTAACAATCAGATTTCACTTGCTTGCTTTGCCTAGTCTAACAAATAGTAAATATCCTAAGTGGATAGCAATAAAATTAGTAACTTAATTATCTGCAAAATTTTTACTTTACCAATATGTATGTATTGATTCATACATACACACAAACATACACACATAGAGAGAGACACACACACAGTTTGTCTGGAGTTTTGAATTTGAAACTTGAATTTGAAAGGGGAGGAGACTGGAGAAATGGCTCAGTGGTTTAGAGCAAATGTTGCTCTTATAGAGCAGTGAGTTTGACTCACAGCACCCACAAGGCAGCTCACACCATCTGTTACTCTAGTTCCAGGGGACTTGATATCTTCTGTTCTCCACTGGTATCAAACACATAAGACACACATGCAGTCAAAACACTCATACATATAAAATAAAACGAAGTTATTATTTTTTTAATTTGAAAAATTCAGAGCAACATATGAAGCCAATTTACCTATCTTCAATATTATCATTCAAGTTTGAACTATACACATTAAAGTGTATTTTATTAATGCCATAGTATGATAAGGCAAGCTGGTAAATCTTTATGGGAGGCATATAATTTTGATTTTTGAGATGGTGTCTCATTACATAGCCCTGGCTAGCCTGGAACTCACTAAGTAAACCAGGCTGGCCTTGAAATTACAGAGTCTGCCTCTGTCTCCCAAAAAGTCAACTTTTTTTTTTTAAGCAATGCCAGACTAAGAATATTCATACAAATATTGAATAATGAGCATCTTTGATTTGCTATATAAATGATATGAATGATTTTATGTATCTTCTTTGTAGATATACCCATCAGTATTGTGCTATCTAAAATAATAATTTAAACTACTGGTTGAGTATTAAAAAAAAAAAAAACTACAAGCTTAAAGGTTTTTCTAATACATGAGTTTTGCTGTATAACATCCCACAAGCAATACTAATAATTAAAATTTCTCATTTAAAAAAAAAAAATCTGGCCAGGCAGTGGTGGCACATGCCTTCCTTTAATCCCAGCACTTGTGGGGCAGAGGCAGGTGGATTTCTGAGGCCAGCCTGGTCTACAGAGTTGAGTTCCAGGACAGCCAGGGCTACACAGAGAAACCCTGTCTGGAAAAACAAAAACAAACAAACAAACAAAAATCTGGTATTCTTTTGCATAAGAATCTACTAAGAAATCAACATTTAGGCTACATTTAACAAGACAGCCCCTTCTCCTTATATTAAGGAGTAATTAGTAAATAGTATCTAAACGACCTAAGACAATTATCCAAAAGTAAAAAGTTATAAAAACTCTGCAGACTATTAGTTCATCCTCATTATTGACAAGTTCACTTCTTCTAAGACCAAATTGGATGTTACTCTATTATATTTTCTTTCATCTTAGTTATTTGCCATCACTCAAAAGAATACTTTCCTAACCCTAAGTTAAGGCCATCATGGGGAATGAAAAATTAAAGCCTCTTTTTTACTTTCCTCACATCCATTTCCTCTATTAAGAAGACTGAGGGTGAGAGCATTTGTTTAATGGATCAGAGGACATTTGCACCTAACCTCTCCTTGTGCAAAAAAAGATATTTCACTCCAAAGTGTCACATACCAAATGCATCCCAGTATCATACCAGTTCCAAATGAATGCTGTCATAGCCTTAAAGAATAGACTGATGGTCAATTTATTCTCAGGGGTACATATTATCTTTGTTTCTAATACTATGTAAAATGACTTCTCACAAAGGTGATTTAGTATATTTATGATAACATAACCTTCTTTCACCTACCTGAAAAGAACCCATACTAAATAGTTACTTGGAATATGTTCCATCCATATACACATAAGCGCGTATTTTCTTTAAAATAATAAACATTTGGCCTATAGTAACTATTTCTCAATATGAATATAAAAGATCCTACTGATAAAGCCGCAGGAATTTCAGCTTCTTTGGAAAAATCTGTGAATTCAGATTTATTTTATTTACATCCATGTTTACAACTAATGTATATTTGATCAATATATATTCCTAATGACTGTACTATTATCAGTTTTTATACTAAATATGATGTTATGTATACATCTAATTTTATACTTTGACTACCAACCAACTCCTGGGTAGGAATACATTCCCAAAGTCTTAGCTTGGCATAAGACAGTATCTTGCTGTTGATTTACTCTTTTAATTGTAAAGCTGGAAAAGGAAGATTACCTCCATGATGCAGTAGATTTATAAAAAAAAGTTAAGGTCCAAAGAAACAGATTCAAATAAGGAATGTTCATATTTTTAAATTTATATGCAGGAAGATCAAGGAGACCTGTCTGTAACATAAAAAGGGGGGGGGGGCAATACATTTTACACCAAAACAAGAGGTCAGTGTTGATCCTCGTATATATTTAAATAAATTCTCACTTATTAAGTTAAAAAAGAGAAAAGTCCATCAAATGTATGTGAAATCCATTAAATAAATATATATGGCCAAATTTGTTTAGCACATACCAACACATGCCAGTTAACATTACTAGACATTAGCAAACTATTCAAATTAAACTAACAAGACTAACAAGTAACATGCCACTAAGGGAGCCTTACAAAAATCAGGTTTTCAAATGTCAGTTAGACAGTTGACAGTTCACAATTATAGCCATTTATGAGTTCCTGAAATGCTACCTTCTGGTCAGTTATTTATGGAAAACAATCTGAACTGTGTTCCATTTAGGGCCAGTGATAATTTACTCACTAACAGTAAAGAAGTCTGTTAAATGTACAGGTAGTTTAAGCAAAGTTTGTAATGTTCACTATAAAAGTGGCTACATAATTCTGTATCAGTCATCATTATAACCACCAGCTTATATAAATTCAATGTGAGAAGTCTTAATGAGCCGGGCAGTGGTGGCCACGCCTTTAATCCCAGCACTTGGGAGGCAGAGGCAGATGGATTTCTGAGTTCAGAGGCCAGCCTGGTGTACAGAGTGAGTTCCAGAACAGCCAGGACTACACAGAGAAACTCAGTCTCCAAAAACAAACAAAAAAAACCAAAAAGCAAAAAAACAACAACAACAACAAAAAAAAAAGAAAAAAAGAAAAGAGAAGTCTTAATATGTAACCATAAATTTTTCTAATCAAAATGGCTAGAAAAATCTTACAACTTGATTACTTAATAATGTAGGGTAGGGTGACAGTGATAAGGACTCTTTGTATCAGCAGCTGTTTAATAATCTCAAAATAGATTCAATATAGGCCTTTATATGGAACCAAACCATGATAGACTTCCAATTAAGGAACCTAAAACCCACCTTTTGTTTACCTACTACCTCCCTTCCTTTTGTTTAAAAACAAAAGAACTAAAACCTGTTTACTAAATTTGGAATTTAAACAAAAAAATTAATATTTACAAGTATTTCCTTAGTATCTAAGTGTGTTAACCTATTCAGAAAGTTTAAGACATTAATTCCTCAAGAACTCTCCAATTTATATTTTATTTGAAGTATTATAAATGACACAGCAGATTTTAAGGCAATAACCTCAAATTATATTAAAAGTAATGTTTCTAGTTAGTATTGTTTAAGTTATTCATCTGGGTAATTTAAACATGTGCCTGGAAAGCTATTATCCCCATGTGTAAACTTTAGGATGCCCTCTTTTTACACAGATCTTCTTTTAAACAGACAAACAAAACCAAACCCTATTTCTAATTAATGGATTCATTCCTTCACCAGGTGTATTGGTCTAGTGACAAAACATCAAGTGTGTAAGATTACATCTTGGAAACTAGCATGTTAAAAAACAACGGAAAAACTGATAATATGTAATGAAGAATTTAAGACTAGGGTAAAGTGGCACATTTAATATGGGACTACACACAATCAAACCCTTAAAAGGATCAACTGATGCAAGAACAATGACATAGCACTATCTGTAGTCAAAACATTAACTGTATTTGGAAATAAGATTTCTGAGATTACTAACTTTTCCTACAGTGAGGTAAAATATACGCATCAGTATAGAAATACTCAACAGGAATATGTTTCAGAGTTTCCATTTGTCAATAGATTTCTGTTTCAATAATATATTATCCTTTTAAGTTCTGAAGACTATAACTGCAGATGTTGTAAACTGTAAAGTGGGTGAAGAGGAAAGATGTACTTTTCATTCATAGGTTTTATGTGTAAGAGATTGGGAAAAAGAGATTAACTGAAGAGATACAGACAGGACAGTGTATAGAACAGAGAGGGCAAGTAAAAGATAATTTACTAACTTAGAAAATATAGGTTGCTGGTAGCTAGAAAAGATAAGGTGAAAGGTAAACTCCACCTGCCTGTCATATGTGGCCCTACCCTTGAAAATAGAAGCAACTAGAGAATTGAGGGGGTTTTGTTGTTGTTGTTTGAGTTGCTTAGTTTTCTTTCTTTTTTTTTTTAACTTTGTAATCCCACCTATATTAAATGTTTCAGTGACTGACTAGTTGACTAGCACACTTAATCAACACTGAATTCTGAAGTGCAACAGATTTCCCACAACTTGACTATAAACATCATGAATTCTGAATCACAAAAACAGTGAATGAATGAATTCCAGAAGGAATTTTTAAACTAGCAGAAAAAAACAAACAAACAAGGATAACTGGAAGTCAAAAGTTAAGGCTGTGAGAGACTAAAATATAGAAGAGAAAATTATTTCATGGTAGTCCTCTACATAACTAATGATTCTAGGTCATACCAAATTTTGATCCTTTTATCTCCTAAAATTAACCTCTCTGAAAAACCTACAATGTAAGAAGATACTCAACTCTTTCTCTGTAATTTTTAATGTAGTGTTAATATTGTAATTAAGTTTTTAACAAGGTTGGAATTATGTAATGTCAAATGTCTATGTGACAGCTCCTAAAAAAAAACAAAAAAAAAAAAACCCCTACAATTCCTAAGTAGGCCACAACCAAACATAACTACTATTGAATAGTGTAGCAACACACTCATTTTTACCTAAACTATTAAAAAAGCATTCCTTACAATCTAGGTAGAGGGAGTTGGTTTCAGACATTTCAAAACTATAGTTTTTACTACTGCTTAAGCATTTCACACCTCCCGTCTCTACACTGAAGACTGATAGGAGAACATCCATTTTCCCAGTATTTTTTTTTTCCTATTTTACTTAAACAGAAATAATACCTTTGAGAAATTACTGGAAATTCTGATGACCCCCTTCTATTAAAAGACTGACTTAGGGATAGTCAAAGCTAGACTTCACATTTTATCATTCTTTCCAGTCTTCTCATTTCGCTGATGAAGATTGCTTCTATTCCATCACTTCCCTGCCCCCAGGGAAAGGCTTTCTGGTTTGGGGTCTTAGAGTTCAAAACTAACTCAGGCAAAATTCTGCCATAAGCACTCAAAAGTAATTAATCTTAGGAAGGAACCTTCTTACTTAAGGTTGGGGGCAATACCAGCTCTCATCTTTAAACTGTTAAGCTGAAATATATCAACGGCGTTGAATCACTATCCACTTAATTGCGTAAAAAGAAAACAAAAACAAAACAACAACAACAAAAATCCCATAACTTTTGTCTCCTTACTTCAAAACTTTGAATTGATTTTTTACCAATTTTTTAAAAATAAAGACCTTAAGTAGTAACAAACTCCCAGAACTGCATCCTAAGCTATTTGGACCAAGCAACTGTACCAGATATTCAAAATAAAAATTTACATACCTGTCTTCATCACCATCAACAGGAATAGCTATGCTGAATACAGAGGTGGCCAGACTGTTCATAGGTGTTAACTGAAGAGGGTTTGCCAGGGCATCTGCAACTGGAGGCTTCACAACAGGCTTATTTTCAGCAATGAGAGAAAGTGGTGCTTGAGGTAGGGGTTCTGATTTTCTTCTAGTATCGTCAACTTGCCCGACTAAAGGCTGGGTCTGAGTCTGAAACTGGCTTAGGTCAGACTGTGGTAGACTTGTTGGTGCACTATGTGTGCCTTGCGCTAAGGGTGGACCAACTTGCTGGATGACGCTGCTGCTCCGGCTGACTGGCGTATGGCTGCTCAGCTGCTGAGACTGGCCCAGGGGCGCGGGTACATTTGGCATAGTAACAGAAGTGGTGGGCACACTAGGCACGCTTGGAACGGGTACCGCTGCAGGCACGTTTGGAACTCCGGGCACCACGGTGTGAGGACCACCAGGCACGGCTGGCAGCTGACCACTGCCACCCATCTGCTGTGTAGGCTGCACGGGCTGGGGCTGCCCAACCCCGGTCACCCCGGAGCCTGGCTGCACCACGCCTCCTATGGCAGCTGGGGCCACTCCGGCCGGCTGACACGGAGCGACCTGGCCCACAGGAACCGGACCCGGGGCCACAGCTTCACTGGGCTGGGCAGAGGCGCCCATCATCTGGGCACCCAAGGAGGAAACGCTCTGGCCAGACCCTAGAGGAAAGCTGGCCGCTGAAGCAGAGGTCGCGCTAGCGCTGGTCGACAAGGGCTGCGCAGGGCTTGGCGGCTGCAGGCCCACGTGCGGCGGCAGGTACTCACTCTGGCCCGATGGCTGGACTGGTAACAAATGCCCGGGTGGTATCTGAGGCTGGGGATAGGCGAACTGCTGCGACAACGAAGAGCCGACCGCCGGGCCGGGCTGAGCTGCCAGGGCCACAGGCTGCGCCAGGTTGACGTTCGGCGGCGGCGGCAGCCCCTGGCCGATGGGCCCGGGGAAGGCACCGCCGGCCACGGCTCCCTGGAGCTGGGTTGGCTGAGCGGCTGCCGTCATTGGCTGCGGCCCGGTCGGCGCTCCCGGGAACGGCGGTAGCGACGCAGAACTTGGAGCCACAGCCCCACCTACGGGCGGTGGAGGCTGTGGCTGCCCGACGCTGAAACTCTGCGGCTGGGCGAGAGTGGGCTGGCTCATTTTCTCCGACGGGGGTAGCTGTGACACAGCAGTCAAGGAGCTGTCAGTTCCCGAGTCCAGCCCGTGCGCCCCCTGCATGGAGGCCACCACCACCACCACCGACCCTCCAGTGGCGCCCAAGCCGCTGTCCCGCTCCGCAGTCTGCTCCAAAGTACTGCTGTGTCTAATGCAATCCCCGGACCTAGTGAGGACGCTGCTATCCGAATCCCGCTCGTAGTATTCCATACACGTCCATCGGCCGCGCCGATACGGCTCTCCGCTCCCGTGGTCTAGTTTGATCACGCGGAAACGAGAACTACAAGTGGCAGGGGGCTGAGATGGAGTTGCACTACTCGGCCCAGGAGCGGGCACCGAAGTGGCGGCCGCCGCCAGGGTCTGGGCGAGTGCCCCCGCCACGCTCCGGGCCGACACCCCGCCGCCTCCGTTGGCGGGCGCAGCTGAGGCGGCTGCCAGCTGCCCATCTAGGATGAGGTTCGGGGACACGGTCCCGGGAGTTTCCGCATCCCCGACATTGTTGAGCGTCTCTTCCGAGGAGCTGCGCTCGCACACCTCCTCGGGGCCGTAATCCGTGGCCCGAGAAACGTCGAAGATCTCGGAGGACACGTCCTCCGTGCGCGATTCGTCCGGGTCGTCCAGGCTCTCGGTGTCCTCGGTGATGCTAGTGGCCACCTGGGCCGTGGTGACACTGGTGATCTGGAAGCAGCTCTTCTTCTTGGCCGGCATCTTGGACATGGTGGAAAAGGCTGGAGGGCAGAGGCTCCTCTGGGACCCCACCGGAAACCGAAGAGGGCCGAGCACGGGCCCCCAAAGACAAAGTCCGAGTTCGCGCCTGGGTGTACGGCCCACGCCGCAAGTCACGGGCTACTCTGGGCGCCGGCGTCTCGGCGCGACATCCTCCTCACCTCCCGCGGCAGTGGTGCCTCAATTCAAGCCGTCAGTGACGGCCCGAGCGTGGTTCAGGGGCGGGCCGGCTGCTCGCACAGTTCAGCCGCCGCGGTCAGTCCAGCCCGGCGCTCGGCGCGGTCAGCAGGCCCGGCTGGGGGTGGAGCGCAGGGCGCAGGAGGCGGCGGCGGCGGCGGCGTGAGGGGCGGTTCTGCCCCGCTCGGGCTCTTCTGGCCGGGTCCCGCGGCTGCTCCCGCGCGGCGACGCGGAGGAAGAAGGCGGAGCGGCGAGGCCGGGACCGGCGCTTCCTGACGGGGCTGGAGGTCCGCGGCGTGAGGCAGCCCTCCGTCCCGGGCTCTAGCCCGAGCGCAGTCCGGGGGCCATGCCGGCGGAAGCCCGCTCGGGGGCGGGGAAGGCCGGCGGTCTGGCCTCCCTCAGGGAGCCACCCGCGGCGGCGGGCCCGGCCTCCTCGCGACTCTGAGGCGCGTGAGGGGCGGCGGCGGCTGAAGGAACGGCAAGCGAGCAGAAGCGCTCGGCGGCGTGAGGAGACCGGTGGCGGCGTCTTCCGCTCGTCCTCGGCGCGGCCGGCTCGGAGACTCCGGAAAAACTGAAATTCAAACTGCTGAAGCAGCGGCTGCAGCTCCCTCCACTCGGCCAAGATGGGGCTGAAATGGCCGCGCCAGGGATGCTGGGAGGAGCAGCAGCCCCGCAGCCGCTGCCGCCGCAGACTAAAATGCCGCCGCTGCTGCAGCCACCGCCAGCGCCGCAGCCGCCGCCGTTCCGTGACGCGCCGGCGTCGTGACGTCACCGCCCCGCCCCCTCCGGTTTCCTGAAGCTTGGCGTGGAGGCTTGAGGGGGGGTTCGTGGGCGGGGCCAAGGGGTAGAGAAAAGGGAGCGGGTTCTTTATTTAAAATTTTTTCAAATTTAAATTTCACGCTGCAGGTTCTTTAGGAGTTGAGAAGCCAGAGGACGGTTTTAATTTGCAAGCCTGGAACGTCGCACGGTTTCGTGCGGGCGTGTGGAGATTCTGGGTGACTGGAGGTCATGTGCTACGTCTAACGTTTAGCATAGTCTTAGTGGAACCTGGGCGATAGGAGAGAAAAGTAGGGCGATCGAGCTCCAGAAGAGGTGTTTGGCTGGAGAAAGCGAATCGCGATAAAAGACCTGAAAATAATCGGAGAAATGAGTTTTAAGAGAAACGAGGCAGCAAGCTAGACTGAGTTAGAAAGATGATCTTTTCAGACAGAAATTCTGTCTGCCAACAACAGAGTCAGGGATGGTTACTTATCCAGAGTAAAGTCAGTTTTCGAAAAAGATTAGGAGTTAATAACATATTCCAAAATTTCCCGGATTTGCTTTGGTTCAAGGCTGGAAGAGTTCATTTAAACTTTTGAGACGTTGAACATGAAATCTGCTTCTAGGTTCCAAAGTTGAAAAGCCTACTGTGTTAAATAAGTGTCGCACTTTTGATTGTTCTAAGGCTCGTGTTAGAGCCCTGTTGTTACTTGCTTTGTTTTGAATCATGCACAATAAAGAGAATACCTCTTTCTTCTAGTACTAAGACAAGCAGCTCTGAAAGTGCCACTGAATTTTCCATCTTGTAGCTACTTCCC
>NW_021604597.1:8449926-8490251 GCF_004785775.1 Grammomys surdaster | reverse complement strand
TTGTTTCTTTTCTTTTTGTAATGAAACCCGTAGTAGTCTAGGCTACTTATTTAAACCAAAGTGACCTTGAACTTCTAGTGAGCTTCCTGCCTCTGCCTCCCAACTTCTGGCAAGTGTCTTCACATTGGGAGAGTGAGGATGTTATTTTAAACACTGGCTACTCTTGAGCTCTTGACATGAAAACAACTCTCGTTTAGCTAAAATCTGAGAAGTTTTGCTGGAAATCAAGATGACAGATTTATTGCAGTTTTTAGAGATCATATCAAGGTGACTCATTTAAAGTAGTTTACTCAGTTCTCTAATCTTTAAAGAAGTCTTTTATCCAAAAATGGATTGAGAATTAAAATTTACACAGAATTTTTTTTTAGGTATTTAGCTGTAATTTATGGAGATAAATATTTTAAACTCAATAGAAACCGTCCTTCAAACCCAAGTGACAGAAGTCAGTATACAAACCAATACCTCATAGTAGCATCCCTATTTCTTGAAGGGGCAGGAGAAAAAAAAGAAACATTGTGTTACATGCTGGTATTATTGTGGCTGAGATAGGGAATGGAATGCTTCATTTCTAAATCTATAATTTCAGTAATTTCTCAAGATGGTAAGGTAGGAATAGTTGGCTTGTTAAATCCAATGTGAATTTATAAGAAATTATTTTAACGTTGATGTTATAAAATTGGTTATCAGTGGGTATTGTTGACTATATGAGTTTCAGAAAAATAAATATCATGTACCTGATCATGACATTACATTATCTTATTATATTAACTTCCCTTCCTGATAATTAGAGTGATATTCTTCAGCCACAGTTAAAGGGGGAAGGGTAATCTGTGAGCATTCATTCTTAAGCAACAGGTGGGATCTACTATGACATGAAAGTAACATCAAACTAATTTGAAGAAATGAGAACAACATTTCTGCTACAAAGGGAGTAGAAAATGTTCAAAAGACATTTTAGGATTATAAAGTTAAAATTTAGATGTTTCATGAAGTGTGTGTGTTTAAATATTTTCCTGAAAATATCATTTTTCGGGCTGGAGAGATGGCTCAGTGGTTAAGAGCACTAACTGCTCTTCCCAAAGGTCCTGAGTTCAATTCCCAGCATCACATGGTGGCTCACAACCATCCATAATGGATCCGATGCCCTCTTCTGGTGTGTCTGAAGACAGCTACAGTGTACTCATATAAATAAAATAAATCTTTAAAAGAAAAAAGAAAAAAAAAAGAAGATAGCATTTTCCAAACATTTAAAGACTTTACTTTTGTATATTTTCCCTTTTTAAAAAAAAGTAGAACTAAGAGCCAGGTGGTGGTGGCACATGCCTTTGATCCCAGCGCTTGGGAGGCAGAGGCAGGAGGATTTCTGAGTTTGAGGCCAGCCTGGTCTACAGAGTGAGTTACAGGACAGCCAGAACTACCCAGAGAAACCCTGTCTCGAAAAACCAAATAAATAAATAAATAAATAAATAAACAAACAAACAAATGTAGAACTCATGACGCTAAGACAGATGGATCACAGATGGAGCCCAGGAGTTTCAGGCCAGTCACCTCCCTACCTCATTAATACCCTGTTTCTTAACAAGCAAGCAAACCATAGGTAAAAAAGAAAAAAAAATGAAGAGAATTTTATACTTTAGATTTGGAAGAAATGAAAAGAATCCTAGATGTAGGAATTTTGAAATCTATGCACAAAAGAAAAACTAAACTATTCCCAAACTACAAAATGTATATAATTCATAGTTGTCCACAGGGAATTAAAAGTCTACAAATAACAACAAAAATGACAATAAATAAGTAAATAAATAATAAAATCAATAAAAAAATCAGTAAATAGACTGCAGATATTCGTGTAAGTACCTTTGCTAGTGTGTAGAGTTGTTAATAAGTAACATGGCAGCCCTCGTTGGAATTGGAGAGGTCCCTGGAGAGCCAGACTGAAAGGCTTTAATGCAGTTATCCTGGCTCCATGCCTGTACCCACAAACCATGCAGTGGAGGCCATGGGAGCCCTTGATTACTGCTCTCTTAGCCCCCAACTTGACCATTTGACTTACATCTGGTACTTCCTCAAACACTTCAGTTTTTAGCAGGGTATGGGAAGTACATTTAGAAAAAACAACGTAGGGGAAAAAACAACCCTGAGAACTAAGGCCCCATTTTACTGATGAAAAACCTATGCTGCAACGTGAACTTTTCATTATTCGTAAACAGCATACTTCTGCTAGGCTAAGGTCTTACAGATCAGTGCACCGATGGATCACTTCATAGTCATCAGATGGTAGATTGTGAGCCACAGGTTCTCAAGAAAGTCTGACATCTCCATCTCCCAGTGAATAATGGCATGTGAAAGACTCAGAAGAAACACATAATGTTTTCAGTAGAAATTAAGCAACTATCTACATTAAGGAAAATAACTTCAGTAGTGATACTAAACCCAGTGATATTTACTGTACATTGGACAGCCTATATTCCAGCCATCAAGTTGATTCTGGGACTTTGAAGACGTTCATGTTTGTTTTCTATGTTTCAAATCACCAAATTATTTGAAAAACACAGAATGAAGGAGTATTTTTCAGCTTTTAGAAGGAATCAATAAAAAATACACAGTCATGTAAGCGAACACTCTATGGATTTTTACTAAGGTTTTCTGAACTCCATTTCTGAAGCAGTATCACATTAATAGATCCTTAGTGTGATACTATTGTACAATATTATCCAAGCAAGAAGGAAAAATATACAGTGCAGAGGGACTAAGCTAATGGAAGTCCCTGGCTAGTTTAGTAACAGAAAACTCAATCTTACTGAAGTATAGACATCTTACTTGAGAATGGATGCTTAATATCTTCACCTTTAAGAAAGTTACTTAGAAGCCGGGCGGTGGTGGCGCACACCTTTAATCCCAGCACTTGGGAGGCAGAGGCAGGCGGATTTCTGAGTTCGAGAGTTCGAGGCTAGCCTGGTCTACAGAGTGAGTTCCAGGACAGCCAGAGCTATACAGAGAAACCCTGTCTTGAAAAACCAAAAAGAAAAAAGAAAAAAAAAGTTACTTAGATACGCCTAGGATTTGATACATTGTGAAATAATAATCTTTTCTCATTCTGTAATGGTGAAAATCTTCCTGAGTCCCAAATACCTTTGAAGTTAAGGTGTAATGTAGGCAGTTTGCATTTTGAAGTAATGAATGTAGCATGTTTTATTTCATTATTGAATTTACGGTGTAATCTCAGTGAACTAAATGCTATCTCGGTGACTCCATCATTTAGCTTAAATGCTCCAGTGTAGCAGCACAAGGAGAAAGCTGTTAATGACTATATTACTTTATTCTTCTGTTACATGTTACTGGCAATAACATGAATAACATGTACATTGTTTGATTGGAAAGAGCAAGAATGAGTTCGTTTTTGCTATAAAAGTGTTTTATAACTGCTGATAAGCCTCTTAATCGCTCAGTTTCCCTCTTCTGGGAAGAAATGTCTAGCAGCAAGGAGTTAACACTGCAAAAAGCAGTGTAAGAGTGTCTAGAATAAGATACCAGGGCAATGCTTTGACATGCTGGAGAAATGACAGCATCTCAGGGGGCTGCTATTGACGGTAGCATTTCCAATACCATTAATTAAAAAGTAATAAAAAGAAAGGAAGTAGTGGGGCTAGGGAGGTGGCTAAGTGGTTAAGAGTACTTACTGCTTTTCCAGATGACTCAAGTTCGATTCCCAGCACCCACACGATGACTCACAACCTTTCATAACTCCAGTCCCACAGTATCTGGCCTCTACTTCTGGCCTCCATGGACACTGCATGTACATGGTGCCCAAACTTATGTACATTCACACAAAGAAAGAAAGAGAGAGAAGGAAAGCAATTATTAGATATACATGATTTTTCAAAGGAGTCATATTCTCTCATAGATGAGCTAGCTTATTTAATAGCTATTTTTTAATAAATTGAAACATTTATTGATTCTTTCATATATGTGTGTGTATGTATAAGTACAATTATGCATTGCTTAAAATAATAATTTTAAATTGTAACTTCAACACTCATAAAACATTGGAAGATATTGCTAGTTTCTAGGCTGCTAGCTTATCTCCCGGTATTAATTACTATTGTCAGCTTACAATATTTTTTTCCTTTTAAAAATATGTTTGAGTGTAGAAACTTGTATAAATTGCATTTTAATATAAAAGATGTTTCAGCTGTTGTTCTTATACTTTTAAAAGAGTGCTTTCATAGAGTGCTGAGACAGAGTTCAGTCCTTGCACATCGTAAGCAAGTGTTCCATCCCTAGACAAGCCTCCAGCCCCAGATGTTATTCTTGAATGATATTCTGAAGCGCGTTCTAGCTTGACTGATTGTGCCACTTTTAGTAGGTACAAGCCAGAGGCTGAGAAGCGTAGGGCAGAGCTTGAGTACCTTGTATTCTCAGTTGTGATTTAATAAAAATTAATTGGATCGCCGGGCGGTGGTGGCCACGCCTTTAATCCCAGCACTTGGGAGGCAGAGGCAGGTGGATTTCTGAGTTCGAGGCCAGCCTGGTCTACAGAGTGAGTTCCAGGACAGCCAGGGCTATACAGAGAAACCCTGTCTCAAAACAACAACAACAACAACAACAACAACAACAACAACAATAATAATTGGATCTTTAGACACCAGAAGCAAAGCATTTTTAACATTTAGCATTATAATGCTAAAAATCCTACTTTGAAAATATTACTTATTGAAATTGTAACTCGTGATCCATGATCACATCAAACTTGATTGTTACTTAAAATGGCCATATAATGAGCTGCTTGTTGGCAAATTAACATCTGCTCCCTTACCTGCCTCTAACTTGGGATCTTTTAGAAGACAGAGAAATTACAAAATGGAAGATATTGGAGGCAAATGCAAAAAGCTGACTAGGAAATCAGTCCAATTTGGGTCATTAAGTCCCTGGATACAAATAATAAATATATTTTCCTCTTCTTCTTCTTCTTCTTCTTCTTCTTCTTCTTCTTCTTCTTCTTCTTCTTCTTCTTCTTCTTCTTCTTCTTCTCCTTCTGCTCCTTCTCCTTTTCCTTCTCCTCCTCCTCCTCCCCCTCTTCCTCCTCCTCCTTCTTCTTCTTCTTTTTTTTTTTTTTTTCAAGACAGGTTTTCTCTGTGTAGCCCTGGCTGTCCTGGAACTCACTCTGTAGACCAGGCTGGCCTCGAACTCAGAAATCTGCCTGCCTCTGCCTCCCAAGTGCTAGGATTATATTTTCTTCTTCAAATGATGAGACTTTTTACCTTTCCTCTAGATTTCACGAGTGATCTTTTTCGGATCTTCTATATTTACTCAGCAACTTATCTAATTCTAGATTTTAAATTTAAGACATTGTTTTTTTTATTGGAACTTTGTCAATACAATGGTTCTACCTTCTGTGATTGTTAATGTTGTCAACCTGACAGAATCCAGGATCACCTAGGAGACAAACCCCTGTGTATATCTGAGGAGGAGTTTCTAGATTAGGTTGTCAAGGCAGGAAATCCTGCACAGAATGGGAACCGTACCTGATCCATGGACTGGGGTCCAGACTGAATTCGAAGAGAAAGGAAGCTGAGCATAGTCGCTCCTCTCCCGCTGCTTCCTGACTGCTCGTGTGGTGTTGTCTCCCCTCTGGTGGACCAGGCCTTCAAATTAGCTTCCCACCTCCCTTGCTTTTTTCAATCTCTCACAGCAAAAAAGAAATTAAATAATACACCGTCTGAAAGAAAAAATATCAACCTCTCCCAGAAGATGTATGTTTTCCAAAAAGATAAATTACGTGGTAATTATTTATTTATTGTATTAAAATATTTACCAATGTATTTTTTTAAATGTTAGCTAACTACTATGTTTAAAATAATTTTAAGTATTAGTGTTTCTTTTCTCTGTCTCTCTCTCTGTTTTTTTGTTTGTTGGTTGGTTTTGGTTTTTTTGCTTGTTTGTTTGTTTGTTTTTGAGACGGGTTCATTATGTAGACCAGTCTGGCCTTAAACTCCCAGACATCTGCCTGTCTCTGCTTCCCGAGTGCTGGGATTAAAGGCATATGATACCAAAGATATAAAGAAATGTAGTAATTCAGATATCAATGTCACATTCAGGTTCTGATAGAGCCATCTGGCCCAGGTATTGCCTTCACTTTTTATCTTCTTCCAGTTTCAGTCCTACGTAAAATAAAGGTTAAATCTCTCTCACACTTTCCCTCACCCACCACCATGTGTAAATGTCTCCCTCCCCCACTGCCTGGTGTTGTCTAGTCTGGCTCTGACCTTGCAATATTTCTGCCTTAGTCTCTTTACAGAAGATAAAACCCAAAGAAGAGGAACCATATTTGGGTAGAGGTGACTCACAGACTGTGGTACTTTCCGTTTAACACATAGGTAATCCTTTTTTCAAGTAGGATATATGAGAAGAATCATTTTTTTGTTATGGTATATAGATGTGAACAAATTGGTATAAATTCGAAACAAAAATGAGAAATTTATTAAATCTCTTCAATTCTTTTGAAATTATGATAACTGTTTGATAAATTCAGTGTTTCATAGATACTGTTATAAAGCCCTGAGGTTTAAAAAAAAATGAAAAAGATAAGCCACACCTTTAACCCCAGCACTAGTTAGGCACAAGCAGGAGGGTCTCTGAGTTCAGGATCAGCCTGGTGTATAGAACAAGTTCCAGGACATCCAGGGCTATATAGAGAGAAACCTTGAAACAACAACAACAATAAAAAACCAAAACCAACCAACCAACCAACCAAACAACACCCCCCCCAAAAAGAAACTTTATAAAATGGACAAAACATACTAAAATGGATTACCCCAGGATGGTGAAGACTGTCATTTATCTTATTTATCCTGTGTGTCACTAGTGTCTGTCATTGAGACTGACACATTAGACTCTACGTAAGTATTTTGGAATACACTGGCCTTCCATTTATAACGGCCTAATATTTTCATTCAACATTATGCAAGTGAGAAAATAAGCGTGGTCAGAATCATAGAACATGAATACACTGGGGGATGTCTGCAAATATGGAGTGATGACTGCAAAGATGATGGAGTGATGTCTGCAAAGTTGATGGAGTGATGTCTGCAAAGATGATGGGATGATGACTGCAAAGATGATGGAGTGGTGTCTGCAAAGATGATGGAGTGGTGTCTGCAAAGATGATGGGATGATGACTGCAAAGATGATGGAGTGGTGTCTGCAAAGATGATGGAGTGATGTCTGCAAAGATGATGGAGTGATGACTGCAAAGATGATGGAGTGATGTCTGCAAAGATGATGGAGTGATGTCTGCAAAGATGATGGGGTGATGTCTGCAAAGATGATGGGGTGATGTCTGCAAAGATGATGGAGTGGTGTTTGCAAAGATGATGGGGTGATGTCTGCAAAGATGGACCTTTTTTTTTTTTCAAGAAAAAAGAAACCAGTTTTGTACTAGATAAAGGATGTTACTTTATCTTTTTATTGAAGCATTTCATTCTTTTGAAAAATTTTTTTAAAATATGCAGGTGTATATTGGAGTCTGTTGAAATCTGAGAATATAGCATGTTTAGTATTTTACAGAAAACACAAGATAAAATTTTGATCAGGAAAATAGTCTGACTAGCCATTTATTTTATTTTTTAATCAAATATAGACTTTTTTCATACAATGTATTCTGATTATCATTTTCCCTTCCCTCATTCCTCCCAGATCCTCTCTACTTCCTCACCCACACAAATCCACACCCTTTCTCTCATTAGAACACATGCAACTGCCAGGTGGTGGTGGTGCATGCCTGTAATCCCAGCACTTGGGAGGCAGAGGCAGGCGGATTTCTGAGTTTGAGGCCAGCCTGGTCTACAGAGTGAGTTCCAGGACAGCCAGGACTACACAGAGAAATCCTGTCTCGAAAACCCAAAACAAAAACAAAAACAAAAACAAAAAAACACAACACATGCAACTAAATAATAATAATAATAATAATAATAATAATAAATAAGTTAAAATAAAAACAAACAAACCAGAGTAGGACAAAACAAAGAAGCAGAAGACAAAAGGGCCAAAGAAAAAGCACAAGACAGGCATAAAATCCCTGAGCTACACAGAAAACTTATAACAACAAAATCAGGAACCATAATATAAAAAGGAAAAATAGAAGGAGGAAGAGGAGGAGGAGGCAGTGGCCCAGATAAAGATTATGAGACCAAAAAAAATATCTCCCCAAATACAATTCAGCTCATTTCTGTGTTGGCCATGGGGCTCTTAAGTAAGGTTTGAGACTGCATTGGAGAAAATAAAGGTTTTCTCTGTGGGCAATTATCAACTGGAGGTAACCTCAGGGTTAGACACAGGGTTTGTGTCCACTTCCCCACTCAGCACTGGGACCTCCTTTGGCTTAAGCCCCAATGTAAGCTCTGTGCATGCTGTTCCCAGTTTTTGTGAGTTCTTATGTTATTCCATCCTGTTAAGTCTAGAAGGCCTTGTTTCCTTGTGTCTTTCATCCTCTCTGGCTCTTAAATCTTCCTCCTGCAGAGTTCCCTGAACCCTGAGGGAAGGAATTTGATGGGGATGCCCCATTTTGGACGAGTTTTCTAAGGTATCTCACTCTCTGCATAATATCTGGATGTGAGTACTGGTATTTGTTTCCAAAAGAAAGATACTCCTCTGATGATGGCTGAGCAAGGGGCACTGATCTATGAGTGTAGAAGAATGTCATTAGAGTTATTTTATTGCTTCAGTCCTTCAGTAGAACAATAGTACTTTTGCCTTCCCTGAAGTCCATGGTCTATCTAGTCTCAGGTCCTTGGCCTTGGGCATTATGGGACATGGGTTCCATGTTATGGACTGGGCCTTGATTCCAATCAGTTAGTGGTTGGTGACTCCCACAACTTTTATGCCACTATTACACCCGTGCATCTTGCAGGCAGGTCATCATTGTAGATTTCAGGGTTTGTAACTAGCCTGGTGTTTACCTTTCTCCTCTGGTAGTGAGCAGAATACCTTCCAATACCATGAACACTAGTCAGTAGGGGTAAAGGTTCTGGGTAGTTACCACCAGAACAACTTCTCTATGTTCAGTGAATTAATGTAGGCATTGCCTTTAGCAATGGAGCTTTACTATCAGTGTATGGAGAGCAATCAATAGCCTTGGTGATACAAATTGCTTGGGGATTTCCATGGGGTCTTTTGCCCAACAACTCAATTAGATACAACCCATTCCTAGCACTGGAGATTTCATTTGGTGGTGAAAGATGTCTAGTTGGGACTTTGGTGACCCTGTTATTTGGTGATTCCAATTTAGATTTCTGTCATGGTTTGAATATGGTTGGCCAAGGGAGTGGCACTATTTGGAGGTGTGGCCTTGTTGGAATAGGCACTGTGGGCGTGGGCTTTAACAGATTAAGGGATTTTGGAGTGAGATCCTACCCAGCTAAATTTAGATCCAGGCATGGTAGTATATGTCTTTTTCTTTTCTTTTTTTTCTTTTTTTTTTTTGAATTTACTCAAAGTGATTTTATTGCTCGTGTATACAACAGTAGTTATATGCCACTAGAGCGGAGGCTGTGGCGACTCATATTTCCAGTTGAGTAGGGGCACCCACTTAGTCTTACAGCATCCAGCCAACTGGTGAATTCTGCTCTCTATCAGAATCAGGCGGAACATAGCATCCTTTTCCTTTCTGTTCCTCTCAAGGTGCTTTCAGACAGCAACTGCTTTCTTAATCAAATGGTAGAGATCCTCAGGGAGATCAGGGGCAAGGCCTTTGGACTGAAGGATTCTCAAGATTTTATTTCCAATCACAAAATGGATCTGTGCCACACCATGTGATCCCTCAGGACCACACCTATCTGGGAGGGAGTCAGGCCTTTCTTGGCCAGTTTGTAAATCTATTCCTTCACATTGTCAGAACTTGAACAACATGGGCTGCACTATCTATGTCTGTAGGGCAGCACCAACTGGGACAGGCCCATCCCTGGAGGGTGCATGTGACCCATGATGGTGGAGATCTGGCAGCAAAGAGAGAACGAGGTAGGAAAACACCTTTAATATCTCTGAGTTCAAGGCTAGCCTGGGACAAAGCATGTTCTCAATGAAGAAAACCTTAAATCCAGGCATGGAGGTACATGCCTTTAATCCTCGAATAACAGGAGACAGAGCCATGCAGATCTCCGAGTTCAAGGTCAATCTACAGAGCAAATTCCAGGACAACCAAGCATAGGCAGTGAAAGAGTTGGAAAACAGAAAGCTGGTAATAGAATACGGGGGCCCATGTTCCAGCCCTAGCAAGCAGCAGAATAGCTTTGGCCATGTGGCTTTGGCGTTAGAGTGAAAAATAGAAGGGACTTCTGGGACAATTGATGCTGGTTAGCTGGAGCTAAAAAATTAGTAGTGATTAAGAAGAGACCAGCATCACTGAGGTGAAATCTCCTGGAAGTGTTTTCTGAGAGCACAAAGAAGCTGTGTTCCAGAGATAGCGAAGATTGTACCTCATGTTACAGCTGTACTTGGTAATGTGTAAGTCACCCAGGTGGTACTGGTTTTGAAGGCATAAAGGGGTCATGAAGAGCAGCTGAGGCTTGGCACTGTGAGAGGCCATGGAAGGCCATTGGTGAAGGTGCAGCCTCAGTTGTAGTTGACAGCCCAGGACTGAAGGGATCATGCAAAGGATCTGAGGCTTGGCAATATGAAGAGAGCCTATGAGAGGCTGTTGGTGAAGCCTAGTTGCAGTGGAAGACCTCAGCGTTTCGGAGATGCCAGTACCATGGGAGAACAGCAGCAGCAGAGGAATGGAATTAAATAGAGCCTAGAGTGCTACAGAGGGCAGAGTGGAGAAGTGACCTAAGCTCTTTGGAGGAGCCCAGAAGGTCATGTGTAGATCCCAGGCATCCCAGACAAGTAGCTGTGAAGCTGAAGTTGATTTGGAGACTCCATGATGTTAGAGATGTCAGAGCTGTGGGATACCTGCTGAAGAAAGCTGTTAACAGGGAATGGAACCAGCCAGGAGAAAGAACTTTGTTGTAGTCAACAAAGATGAAAAAGGAGTGGTCTGAAGACCACTTTGACATCAGACATAGAGTTTGTCCAGCTGGTTTCCTGTCTTGTCTTGGGGATTACAGTTAAGTGATTGCATGAGTCTCAGAAGAGACTTTGAATTTTGGACTTTGGAAGATGGACTAAATGTACTTTTTTATTATGCTATGGCTAGATATGCCCCACCCCCAGACTCATGTGTTTGAACAAACCTATGGGGGCCAGGGAGTGGAATGTCATGATTTGAAGATGCTTGGCCAAGGGAATGTCCCTATTTGGAGGTGTGGCCTTGTTGGAATAGGTGTGTCTTTATGGTTGTGGGCTTTAAGACCTTAGCTTTCTGAAAGTCAGCCTGCATCATGCCTGCCTAGGTGCTGCCCTGCTCCCACCTTGATGATGATGGACTGAACTTCTGAACCTGTAAGCCAGCCCCAATTAAATGTTGTCCTGTATAAGACTTGCCTTGGTCATGATGTCTGTTCACAGATGTAAAAACCTAACTAAGACAGTCTCCTTCATATATGTATATATTTTAAGAAGGCATTACTGTTTTAGGTTTCCATACGGCCCCTTAAATAGTCTGTAGCGTTAGCCGGGCGGTGGTGGCGCACACCTTTAGTCCCAGCACTTGGGAGGCAGAGACAGGCAGATTTCTGAGTTCGAGGCCAGCCTGGTCTACCGAGTGAGTTCCAGGACAGCCAGGGCTACACAGAGAAACCCTGTCTCGAAAAACCAACACCCCCACCCCCCCAAAAAAAGTTTGTAGTGTTAGCGGAACTCCCTCCCTCTCTGCATTCTTTCCTCCCCTTCCTGTTTGATTTTCTGGTTCTAGCCACTCCCCCAACACAGCCCTGCCCACCCATTACCATCTGTCCTATTTCTTATTCCTAGGGCAATCCTTCCTTCCCATCCCCAGTGTGGTTATATAGATAGTAGCACCCTCATATAAGCAAATACATGACATACTTTTGACAGTCATTTTTAATTGTATTTGGTTCAAAGAGCACTGAACTATTTAAAATATTTGGTAGAATTGAAAGTTTAAAAAAAAGTTTCCTTTGCACAGAAAAAAAAATCAAACAAATGAAATTACTGTAAGGGTAAAAAGTTCTTAGATATGTGCTAGAACAACTAACTATTGGTAAAATTTTCTGAATTCACAGATTAGTAAATACCTAGGTTTTATTAAAAAAAAAATTGGAAGACTTCTTGGGAGTATTTTCCTTCATCTGTTTGGTTTGGCCATTCCTATTTAAATACTAGATCTCATTAGGGTTTGAATTTAGTGCTGGCCTTGATCTGCAGCAAGAGCAAATGTCTTGCCTTGTGATACTAACTTTACATTACATCCTGAATCATTTGCAGTCCCAGAGGCAGAATGGACGGTTGCTACAGAAGAGGTAGAACCATCACATAAATGAAGCCAAATCTGAAAACAGTTTTCCTTGGTGCCAGTGCAGTTTCAGTATAATGAGGACTCAGAATCATCAGCTAATGACCAAAGATGAATCATAGTTAAAACACTTTTTTTGGCATAAAACACCCAGTGTTTCTAGTTGGTTGATAATGTTCATATCAACCATGAAATTTGGCATGTTTTAAACACTTTTGATTAGATACAGACCCCTTTGAAGCTGCTTATTATGTTCTGAAGTTGTCATGAGTGTCAGGGAGGATGAGGCATGAGCTCTGCTGAGCTGTAGCTTACAGAGCAGCGTGTAGCGATGTTTAAAGTGCGCCACAGGATTCCTCTGTGCTTCTCCAGCCATATAGGAAGCTGAGTACATGTAGCAGGAGGGGTTCGGAAACACTGAACCAACCCAAAGTTAGAGTCTGGTCAGAACTGTGAACAATTTATTTATAAGCTTACTTAATCTTTGGAAAGGCAGTGAAGAAGCATATGATAGTAATAAGAATAGGAAAAATTAATAATAGAGTTAGTTCCATGAGTTATGAATTCTTTAAAAAGGATATTACATTTACAAAGTTTTATAAATATGTAATAACGTTGATCTCAATAAACATACAACTGTCTTGCAAGGTTGACATATCGTCTAGCTAAGAAATGTGAGAATCTATACAAAGGGCAAAATGTTACCTCACTAGCACAAGATAGTAATTTCTTATTTTAAATTTTATTCTTTGGAAGCTTCATACATGACTGCTGCATCTATATCATTCCTGATTATTATCCCACCCCAGAATGAAACTTTTTAAAGAATATGAGCGGATATTTATTTTGAACCATGGACTCACTAAATTTGATTTCATGAGATCAGCTATAATGTTTACAAGTTGCTGAACATATCAGGCTACCTATGACAGCTAAAAATAAGAAATTTGTTTAAAAAACAGTTTAGAGACGACTAAATCCAAAGTTACTATGCATTATCTAAACTAGAGAAAGAAAGTAGGTAATAGTTTGTTAATTTTTTTTAAATATCTGCACTCAGAGTGTAACATAAGTTAAAGTTAAGATATTAGCCTTGCTGGCCAGGCGGTGGTGGCACACGCCTTTAGTCCCAGCACTTGGGAGGCAGAGACAGGTGGATTTCTGAGTTTGAGGCCAGCCTGGTCTACAGAGTGAGTTCCAGGACAGCCAGGACTATACAGAGAAACCCTGTCTTGAAAAACAAAACAAAACAGATATTAGCCTTGCCATTAATATTATTTCTGGTAGCATCTGTATTAGATGAAAACCTCCTGAAGATGTTAGATACTTTTATAAAATACCTCAATTTGAATAACATAATATTCCCTGGCTTTGGAATTACTGTGACTTAATTTTTTCATCTGAATAGACATGATTTTATTGATATGTTTACTTATATATACTAAACCTTAGTGAGCTTGTTTGTTTGTTTGACTGTACTGGGCCTTACAAATGCTATGCATGGACTTTGCCACCAAACTATGTTTCAAGCATCTGTTAAGCTTTTATTCATTTTGGGACAGAGTCTTACTCAGTCATCCAGGCTGGTGTTGTACTTACTCTGTAGCAGGCTGGCTTGAGCTTAGCATTCTTCTGACCCGGTTTCCCAAGAAGTTAGGCTTATAGGCCTTCACTACCAAACCTAGTACTAAACATTGTTTGTTTGTTTGCTTGTTTTAAAAACTGCTCATTTCAAGATGTTAAGGAAATGTTTAAATACAAATAAAAGTAGAGACATTTGCATAGTGAATTATTATACTGATAAGTTTAACCAAGCTTTTGGGGTTTTGAAGGCTCATCTTGAATTCACAATCCTGCCTCAGCTTCTGGTTAGTCCTCACACTTAGCATAGTCTACTGCACTTACTTATTTAATGTGTGGGGATGTACGTGTCCACGTGCCACTGCACATTTGTGAGGGTCAGGAGACAACTTACTGGACAACTTCATTCCTTTGACCAAATGGGTCCAGGGATTTAACTCACATTATCAGTTTTAGCAGGAAGCTCCTTCCCTCACTGAGCCATCTCACCAGCCCCATAATGGTGGTTGCTTTTAAGGAGAGAAGGTAAGCAGTAAGGAGAGATGGGAATGAAATGAGTCTGACGGAGATGAGATGAGTATGCATCAGGAGACACTTTCGAAGTATGTTTTAATTTGGTGTTTGCTACATCAACACAGAGAAGTGTTATTACCTACAAACAGTTTAGAGCAGTGGTTCTCAACCTGTGGGTCGAAACCCCTTGATAATTCTCTATCTCCAAAAATATTCACATTATGATTCATAACAGTGGCAAAACTACAGCTATGAAGTAGAATGAAAATAATTTTGTGGTCGAGGGTCACTACAACATGAAGAACTGTGTTAAAGCGTCACAGTGTTAGGAAAGCTGAGAACCACTGGTTTAGAGATAAAGAAATTAAGCCTCAGGATTTAAGGCCTTCCACAGTATTTAGGATGAGAGACACACTTGAAGTGGATCTAAAAAATAGCCAGGTCTACGTCCCCTATATGACTTCGGTTCATAGTTGATAAAGCCGTAAATCACATGATCTGTGAAGAGGAACATATTTCTTCCCTGGTTTTGTTTCTTTGAAACTTCGTGCTAGGGTACCCTGTAGGGACTCAACCAGGTATGGATGGATGTAAGGAAATGAGCCACTAGAAGTGAGGTTTCTGATCTTGATCAGAAAGGAAATGGGCAGGAGGCAGCTTCTCTTGTGAGAAAAAGAAAGGGGCCTGTAGTGCAGGCTTTGGGGTACACCATCTAAAACAAGCCAATTGTGTTGGGCATCAGTACCGTGGTTGGATACAGTTCCTCAAAGAACACTTTGTTCCTTTATACAAAGGACTGGAAACTTTATAATGCTAGATTGGGAATTTTCTTTTTCTGTCCTTAAGAACAGTGGGCATAGTACAGGTCTGTCACTCAGTTTCTATTCCAATGAAGATGGGTCTCAATCTGGAATGTGTGTGTAACTGTCTTGGAATTAGATTCTCTAGGTCAGACTATTTCCACACAGCAGACGAGCAAATTCCCGGGATACCAAGCAGTATTTCTGCAAACTGCTGCTGCTTCCTGTCTGGGAGAGCAGGACACTTTGCTTCTAGCCTCTGTTGTAAAATGGTTGGATACCTCACCTCTCTGGGCCCCTGTTTTCCTTTCTCTGATAGTAAAAATGCCAGACTAGAAAGTCCTAGACCACTTTCCTTATAGTTCAGAGGGGGAGATAATGATCACAGGCCCTTTAGGAAAGAGAAGAACAGTGTGGTGGGGAGACAGTCACCTTCAATGGTCCAAATATGAACGTTCATCAGTTCTGTAGACTTTTCCAGAAGTGACCACCTCTTAGTCTCTCCATTCGCCCATCTGACTGTGTTTTAGAATTGTTAAAATTTTTATTTAGGGCTGAAAGTTTACTAGACACTTGTTTGTTACTGTTGTTGTCTTTACCTCTTTTTGAAATTTTAGGTGTTCTATGTAGGTACTTTGTAAACCACAAATAACTTTGTCTAACAGTCAAAAAGTTTAACTCCACTTTCAAAAGTTATTCTAGAGACAAATGCTATATGAAATGGAACAGATAAATTATTTTAAGTTTGTTTTGGGGTGCTGGGATGAAACTCAGGAACTTCCCAGAGTTAGGGGAGCAAACGCCCCACTGTGCTACCACCAGATACGAAGTAAGGTTATAATAGTTTAACTATTAACCTATGTATACTTTAATAAAAAAAGAAGGCCAAGTGGAGCTATTTTATTATTGCACTGCATTAAGCTTTTTTAAGAGTAAATTTATAAGTGGTTGCATAATCATAAGAAAGGTCAAGTATTTTTATTTATATAAAAAAACAGATTTATCTTCTTTTGGTGAATTCTTGCTAGTATAAATCCTGCATGTGTCAAGGTTGCCAAGATAAGTTGCATATACTCTGTGGGTCTAGGAAACTCAAAGCTAATAGAAGATGCTTACATACTATCTGGAAACAAAAGAGAGCTGGTAAAGACTTTTCTATGTATGATTTCATTTGAAGTCTTTTTTTTTTTTTTTGGTTTTTTGAGACAGGGTTTCTCTGTATAACTCTGGCTGTTCTGGAATTCACTCTGTAGACCAGGCTGGCCTTGAACTCAGAAATCCACCTGCTTCTGCCTCCCAAGTGCTGGGACTAAAGGCGTGCGCCACCACTGCCTGGCTCATTTGAAGTCTTTCTTGTCTTTCTCACATTGAAGTACCTGCAATATGACAGGTACTTGATATATATGTTATATATTGGGTTGGTAGTAGATTAAAGAAATATTGGCTTGCATATATACATTTATAACATTAATTCTCTCATGTTATATCCTTCTACTTCTTTTATTATACCTGTTTGCTATTAGCTGATAGATACTTGAAATATGGAAAAATAATTTTACACTGCCCAATTTGTAGAATAAGATAAAACTTTGCCTTTGAAAAGCAGAAGCTCAGAGCTGTGCCAAAACATCCAAACACCGCACCAAACTCAGATACCCTGAAACACATTCTCAGAAGCGTTATTTTCATCATGAAGAACAGTCACATCACATATACTTATTACAATTTAATATTTAGAATGATTTTTGAATAGGCCACTAGAAGTGATGACAGCAAGTCTGAAAGTCTAGAAGTGTATTTTAAGTTTTATCAGAATCGTGGGTTATATTTGTGAAGCCCACAGAATAGCTAATGCTACAAGAAGGATTATTAGCACTCAAGAATGTAAGAATGGAATCTAATATGATCTTGGAAAATTTGAGTTGTGACTTCTAAATAGAAGCACATGTAGGCATAGGAGACACATGTGTGAGGACTGTCACATGCAACCCTGGCACAAAGAATTTATAGCATGCATGATGCAATTCAGGAATTGCAAGCTTACTCTTGCCTTATTCTCCTCTGAGCATAGTAAAATACTCTGGTCAGTCTTGAGCCTACCAGTTTTAGATATTTGTAACAAAGGAAATGAGACTCAGATTACATACAGAAAAAAAAAAAAGAAACTTAATGTGAGAACATAGAGAAGAAGTGGAATTTGTATGTGTAAGGTGTCAAAACATTTTACCTTTCACTCCTTCCTAGAAACTACATGAGGACAACAAGCTCCACCAAAATGAGGGAGGGTGGTAAGAAAGAGGAAGACAGTGCATATGTTCAGACAAGGGGATATGAAGGAGACTTCACTCTGAGAACAAGTGTGACCACAGCCACCTGCCTACTCGATGCATCTCTGAGGCATACAGGAATTGTTTTTGTTGTTTTTTGTTTTTGAAGATGAGAAAGGGCAGACACATATACAGCAGAGCACTGGAGGAAGTACTGCCTGATCTGGCCTCAGTGAGAGAAGAGGAAGAGGAGACCTGAGGCCCTAGGGGGTCGGGAGGCCCTATGGGGTGGGTGTGGGTGAAGACAGCCTCTTGGAGACTGGGGTGGGGGTGGGGAGGAGGAATGGGTTGAAAAGATTTAAGAAGAAAAAAAAAACAACCTGAAATAGCTGATGTAGATAGAACTGGCAGTTAAATTAGTGGTAGGACCTAGAAAACTCAGCAGCATCTGATGCCAGTGAGACACAAAATGTGAGCCACAAGCAAAAAATGAATTATATATACATGCTATAGAGCTTAGCTATGGAATATTTGCATTCTTAGAGCAATGCGAGTACCAAGTCGTAACCAAAATCATGCTACAATAAAGTTCAACAGGCAGAGAATTGGGAAGGGCAGGTGTGACACATGTGAGGAAGGGCATAGTAAAAGTAGTGTCCCTTTTATCCCACAGTGAGAAAACAGAAAATAGCTACCCCAGGAAAACCACGATCAGCATGTTAAGCAGAAGATAGCATAATACTGCTGTGGGTGCAAACATCCAAAGTACGAGCCTGTCAATCAAACAAATGAAGAAACAAAACAAAATTATGAACATCTGAATGAGATTGCTGTTGGAGTGGGAGAGATAGCTTAGGGGAAGGTTCAGGAGGCACTCCTTTCTCACAGTTATCCTTGTAAACAGAATTCTTTATTTACATATACCACTTTGACCACAACAGGAAAATAATAGGAAATAAAATTATTTGGATAAATAAAAGTGTAATTAAGGGATGACATAAGACTATCCAGGCCGGGTGGTGGTGGCACATGCCTTTAATCTCAGCACTTGGGAGGCAGAGGCAGGCAGATTTCTGAGTTCGAGGCCAGCCTGGTCTACAAAGTGAGTTCCAGGACAGCCAGGACTATACAGCTATACAGAGAAACCCTGTCTCGAAAAACCAAAAGAAAAAAAAAAAAAGACTGTCCAGATATAGGAAAATTTTCACAGGGTGATACCAACTGCTTGTTGTATTTTTTTTTTTAATTTTTTTCCCTCTTTTTCTAAAGCTTGTTTTAGTGTTAAGTCAAGACTTTGATTTGACTGGAAATTGATGGCTGCTGGGTAGAGAGGGTTGGTTTTCTTTGGGGATGCAGGTCTGGAGTGGCTCCCCATGGTCCCGTTGATGTTCCTCCACTAATGCACACACGGGTAATGCTTAAATGGATTATGGGGGTTGTGGGAGAGAGAAAGGCAAAGAAAGGCAGAGAGAGAGGGAGAGAGAGAGAGAGAGAGGGGGGGGGGATTTGGAAGGGAAAATGTGATAGGTAATGGAATAAGAATTGGAGGAAACAGAGGATTGAATTTATCCAAATGTATTATATGCATGTGTGGATATTAAGTAAAATATTTTTGACCCATTGTTGTATTCTGCTGAGGCCAACTCTATAGGAGTTCCTAAGCATACATTGTATTTCCTTTCTTGGAGCTTTGTAGAGCTGGCCATACATACTCAACAGGCTGGCATGAGAAGTTACAGAGAAGTCTCATGTGCACTATGTCGGCTCACCTGGGTTTCTTACGACTCTGTGGGCCTCTGGCAAGGTTGTGATGGGAGGACCGGACACTGGATTTGCAGACAGACAACCTAAGATTAATTTCTAGCTCAATCGCATGCTATGTATGTGACCTCAGAGAAGTTACCTCACCCTGAATCTTAACTTCCTCATCTGTAAGTATGGGCCTACGTGCTATCCACCCCATAGCAGTACTGAGTGATTAATAAAGCTATGCTTATAAAACACTTGACATATGCTCAAAATATGTCAGTTCCTTCATCTCTTGAGGTGGCAATCTCCCCTCAGGTGTAGATCAGGAATTATTTGTATAAGCTTGTAGGGAATTAAAATATGTGTTTAGGGTTCTTATTTGTTTGTCTGCTTTTTCTGAGGCAGGATCTCACTATTTAGTTCTGACTGTCCTGGAATTCACTACATAACCAGACTGGTCATGAACTCACAGATGCAACTGCCTCTGCCTCCTGAGTGCTGGGATTAAAGCCATGTGCCACCACTGCCCGGCTCTGGCTTTAAAATATATGTTTAAATATTCACCTGTTTTTACCTTTGTGTGTTGGAAAATAATCGGTTCTCCTATCCCGATATGGAAATGATTTTAGAAGTGTATTTGTTCAGATTTATAGCTATTTGATGTCCCATAGATACAGCTTAAGAGCTTATTAGTTACACATGGTCTAAAACTGTGAGAAGACTTCAGAAATACTCAGTGGAACAGAATGGGTAATGGAACAGTCAAAACATGCCCCAGCCAACCAGGTCTCTCAAACTGCTACATAAACCTTTGGGATCCTGTGAATCATAGTTTATAAACAACTATTTCATAGATACAGGCATTTCCCCTAGGGCATTGTTTATGTGAAGCTTTGAAAACGCAATTTTTGTTTTCAACTATTGACTCCAGCACCTGGCTCAGAAAAGAAAGGTAGGGGAAGGAGAGAGAAGAGTCCTCCTTAGGGAAGTGATGAGGCCCTTGATGGGGAGGACAGCCAAGCAAAGTCAAGTGTTGAAGGAAAGCCTTCCTGAGCCACCACTTCCCAGCTTTGTCACACACACCGTTTAAAGTGCCTCTCAGTTTGCCACGGTTCAAATCCTCTTGAATACAGTTTAGTGCCTTTAACAGGAAGTATATATTTTCACTTTGAAACTCTTTAAATAAAACAATATTCATAATCTGTACATATTTTAAATGCAACAAGTAAATAATTTTTCAGTAATAATCATCTGCTGTACAGTAGATTTCTCACCTGTGATCCAGGGGAAGGAACATGAAATAGCTATCTCGTAGTCCATCCTCTCTTCTGCAGGAGGAACATCCTTTCAGGAATCCAACGGTTGTGTTCATCAGGCTCTTGCACTCAACACCCTCTGGACGTCAAGCTGACCTGACCAAGACAGTAACCCTGAGAGATCCTACTAGCCTGTTAAGGGCGATGGAGGAAACCTAGATTAAGACAGATGCAATAGCTGTAAGCAGGGCACCACCCATACGGAGGAAGGTAAGGTAACTTCAAAGCTGGAACATGGAGAGAGGCCTCTATAGGAGAAGTAAAATCTTAATCTCAAAGTCAACAGAAGTGTTAAGTCCCATGGAAGATAGTACAAGGCAGAGCTTAGAACCAAATGCATGCTTGGGCAGTGGGATGCAGATCCATGGGGCTGGTATGAGGAATGGGTATGAGAAGGGAGTAGGAGCTGAGGAACAGGGAGCTGGAGAATACCCCATAATTAGCAAGGGTGATGAGCTCCCAGATAAACTGGACAGAGAAACACTGGCGAGGATGGGCAGCATCAAGCGGAGAGACTAGAGAGCCATCTGGAGGATGGATAACAAGATCTTGGATTATAGAAATGAACATGACAATCAGGGCTGGTAAGTTACTACGAATCTCTTTAAGATCTAAGTACCATGTGAAACCGTAGCCATACTATCTGCCCTAGCTTTGAGCCTATTGTGATAGCCCACCTGCAGTTGAGTAAACATTCTTGTGGCCATCCTGAGTCTACAGTAGGTACGGTACGTGTTGGCCATCGCCGAGTCCTCTCATGACTTCCCAGAATTTATTATGAAAGCTATTTTTAGAACAAGCTCTTTTTAGTCTCTTTAAACATCATAAAATAAACTTAGCTAGCCCATTCTGTTCCCTGTATGTACCCTCAAAAGACTATTAACTCCACTTCCAGTACAAAAGTAAAGGTCAACATAGCGTTGGTAGAGTGGGGACTACAAACACCTTTTACTTTATAGACATTGTAGAAGAGTGAATTGCTGGCTTTGTCCCTGCATTTTTCACATTCCTGATCTGGGGTACAATGGAATCTAGTACACATTTCTTTCAACTTTCATCTTCAGGGATGTCTGATTAGATGTATAAACATTCAGTACTGATTTAACATTTTTACTAAATACCTACGCTAAACCCATCAACGAGACAGCTAAGGAAACAATTTCTGGAAGAAATTTTACTGCTCCATGGTGATTCTCAGGCAGGAAGTGGCAGGAAACAATGTATTGTGGTGCATCCCCTTCCCCTCCCCTCACAATGCCCCCACTGGATTTGGTATGTCCTTCATTGTGTTAAATTTTGCTTTCCAGCTGCCTGTAGTTCACATTTTTATTCTTGCTTCTCCCTTCAGTGTAATTTGATGAATCAGTTTCTCAGACGCAGTCTTTTTATTCTCTCAAGATCACTTTTCTCCCAATTGAGGGAGAAATTAGATTTGAAGGGGGAAAATTAAGTAGCCAAAAGTATTCTGACATATGAAATAGTCATTCTTGCAACGTGAAATAGTCATTAATTTCAACAATACCATAGGATAAGTCCCGTTGGTTCAACAAAAATAAGGTCTGTCAAAAGTTTGTTTCACTTTAAGATGTAGTTAAGTTACAACCTAAAAGAAAACACTATGTGCAGAAGATCCTCCTTTTTATTATGTATGATTTATGATTTTTTTTATCCTGTTCTCCTTGCCCTCCTCTTTCTTCTCCACATCCTTTCTTCATTTCAAACATGTTTTCCTCACTCCTAGTAGAATAAAATACTTTTTGGTCAGACTTAGTAGTTTCACATTAAACTGAGTAAAAAAACAACCCACTGATGTAAGTGGTTATCCAACCCTGTCTGCATATCAGAGATCAGCTAAGGGAATTGTAATGAAATATCAATGCACAAACCCCACAAATAGAATTACCGATTTGACTGGTATGCAGTAACTTGAATGTCTACATTCATAAACCCCTCTGGGCTGAGTCAAATGGATAGCAGAGGTAAGTCCTCTATCTCTAGAGTTCTCTGTACACATACACCAGACTTCTTTTCAGCCTCAGAACAAACCTCCCTCTGCCCCACTCAAAAGATTTCTCTTGGGGTAACTGTCAGTCAAGTACTATTGTTTTCAAACCCAGGGCACTAAAATGATCTATTAGCATAAAGAAGCTAAAATTCTCTCTCTCTCTCTCTCTCTCTCTCTCTCTCTCTCATTCTTTTTCTCACACCCTCCCGCCCTCCCTCCCTCCCTCCCTCTCTCTCTCCCTCTCTCCCTCCCTCCCTCTCTCCCTCCCTCCCTCTCTCCCTCCCTCCCTCCCTCTTTTCTTCTCCTTCCTTTCTTCTCTCTCTCCCTTCCTTCCTCCATCCCTCTCCTCACTCTCCTCTCTCTCCTCCTACCTTGGAGACCCCACCATGCAAGGTGGGACCCCACCATGTGCTAAGCATATGTGCTTTATCACTGGGCATACTCCCTGTTCCAATCCTCATTTTAAAATCTCATTTTTAAAATCTCATTGTGCTGGGCAGTGGTGGTGCACGCCTTTAGTCCCAGCACTTGGGAGGCAGAGGCAGGTGGATTTCTGAGTTCAAGGCCAGCCTGGTCTACAGAGTGAGTTCCAGGATAGCCAGGGCTATACAGAGAAACTTTGTCTTGAAAAACAAACAAACAAACAAACAAAAAAGGTAAAGTGTCATTTTAAATACTGTATTTTTAAAAGCTGTGGTTATGGTACATGCAGTCCATTCAGACAACAAATTCATAGGTTGGGAACAGAACAGAACAGAACAGAACAGAACAGAACAGAACAGAACAGAACTCTTTTCCTATCATACAAATCCCCAGATTCTCTGCTTTCAATAAGAACAAGTCAAACATTGGCTTTCTGGTTTGTGCTGGTTACTGCAAGCTTATCTAGAGCCAAGTATGAGGTCTTCCAAAATGAGTATCTACCACTACACAGCTGTTCTTCAGGTAACAGTTAATCTTAGAGCACACGCTCTCCATTTGCTTCTGTGTTCGTTTCAGGGTTCCTGATACAGCTTTTGTCTCCTAGTCCTTTCTCTTAGTAAAGTTTCTCAACATCTTTCTAAGAGATCTGCCTCTGCCTCGCAAGTGTTGGGATTAAAGGTGTGCTTCCCCATACCTAGCTATTACAGTTATTTTTTTAAGTACATATAGTATTTACAAATTCATGACATACTGTCTGAATGTGCTTTAAACTAGCACAAAGGCAGGCCTGGTGGTATAGGCCTGTAATATTAGCTGTCCAAGAGGCCAAGGAATAGAAGTCCAAGGCCAATCTGGTCAATTTATGAAGACCTTGACTCAAAATAAAAAGGAAAAAGATGACTGGGGCTATGGCTTAGTGGTCGAGTGCTTGCCTAACAAATACAAGGCCCTAGGTTCAACTCCCAGATTGTTAAAAACAAATGAGATAAAACAAAAACCTGGCTTGATATATTTAGTTACAAATATTAAGCAAACAAAAACCCAACCAACAATGCACACAGAGAGACAGAAACAGACTGAGGGATAGTGAGACAGAGAAAGAGAGAACAGATGGATAGAGGTTAGACATGATGCTTGGCTAGGATTCGACAATTGCTGGATTGGCATCCTGGATACATGAAAGTAAATACTTTTTCCTTTGTATATTTGCATTGTTTTGAAAAATTATTTTTATTATATTTATTTATGTGTGTGTATATGTATGTATGTGCAGGTGGAGACCAAAGGCATTGGGCATTGCCTCTGCTACAGCTAAAGTTATAAACAGTTGTGAGCCAACTGATATGGGTGCTGAGAACGAACTCAGGTCCTCTGGAAGAGAAGTAAGTTCTTTTTTTTTTTTTTTTTTGAGACAGGGTTTTTCTGTGTAGCTCTGGCTGCCCTGGGACTCACTCTATAGACCAGGCTGGCCTCAAACTCAGAAATCCACCTGCCTCTGCCTCCCAAGTGCTGGGATTAAAGGCGTGCACCACCACGGCCCGGCTTCAGCAAGTGCTCTTAACAGGTAACCCATCTCTTTGGTTTCTTATGTTTGACTGCTTTTTTTCATACTAAAATGTTTTAAAACTACTTCGGATCATTTATGGCTCAAGTATTTAAACAAAAAAATTAAACACCTAGCTCGACGTAATTGGGACATTTTATACCATAACTCTTGAGGCTGAACACTCTGAAAATCCATTTCTGGAAAGGGCTCTCCAACTCCTTAGGCCCATACCTCTGTCCTCTGCATATCATCCACTTTCCTCCCTCCCTCCTCTGTCACCCCCTCTCCCTATGTTTATCTCTCAACTGCCAAGGATTCTGCTCCTAGAGTTAGCATCCCCTCTTCTATCCTGTGGCTTGCATTTCTTGTCATTTCCCAAAGCTTCCCCAACAGCAAATAGTCAAAGCTATTTCATACCCTAGGCTGCCTGCTAATTTTGCTGGAACCTGCCCAACAGTCCAGCTCTGCTATGCCGGAAGGGCCAGGAAAAGAGTTTACTGCAGACTTGCTTGATTGGCCTCTGATAGTGACTCTGGCCCGAGGCTGCATCCTGGATGCTTCTGCTCTGTCACTATCTTCCATGAGGGAATTTCTGACACTGCAGACAGGGGGAGGTGAGCTTTCTTAGTTCAGTTAGGCCCAATGAAAACAGCACCCTATCTTTTAAGCCTCCTTGTTCATCCTGAGAAATGGAGAGTCTAGATGCAGGTGTCAGGGCCTCTGTTAGGGGAGTTTCTCAAGTACATGCTTGTTTTTTTGAGCTCTGTATCCTTTTGAAGTAGGTAAGCTTCTCTGAAAGTCCCTGAAGCAGTCAATCATGGTTGTAATCTTCAGCTGACTTGGTGATTGTACAACCTTTTACTCCTCTTTGTAACAGGCTCAGCACCTGGTTTACACTGCAGCACAGGTGAGAAAGGCCATTCTTTACTACTGTGACACACACTCCATTCCACTGGACATACTTTGGATATTTGTTTCCTCAAACAGCTTTCTGGACCCCCATCCTCAGCAGGGCTAGATATTATACCCACACTTCCCTTTCCTCTAGTGCTCTTGACCTACATGTCAGCCTAAGGAGAACAGTGGTCAGTGTGGCCAGCGAGTGCTATGGTGTCAGCAGCTGCACTATTTTGACCTATAGTCAGGCATGGGTTGGATTCTGAAGAACAAGTTCTAGAGCCCTGGGCTGAGAGAAGAAATGGACAATCGCTCCTTGTGTCTTCTCTCTCTGTACTTCCAGCTTTAGAGGCGATGAGGAGCAAATCTCTCAACACTCACGGGCCTCTACTGCAGAAGAATTAAGCATAGGACTGTCACTCCCAGGACTAGGGCTCAGTACAGTGACAGAGGGAGAGGAGGATAAGAGGGAGAAGATCTGGGGAGAGAGGCTGGTGGAGACAGAGGCAAGGAAAAAAGAATATTTAGAGAGAGCAGTTACTGTTTTATCTGCTTTATGAGAAAGATGGGTTATTGTCTGATTCATTTTATTAGAAAGCAGACACTGGCCGGGCAGTGGTGGCACATGCCTTTAATCTCAGCACTTGGGAGGCAGAGGCAGGTGGATTTCTGAGTTCGAGGCCAGCCTGGTCTACAGAGTGAGTTCCAGGACAACCAGGGCTATACAGAGAAACCATGTCTCGGGAAAAAAAAAAAAGAAAAAAAAAGAAAAAAAAGAAACACTAAACTGTCAATGGGATATTTTAAATGTCTAGCTGGTAGATAAACTACGAATACACTAAGATTGATTTTTTTTTTTAAAGATTTTTTTTCTGAGAAGCTCCTGAAGCCGCAGAGACCACCATTTTTGGTATACTTACCTGAGCACCGGAGCACCTTGGCAATATATTTCATGGAAGATGTGTTTGCTCTGGTGATGTTCTGGCTTAGTTTTCCATGCCATTCCTGATGTTTGTTTAAACATTTCCCTGTGCTAGGAGACAACAGCTGTGTGTTGGAAAGTCAGATTTGCTGGTTTTGTGTGAATGCCGGCAGATACATGGATAATACTAATTTTCTACAGTGATTATATGCTTATTCAAGAAAATCCAAAAAAACATAGAGAAAGTACAAATAAAATAATAGAAAGCGTATTTGTCAGGATTTTCTCAAGTAATTAGACTCACAGAATGAATCTGTATCTACAGACAAAGGATTTATTAGAATGACTTACAGGCAGGCTGTGGTCCAGCTAATCCAACAATGGCTGTGTATGAACAGAAGGTCCAAGAATCCAGTACTTGCTCAGTCATGAAGCTAGATATCTCAACTGGTCTTCAGTTACCAGGATCCTGAAGAAGTAGACTCTAATGTCATGAAGGACTGGACTTGTCAGTGAGGGCAGAACAAGCAGGCAAAGACAGCAAGTTTCCTTCTTCCATGAGCTGCATATAGATTGCCAACAAAAGAAGTGGTCCAAATTAAAAATAGATCATCCCACCTCAAAAGATCTGGATTAAAAAGCTTTATCCTCCCATCTCAAATATCCAGATCAAAAGTGGGTCTTCCCACTTCAAATGACTAAACTAAGAAAAAGAAAAAAAAAACCATACAGATGTGCCCAGTCATTCGGGTTGTAGTTAATTCCAGATGTAGTCAAGCTGACAACCAAACGTAACCATCACAGAAGACTTTCCCCTGAGCATCACCAGCCACATTTGGAAGGTGTGCTTCCCAGTCAGCCTCCCACACAGATCCTCATTCTCCCTTTATTAGGCTCACGATGACGATTTCCCAGCTCTCTTCCCATTTAACACTGTCCTGTGGGCATAGTCCTAGGTGTTCGAGGAAGACGAGTCTCAGAGATGAGTATCACTGTAACAACAAAAGGGAATGACAAAGTGAACATAGCCACATGTTTGTGTCCCAACAGAGGACCCCAGTCACCTCCTCTGTGCTCCCTTCTAGGCACTGCCACCGTCCTGACTTCCAAAGCCTGCATTCCACCCGCCTCTAGACCCCAGTTTTGCACTTCATAGAAGCAATATCACTCAGTACCCACTATTTTATTTGTCATCCTTCCCTTTGCTTTATTTAGCGCTCTCTCTCTCTCTCTCTCTCTCTCTCTCTCCCCCCGTTGCGCTCCCCCCTGTCCCCCCTCCCTCCCTCCTTCCCTCCTCCCTCCCTCCCTTCTTTGCGTGGTACTCCTGTCATACATTTGTGAGACTAATTCAGGGTTTTGGTGTGGAGATGATATGCTCGTTTTCATCATTATATGCCACTCCACTCTATGAAACACGTCATAATCTAAGTAGTTATTCCACTTTGGATGTCCTTTGCGTTGCTTGTGACAATGTATCAGGATTCCACTTTCAGACCTGTAGTCCAGGCTGGCCTTGAACACACTTAGTAGCTGGAGAGGAGTTTGAACCCTTCCTAATCTTTCTCCTCCCAAATGCTGGGTATAGGCTTCGATGACAGTACACCTGGCTGGGAGTTCTATTTATTTTACTTTCTTGGAGACACTTGATATTTTCAGTATAAACAACCCAGACCATTAAAGCGAATTGCTTGCGGTTCCGTTGTCTGTGCAGATAAGGTCTCTGTGCTAATTCTTTTTATGTAGCATCTTTGGGAACCTGTGAATTTTATTTCCATCACACTGTTGATATGCTCACTTAAAGAAGTACAGAAAACACTTTTTACTTCAGTGAGTGGTTACTTAGTCTTTCATTGGGGCTATAATTTTATTGTATGTGTTGGCCAGTCCTTTGGAAAGACTACTGTGTGAAATGCCTGTTGAAATCTTTTTTTTTCTCTATTGGCTGATCTAGTTTTTATATTGATTTATAGGAGTTTTAGAATAAATTGAGATGAGTCATTGACCAGATATGTGATGGAAACATCTTCTATTCCCTTGCTTGCTTTTTCACTCTTAATGTGGACTTCTCACGGATAGATGCTCTCAATGTGATTTGATTTATCAATAGTTTTCTTTTCTTTCTATTATTTTGTGCATTGTAGCTGAAGAATTTATGACTAACCTTTAAAATGGGTCATGAAGATACTTTCTTATGCTTCCTTCTGATATAAACATTTGTCTTTTACATTTGAGTGCACAATAAATCTACAACTGACTTTATTTATTTATTTGGCAAAATTTCTTCATGTAGCACAGCTAGTCTCAAACTAAAGATCCTCCTGCCTCAACCATTCTCCCAGTACTGGCATTATAGGTTTACATCACTGTACCTGGATACGCAATTCACTTTTATGTATAGTGTGAAATGCATAATCAAAGTTCTTTTTTTAGTTGTGTTTGAGAAAGGGTCTCAAGTAGCTCAGGCTGCCTCTGGGCGTCTATTTTCTTTAGAAATGTTTATTACACATACCTCAGGGTGTGAGGTGTGTGTGTATGATCACTAGAAGACAAGTTTTGGAAATCAGTGTTCTTTTTTTTGGGGGGGGGGGTTCAAGACAGGGTTTCTTTGCTGTCCTGGAGCTCACTCTGTAGACCAGGCTGGCCTTGAACTAAGAAATCCACCTGCCTCTGCCTCCCAAGTGCTAGGATTAAAGGCGTGCACCACCACTGCCCCACTGGAAATCAGTTTTCTACTTCTGCCATATGAGTTTCAGGAATGGGACACAGGTCACCAGGCTTGGTGGCAAGCACTTTTCCCTGCTGATCCATTCTGCCAGCCTATTGAACTTCAAGTTTTTATGTAGTCTGAATCTGTCCTTAAATTTTGATGTTCCTGCCTTGACCCCCATATTACTGGGATTATAAGCATTAAACCTGGCTCAAAATTCTTTTTCCTCTGGGTATCTAGTTGATCCACCATCATTAGTTAAAAAGAGCATGTTTTCCATGTTCTGGGTTTTAATGTGCCCATGATACTCTATTATGAATGTGACATTTAAACAGTTAGGAGATTGTAGTTAATTCATTCTTTAAATGTATTCTTCCTTGACATTTGGCTTCAAATGACTTAAAAAAAAAGATACTGCCAGAGTTAGTGTTAAAGTACTTTATATTATATAAAAAAGGGTATCAAGATGCTAAAAACATGCAAGCATTTGCTAAATTTGATGAAATTCTGCTGTTATAAGTCAAATGAAAGGTAAACTTTAGAAAGTGAATGTTGCCTGGAGGCCTTATGTACTTTCTGTCACTGCTGTGGTTTGAATGTGAAATGCATCCCACAGGCTCATGTGTTTGAACACCAGGTCCTCACCTATTGATGCTACTTTGAGGGGTTGTGGGAACTTTGGTACTGACTCTTAGCTGGCACATGTTGGTCTCTAGGGAGGGACCTCTAAAGGTGGCAGCTGGTTCTTGGCCAAGCTCTTTCTATTTCCTGATCCACCAAACGGAAGAAACTGCACTGCAAGCTCTAGTTGCCTCTGCCACTGTCTCTTCCTCACTGTGGTTTTGAACCCTGGGCCAAAATAAGTTCTTTCTGTAAGTTGTTCCTGTCGAGCCTTTCAGCACACAGACTAGAAAGGCAACTCAGACAGGTGACTTAGGTTAATTCTCTCTCAATAATAGCACTGATTCTATTATATTAGATATAAATTAATCTGCTGACTGGCTGAACTGCTCTTCTATATACTCTTCTGAAGATGATTTTAGGGGTGTGATGAGTTAATTTATTTATCCAGAGGAAGCCTGCTTGGCAAACACCTTACACTGTTAACATCTATTGCTATGCTGTTTGTAACCGTGCAGTAACTTATAAGATTTAGGCAACTCCATCTGAGAAGATCTAATTTCAAAGGCATTAGAGAACAGAAACTTTTGAAGATGGCTATAATCAAAACTTATCCAGGAAGTGTGTCCTGCATGTTCCAATGATACAGACAGATGTTTATTATGATTTAAATATACAAATTTATATAAATATAAAATATATAAATATATAAATATATAACAAATATATATATACATAGAATAATAATTTATATTACTAGTAAATTTATATAAATTTATTGTATAATTAGAATAACTATTCTGTCTAATCAGATTTATTTTGATAAAATATGCACAAAATCAATTTTCCAGTGGATTTTAATATAATGATAGCTTGGAATTGGAGGAATTGGTTATTCTTATTTCTTAGCTACTATGAAAGTATTCATCATAGTGATTAGCATTTGACATGGATCTTGGTTCTCTATTTAGTTTCAAGAGTATAGTGAAATCTAATGTGTCTGCCATTTAATGCTTGTTGTCAAAATGAGCTATATGGATTTGTAGTAAGTAAACTTATTTGAATTTGGTTGTGCATTATTATTATTATTACATGCTTTATGTTCACATGTTCATGTGTGTATGATTGGGTGTTCATAAATAGGCCAGAGGTCAACCTCCAGTGTTGTGTCTTGGGACTCTGTCCACCTTATTCTTTGAGATAAGGTCTCCCTCACTGGCCTGGAACTCACTGATTATACACAGTAAGAGGGACCTCTTTGCCTCCACTCCCCCAGCCCTGGGGTTACAAGCATGAATCACCATACAGGTTCAGAGGATTAAATTTAGGTCCTTGTGCTTGCATAACAAACACTTTACTAGCCCTGAGATATTGTTTTTAATTTAAAAAGTTGGACTAAAAAGTTAGGAGACAAAGGCAGGAGGAATTCAGAGTTCAAGGTTGTCCTTAGCTTCTTAATGAGTTTGAGGTTAGGCTGGGCAACATGAGACTCTGTACAGAAAAACCTCAAAATATAAATAATCTATGATGCATAGAATTGTATTTGAAATGAAATTTAAATTTAACAGCTAGATTTCCCCCACAGTCTTTATATTAGTATTGGTATATACATGTTTGCTTTTACATGTATTAACTATTTTCAGTTCTGTCAAAATTACTTTAAGGTGAACAAATACGGTGAAAAGTGTTTCCAAAGCTGAGACTTTGGGGCAAGCCAAATGTCTAGCCTAGTTGTTACTGGAACATTCTTTGAAAAATGTTTGCCTGGGGAAGCATGCTTCTCTCCCTAAGGTTAGCAGTTCAGCTTAGCTTCCCACTCGTCCCTCCCAAAGCAGTATCTAAAACAGACTTGATAATTTTGATACTTTTCTCTGCCTTATGTCCCTGGACTGACATGTTACAATATCCCTGATTTCTCCCTGGGAGTTCACTTCCTTGAGCTAGATCTCAGATGATCTCTTTCTTTTTCAACAAATACTGATGAGTCCTTACACTTCTTCTAGCATGGAACACGCTTGGGATTCTCTGGTTAGACGACTTTATTGTGTTTTTTTCCCCCTTCTCTTACCAGGTTGTACTTAAACTCACCCTATAACCTTGGTTCCATAATCTGTTGCTTTTACATCCTCATAGTCTACATGGAGCTAAGGATAGAACACAGGACTTCATGTGTGCTAGGCAAGGATTCTATCAGCAGAGCCGCATCACAATTTTATTATCATCATCTGAAAATATTTATTTATGGATAAAGCCATAAATTGACTCTCTCTAGCTCAGAGATGACAGAGTCCTTATCTCCCGTTTGTTTCATAGGTCTTCCAAGAAAGTCACCTCCATACTGACAAGGTCTTTTAAAGATAAACTAGATCCTGGAACTGTGAGCCCCAATAAACCCTGTTCTAGTTTGCTTTCTGTGGCTGTGACAAAAACATTGACCAAAACCAACCTGAGAAGGAGAAGGCTTGTTTGGTTTACACATCCTGATCACAGTCCATCACTGAGGAGAGTCAGGGCGGGAACCTAGAGGCAGGAACTGAAACACAGACCACAGAGGAATGATGCTTACTGACTTGCTCTCAATGTTTCTTATATGACCCAGGACCACCTGCCCAGCGGTGGCACCACCCATCATGGGCTGGGCTTTCCCACAGCAGTTATAAATAAAGAAAATGACCAGCCAGGCAGTGGTGGTGCAAATCTCCAATCCCAGCACTTGGGAGGCAGAGGCAGGTGGATTTCTGAGTTCGAGGCCAGCCTGGTGAAACCCTGGCTCGAAAAACAAAAACAAAACAAAACAAAACAACAACAAAAAAAAAGAAAGAAAGAAAGAAAGAAAGAAAGAAAGGAAGAAAGGAAGGAAGGAAGAAGAAAATGACCCATAGATTTTCCTGCAGGCAATCCCTTAATTAAACTCCCCTCTGCCCAGGTAACTCTACTGGTGTCTAAGTTCACAAAAAACTAATCACACAACCTTTTTTTTCCTTTTCCTTTAAGTTGCTTCCATTACAGTATTTTACACTCCCCCCCCCCCCCCCCCCGCCCCAGGAAAAGTAACCAGGGCAGGGGGTAAGGGGCAGGAAGGTGGAATCCCATTTGTTACCAGACATGCCTGAGGGCAGCAGGATGTTATGAGATCTCCAGGGAGCACTCTGCTCTTGGTCAGAAGTGGTTATGGGCAAAGAGTGTCAAGAAAGACTTCCTCTAGGCAATCTTTGAGCAAAGGGTAGAAAAAAAATCTCAAGTAACTGAGGCAAGCACAATAGGCTCAGGAAAGCAGGTGGCAGATCAGGAGGCGGAGCTGTGGAGGTGAGCTCAAGGCTGTCTGAAAAACTGCGCTAAGGAACTGAGAGCTTATTCTTTGAAGTAAAATTGGAAAGGATGTAAACGTTTTTTCACATTAGCATTCTATTTCTGATATAAGAAGGCACTGAGATTACAGGTGCAGAGGCCAAGACCAAGCTTTAAAACCAAATGGAATTTTTTATCATTTAAGAGTAATCTTAGCCGGTCGGTGGTGGCGCACGCCTTTAATCTCAGCGGTTAGGAGGCATAGGCAGGCAGATTTCTGAGTTCGAGGCCAGCCTGGTCTACAGAGTGAGTTCCAGGACAGCCAGGGCTACACAGAGAAACCCTATCTCGAAAAACCCAACCCAGCCCAACCCCCCAGAAAAAAAGAAAGAAAGAAAGAAAGAAAGAAAGAAAGAAAGAGAAAGAAAGAAAGGAAGAGAGAAAAAAAAGAGTAATCTTTGCCCTTTCCCAGCCCTTATACCAAGCCCTGTGAACATGCCTCTTTCTCTCTTTTCTCTGCTCAAAGTTGTTGTTTTGGTAGAAAACATACTTTCTTCAACTTCCATATGCTCTTTTGCTTTGCTTTCTGCTCTCACCCGTCCCCTGTAGTGGTTTCTGTGAGCTTGTGTTTTGTTTTGTACTATGGTGTCTCATGGAGCTCATCATGGTACAGCTCACAATAACCTGGAACTATGGATCCTCCCTGCCTCTCCCTTCCAAGTGTTCCGATCACAGGTGTGTGCCACCGTGCTTGACTAACAACGTGTTTAAGGCCCAGTTTGACCAAATGAGTGTAGGCACTGTGGGCTAATATCAACTGTACAATCCTGTGTCTGTTTCTGTGAGTACATGAAAGGAGAGGCTCCTGTCCTTTTGTGCAATTGTTCTGAGCAGTTCAGACCAGATAGAGTCATTCAGTGTTTTGTTGTTTCCTAAATGTCAGACACTATAAAAATGCTGTGTTTCAAAGATGTAATGGCTACTCCTGGTTGTCAACTTGACTGTATCTCGAATGAAACACAATCCAGAATTGGAAGGCTCACCTGTGATCCTGATCTTGAGGCTGGAAGACACAAGTTTCTGACCTGGATCTTGGCATGAAGAGCTTGAGGCATAGTAGCTATGAAAAGTTTAGGCCTAGGCAAGGTAGTACACACTTTAATCCCAGGAGACTAGGGCAAGGGGATCTCTGAGTTCAAGGTCAGCCTGGGACAAAGCAAGTCCCAGATCCAGGTGTGGTGCTACACACCTTTAATCTGGGCCACACCTTCTGCTGGAGACCTACATAAGGACTTTGAAGGATTCACTTTTCTTCACCTGCTTGTATTTACTTGCCAGCATATCTGTTGGGACCTACTTCTACAGAGGACCATCTGAAACAACTAGCCTAGTAGGACTGAGCAACTACTAGATTTTTGGACTTTTCATTCACAGCTGCCCATTGTTGGCTTAGTTAGACTACAGATTGTAAGCCATCACAATGAATTCCCTCAAAATAGAGAGACATTCCATAAGTTCTGTGACTCTAGAGAACCCTGACTAATATAAAAGATAAGCTACTCATCCCTGACAACTAGAGTTATTCGTCATGTAATATCAGTGGTGAGTTCCGAGTATCATGGTGCTAGGAGATTGATTCATTGTTGTATGAACACCATAGCGTGTCATGACACAAACACAAGTAAGTCACTGTCGGTGGCCTCTATGTATAATCATGAGACAGTAAACATGAGATTTACAAGGCTCCTACTAGTGTGTCATGGCATACTGTATTACAATAAACCTTTCTTATGTAATTAAGAGACATGCACTTTAAAATAAAGATTAAAAATAAACATACAAGCCAGGAACACAGTTGTTTATCACCAGCGAGAGCTGTGTGCTGTAATTGTGTTGGCTACAGCTTTCTATGACTGATGATGTAGTAGGTTTGTTTACACCAACATTATACAAGTATGTGACTGGTTGTGCCTGAGCATCATGACAGCTGTGACATCATTGGGTGATGGACATTTTGAGGTTCATTCTGATTTTTAGGGACCACATACATATCATCTATCTTTAATGCTTATATGGTACATATATACTAGGTGTGGTTGTTGTTGATGGTGATGGTTGTTTTCAGGACCAGGAAGTCCTGTTGCTCTGTAGGTACAGTGAGGCTGCCCAGTGGGCACTCCACAGAGTAGAATATGGCAGCCAGAGCCAGGGTATACCACCAGGGCTGCCAGGGCTGCCCGGGCTGCTTCTGCTCTGCTGCTCATACCACTGCTGTAACAGTAGTGGTTGAAGTAAAGATTCCTCAGGCCCCAGGTTGTCTTCCAGATCTGTATCCACAGACTGAGCTGCTCTGGCTGAAACCTAGATATTGTTATTAACTTTAGGTTAAGGGTTAATCAACCAAAGCAGAGTTTTGTAAATAAGTTGTTCAAAGTCAAACTACCATTGGTAAAGATTAAAATGAAATCTTAAAAGGTTGACATTAGAACTATAGCATTATCTTGTAAGGAACATTTGACTAAAAGTTGGTAGAACTGGATTATAGTTAATAATTAACAGTAAATACATAGCACAACAACTCGGTACAGTAGATGTACACATTTTAATGGCTCAGGGTACTGTGGGTTAGAATATTTGTGTTATTAATTAAATTATTTTTGTAACATTGCAGTTTTCTATATATTTATTGGTAAAACCATATAGTTTAGAATTTAAATCGGGGCTGTCTGAATCCTAGGTCAAAGATTTTAACAACTGGAAGCATTCCTCCTGTAGCTCTGGTATCAACTTTCTGGAATGACCTGTGACTTAAGAATATTCATGTGTAAATGACAGAATGCAACTTCAAGTCCAGGATTCTTTCTGCTTAGAGGGCTATGACCTAAGAACAACCTGGAGCCTTTGTCAGTAAGGAACCCTGCCATCCATCTTTACTGCTTTGGTTTGGATTTACTGCCTCAAATAATGAGAAACACATTAATTAAAAATCATGACTTGTACAGGTAGCTGAAAAAATAAACACAGGACTGAGGAGCAGAAGGCTGGCCTGGAGCCCACTGGCATCTGAAAATGTGAGTAGTGTAACTCCATTCAAACCAAGCTCTGCACATGGAAAGAACTGGAAGGGGACACTGGAGACATGGCCATGAAACTCCCAGGTGGCTGTGGGAACCTGTGAGAACTTGAGGAACAGCGAAGGACATGGTGGGAATGAGTGTGTGTGTGTATGCAAGGGTGGATTAAGGAGAGGTCCAAAGGGAAAGTGATGCAGAAAACCAGGACTTAGTGGACTGTCTGTGCCATCACCGAGAAGCAGGCCAATCAGTGATACCTGATCATGGTGGCTTGGAAAGATCACACACCATTAAGGGACACTTCTGGAAGAATGTGTCTGCAGAAAGCCCAATATTGCTGAGATCTTTTTCAGGGAAAATAAAAAAAAAACTACAGGTTGTGTTTATGTGGCTAATTATTTCTTTTTGGTCCTTTAAAAGATGCAGTTAGCAATTGCATGCTTTGGGGGAGGAGGGGGTTCATGCTCAGAGACAAGAGTTAAATGATGAAAACAGAAGAGTTATGGGAACGAAAAAAAGAAAAAGCCTAGCTGGAACACAACGAGGAAAAATAATGCAGGGAAACAGAAACCGTGTTGAGTAATCTGCATGGACTACGACTGCAGAGGATCAGGACAGAGGCCATCCCTGTAGCCCACAGGCCATCTACAACTGCTCAACTGTTTCTGGCTAAAATTATAAAGGAAGATTACAAAGGGAAAGAGTTACAAACCCAGAACATCCTTTTACTGGAATGTTTTGCCATATAGTAAATTTTATGGCTATTCAGTTCTTTTTGTTTGTTTTATTTTGTTTTGTTTTTCGAGACAGGGTTTCTCTGTATAGCCCTGGCTGTCCTGGAACTCACTCTGTAGACCAGACTGGCTTCGAACTCAGAAATCTGCCTGCCTCTGCCTCCCAAGTGCTGGGATTAAAGGCGTGTGCCACCACCGCCCAGCCTATTCAGTTCTTTTAGGAACATTAATATATTCAGTTTTTCAAACCCAGAGCCTGACTTTTAGAGACACCAATTTCATTAGTTTTCTACTTAAGTTTTCCCACAAATAATGAGATCCTAATACATGTTAGAGAGACTGGTCACAAACCAACTAATGTAAAAATTAGAAAACATCAAAAGCATGCTGTCATACAGAACAAGATATAGAAAAAGAAAATGTACATTTCTAGGGTACCAAATGTCTTAAAGTTTTGAAACTGTGCCTCAAGCATGATGATAATATAACAGGCAGAACATCTATTTTATAATGTAGGGGCCTGTGGAGACAGGAGCAGGAGCAGCCTCTCTTACGGACTTAACCAGAGACAAATGCATTAAAAATAGAATGGGAACTTCAGACAATTCATAGGTGTTTTTGTATCTGAAAATATGTAAGCGTCTTAAGCAAAGAGACACAACACTGTGTCTGATACTCAGTGAATTGCAGTGAATATGCCTTCTAAGTCTTTCTTTGCTCCAATGCAATAAACACGAACAAAGAGAGACTGTGCCTTTGATTAGACGTAAAGCAACTACATATCAAGAAGCTCCATCTGGGAAGAAAACAGTGTGCACAGAACCAGGACAAGCATGTTATATTTACTAAGTATTTTAGTTTTTATCTGAGATTTCATTTAATACAAACAACAATTCAGTCTCTTATTTTGAAGAGAGCTAAGGACTAGCGAATCAAATTTATAATTGGTTGGGGGTGTGTCTCAGGATAGAGTGCTTGTCTAGCACACAGAGGCCCTGTGATCCCAGAACAACAGAGTCACATAGCTGTTAATGTGACAAACATGGAATCATGTCCAATTTAAATGGTACTTTTTTTTAGGCTGTGTGGTGGGAGGCAGGGGCTCTGCAGGGTGAGCTCCTAGCTGATTTGCCTTAAGGGATATCAGAGATAGTATTTGCCCCTGCCTCTTTGGGGCCTTTATATAAAACACTAATATCCTTATTTTGTTCTTGCAAAGATAAAACAAGCACAATTATAGAACATTCAATTATGTAAACAAATAAAGAGAAAAAAAATCATCCCAATTTTGCCACTGAATGATAACTAGGGCTTATGTTTTTATTATATATTCCTAATGCTTTTATACTAATGTATTCATGCTATGAATATTCAAATATATTTCTTATAAAAGTGATCAAAATGTGTATATTAAATTTAAAGGGAGTTCTTGCTTATTTAAATAGATGACATTATGAAAGAAAATTTTATTCTATGAGATTTTTGTTGAATATAGTACAACAATATTTTGATAAACAATCCATCTCACTAACAGAAGCTTTTGCAATATTTATTAAACTAATTCAGACAATGAAGTAAAGCTAATAAGAACATTAAATGTTATTTATAACTTTGAAAGTAGTAGCCATTCTAGGATGTCTAATATTACATAAATTGTATATAACCTTTTACATAAATCCATTTCCGAATATCAGCGTCAAAAGGGATGTGTGCATGAAGTCTGATCTTTTTGTGTTACTTTTGTTTTGAGACTGTGAGTTTTATAGATCTGCAATCAGCAATAAGAAGCAGTAGAATAGCTTTCAGATACTAAGAGACTTTATACTACCTGTCATTGTACAAGCTTGGCTGAGAGAACTAGTCAAAGAACCTTCAAACACGTGTCATTCATCTACCTCTCTAGAGTATTCCAAGTTCTACTCTTGGATTGGATAAAGTCTTCCGGTTATAATCTGTCTTTACATCTTGACACTCACTGATGAGGATCTCTGTAAGAGGCATTTTAAATTTGCTCGTATGTTTATTATACAAATGATATTTAGATCAGTGTCTACCACAGCACAAACATTTGCTGGACTTGGTATTAAACTTTTGAAGATAGATTTTACTGGCAGGAAAAATGTGTCGCTGAGAAACTTACACATTTCTTTCTTCATCATAAAAACAATAATTTTATTGATTGTGATTCTGAAGTCCCTCATCCCAGGTTAGAAAGCTCAGAGTCAAAGCTGATGCTAAATCAAAGAAATTCTGTTGTGTCTTTATATTTGAACGTTTACTCTTTCCTAGGACTGTTTTCTGTTTCTATTTTACTACCATCGTTGTCATCATTGTATTTGTATCTAGAAGAATATTTTTTCCTCATTTTTTTTTTTAATGTTTGAAAATGCAAGCAAACGGGCTGGAGAGATGGCTCAGCGGTTGAGAGCACTGACTGCTCTTCCGAAGGTCATGAGTTCGGATCCCAGCAACCACATGGTGGCTCCCAACCACCCATAATGAGATCTGATGCCCTCTTAGGGTGTCTGAAGACAGCAACAGTGTACTTACATATAATAAATAAGTAAAAACCTTTAAAAAATATTTAAAAAGAAAAGAAAAAAACGAAAAAAAAGAAAAAAAAAGAAAATGCAAGCAAACATCTATTTTGTTGAATGACTTAATCTAGAAAGAAGACCTGATGGTGGTAACAGGTGTGAGGGAGCGCTGGGGTCCACTGTGGAACAGATCCTTGCCTAGTGTGGTCAACTGGGTAGTGTGTAGCAGCATGGAGTTTACAAAGACTCAGCCCCTAACATGCTCTCTGGACATGGGATCTCCCAGACTCTAGGCTATGCCAGAGACCGAGATGAGGTACGCTTCACTTTCTGGATTAGACTTTCTTGAAGGATTACCATGGTCCTGTGATGCGGCTGAGGGCCATGTGTGGGTCAGTGGTTCTGATGGGGTCAGGGGCCAGGGGCCAGGTAGATGTTGGTGGCCTGTCTTACCATCTAAAGCTAAATGGGTATCTGGTCTGTGCATGGCCTGGGGCCATGCTGATTTCCATGGGCCTGTGCTGTTCCAGGGACCATGTGGATGTGGGTGGCCTGTGCTACTCAGCTGAGACTTTGCTGCTGTCTGGGTCCCAGCAACCACCGAGGGCCAAGTCTGGGTTCAGGGACTTGCTATGCCTGAAGCTTTGTTGCTATCCACAGTCCAGGCTGCCTCCAAGGACCTTGCCTACCTAGGTCCATTGTCCTACTGTATCTGGGCCGTGTTCATGGTCTGTGCTGTTGCCAGAAATCATGAGGAAAAGTTCTTGACCCGAGCTCCAGCTGACTGTAAAGAGCAAGAAAGCTACTTTGTGATGTCGGTAACTGCTGATCCACAATTGAGAAAGAGGGACATGGAAGGCGTCTGTAAAAACTCCCCCCTCCCCCAGACCCCGATGTAGCAGCCTAAATAGGAAGCCATCAAAAGAAAACTCCTAA
>NW_021604597.1:8429926-8447426 GCF_004785775.1 Grammomys surdaster | reverse complement strand
TCTGGATTCTGTGCATTTAACACAATGCTGTTTGTTGCGCAGCAGCTAATGTGCAAACCAGATTGTAGGTATTACTGGCTAGGATTATAGGTTTATAGGGGAGAGAACTAAAGTTCTAAGAGATCAGGCAGCTTGTCATCTTCTGAGTGGCAGAGTCAGAACCCTCCCTCTTCATCACCTCCTTCAGATCTAAAGCTGCACTGCAGGTCTCAAGACACAGGACAAAAGGGAAGTTGAGGGAAGGGCTGGTTTCCTAAGAGGCTCTGAGAGCGTTGTCTTAGTCTGAAGATCTCCCAAGGAGCAGAGGCTAAAGGGAGGCTAGAAATGACCTAGAAACCACTTAGGGTGGTGCTCTGACCTAGACCATAAATTGAGACCCCACGAAGCTCCTTCTCCATCTGATGATCTCCATCTGATGGATATGGGCAGGTGCCTCTTTCCCTTCAATTCTCGTTCTTTTCTCACTGGACTCAGCATTTTGGAACAGTACTGCCTGATGTTTCATTTAGCCCAGAGCTTGGAGTCCCCTCGGTTCTCTTGCCTTGTAAGGGTTTTCTCCCTGGCCCTAGGGCTGTTCTTGCTCTGTAGCACATATTCAGTTCTCTGGAATGCAGCCACCCATAAGCATGACACATATTTTCAGAAGGCTCCAGAAAACGGATCTGATTAATTTTGTTAAAGGGGAAACATATAGACACTATTCTATGCAACCTATTAGTTTCATGGAAGGCACCCCTGGCTTTAAAATGTAGCAATTTATAAACACTGAAATCAATAAAAAGTACAAGGCAGCACGCTAAGAAACCAACAGGTTGAATATTTCAGAAACATTTCAGAGTTTTCAAAAAGCAAGAGCCTGGGGCAAATTGAAACCCTTACTCTATTAAAGAAAAAATAAACCCCACCATTTAATAATTTAAGGAATATTTATGTTGGAGAAGAAGAAACTGAAATATGTATGACATATCTTACTATACAGTGAAAAAATTGTAAGATATGGTTGTTCCAATAGGGAAGCAAGTCCTCTATAAGGAATCTTCTGGAAGGAGGAGAGACTTGGCTAGTACTAGAAAAACTGGTGGAATTTTAAGGGTTGACATAGAGGTTAGAGAAAGGACAGCCACACAGGGAACTAGCATGTGATTAAGAGATAAGACCAGGCAGTCATGAATCTTGCTCCAGGGAACACGGTTCTTATGTAATGCGAGACTCATCTATAAAAATCCACAGGGATAATCAAAGATTTGTATTACTTTTAATATGAGAGAATAGGATGTAGAAGAAAAATATTATAAGTCTCAAAATTAGAAAAGGGGACAGCACAAGTACTGCTTTACTACCAGCTGGCATTCTTGGATTCATGAATGACCCTTTAACAGAGATACACTTACCATTGTGAATAAGTCAATGACATTGGACATAAAGCTAAAGTTCACTGTCCTAACTCAGTGGGCAGGAAGCCACTCATGTCATTTGAACTTCCCGGCCACTTCTTTCCAGCTCTAAGTTTATACTCCTGAATGAAGGAAAGATTCTTCTATTCAAAGTGGGTGAATAATGCCTGGAGTGTTTACTCATGCTGTTTGTGATCCTAATCAACGTCTAGGGATATTTTTATAACCAAGACTGCCTTAAGATAAATGAGTTCTCTCTCTCTTTTGATCATTTAAGTGCTTTGGGATGTGGTCTGAAGAAGTTCACTTCATTTATTCCGACATTGAGGGAGTTCCTAGGGGTGGTAGCCTGCCTTCAACTTGGTCCCTGATGATCTGTGTTTCCTGCTGTGCCTGTCCTGTGTAGTACAGTACTAACCAAATATGGTAAACATAACTGCAAGTCATTTCATAGATATGTTTTAACAGACGCTGGGGCTCATTTTGGAAGAACCAAGGTCTGCTAACAGTTAACAGTTGGAGAGGAAGGGAAGGTTTGGGTCAACAGTTATGTGAGAGTTAGATGTCTTGGAAGTAGAAGCAACAGCCCCAAACATGCCTTTGTGTGACTGTAGCCCTTCCTGGTTCTTCTGACCACTGGCCTTTGGCAATACTGCAGATTAACTCTAGGTCCTTATGAACAAGAGACCAGTGCTACGGCCTTTAGGACTTGACATTTTGACTTGTGCTTATGACAGACCCTGAGTCACAACTCAGCTAAGTCACTCCTGCATTCATGACACTAAGAAATGATACATAAAAATAAAGGTATGTTGCTTCAGGCTACTAATATCTAGTCATTTTATTTTCTAGAAATTAATGATAGACTCATCATTTGTTAGTTCTTGTGTCAAGAACGCAGAATTAGTTTTTGTTCCCTACAAACTAATAGTAGAAAGGAGAACAGAGACATAAACAAACACCCCAAACGGAGATGTGCCTTCCCCTAATTATAACACAGTACAACAAATGCTGTGTAGAAAATCCCTGTTCTAGGGAACTGAAAATGTAGCAATGAGTTCTACCTGGAGAGAATGGAGATCTGAGAAAAACTTTACAAACGGATCAGCATCTGAGAAAGGTCAGTGCATCTCTAGGTAAAAGAGCATATTCTAAGGCCTAGAGGTAAGAGATTCACCGAGTGATTGAAGATGCTCTCATTTCCATGCGGGTGTGGTCAGGGATTCGTGTAAGGATTTCCTAGCAGGAAAGATGAATTCAGCCTGACAGGTAAAATGACAACGGTAACTTTTAGGTATGCGCTCTACAGTCACATAGACATTATAGAGTAGATATATGTTATGTTACAAGTGTGTATTCACGCAGAGAACCTGGTATAGCCATTGGGGAGAGATGGAGGCCACAGATAAAAATGCTTTACTGAACAGTAGCTATTTGTGTTAGAGACTTGAACTTCTGACATTGTCTCTATCACTTTTTTTTTTTTTTTTTTTTTTTTGGTTTTTTGAGACAGGGTTTCTCTGTGTAGCCCTGGCTGTCCTGGAACTCACTCTGTAGACCAGGCTGGCCTCGAACTCAGAAATCCGCCTGCCTCTGTCTCCCAAGTGCTGGGATTACAGGCGTGCGCCACCACTGCCCGGCCGAGGAATTTTTATATATTCTTCACACAGCTTCAGCTTATGTTAACATTTTACATAAATGCAGTTCAATTTTAAAAATTAGAACATTAGCTGGGCAGTGGTGGCATATGCCTTTAATCCCAGCACTTGGGAGGCAGAGGCAGGCAGATTTCTGAGTTCGAGGCCAGCCTAGTCTACAGAGTGAGCTCCAGGACAGCCAGGGCTACACAGAGAAACCCTGTCTCGAAAAACCAAAAAAATAAAAAATAAAAAAAATTAATGTCTGTAAACTTGAACTAATTTTCTGACCTTATTCAAATTCACCAGTCATTTGATTGATGTAATTTTTCTGGTTACGGGTTTCTCCTTGGTTTTGCTTGTCATATTGCCTTAGTTTTCTTTATTCCAGAATAATATCACAGTCCTTTGTTTTTACAGCCTTTGTGCTTTTTTGTAGAATGCTTACCAAATTGGGTTCAACTATCTGAATATTTCATGAATAAATTTAAATTCTGCATTTTTGGTAAGAATAACACTGGAATAGTATTATGTTGGAACTATACAATATTGATAAGTCTTGTTCTTGATGATAATTTTGAGCATGTGGTAATAGCTATTCTTGCTAAGTGTTTCCACATCAAATTCATGATTGACCTTGTGATCCATAAGGATCATGGACGAAGATAGATAAAACCATGAACATTTACTTCTTTCATTAAACTTTTGGCCAGTAATTTAAAAAATACTTGGATTTTAAAAAATGATTGCATTAAAATCATTTAGTTGATACCTGAAATAATTAATTTTGGTATTTGCCAAATGATGAAAAGATTTGAATTACGTTTTCTGATGATTTTAAAACATGTTCCCTGACAGGCTGGATGTGGTAGCACATGCATTTGATATCAGCACTTAGGAGGCAGGGGCAGAAAGATCTCTGTGAGTTTGAGGTCAGTCTGGTCTATACAGAAAAGTTCCAGAACAGCCAGGACTCTACAGAAAGACTCTGTCTCAAAACAAAACAACTCAAAACAACTCAAAACCAACCAAACTAACAATCCCCTCCCCCCAAAAAACAAAAATCAAAACCCCCAAACTTAAAACCCTAAAGCCCCCAAACCAAATTAAAAAAATCCAAAACCAAAAACCAATTCATGTCCCTTTAACACGCATATTCTAGCCTACAAAAGTTGATTCTCATCATCCTCTCTTGTGTCTAAGCTGCACTTGTTGCCTCATTCATAATGAATGTTACACAGTGGACATGATTGTCAAGGCCAGATCATATGGGGGCTGTGTCTTACTCTTGGCTTGCTCTCTTAGATGACCTACTTTGCAGGAAGTCAGCAGCCGTGTCATGAAGACACTCAGGACAGCTCTCAGGAGGTGTCTATGTGGATAAGAGCTGATGTCTCCTGCCAACAGTCAACGTTAACTTCCAGGTGCGTTCATGAGCTCCTTAAGCGTGAATCTTTTGGCAGCAGATAAAGCTTCAGATGACTGCAGCCTGGCAGACATAGTGACTGCAACCTCATGAGAGACTCTGAGCCAGAACCACTCAGATAAGGCACTCCCAGATTCCTGACCTACACAAGTGGGTGTGTGAGATAATAAATGTTTATTGTTTCAAACCATTATATTTACTCAAATGGTTTGTAATGCAGAAAGAGTGAACTCATTCTGATGGGAAGTAAAGAATTGTCACAAAAAGTTCAAGAGGCACTACTATTAAGAAAGAAAGGTCACCAAAAACCTTTCAACCCTCCTCCAACACAAGGGGCCTAAAGAATGCATTTAAAAATGATATTGAAGCCAATTTAAAACAGGAAGCAATCCTCATAGCCCCAACAGTGGAATATATAAACAAATTGTAGGATGTTCGATCACTAGGTAAAACATATAGACAAAGTCGACACATTACATCTATAGGCAATAATATGTAAGAGTCTTATACTGAGTGGAACAAGTACAAAAAAAAGGTGCAAAGACAAACCTGTATGTTTAGCAATTTTAATACTCACCCGGGGATGTAGCTCACCTGGAGAGTGCTAGCCTATGTTCATGAAGCCCTGGTTTCTTTCTTTCTTTCTTTCTTTCTTTCTTTCTTTCTTTCTTTCTTTCTTTCTTTCTTTCTTTCTTTCTTTCTTTCTTTCTTTCTTTTGGTTTTTTTGAGACAGGGTTTCTCTGTATAGCCCTGGCTGTCCTGAAACTCTCTCTGTAGACCAGGCTGGCCTCGAACTCAGAAATCCACCTGCCTCTACCTCCCAAGTGCTAGGGTTACAGGCGTGTGCCACCACCGCCTGGCGAAGCCCTGGTTTCAATCCACATATTATTGTACATTCCTATAACCCTAGCATTCAGGAAGAGAAGGAGGACCTGACTTCTCATGACATATTCTTGATTATATAGAGAGTTGGTGGCTAACCTAAGGTACATGTGGCCCTGTCTCAAAGGAAAAAAAATAAAGGCTAAAAATAAAACATACAATATAGGATCTTGAGAACTAGGCTAGTTCAAAAGGTTAACACGAGCTAGCAGTTAACACTGTTGAAAACTACAGTTAACAGCTTGAGAAATAAGAATGAAAGTAGTTCACAGAAGACAATAAACCACCCTTGCATACTACAGAGGGAAATACCACTGGGTGAGACCACAGTCACTGGTTGCTGAGACATTCCTAGCCTGCCCATGTGACGAATAAGCTTTCCACCCGAGAGCAGAGAGCAAATGGGCCCAAGAGAAGGTAGCTTGATGGCAGAGTTATGCCGAGGTTCAGGCTGTAAGCACTTTATCTGACTTGTCAGCGGCTTCTGCTTCACTTCTCTGTATCGCTGAATGCTGAGTAGACTGTGTTCTTATCCCACTTCCCTTCCTGTCCTATTCCCATATCCAAAGCCAAGGCAAGGCTAAAGTCCAGCTTTTTTGAGCCCTGGACAGTCAGTGTGTTTTTATCTATCTAGCTGAGGAAATACATTTGTACCTTAACTTTGATCTCTGATTATGAATGAGAGATTTTGTGACCCATTAAGAAAATTTCTCTCTGCCGGGTGGTGGTGGCTCACGCCTTTAATCCCAGCACTTTGGAGGCAGAGGCAGGTGGATTTCTGAGTTCGAGGCCAGCCTGGTCTACCGAGCGAGTTCCAGGACAGCCAGGGCTACACAGAGAAACCCTGTCTCGAAAAACCAAAAAAAAAAAGAAAAAGAAAAAGAAAATTTCTCTCATCAGTGGCTGATTGAATGAGATAGGAGTCTTTAGGGTGAAGTGGGCCTTCTTGCCCCTAGAGGGGCACCTTATAATGATATACCCAGAGAAGAAGGCATCAGGCAACCTTTAAAATCACCCAGGTGACTCATAAATGACAACTTGTATTGTGTTTGACAGTGTGCTTTCTTCCCACACCCATCCGTAACTGAAAGCCACCTTTTACAGAATGGCCACTCACTGAGTTAATATATACCCATTCATTCCTTCATTCACTTAACAATTAATTGAGCTGAAAGGTATGTGTCTGGCCCCATACTATATGGGTGACTCAGGACAGGGCAGAAACAAGCTTGGGTCTTGTCCTTCACGAGGCACCCATTGATCAAGTTAAACAGATGAATGTAAAATTTCATGAAGGGAAATGTAATCGGGTTTCTCTTGCTATGAAGAGGAGCTAACTGAGAAGCTGGATAAGTATGATGACCAAATTTGATGGGGGAGAATGGGAAGCTTAATTTCTCCATATTACATATGGAGAAAAGACAGAAAAAAAAATACTTTGAAAACAGAGTTTCACTGTAGCATAAAGGAGTTTTAAAGTTTTTTTTTTAATTTTTTGAGATTATGTTTACATAATTTTCCTTTTCCTTCCTCTAAAGCCTCCTATGGACCCCTCCTTGTTCTCTTTCATGGCCTTTTTTTTTTAATCATTAATTGTTTCTATATTTTTTCTCTCTTTCTTCCCCTCTCCCTCTCCCTGCTCTGCTTTGTGTTCAGTCTCTAGAGTGTTACTTGTGTGTATATGTCTTCAGGGTATTAGATAACCAGTTGATACCAGTTCCCTGGAGAAGACTACTTTACCCCGTTCTCCGCGTTCCTTAGTAGCCTGTAGTTTTTTGTTTAGGGTTGAGACCTTGTGGTCTCTCCCCTGTCCACTTTAGCCTGTTTAATGCTGTTGTCCTGTTCAGCTCATTTCACACATCTGTGGAGGTGATATTTTATGGGTGTAGCTTCTGACATTACTAAGAGACACAGTCTCATAGGAAACTCCCTAAACCTTTGGCTCTTACAATCTTTCCATCCTGTCTTCTGCAGTGTTTTCTGGACTTTAGGCTGAGGTCGTAAGTTTTGGGAGTGTTTTGGACAACCCCTACCACCAACTCAAAGGAAGGCTTCTCATGCCTACTGTTGGAGTTGACAGATTATCCTTGGGGAAGCACTGTCAGCTCAGATGGGGAGACTTTCATTTTAACTCTGTGTGTGTGTGTGTACATACTTATGTGTATTATAGAATTTTATTAAGGGAATAGTTACTAGTATGATCCCTTATGACTCTTTCAGATATCCTTACTGTTACCTTACTCTCCTTTCTTCTGGATTTATCTTTCCCTGTCCCTGATTAAAGCCCCTCTTTCCTCCGTTCTCCCAATCAGATTGCTTATCTCGACATTCTCCTCTCTATGGCTTGCTCACTCCTCTGCCTTGGCAAAGGTCCTGCTTTCATTTCCTGGTTCTGCAATTACTCCAGGCTGTGTACTCACATCTGAAGATTTGGAGCTAGGAGTCCGCGATGAGAGAGAACATGTGATGTTTGTGTTTCTGGGTCTGTGTGACCTCACTCAGTATGATCTTTCCTTGTTCCATCCATTTACTTGCAAAGTTCATAATTTCATTTTTCTTCATAGCTGAATAGAATTCCATAGTGTATATGCAGCACATTTTATTATCCATTCATCCACTGAAGGACATTGAGATGACTCCCATTTTGTAACTACTGTGGATAGAGCTGTAATGAGCATGGCTGAGCATGATCTGTAGGGTAGGATGTCGAATCCTTTGGGCATATGCAAAGAAGTTGTATAGCTGGACCATAGGGTAGATTTATCTTTAGGTTTTCTCTTTTCCTTTTTTTTTTTTTTCCTTTGTTGAGAATTCTTCATACTGATTTGCAGAGATCATCAACAAGTTAGCAATGTTTGGGTCCTTGATTTTGTTCCATTGGTCTATATGTTCTTGTGCAGTTTCATATTGTTTTCATTACTATGGTTCTGTGATATATCTTAAAGTCTGGAATGGTAATCAGCATTGTTCTCTTTTGATCAGGATTGTTTTGGCTATCTGGGTTTTTTTATATTTCTATGATGAAGGAGATGGGAGTTTTGTTTGGGATTGCACTGAATCTGTAAATAACTTTTGGAAGAATGGTCATTTTCACCACATCAGTTCTCCGAATTCATGAGCATCAGATGCTTTTTTAATTTTTACTGTCTTTCTCTGTTTCTTTCTTTAGAAGTTCATAGTTTTCAATGTGAAGTCTCACAAATACTTTAAAATGTAGTCTAGTGGCTTTTAGTATATTTGCAATTTTATTTATTTTTAACTTTTTTTTGTTTTGTTTTGTTTTTTCAAGACAGGGTTTCTCTGTGTAGCCCTGGCTGTTCTGGAACTCACTCTGTAGACCGGGCTGGCCTCGAACTCAGAAATCTGCCTGCCTCTGCCTCCCAAGTGCTGGGATTAAAGGCGTGTGCCACCACTGCCCGGCTTACATTTTTTTTTGAAATTTGGATTTTCATGGCCCTACAGAGAAACCCTATATACATTAGTATTCATTTTAATGCCTCTTATGTCTGATAACCACTGGCCTTTTATTTTATTGAGTGATTTGACCATTGTGGACATTTCCTTTATTTATCTGACTTCTTCATGTAATGTTTCAAGATGCATTTTTCTCCTGGAATGTGCCAGTATTTAATTTCATTTTTTTATGCCAAATAATATTCTTTTTTAGGACTGAAGTAAATTCTATTCCTCTGTTTACTAGCTGAGGAACTTCTGAATTGGTCTTTATGCTTTGGCTCTTCAGAATGTCATTACGAACCACCATCTAAAATTTGTTGTCTGGAAACACGTTTTCATTTGTCTTGGCTGTATACTCACAGGAGCTGCTGGTTCATGTGGTAGCTATATTTCAACCTTTTGAGAGATGTCCACACTTTTCCCCTCAGTGCTGCAGTGTTGTCATTTTCCTGGACTCCTGAGCCCTTTTCACCTGCCATTTCCATGGTAGACATCCCAGGGTGTGATGTATCACCTCTCTTTGGCTTTGATCTGTGTTTCTCTACTGACCAGTTACTTTGAATACCTTTTCATATATTTATTGGCCATTCATGTATCTTCTTGGGAGAACTGTCTGCTTATAATATTTTGCTATTCTTCAATTCAGTTTTAAAATTTGTGACTTGTAAGTATTTGTGTGTTCTAGATATAAGTTATTTACCACACATGCTTGCAAAAATATATCTACTCTTCTGTGTATTGTCTTTTTAACACTTTCTTTTATTTGTTTGTTTAACATGATATCTCACTATGTAGCCCAATCTAACTCAGAACTCTCTATACAAGGTAGCCTTTGATTTTCTGTGTAGTACAGAGTAGCCTAAAACTATAATCCTCCTGCCTCAACCTTTCAAGTACTCATATCAAAAGCATGTGTTACTATGCTCAGGTAATATAATTTCTTTTTTGTAGACATGACAGATAATATCTCATTGTATATCACATTTTCTTTATTTATTCAACACATTTTCAATATTTGGGCTCTCTCAATTTTGGCTTTATAAATAACATTTATATTTAAGTCAAGAACATTTATACTTGAGTTTTATGAAGACATGTTATCTTTAATAATCTCTGCTATGTTTTAGGAGAATTGTGAGATCATATGCATCTCTCTGACTAATATTTTGAAGAACTGGGAAACTGTTTTCCAAAGTAGGTGCATGATTTTACAACCCATTAGGAATATATGAAGGTCTCATTTCTGCACATCCTTGTCAACGTGATCACAGGTATCCTAACAAATGTGACATGATGTTTTTGTGCTACTTTGATTTGTGTTTTCATACAGTTCAAGATTTGTGAAACTTAGATTTAAACTCAGACCCACAGCCAAAGTGTTTGGGTGTTGGGCAATAATATCCCTCTCATATTCTTAGGAGGAAAGACTTTTGATAAGAATTTTTAATAATTTCATTAAGTTCTAATTATAACCTATGTATTTATAACTAGGTACTTTAAAATACTTTTATTTTTATATTTATCTAAAATATAATAAATCCAGAGATTAACAAGTTAGGTTGCTGAAGGTGGAGTAGCCATGGGTTCTCTGAGGTATACGTTTTCCTTATTTCCTTAGTATGAATACTGTTTTCTATTCATGAATTTTTTATTATTTTTAAATTGTGTGTATATTTGTGTGTATGTGTGTGTATGTGTGTGTATTGGTATGTGTATGTGAGGACAGTGTGTGCAAACTCCAGAGGAAGGCATCATTGTATCTCCTGAAGCTTGGAGTTATAGGTGGTTGTGAGCTGCCATGAGGAAGCTAGAAACCAAACTCTGGTCCCTGTGCGAGCACTGAGTGATCTCCCCATACAATAAAATACAACCCCATACAATACAATCTTATAAGATTTAATATTACATAATTCTAACTTCTCCTTGAATTATTTTAAAAATCAACTTATTTTATTCAGTTAAATTCTGAAGACAATTGTATCAGTCAGGGTTCTCTAGAGTCACAGAACTTATGGAATGTCTCTCTATTTTGAGAGAATTCATTGTGATGACTTACAGTCTGTAGTCTAACTAAGCCAACGATGAGCAGCTGTGAATGGGAAGTCCAAGAATCTAGTAGTTGCTCAGTCACACAAGGGTAGCTGTTTGAGCTGGTCTTCTGTAGAAGTAGATTCCAACAGATGTGCTGGCAAGTAAATGCAAGCAAAGAAGAGTGAATCTTCCTTCTTCCAATGTCCTTATGTAGGTCTCCAGCAGAAGGTGTGGCCCACATTAAAGATGTGTAGCACCATACCTGGATCTGGGACTTGCTTTGTCACAGGCTGACCTTGAACTCAGAGATCTCCTTGCCTCAGACTCCTGGGATTAAAGGTGTGTACTGCTTTGCCTAGGCCTAAGCTTTTCATGACCAGTATGCCTCAAGCTCTACATGCCAAGATCCAGGTCAGAAACTTGTGTCTTCCAGCCTCAAGATCTGGACCACAGGTGAGCCCTCCAATTCTGGATTGTGTTTCATTCCAGATATAGTCAAGTTGACAACCAGGAATAGCCATTTACAACAATATTTTGGAAAAAAATTAAGGTCAGTAGAAATGTAATCTAAAAGAAATGCAAAAATATCATAAAAGAATGTCTGCGAGAGTTTTGAAAAAGAAGACAAGAGAGAACAAAGTTATATTACCAAATATTAAACTATGTTTAAAAGTAATAGTTGAAATAATGTGATGTCAGTGCAGCATTTGTTGTACATTAATAGAAAAAAGTTATAAAAGATAGAATTTCAAATATCTAATATGTGAAAATTCCATAAATGGCACTGAAACAATTGGCAAGTCACTTTAGCAGCAGTCCGTATGGATTAAAGTTCTAATTACTAAGAGAAAATACAGAAGTAATTATGTATTATTTTTATTTTTAAGACAATCTGGGCTGTCTTGGACAAGGCCAGCGTCAAACTCACAGAGATCCTGCTTCTGCCTCCAGGTACTGGGATTAAAGTTGTATCAAAGTGTGCCTGGCTAGTTTTGAAAATTTTAATTGTAAAAGTCTTTGTTTTTAAAAATAACATAAAAGTTAGAAAATCATAAACCACATAAAACTTAAATATTTATATAATGTAAAATTGATACATAAAAAGACAATACAAACTCAGGAAAGTATTCATAGACCAAATATCAAAGACCCACTATAACTAATGAACAAAATTTTTACAAATAAAGGAGGAAAAGAGCCGGGCAGTGGTGGCACATGCCTTTAATCCCAGCACTTGGGAGGCAGAGACAGGCGCATTTCTGAGTTCAAGGCCAGACTGGTCTACAGAGTGAGTCCCAGGACAGCCAGGAACCAAGACTACACAGAGAAACCCTGTCTCAAAAAACAAACAAAAAAAAAAAAGGAGGAAAATAAAGCCAATAGACTAAAAGATAACAAGGGACATTTCCACATATGATGTCAATATAACTGATCAAACACATTATCAATATTCAATCTTGATCAAAATTAAAACCCACTTGTGAACTAATAACTAGTGAATCAAAATAATACTTTTAAAATCCCTTCCCTTTCAAGTTTGTGAAGAAATACCAAATATCCACTACTGGTGAAGTTGTGAGCTAACAGTCCTTTATTTCTCATTAAAGTGTAAGTAAATTGTTAAAAGTCCTTTGGGAGGGCAAAAGTTCTATGTGTTGGCAAAATGCCAAACATTCACACACTTTGTTCTGCAAATTTTAGGATTTATAATTAAACAAAGACAAAAGGAAAGAGGGAAAAAAAGGTCTGAGATCACACTTTAAGTCAAAGGAAGAACATTTTTTTTATCATGTATATGATACGATAAGAGCTGCCATTACCCATGAACATGTATGAAAATTGTAAGAGATTATGTGTCAGACTTGTGGCAGAAAGTTTGGGACCAAATTAAGCAAGTTTGGGACCAAATTAAGATCAGAGAAAGAGTTGCTCCTTAAATTCTCTGCTTTGAATTGTCAACTTTATAATATAGGTACACCTTTAAAAACAATTAACAAAACCAAAACACAGTTTTTAGAAAAGCTGAAGAAGAAAGATATACCAGTTCAGAACTCAGGAGCACCGCAGAATTCCCCAGATGTTCTATTGCTTTATCTCTTGTCCGAAGTGGCAGTAAAGTGTGGAGGGACGTGGGGACCTGACTCCCTCAACTTTGTTCTACAGCGTATTTCAGAAACAATGTTATAAATATTGCTTATATTTCAAGGGTACCCTAATTCTGCGATAGCTTACACTTAGGCCTTTGAGCCCCATGTAAGCACAGCTACCAAGTTGAATATTGATCCCAAGGATATATGTGGTATGTATTCAGATATCTTTTGGAGTAAATCATTACACTTAATAGGAGCAACTAGGACAAGAAGTGTAATGAGTTACTGACTTTGAGTATGTGTGTGATATCATGGCATTGTGTTGAGTTTTTAAAATTCTCTTTTACCACATAATATTTTTATGATTTGTTGGTTGCTATTTGTGTAGCTCACGAAGGAAACTATATATCTTAATGTTACGAGAGCCAAAATGATAACAGAATGCTTAGTTCTTCTGATTAATTAATATTTTCTTGTCTCTGAATGAATCATTTTTTTGAGATATGGAGGAGATATGCAGTTCTTTATGGACTTAGTGGTTTTTTTCCCCCCCAGATGGATACTCACTTTGGAGTGAACGTCTATGGTCTACAATAAATAGTAACTCCACATTCTTGCTTGTATGTAACACTTTGTGAATGTCAGGAAATGCTCATTCAAAACCAACTTTTGCTGCTGCTGATGCTCTTTTAAAGACAGGATATTGGCCTCATAGTTGTTACATAGCTGAGAACAACCTTGAATTCTCAGTCCTTCTGCCTTCAGCCCAAAGTCAGAGAAGCAAATTTTATATCTTTTTTTTTCCTTTTTTTAGGTTTTTCGAGACAGAGTTTCTCTTGTAGCCCTGGCTGTCCTGGAACTCACTCTGTAGACTAGGCTAGCCTCGAACTCTCGAATTCAGAAATCCACCTGCCTCTGCCTCCCAAGTGCTGGGATTACAGGCGTGCGCCACCACCGCCCAGCGCAAATTTTAAAATAATTTATGATTTATTTATTTATTTATTTATTTTGGTTTTTCGAGACAGGGTCTTTCTGTGTAGCCCTGGCTGTCCTGGAACTCACTCTGTAGACCAGGCTGGCCTTGAACTCAGAAATCCACCTGCCTCTGCCTCCCAAGTGCTGGGATTAAAGGCGTGCACCACCATGGCCCGGCCAATTTATGTTTTAATCATTTTGATGGAATTCTTAAATCCATCTTGATTCATGGAAGTTATTGAAAATTGACGTGATTATTCTTTTTTTTTTAATTTTTTTAATTTTTAAAAATATTTATTTATTTATTTATTTATTTCATTTATATGAGTACACTGTAGCTGTCCTCAGATACACCAGAAGAGGGTATCGGATCCCATTGAAGATGATTGTCAGTCACCTTGTGGTTGCTAGGATTGAACTCAGAACCTCTGGAAGATCAGTCAGGGCTCTTAGCCCCTGAGCCATCTCTCCGGCCCTGATGTGATTATTCTAATTCCACCTCTGGGTACGGAGTTATTTTAGTGGATTAAAAACTCAGCTACATCTAATGTCATTGAAATGTTGTAAACGGGAGCATCCAGGCGCTGTTCCAAATTCCCACACATATGAGTGTGGTGTTTGTGCCTGCACACAGACGAACTTACAATTACTCAGAATGTTGACAGATAAGATTCCTCATATTTCATGTTAGTATTATTAGGATAGATGGTCAGTCTATGAAACTCTCCAAATATCTTGCTAATGATGGGTTTTTATCTTGACACAAGCATTTGAGTATCACAGAAGTATGGACACATTCAGACAGTGAGTTAGTGATGGGCTCTTTGCAGAACAGAGAATTTCTTTGTCCACAGAATGCAGGGCACCAGGATGAACACATATGCTCTGTGTGCTTTCTGTTTTATATGACTCAGTATAAATGTACACATTCATAGCTTCATGAGTGCATATCTGTAAGTAAAGGGTTTCAATAGTTCTTAGGCATATTTAAGTACTAAATTTCTGAGACTTTACCAAATATCACATTTTCCATAAACACTGTAGAGATTACTTCAGTATAAGTACTGGGGGAATGTTTTAGTTTAGCTTGTATTTTTTATTTTTTAATTACTTTATCTTTGAAAATGTCATGCCTGTATATAATACACTTTGGTTCCTCTCCCCCCACCCCCCGAATTCTCTTAACCCTAGCCACTTCTTTTCCTCCTTTCTCCCACATTTATGACTTTTGTTTTGTTTTGTGGACCCACTGAGTTTAACCGGGGCCATCTTGGTGACCAGGAGTTTGAACTATCTATTGGAGCCCAGTGGCCTCATCTGTGGGTGCACAACTGATGATAAAAACTACTCCTTCCCCCAAATCCCAGTAGCCAATAGTTCAGTAGGGAAAGCTTGACCTCTGAGTCTTTCCAGTCCAGGAGTGACTTCTAACAGATCTTGTGCAGTCCCACTGCAGGCAGCCTGGGAGAGCATGTTTGCAAGGCCTGTGATATGACCAGAAGACAAGATCTCTCAGCCCTTCTTCCCGTGTTCTGGCTCACACATTCCTTCTACCCCTCTTCTACAACCCTGAGCCTTAGCAAGGATAGTACAAATGTCTTGTTTAGGGCTAAGCACTTAATAGTCACTTCCGTTTGCAGAACATCATTATTGACTACAAAAGGAAATCTCTTTGAGTAAGACTGACCGTAGACTTTTTTTTTTTTATTGAAACAAGCATAAATATTTAGAAGACAGTTTGGTGCCATGTTAATTTAGGTAAACAAGAGTAGTATATTTTCCCCTAGACCCTAAGAATTCCTTGGCCACCAGGGTTTGTTTTTGTTTTTGTTTTTTGGACTTGGTTTACTTTACCAGACACAAATTTCCTCTTGTAGAGCAGGTCTCAAATCCAACCAGAGAGCAGATGGTTACTCATAACAGCTGTACCACCATTACACCAATGAGTACATCTTGTCTGGCATGTTGATATTGTAAGATACAGGGTTCACCATGAAGTACCACTGATGGCTTTTCTCCTCCATCAGCCTACACAGTACCTTCCAGCACTAAGAAAGTTAGTGAGTTTGAGCTTGAATTCTCTATAACTTCCTACAAAGGTGTATGATGTATTGAGCAATCATGTCTTATCAACTAATTCTGGTGGGCAACCAAGAGGAATATCCAGAGATTGCATTGTTTTGGGGACTCTGAAGACTCCCTGGCTGACAACTCTTTTTTTTTTTTCCCTTGGTTTTTGAGAGGCCGACAACTCTTAAGGAGGTATCCTACATCTGGTTCTTGGGTTTTTGTTTAATAATAACCATGGCTTTTAGGAGCAGTGCTGATTAGCCATGCAATATATAGCCCTTGTAAATATATACATAAAAGATTTATTTATTTATGTATATGAGTACAATTATAGCTGTCTTCAGACACACCAGAAGAGGGCGTCAGATCCCATTACAGATGGTTGTGAGCTACCATGTCGTTGCTGGGAATTGAACTCAGGACCCCTGAAAGAGCAGTTGGTGCTCTTAACCACTGAGCCATCTCTCTAGCCCATAATTATATTTTTAACATACATTTTTTTCAATTGGCTGGCTAAGCCTTCAAAGAGAAATGAGCCTAATGTGGGCCATTCTTATATAAACTATCCTTTTCCATTTCCTAGCAACTGTGAATAGAGCATCAAGATACATGGATAAGTAAGTATGTCTGTAGTAAGATATGGAGTACCTTGGGGATACGTGCAGGAGAGGACTAGTTGGATGAACTGGTAGAGGTCTAGCTCTTTGATGAGTCTTCACACTGATTTCCATAATGGCTGCACCACCCTACACTCCAAACCAATACTCATGAGGATTCCTTTTCCCCCATGTCCTCACCAGCATTTACTGCCATGTTATTTTTTTAAATTTTTTTTATAATGTCCATTCTGACTGGGGTGAGATAAAATCTCAAAGTAGCTTTAATTTTTACATTTCTGATGGCTAAGGACATTGACCACTTAACCAATCAGAAGTGATGGAAAATAGTGTCACTATTATTCGCATAACAGTGAGACTACAGATGCTTGGCTATGTCAACATCTGGACTGCAAACAGATGTCAGGGCATAGAAATCGGCATCTGAAATACACCATGCACAAAACCATCCCCACCTAAGTTTAGTGATCATAAATTCCTTCAATCTGTTTTTATCCTGAGCTATCACCTGTGAACTTTCAAAACCTGTAGAATATCAACTGAAGCTCTTTGGCTTTCAACATTTCCATTGAAAAACTAGTGCTGGAGGCAGGAAGAGCTGGTTCTTCTATTAAGAGCACCTTCTGGTCTTGCAAAGGATTGGAGTTCAATTTCTAGCATTATGTAGGACCTCATAACCATCAGTAACTGAAGTTCCAGGTGATCAGATACCTTCTCTGACCTCTGTAGGCTCCTGAATTCATGTGGTAGTGGGCACATACACATACAAATAAATGTAAAAAAGGAAAAGTCTGGACCTGGTTTGATATGTGACTTGGTTTTCTTGCAGCTTTCAGTAGATGTTCTTTGGTCTTTACATTTACTGCTTTGAATATTATATGATGTGAGGAGGGCTTTTTTTTTTCCTGGCTTTTGTTTTTTT
>NW_021604597.1:8306647-8429826 GCF_004785775.1 Grammomys surdaster | reverse complement strand
CTCGAACTCAGAAATCCGCCTGCCTCTGCCTCCCAAGTGCTGGAATTAAAGGCGTGCGCCACCACCGCCTGGCTTCCCTTGAATTCTTGATACTACTTTCCCTATCTCCCAAGTACTGAGACTATAGACAACATGCTACTATGCCCAGCTTTTAAAATTATTATTATTTGCCAGGCAGTGGTGGCGCATGCCTTTAATCCCAGCACTTGGGAGGCAGAGGCAGGCAGATTTCTGAGTTCGAGAGTTCGAGGCTAGCCTGGTCTACAGAGTGAGTTCCAGGACAGCCAGGGCTATACAGAAAAACCCTGTCTTGAAAAACCAAAAAAAGGCCTTTCCAACTTGGGCCCGGCAGAATGGCTCCCATAAAGAAGGGTGGCGAGAAGAAGAAGGGCCGTTCTGCCATCAACGAGGTGGTGACCCGAGAATACACCATCAACATTCACAAGCGCATCCATGGAGTGGGCTTCAAGAAGTGTGCTCCTCGGGCACTCAAAGAAATTCGAAAGTTTGCCATGAAGGAAATGGGGACTCCAGATGTGCGCATTGACACCAGGCTCAATAAAGCCGTCTGGGCCAAGGGAATAAGGAATGTTCCATATTGCATCTGAGTACGTTTGTCCAGAAAACGTAATGAAGATGAGAATTCACCAAACAAGCTCTATACGTTGGTAACTTACGTGCCTGTTACCATATTCAAAAATCTACAGACGGTCAATGTGGATGAGAACTAACCTGCCGAATGTCAAAGTTGCAGTACTGCCTCCAAAAAAAAAAAAAAAAAAAGAAAAAAAGAAAAACCAAAAAAGGAAAAAAAATGTTTTCTGCATGGATGAAAGGAGTAATATACAGGAGTGATTATTTATTGGCTGGCTAAGATTCATTTGCTTATTGAAACTTTATTACATACCACACTCTACTGGGCATTGGTCCAGGGAGAGAGAAACATGCTTAGTCCTTTATGGAACCTACTCTTTATGGAGCCTCAGAGTGTGAAATGATTCACCCACAGAGTAAGGAATGCACCGAGCAGATATAAATATATCACCAGGGATAGAAAGCAAGGAGTGGACTTTTTTTTTTTTTTTTCGAGACAGGGTTTCTCTGTATAGTCCTGGCTGTCCTGGAACTCACTCTGTAGACCAGGCTGGCCTCGAACTCAGAAATCCGCCTGCCTCTGCCTCCCAAGTGCTGGGATTAAAGGCGTGCGCCACCACTGCCCGGTGTGTAGTGGACATTGTTGATCAGGGTTTCTGGGTTAATTCATTTACCTGGTTATCTGCAACTTCATAGAACATTGCTGATAGATAAGTCTTCAGAGAACTCTACAGACTATCAGATTCTAGATAAATTGTCTAAGCTTTGCAAGCTTGGTAGGTTTTTCTTAGTGAATTTCCTTTTAGTGTCTGGTTGTTCTAAGGTGCTGATCTCAGGGAACTCCCACAGAAACTAGCACAAACCACATTTAGTTCCCCAACCCTCCAAAAGAAGAAAGCAAAACTCTACACATGCATATCTAACTAACCAGGAAGCATCTAACTGATGCTTCACTGAAGTATCGCTGATGGAAGGTCTGTGGTGAAATGATGAAGTTAGGATGTGAGAACACTAGAATTGTGTTTTATACAGATGACTACAGAAAGAGGTGAAGGAGAGAAGTTCGGAGGAAAGTGAGCTGCTGCTGAAAAGGCACACAATGAATGGCAAGTTCTAGATTCAGTGCTAGAATTTAAAGCCACGTGTTTACACAAATTCCTTGCTTTCTCTGATAATACGATTTTCTCATCTTTAGGATGTAAATAACAACAGAGTTGAGAAGAAACAATACATATAAATTGCATATCATACAGAAACTCTCCATATCTACTAGATATTATTATAAAAATATAATAATTATATTGTAGCTGATTAAGAGAGTTTGGACTAGGGCACACGTAGAATAAATTGGGAGGCAGGTGCAATGATACGACACATGGATATGAAGTCACTTTTAGGTGATTAGATTCAAGAATGAGGGAGAGGGTTTTAGGTAAAATAGTTGAGTAGATGGTGTTGGTTCCAAAAGGGTTTAAAAAAAAAACAAAACATGAGCCAGAAGGAGTAAACCAATAGAAGACAATGCATCATGTTTCAGACATGATGAACTTTAGACACTGTGAGTCACAAAGGTAGAAATGTTCAGAAGGCCTATCAATATGTAGGGCTGAAGCTCCACAAAGAGAGGTGAAGGCCACATGAGCCAAATATCAGGGTGAGAGCCTGACCAGAAATAGCTGCCTTGGTATATGAAAGTTATTTCATCTATTTGGCCCCTAAAGATGAATGGCTTCTCTTGGGACTCAGAAGGGAGGGCATCTTTGTTACCCTAGATAGACTCTCACATGGAAGCTTTCTGATCTACCTGTCTTTGCTTGGAAACCCTTTGTTTTGGATTTAATTCTTATGTTCTTCCTCAAAGTTCAAATCCTGAATACCAGTCTCCTAAGAGGAACCCTTTGAAAGTCAAGCTAGCTTTAAGAGAGGACTTGAGGTAGGGCCCTCCTATGGTGGGATGAATGCATTACAAGAAGAAACATCACACTGTTACAGGCATACAAGCCAGGAAAGGAGGTGTGAGTTATATATCCAGTGTGAAGGTAGCCCTCAAAAGACCAAGAGAATCTTCACCATTAGCCCACTCATGGACTTCTAGGAGTCAGAACTATGAGAAAATAGATTTATGTTTTTTCAAATTAACTAGTCTGTGGCATCTTACAATAATAGCCCCAACTAGCCAATATGCCTGTAGAAAAGCTTCTTTGTATTTCTCCTTGTCCTGTTCTCTATGACACAGGCATCTTGGGGCCAGGCCTATTTCCATCCATGGATATCTTCTTCATATTAGATATTCCTGTATTAGTCAGAGTTCTCTAGGTCACAGAACTTATGGAATGTCTCTCTATGTTGAGGAAATTTATTGTGATGACTTACAGTCTGTAGTCTAACTAAGCCGACGATGAGCAGCTGTGAATGGGAAGTCCAAGAATCTAGTAGTTGCTTAGTTTCCCCAAGCTAGGTGTTTGAGCTGGTCTTCTGTAGAAGTAGGTCCCAACAGATGTGCTGGCAAGTAAATGCAAGCAGGCGAAGAAGAGTGACTCTTCCTTCTTCCAATGTCCTTTGTAGGCCTCCAGCAGAAGGTATGGCCCACATTAAAGATGTGTAGCACCACACCTGGATCTGGGACTTGCTTTTTTTCCCAGGCTGACCTTGAACTCAGAGATCCCCCTTGCCCCAGTGTCCTGGGATTAAAGGCATGTACTACCTTGTTTAGGCCTAAGCTTTTCATGACCACTATGCCTCAAACTCTTCATGCCAAGATCCAGGTCAGAAACTTGTGTCTTCCAGCCTCAAGATCTGGATCACAGGTGAGCCCTCCAATTCTGGATTGTGTTTCATTCCAGATATAATCAAGTTGACAACCAGGAATAGCCATTACAATTCCATAAACATTTGATGCCTTAAAGCCAGTGCAGAAAGACTAAAGGTTGTGTAGCAATTCATATGAGGGAGGCCACACATCATTAACTCAGAACAGGATACTAGGCAATCCTGGGACACATTCCTGCTTGAAGTTGGATGATAACAACCAGGCTGGTTTTAGCATGAAATTTTGAAATGAACAAGGAAGGACAGAGGCTCTCAAAGATTAGTGGAAAGAGTGAAATGGAAAACATGGTCCTATATAAAACAGAGGGTACTCTGTGTAGTATTTTGTACTATGAAGCCTACACTGTAAGGTTACAGTGTAGCTCAAGTTCTGAGTTGGGATTTGTCTAAAGCAAATGAAATAAAGGTTGAAATCAACAATGAAACATGCTAATAATAGTTTGAAGTAGTGTTAGTAAACACACACACATACACATACTTCATCTCCAGTTCCTCCCTAAAAAGGGAAAAAAAAAACAAACCTAAACCTGTACACGTAAAAGCCTAACCAATCAAGAAACACCCAACAACCAAATTCAGCAATGAACCCTTCTTTCTCTAAATGAAATGAAATAGGCCAAACAACATAATTTGTTTATTTAATTAAAGTTGACTGAAGGTTCTGAAGTGGGAATTTGGAATGATGACGTGTGACTAACTCTCACTCCATAGCATCCGTATATATTTTCTTTGAGACATCAAGTATATTATGGGGGACACAGCAACAAATAGAGAAGATTGTCATTAATTCCTGAAGACATCTCTTTGAGGGATGAAATAGAAAGAGGTATAGGGAAAGATTTCCCCGACTCTGAAGTGTTTATCTATTTCTATCTTGCTGGTTTTCTGAGAATTGCTAGAAGCAAGGACTTTCTAAATTGTTATCTCTGAAGCCCAGCAGTTCAGAAAGTGAAGAGGTTGAAGACAACTCTACAAAACTGTTCACCCAAGGGCAACTAGAGATAGTGGCTCAGTGAATGACACATAGCTTCTCCCTGGATGGGAGCCACTAGCTATAGCAGTTAATCTTGACTAGTCCAAACTAAGATATGTTGTCAGTTTAAAATATTCATGGATTTCAGGCTGGAGAGTTGCCTCAGTGGTTAAGAGTACTGACTGCTCTGCCAGTATTTGAATGAGTACTTGAATGAATTCAAGTACAGTAATTGAATGAGTTCAATTCCCAGCATCCACATGGTGATTCATAACCATCTGTAGTGGGATCAGATGCCCTCTTCTGGTGTGTCTGAAGACAGCGACAGAACTGTATTGTATGTATTTTATACATAAAATCAATCAATCAATCAATCAATCTTTAAAAAGTATATTCATGGATTTCAAAGAGGGCTTAGAAATACAAAAGAGCTCAGTATTTGCTTATAATTATGCTGACTTAATATTTAACTATTTTATACTAAAAACTTTCCCATTCCTATTAAAATCTGTCAACTTAAAAATTTAGACTTATATACAATAATAATATATTGTAATGTTACAATATAAAATAATATAGTGTATTCTTGTTAGACACAGTTAAAGACTTTGTGCCACCTAAAAGGAGATGTACCTAGTTTTGAGGGGAGGTACAGTTTACAGGAATCCATCTTTTCTCACGTGAATCATGCCCAGTTGTGTGCAAACGTAGCTTTGTTTGTTCAACAACCCTCTGCAGAGTCTTTCATTAGCAGACATCCACATTAACTAATTCTCACTGAATGGTGGAGGAAGACTTAATTCTTAGCTCTATTACACAGATGAGAAAGTTGAGGCATGGGGAGGTCACAACTGTTTGTGTGGAGTGTACCAGGGCAGAGTGGCACAGCTCAGGACAGAAATGATGAGTCACTGTAACTAATCACACATCTATCCAGCAAATATGTGTTGTATGTGTCTCCTTCAAGGCAAGGGTCATGCATTTTCAAAATAGTAAAATATTAAATAATAAATAAGTATGGTTTTTTTTTGTTGTTGTTGTGTTTTGAGACAGGGTCTCATTATGTAGCTTTGGCTGTCCTAGACCTCATAATGTAGAACAGGCCTTCGATTCGCAGGGATCTGCCTGCCTCTCTGCCTCTCTGCCTCTCTGTCTGCCTCTCTGCCTGCCTCTCTGCCTGCCTCTCTGCCTGCCTCTCTCTCTCTGCCTCTCTCTCTGACTCTCTTCCTGCCTCTCTCTCTCTCTCTCTCTGCCTCTCTCTCTCTCTGCCTCTCTCTCTCTGCCTCTCTCTCTCTGCCTCTCTCTGCCTCTCTGCCTCTGCCTCTCTGCCTCTGCCTCCTGAATGCTGAGATTTAAGGCATATGCCACAACACCTGGCTTATATATGTATTAATAAGTAATATTGTAAAGAGTATTACAAGAGAATAATTGTCATTGCTATTCTCATAACTTTGGGCATGAATTCTTATGTAAATTACAAAGATGATAAATTTTATTTATTTTATTCAGTTTTTGAAAAGAGTTATTTTATTTTATGCATATGAATGTTTGGTTTATGTGTGTACATATATAATCTCCTAAAGAGATTAGAAGAAGGCATTGGATCTCCTGAGTGCCAGAGAATTGAAATCAGTTTCCCTGCAGAAGCGACAAGTGTTGCAAACCACTAAGCCCTCCGTCACTCCCCAAGGTGACAAACTTTAACTGTGTACAACACATAGGGTATGTGTTCACATATCCTACGAGAAGAGACTCATAGTTTAATATGGAATAGATAAACACATAACACTTTTGAGAAATTCGCTTGCTTTTGAATCTTGGTTCCTGTTTTGAATAGAGGACATTGTGAGCAAGAATATCTGGGTCCGGATTTCAGTTCTGGCCTAGCAGAGGAAGGGCACAGCATTGTTGTAAAAATTAATTGGGGGTTTCTACCCCACTTTAGATCATTTAGTTCCCAAATAAAAGATACAAAACTAACTTTTATATTTATAGTAAGCCTTAAAAGCACTAGGGCTGGGCAGATATCAACCCTCTGTGCTATTTTGTCTACTTCCCTGTCAATAAGCCATAATAAGATATAACTTGTCATGTTCTGCCTGGGCTGCTCCTACTCCAACTGGCTGACCCTCATGGGCATGTGCTCACGATCACCAACTCCATGGCATCTTCTTCCTTCTCTCTTCTCCTCATGGTCTCTGCCTTAGACCCACATCTAGGAACTGAATGAAACTCCTCCTGCCTCTCTTCTGCCAAGCTATAGGTGGTAGGTATTTTTATTGACCAATCAGGGTTAACCTTGGGAGAGGTTAAATAGCATTGCTTGGTGTATGTGAGGATCTCCCTGTCCCTGGGGCAACCAGATCCTGGGGCCAGTATTTATTATCGCAATGGATGGTAACAGACCAAATCTCAGCAGCACAGCTTCGGACCTCTGCGGTGGCCTTACCAACATTCTTGTGTCATTTTCTTCTATGATAGTCTCCTTTCTAAAGTACAAATATCAGATCACTGGTGAGTGAGCTGTGTCAGAAAAATACATCTTTCTCCAACTTAAATAGGGCAGGAAGCCAGCAGAAAGGCTTTCTGGGCAAAATCTCCAAGAATCAGTTTTTCTTCATCCCCCACTTCTGCTTTTCATATTATTTTTTCTCGCAGGAGGAGAAGTATTTGCTGTATATTCATTCTGCTATCACCTTTCAATTACACTCTCTTTCACTGAGATGGTCAGTGTTACTCTGAAATACTGGCCTAGTTGCATACTTGAGTTCAAGAGTGAAAGCAGGGAAGGCATAGAAATTAAAGATTGATTTATCCATGATAGTGATATACATCATCTTGTATTGTATACTCAAAAATACTTACTGTCAATCCAGGAGTCAAAGTTTGCATAGCTCTCAATTTTGTCTTTTACAAAAGAGATTTTAATAAAATGTAGTGTTTTCTGAGAATGTCTGAAGGATGCTCTTTTTTCTTAGCACACTTATGTACATGTATAGAAGAATGTGCTCACTTTATTTCGTTAATCCAGACCCATTCTCAACGATTTCTTGTAGGAGGACATATGACCATAGTGCTCTTATTTCTAGGTGCCTCAGGAAAAGATAGCCTACCAGGAACACTCTTCTCTTTAAGATGAAGCCTCATCTGTGCTTTGGCATTGGATACATTCCTTCATTTATTTTGATTTTTGCTTGAACTGAAGAATTGCTTAGAGCAATTCATGCATACTTCCTTGCTATGCTCATTTAGAACATAAGGCTGGACTTGTAGGAGCATCTTTGGTACTCCAGAGTCAGTGTGGAGAGGAAGTGGGTGGTTAGCAGGAACAGAGGGACAAGCAGGAATAAGTCTCTGACTCTTAGCATGATGTTAGTGGAACTTTCTAGAAAATCCTCTGTGTGCCATGGTTCTCAGTTTCCCATGGATTCTACTTTAGGAGGTATAATGGAGGAAGGACAAGGGTGAGGTAGGTGAAGTGATTTTAACATTAAACAACAGCAGCAGCAACAACAGCAACAACGACAACAGTAACGGCAACACTCCATTCAGTGGCATTAGTTGCCACTTCCTGCCACCCAGTTTGTCCAGATGTGTCCACTTTTGAAGGTTACAGTCATTTGCTATCTTACTACTAGAATTGTGTGCTGCCCCTACTGGCAGAAAAAAAATCAGAATTACCTTAAAAAACATTCACCATTTAACTTTGCAATATGGTTTTGTTGGTGTAGCTGTATCTGAAGTTGAGATCTTTTCCACAAATGAATCTGGTTGTTCTGAATTTATGACAGTAAGAAAACATGGAGAGCCAAGTTTCTTTCCATACCTGGAGGAACAACAAGGCAGTCATACAATGGACTGATGTCCAGACAGAGGAAAGGTCTACAAAAGCAGAGCATTTTCATTCTGTCAGCCTCTTTGCTATAGCTACAGTGGCTAACCCTCTGGGGAGGTTGAATGTTTGACAGGCAATTGAACAGAGGGAACAATCATTTCCAATTTACACCTTTATTTGGTAATGACTTATACAAACTATAAATTTTTCCAACATAATATAATTATTGATTAATTGAGAATTCCGTACAATGTATCCCAATCACTTTGGCTTCTCATTCCTCCCAGGTCCACCTCCCCACCTTTCTGCCCTCCCCCCCAAAAAGAAAAAAAAGATACACCAAGTCCAATTTGTGTTGCCCGTATACTCATTGGAGCATCTTCAAACTTCCAGTGGCCAACCCCTTAAAGCTAACCTTCCCCACCTCCATTTCTGCTCCCATCCCGACCAGGAACTATCAATGGTAAAGAGCTGCACTTCAACATTTTTTGTTTGTTTGTTTTTTTGAGACAGGGTTTCTCTGTGTAGTCCTGGCTATCCTGGAACTCACTCTGTAGACCAGGCTGGCCTTGAACTCAGAAATCCACCTGCCTCTGCCTCCCAAGTGCTGGGACTAAAGGCGTGTGCCACCACTGCCCGGCCAACATCTTTATAACAACTTTTAAGGACTTTCTTCAATGGCTTCCTGTTAGAATTGTTTCTTTTGGGCTTTGGGGGGACAGGGCAAGGTAGTCAATGTCGCTCATTCTCAATTATGAGCCTCCAGTCATCGATACCACCACAGAAGAAGCTTCTTTGCTTAACCAACAGCGTGGACCATGGACTTCCACATGGTTTCCAGTGGCAGCACAGACCACGGAGGTCTTTTGAGGAGTCTTTTTGTTGTTGTTGTTGTTGTTGTTGTTGTTGTTGTTTTTCAAGACAGGTTTTCTCTGTGTAGTCCTGGCTGTCCTCTGTAGACCAGGCTGGCCTCGAACTCAGAAATCCACCTGCCTCTGCCTCCCAAGTGCTGGGATTAAAGGCCGTGTGCCACCACTGCCCGGCTTGAGGAGTCTTAATCTGGAAAATGAACCGTTCTTCATCTCACCTATCTTGTTGCCCAGAACCAGGGTGATTGTGGGGCTTGACAGCGGGCTTGGGGGCAGAGCCTGTGTGGTCCAGGCTGCTGCACACCACACTGCCAGCCCTACTCACTGAATCTCTAGCCCGCTTTCCTACTTCTCCGTTACACATTCATCCTTCAAAGCAGCATTGCAAACTGCCTTGAATTACAGTCTTGTCCGCCACAGCCGCGCTCCCATACCTGTCTCTGCTGTATTTCTAGTTTCACTTCTTTCCACCCACGCACATGATTCCGCCCCACCGCCATTTTTTTCAATTTCATGAGACCACTTTTTAAAAGCATCTTCCCATAAAAACTTGTCTTCTTTTTGTTGTTCCAGAGACTCTGCAGACTTCCTCCACCACTGTGTCTCCCTCAAAGCTGCAGTGGATTTCTCAGGATCCTAGGAGCGGCTCCAAGGTCCTGCAGGTGCTGGTGACTGCTGCCATCTTGAAGGCAAAATATAAATTTTTAAATGATGATAGATTGAAGGAATGAGGGTGTGATCATACTTGAGTAGAATTAATGAACATTAATTAATGTCACTTCACAATAAAATAGGCAGAGAGTAACTAGGCGCTCTGCAGAATTTTAGGGTGTTATCAATTTAGAAAACGAACATTTTTCTCCTTCTGATGGACTTTCTGGGGATAATTATTGGAATGTAACTCACAGTTTTGTATGAAAACAACTCCCTCCTTTTCCCCGCAGCATCAAGTCGTCACAAGGATCCTAGAGCGGGACCTTCTGCCCAGGATTCAATGCATAGTTACTGAATCCTAATCTGCTCACAGTGCCCCAATCACAACACTTGCTCTCCAAGCTGCCACTCATGTTGGGCCTAGGAACACTCCTAGCCCTTGTTTCTGCCTCTTGACACGGTTGCACTGGAGAGTGTAGGGAGAGTTACATCCTTCTGTGCTCAGAAAAGCTGTGCTCCTGGCAGCCCAATAGGGCACCAAATGGTTTTGGAAATAGCAATAACCACAGGAACCAGTGGGCAGCTCTCTTGGAAAATTCTCTGAATATTCAAGAATTTGAAGATTGTGGTTTCAAAAATCTATTTTCTGTCTTCTTCATCTCTTAAAACTCCAAAATGAAAGCCTACTTCATAAAAATTCTTTGAGTATGGCAAGGCTGATTGGAAGGCTATGTTGAACATCCCTAAGAGTCAGACCCAACAAATTCTTTGGCAGTTTTGAGGCAAACATCAAACTTGAACTGGTTAAATGAAGACTAATACTTGTCAGGTTGGTTGAAGATTATGCTACATATACAGATGACATGGAAAATACCCACAGGTAAAGGTTTATTGCTAATCTTTACATGTAAGAAAAAGAAGTAACATGTCAAAAGTATAATTTTTAGTATACATTTGTTCTCTAAGAAACAAATTATTTTTTAAAAATATATAATATTTTTATTAATTCTTTGAGATTTTCATATACACACAATATATTTTATTTACATTCACCTCTACTTTTCCCTCTCACTCCCCCCATCCATCTACTCCAAACCCCTTCTAATTTTTTTGTCCTCCAAATTTAAAGAACCCATTGGGGCTAGTTTGTGCTGTGTGTATTTAGGGCCGTTCACTAGCACACAGGAGACCTTTTTGAGGCCACATCCTTAAAAACATTGACCTCCTTTTCCCCTGGAAGCCATCAACTGTCAGCCAGTCCTCAGCTAAGGCTCGTGACCTTCCCCTTTCATGCTGGAATGCTGACTGACTTGATCTTGCATAGGTGTTTTACAGGTAATCATAGCTGGTGCGAGTTCCTGAGTACACTAGGACTGTCTAGTCCAGAGGCCAGTGCCTCATTCAGGTCCTCCCTAACCTCTGGCTCTCACAATCTTTCTGAAATAATTCCTAAGCCTTGAGGTAAGGAGGTGATACATAGGTGTGCCTGAGTATGTCACTAACACTTATTCTCTGACAGTTGTGCACTTTGACCAGTGTGTGTTTCTGTACAAAGAAACTCTTTGAAGAGGTCTGAGAGTGCCACTAGTCTACAGATAGAGAAACATACATTTAGAGGTCAGTGTGTTACCTTGTGCAGGGAGCTTCCCAACCGTGAGTTCTAGACTAGATTTGTAGTACCAAGCATGTGTGTCTGCCCATGGAGTGGGCCTTTAATCAGAACTCAGTTAGTTATTCCTGTACTGCCCATTACACTGCTGCACCCATGGGCATGCTTTACCATACTAGGTCATTGTAACTCACAGGCTTGACAGCTAGATGTGACTGTTGATGACTCTCCCCACCAACTCACAACCCACATAGCTCCTTTTGGAACTATGAAACTTAGCCAGCCAGGAGGAATATTCCCGATCGGTTCCAACTTGATTTCTCCATACCCCATGACCAAAGTGTGTTGTGTCTTCAAGAATGGAGTATTACTATTAAATTTTGGTGTGCAACCAAGATCACTGGCAATGACCTGTACTGTTGTAAGAGTCTCCAGAATACCCCTAACCAACATGGCAAGGAGAAGTAACTTGTACCTGACACTGAGCTTTGCATTTAGCAATCTCCACTTCTGGGTGGAGTTAATATGCCTGTGTGAGCAAAACATTTTTGGAGCTATGGTGCAGCTGTATATTAGAGACAATTTGCAAAATATGCTTCAAGCAAAAACTGGATTTAATTTTCTTTCTTATAATCTACACTCAAAATTTTAAAACTTCAATTTATTTGTAACTGATAAAAATGTATATATACTTAAAGTGATATGATATTTTTGGTGTATGTATACTTTGTGTGTGTTTAAATCAGTTTAAATGTGTCTCTCTCCATATATTTGGCATTTCTTTTTTTAAAAGATTTTAAATTTTTTATTCATGCATCTGAACACCATGTTCAGGCCTGGTGTCCAACAAGGCCATAAGAGGATGTTAGATTTCCTGAAACGGTTGTGACCCACTGAATGGGTACTGGGAATCCATCCTTGGTCCTCTGGAAGAACAGCAAGTGGTCCTAAGGACTGAACTATCTCTTCAGGTCCATTTGCAATTTCTTCATGGTAAAAGGATTCAAAGTCTTTTGCTGTAGCATTTCCAAGTATTTTGCTCAAAATTAAAGTCCCTACTGTGTAATATCACATGTCAGACCCTTATTCCTTTCTAACTGCAACCTAGGATCCACCAACTGTCATTTTTCCATCCTTCTCATGTTCATGAACTTAAAAATTTGTTTTCCTTTTTAAGATGTATTTTGCCTATGATGGCCAGAAGAAACTGTCAGATCCCCAGGATCTGGATTTATAGACAGTTGTGACTTATAGGTACTTGGTACGGGTGCCCAGAACCTAGTGTAGAATCTCGAGAAGGAAGTGTTTTTAACTGCTGAGCCGTCTCACTATTCCCTCTCCCAGGAATCTAAAATGTGTGTGCTAACTGAAGCTTGACGGCAGCCTTATGAGGTGAGAAGTGTTGTCTGCAGGTTATGTATACCTGTGGACCCTGGGGCTCAAGGCAACACAGACATCTACCTGACGTCACCAGTACTACTAGTCAATGCACCAACTGCCTTTCCCAGGCCGGAGGGTACAAAACTGAGGACATGAAATAAATGGACTTTGCCCTAAAGAGTTGCCATTTTCCTTGCCCTCATGTAGTTTGATATTAAGAAGTAACTGCCTTTACTCTATTTACAAAAAAAAAAAAAAAAAGCAGCATAGGTAACACTGAGAACCGATGAGCATACGCCTTTCTGTTGAGTGAATTGAGTGAATCAGTGAAATATAGCCATGTAGCTCTTTGCCTCTCTCTGGGCCACGAATAATTGAACATACTGAGTTAGTCAGAACAATGATGCTGCCTTGACCCGGCTCACAAGTTGACATGGTTACGAGGAGGATTTGAAATTCAGCGTCTCTGAAAGCCGCTGGTCTTACTCAGTACAGCTAAAAATACTCCAGAATCTATTCTTATGCCCTTGGAAGTGGCCCATCCATTCATGTATTTATTCATTCAGCAAAAATCCATCCTAACCTACTCATGTAAATAAAACTGATAGGGGAAAGTTCAAATGGTAAAAACAAAACAAAAACGATTTGTAAAAAGAAAATTGCCTAGTTTCTCTACGTAAAGACGTACTGGTAGAAATCTATTGGAGTTCCTTCTACTCTGGGAATAAAATGACCTTTTTATGGGCTTTCTGAAAAAAAAATTTAAATCCTTTCAGAAATCTGAGCACTGGTTTATATAAGTGATATGAACAAACTAATTTTCAACGTGTGAAAAACAACTGCTTCACACAGTGATGGTCTGCATGGAGTGGCGTCATTAAAATACCAATAGGCTTGATTGACTGTGCCAAGTAAGTAATGAAGTACCAGGGTTTACAAATGTATTGATGATGATGTTGATGATGATGGTGTGTGTGTGTGTATGTGTGTGTGTGTGTGTGTGTGTGTGTGTGTAGGCACACTTGTGCCATGATGTATATGTGGAGATCAAAGAGCAGCTTTGAGGACTCAGTCCACCATGGGTTTCAGTGATCCAGCTCAGGCTGCCAGGCTTGCTCCACAAGTCCTTTTACCCACCAAACCATCTCACTGGCTCTCCTAATAGTTTTCTAGAACATGCTAGCACTTATTCTTGTAGCAATCGTGTTCATTTGTATCCTAATTTACTTTTCGTGAAAGATGAAAGTGAGATTACTAAAATCTGGGCATGGTCCTGGGCCCACTTGTGGTGATGACACTCTTAGGTTTACAATTTGGTGCATATAATGTGGAAGGGTTTTGGTATTTCAAATGCTCAAGATGCAAGGGAGTTATATATAGTTCATTTACTTTCCAAAACAGTAGATCTATTCAGTTGAGATACTTCTTTTCTATCTGCCTTGTTGCAAAAATATCTAAAGTTGTACTAGGATAGCAGTCAGGAGGTGATAGAGCTGTCATCTGGACTGAAGACTGTTTTGGACAGTAGTTCATGCATGGCCAGGCAGATAATGATTTACAGGTTTGAGCGCAGCTGAATGTGATACATGTGGTGGAAGCCAGGAGCATACCCTCTCCATGTAGTGTGCGTTTATGGGAGCATCAGGAGCCTGTGGACTTTGAAGACAGGAATACTGCAATGATTTGGTTCATAGAGAGTTTGTGTTTATTTTGGGTCACTTGGCATCTCATCCATGTTGAGTGCTAGTTCCAGTCATGCTTGTAAACCTACTTTTGACTCAGGTTCAGTCTCTGTTCCATGTCTGATTGGGAATAAATGAGAGAACGTTAAAAAAAAAAGACATAAATAGGTTTCATATGATCTTCAATCCAAGTTACAAGATCTGGCTCCTCCCACTAGCCAGGAGCAGAGAAATCTTGCAAATTTCAGTGACCCTTGCAGAATGCCTGGTCTACATCCTGCCCTGGGAGGAAACCAGAACAGGTTAGGCATAAACTGCTTCAGTTTCTATGGCAGCATCTTGCAGAGAATGTGGCTCAAGCACAATCACTGCTGGATCTCCCTAACGTACCCTCTAAGGGGCCAGGTTCAAGGTTATTATGACACACGGCGCAAAAATGCATATTGGAATGAAGCACAGCTGAATTGCTGAGGGCAGAGGTATGAAACACAGTCTCTCTCAAGGAATTCCTTCCCTGGGAGCCAGAGTGGCAGGCCTCTGACAGCAGGGGCTTCAGGCTGACTTGTTTTTATAGCATGTCAGAAAAATATGTACAATGGTTTCATTAGAAAACCTGCAACCAAAGTTTGTACTTTCAAATTCTACTAGGAAAATAAAATCCAAGATGGTATTATCTGGCAACAGGACAACTGTAAATGAGGTGGCACAGTGTCGGGTTTGAGGATATCCCTCCGTCCCTCTCTGTCTCTCTCCCTTCTTTTCTTTTTTATCCCCAAATATAATACAAAACAGAACTAGATCTGAGAGAAACCTTGCTTTTTTTCCCCTTAGCTGAATTATAACAAGCACAAAGCAGTCCATTTTCCAAATACCGTATGAAGCCCTGTCAATTAATTTCTTTCTTCTACTTTGAACACCCAAAGAGATAAAATTACTTGCATCAGTTCCTACAGAATGGCAGCCAAGGCTTTTATTAAAAACACGGCCCTTCACATTTGCACATATTTCCCTTCCCTCTAATATGGGAGAATCTCAAGTGTAAAAGAAATATGAGCATACAACATTGTCCCTTTCATCCTTGCTCAATGCTCCAACCTGCCCACCCCCGTCTTATTTTTCTTTATTGCACTTTAAGGCTCAGCAACTGAACTGGTGAGAGGACTCTGGCGAGGCCTCTTTGCATTGTATCACTTATTAGTTCTCGGAATAATAAGTGAGAAGCTTGCTCTCATTGGCACTGAGGCTGGCAAAACACTTTTGTCCTTAGGGAATATATTAAAAATACTTGGATTCCAATAAAACTCAGAATTCTAGAAGGTCGTGCTTCTCGATGCAAATTCTTTAATTTTTAAGAACAAAAGATAAAGGGTATCACTGACACCTTTTTGAAAAATAGACTTAAAAATAATTCTGGGGCTGGAGCTTGTTGGTTAAGTGGCCAGCATGTGCAAAGGCAAAGGTAGGATCCCTAGCAGCTCAAAATGCAACAATAAGAACAACAAAAACAAATGCAAATTTTAGAATGCCCCCTCAAGTGCATCCTGTGTATATTAGAACATTAGAAGAATGATTCTCCGAGATACTTATGAAAACTAATTTTATAAGATAGGACTTCAGAAAATGTCATATGATCTAGATTTCTTCCCCCCATCTATTCCTTCTCTGTTTCCTCCCCCTTCTTGTTAAATTGCCAGCCTTATTTGTTCACTAAAACCTGTCTTTGTCAGAAATCATCTCAAGTAGCCACAGAAGAGACCCATACAACAAAACGGGAGAACAGGGTTTGTGATTGCAGGCTAAGGAAGCGAGGAGGAAAATAATGTCAATTCTTATCTTTTTTTTTTTTTTTAAAAAAACACTAAATGAAAACATACCAAAACCAGTGGGAAATTAGCCTAGAAGAGACTGCCATAGTTTTTATTTTTCCTGTTCTCATTCTTTCTGTTATTTGGGGAAATTACTTTCCTAGCACTGATAACAAACAGAAGAGCCAACCACAGCCCCTTTTCGTTTTAGTAGGTGTGGTTTATCTTGGAGTACTCTTTACTTCTAGTAGACCTCCGACTTCTAAATATATATATATATATATATATATATATATATATATGTGCTCAGAACAGTTTACCAGAAACTATGATTGTGTCTGATAAAACATCTGTCCTAAAATTAAAATGTACTGGAGCAACACTGGAGATAAACATTTTTTAAACCTGATGAATCATGAGTTCAGTAATTCAGATATGAGCAGGCCTGACTTTGGGGAAATGTGACCTAATAGCATATGGTGAAATCTCAGATCCACAGAGCATGTCTCAGCTCTGCTAACCTCACCAGAAGCAGCATTTAGTCCAGATAAAGCAAGGTGGGATGAATCAGGGCCAAGCCCAGGATCCTGTCAGACCAGCTTGTGTTCCTTTCCTCTCAGGCATTCTTCAGCCAAGAAGGTCCACCCTTCCAGTGTATTGTAACACCCTTTGGGAACATAGCCAAAGTCCAGGGCTTTGACACCTTATTTTATCCAGAGATGGAGAAACACCTGGCTCAGGGGGCGCCTAAGTTATCAAACACAGTGCCTTGTAGCAGCAGTAAATTAAATGTCAGGTCTCAGGGAGGGGAGAGCCCCTTTGAACTTGTGCAGAAGTCTAACTGCCGGAGCAGTAACTCTTGGCAAAAGTGCTACTAAAAAAATATTAAAGCACTCATGAGTAGCCATCTGACAGAACAGGTTTAATTTTTCCACTAAGGGAGGGAGTAAATGCAGAGACATTTATGGGATTGTATTGAACAGAGATGGTCCAGATGAGAAGCTGGGGAAATCCTTTTTTCTTTAGTATTGTGGATGATAATTTAAAGTATCAGTTTAGCCAACAAAGGTGATGCATGCCTGTAATTGCAGCACTTGGGAAGCTGAGACAGGAGGATTGTTACTTATTTGAAGTCAGCTTGGACTTCAAAGTAAGAGTGCCTCAAAATTAAAATAAATAAATAAATAAACAAACAAATCTCAATTCAAACAGGAAATTAACTAATAAGATGACAAGTGGCAAGCTATTAGAGAACCTAGGGGTTTGCAGATGCCAAGATCATTTCTTTTCCTGGGGATCTCTTTGAAGTTAGATACACTGGGTGGAATGTAAAGGCTAGAACAGGTATCTGAGGGAGAAATAGCTTCCTAGCCTGCGAATTTCCCTCAAACCCTTAACTGTTCTCCCCCCCCCTCCAATTGTCTTTGTTTCTTGTCTTTCTCTCTCTGCCTCACCTCCCCCTCCTCCTTAATTGTCTTGGTCTTTGTTTGTTTCTGTCTTTCTCCCTCCCCTTCTCCCCCTCCTTTCTCTCTCTCCCTGACTCACTCCCCCTCTCTTTCCTTCCCTCCCTCTCTCCTTCTTCACCACTCCCTCCTCTCTTTCCCCCTACCCCCTCTCTCCCCAACACCTTTTTCTCTCCCTTCTTTCTCCTGTCTGTTTTCCCTCTCTTGCCTCCCCTAGCCCTCCCCACCCCCCTTTCTCATTTTCTTGGCATTTTCCTTCATGGTCTTCCATCTGTTCCTGACACTCTGAGTGGTCCTGGGGATTTCACAAGGATGGATGAAGAGTGTTAGCATTCTGTCTAAACTCCACCCCCACAGTAAAGGCTAGCCAGCTCCCTGGGAATTGATATGCTGCCCCACGCACCACTAATTTCTCAATGTTTCTTACTTTATTCTTTTTAAAAATAAAGTCAATCCAATAATTGTATAAAGCCACACTTAGCTCAGATGTTTTATCTGTATTTCTTTTCAGCTCAGTCAATTTAGTCACTAAAAGAAAACTCCAGGTGGATAAGATGGGGACATTCTGTTGACTTGGTGATCCTCTTCCCAAAGTCTTGGGGAGAAGGATGATATTTTAAAAATCAACTCAGAATCTAGCTAATAAGGAAAAAAAATCACAAAGGGATTTTATTTTTGACCATAAAACACCAGTTGATGAGCCCCTCCTCGATAAAACTTTTGTTTTATTGCCACAACACTTCCTGAAGAGAAAACAAACAACAACAAAAACCCAAACCAAAAACTTCTGCAGTTTTGCAAGAAATGAAAACAACATTTTTAAAAGCCACATGCTAGGGCACCTGTAGACAGCTCAGCAAGTAAAGAGTGTGTCCACCATACTCAAATCCTGGCTTCATCCCCCATTCTATACACACTGGCTGTGGTAGCTTCAGTCTGTAATCTCAGCACTCTGGAGGTAGAAGCAGGAGGCTCAGAAAGTCTGTTAATCTCAAAGATGGAAGGAGAAAGACCACCAACCCAACTCATGGCCAAGTTAATTAAAACAAGCTTTTTGTTTGTTTGATTTGGTTTGGAGTTTTAGAGAAACTTACTTTGTAGACCAGGCTGGCCTCCAACTCACAGGGATCTGCCTACCTCTACCTCTTGTGTTCTGGGATTAAAGGTGTGCACTGCCACATCCGACTAGAGCAAACCATTTTATTCCTGGATACATTCAGCCTCTCCCTAAGGCAGGGTTTGAGAGTCAGTATTGGATGTGAGGAAGACAAGGGTTTTATAGCTCCAGGTAGGGAGTTCCCAAATCAGGGATTTGGCAGGCAAGTTAGGCAGAAGCAGAACAAAAGCATAGCAAGGTAGTCTTAATGACCTTCTGAAAGAAAAAATTGCAAGGTGGTCTTAACAACAGGCAGTCATAACAAGGCAGCTATAACAACCTGTTTGGAACAAATTAAGGACACAGGTGTGGCATAGGCCAATCCTTGAGAAACAGATTTGAATGAACCTAGTTTGTTTTTACTATAAAGATTGCTTTTAAGCCTAAAATGGAGGCAGGTTGGTTCTTCAGTTCAAGGTCATTCTTTGCTACAGAGCAAGTTCCTGGCCAGGTTGGGATCTTGTCTCAGAAATATAAAAGAGAGTCAATGAGATAGTTTTGAAAGCTTACCATATCACAAGTCATAAGGGTACTATGTGGCTTCTTTGTTTCTATTATTATTTTGATTGTCATGAAAGTCTGGTGACATTGAGTTCCCAGAACCAGAATAAAATTAATAAAATAGAAATAATAGTAAGAACAAGGAAGGCCCACATTATGCTTAAGACTTCTGATATAGTAGACTTCCAAAAGAACAGTTTCTGATCGTCAGAATAACAAAAATGGGATTTAAATAATTAAGTTCCTTAATAGACTTAAACATTTGACTAACAATCACATATTTCTTGCTTTTTGGAAAGCAATTAACTTCTTAAGACTCCCATGATATTGAAAATAGAATTTATAGGCCCTAAATGATACCTGTGTCTGGTTGGGTCATGTTATAAAGTAACTATAACATAAAAGTCCTCCTATCCCCTCTATCTCCCCCTTTCTCCTAGTGGAAGCCTGCCCCTGTATTGTGAGGTAGTCGCGAAAAGGTACACATGACTCAGAATTGAGGCCTTCTGCCAACAGCTGGTTCGGGCTACTTTGCTCAGTCTATGCCATCCCCAGGACACACACTGCTCTCTGTGCATGGTCTTTGTACATGAGAAGTCCTATAATGTCATTTTATTTGCAGAATTTTATATTCTGATTTTGTTTTGGTGCTAGGGAGTGGACCTAGAGCCTTGTCCATGCTAAGCACAAGCCAATGGGGTTAAAAATAAAACAACAAAACGAAAAACTCACCTATTTTAAACAACAACAACAACAACAACCATCTTAGTAAGTTTACGGATACAAAAACCTAGAAATACCTCTTTGGCTCCAAATTGTAAAGAAAACTGATTTTCAGTTGCTTTTCACTTTCTCTCATTAGCTATTAATTGCTTCTCTTAGAGAATTCGTGGGAATTTCAAAACCTTGATAGGTGTAAAGTTAAAGGATTTCTAGAAAATTCTTTGTGTCCCAAATGATCACATGTAACATCTGAGACTGCTGGATTAGAATCCATCCACTCTCTAGAGGTCACCCTCTTTATAATCACAGATAAATCCCCACTTACGCTTTCTATGGAGACTTTTTTTTTTTAAAGGAAGTGGCTGCCTCTGTTTTTTTATGATTCCTAAGAAAGAGCCAAATACATTAAAAAAATAACTATAAAACTGTTCGCCAGGTATTTGTTCACTTCTCCTGTGAACGAGGTGATCTATTCACTTTAAAGTTGAACCAGTACCTTCTGTGGCAGCTACGGAGATGTCCCTTTAAGAGGTTCCGTCATGGGTACACAGCAGAGTGACAACCCCAGCTGCTGCTTCTTTGGGTCCACTGTGGCATTTCCTCTAAGCCACATCCCACTGTGCTATTCCTAACCAATACCACAGAGGTACTGGGATACCGGTGCTGGCCTGGCCTTTGGATCAGTAAGCTGATGGGTAACTTTTACTTGAGCACTCCCTGTGAGTCTGGCAAGTCCTCGGAGCTAAGCTGGCTTCTGAGGCACTTCTCAGAGCCAACCTTCCTTTTCTCCTTAAGAGAGATTGGTTTGGCTTCTCTCCCTGTCCACTGCTGCCCCTTCTTCTATGCTTCCCAGGTCTCTCCTTGAAGACTTTGTGCCAATGCATTTTTGTCTTAGCAGCTACTGTTCCAAGCATCTGAATTTGCACTGTTGAAAACTGAGTTTATCCAGTGTCTTAGGGTTTTTCTGCTGGAAACAGACACCATGATCAAGGCAGCTCTTATAAGGACAACATTTAATTGGGGCTAGCTTACAGGCTCAGAGGTTCAGTCCAGTATCATCAAGGCAGAAGGCAGAGTTCAGGTAGGCATGATGGAGGAGGATCTGAGAGTTCTACGTCTTCATGGAAGGCTAGGAGAAGACTAGCTTCCAGGCAGCTAGGACAAGGGTCTTAAAAGCACCCACCAACAGAGACACACCTACTCCAAAAAGGCCACACTTACTCCAAGGCCACACCTCCTAATAGTGTCATTCCCTGGGCCAGGCATATATAAGCCATTACATCCAGAAAGGCTTACATGATGACACCATTCTCTGTCCCCTCTCTGACTTTGCCACCCCATTTTCCCTCATGGGAAAATATTTTCAACAATTTCTCTTTACTTAGCTCAGAATGTTTGTATTTCCAGAGTAATACAACTGCTATATCATTTATTTGTTACATATTCTGCTTGTCATTTGTGTATGTAAATATATATAGTATTTGCTATTTATTATGTTACCATAATGCTTATGTCAAATCTTTCATTAAGACATATGTGATTTACAATAAACTGCTTATGTAGAAAGCAAACAGCTTTCTAGGTTTTGAAAATATGTACATGTACACTATGAAACTATCATGCCAAGCAAGATAACCAGAACTGCTGATCGCTAATGTTGAATATGGATTTTTCTTGCCTTTTGTTTTCTAAGCTTTCTTTTATTTTATCAATACATAAAATACACTTGAATTCTTATCTCAATCTTACCAAACCTGTTAAAAACAGTTTCACTACATAGCTCAGGTTGGTCTTGAACTTGCCTCAGTCTTCTAAGAGTAGGAAGTGAAGGCTTGACTTATTAGCTTTACCTTCTCCCTCAGCTGTTGACACTGTCTCTGTTCTTGCTTTGTGACGCATATGTATGAGTCTGCCTCCACTTTTCTCCATCACTCTGCTCATCCTTATACCAAACAAATATTTAACTTTAATTTATGCCTTTAAGAAAGAAAATGTGAACTTTGTTCTACACCTAGACCTGAGCATTCTGCTTGACCTGTAGTTTGGCACCAAGAACTGCAACTGATCAGTGGTACTTACAAAATTATGACCATGTAAATGGACACTACTGCTTTGTTATACACAGCAACGTGACTACATCTTATAGCTTTAGGCTTTTCTTATTATTTCTGACTGGCTCCTCCTCTCCCTTCTCATCTCTGATACTGCTGTTTTTCAGTAGACAGCATGGTATTCTAGCTTAAAGGTAACATGAAATTTGTGGGATTTTTTCTGTTTATATATTCTCTTCTTGGGCACCTACATGTTTAAGCTGCTGTTCTGCTGATTTCAAATAAGACTTATGCTTTGTACATTTGTTGAAAAGCTATCCCTGTAGGTTATGCTTTCAGTATCTTCTAATTAAGTGGCTTCTTTGACTCCATGTTTTTTCCTTTTTTGTTTACTGTCTCAATTTTCTGGAACCCATCCTTGAATGACTCTATAGAAAGAGCATGTTAAAGGTAAATTTAGAGATTATTCTTAATTAAGAATAATGTGTGGGGCTGGAGAGATGACTTAACCATTAAAGGCTAGGCTCATAGCAGAAAAATAAAACAAGTGTCTGTGTGTGTGTGTGTCTGTGTCGAGAATGTGACAGCACACAAGCAGAGGTCAGAAGAAAAATTGCAGGAGTTAGTTCTCTCCATCCACCATACAGGTCCTGGGGGTTGAACTCGAGTCATTATGGTTGGCAGTAGGTGTCTTTGGGTGCTGAGCTATCTCAACACCTCTAATATATACTCTGGCTTACAGAGTAGTAAGATGCAGCTTTTCAAACATCCTTTCTGATGGCTGATTTTGGTTTCAAGTTGACTTCATCCAGAATCAACTAAAACCCAAGCTGTTGGGGCACTCCTAGAAGGGATTTTCTTGATCAAATTGTTTGAAGAAGGAAGGCCCTCCCTAAATGTGAGCTAAACTTTCTGGTGGTAACCTAAACGAAAGGACATGGAGAAATAAACAACTTTTTGCTCCCTTGCCTTTACTTTCTCTGGCAAGTTTATCAATACTGTTGATAAACTGCGTGCATGAATGAACGTGTGCACAGATGTATGTAGAGGCCAAAGGTCAACCTTGGGTATTCCCAGGAGCCACTCTTTTTATTTTTAAAAAACAAACAAACAAACAAACAAACAAAACCAAACCCCAAATTAAAACCAAACCAAACAAGATTTCTCAACTGGGACAGTTGTGAAAAGTATTGCTGTCAGCTCTTTCTTAAAACTTCAGTTGAGTTCAGTGGTAAACCTATCTAGTCATGTGGGAAGATGATTGCTTCAACCTTTTGTTTGTGTTTGGACAGTTAATTATATTTATTATTTTGTTTTATGAGCATTTTGTTCGCATATGGGTTTGTGCACCATGTGTGTACCTGGTGCCCTTGGAAGGAAGTCAGAGGAGGGCATCATATCCTCTGGAACTGGGGTTATAAATGGATCCCCATGTGGGTGCTAGAAACTGAAACTGGCTCCTCTTCAAGAACAAGTGCTCTTAACCACTGAGCTATCTCTCCAGCATGGCTCCCCCTCCCCCTACTCCTTCATCTAGAAGGGCAGCTTAAATGGTTTTTATCTTCTAGGTTTAATTATAAGTTTAGAAGTTTTTCCGGTTTTTTTCTATATTTCTATATTTCTTCGGAATATACTTTCCCATAGTATACCCTAATGATCTGGATTCCATGGGAGTCTGTTGTAGCAACCATCTTTTCATCTCTAATATTAGAGGTGAAATTATTACTTAGGTCTTTTGTCTCTGTTAGTTTAACTAGATATTCTTTTCAATATCATTAATATTTTCAAAGAATCGTGTCTTTGATTTTATACATTATTCTTTTAGTCACTATTTAATTAATGTTTGCCCTAATATTTATTGTATCTTACCATCCATTAGAATTGCCATTTTTTATATTTTTGTAGCCTTCAGTGCATTACCATGTGATTTTTTTAAAAAAAGATTTATTTATTTTTATACATATAAGTACACTGTAGCTGTCTTCAGACATACCAGAAGAGTTCATCAGATCACATTACAGATGGTTGTGAGCCACCACGTGGTTGCTGGGAATTGAACTCAGGACCTCCGGAAGAACAGTCAGGGCTCTTAACCACTGAGCCATCTCTCCAATCCTACCATGTGATTTTTTGGGGGGGAGGTTGTTCTGATTTTTGGATGAGATTGTTTATAGCTATAGTCTTTCCTCTTCAGACTGCCTTGGCTGTGTGCAGAGCTCTGGTTGGTTGTGTGCTAATGTCACCATTAGATTCTAGGGAGTTATTAGTTGCCTCCTTGGTTTCTTTAGTGATTCAGAAGTATAGTATTTAGTCTCCAGGTAATCGTGCAGTTTGTGGGGTCATTCTCACTGTTGATTTCTAGTTTTATTCCACTGTGTTCTGATACAAAACAAGATTTAAAATATTTTTAAAAATATTTTTATATTAACAAAAGAGTTGTTGTGTGGCTTTTTTTTAAAACATGATAAGTTTTAGAGAGGTTCCATGAGCCACTGAGAAGAATATGCATCCTCTGTCTGTCCAACAATATAAGTTATATTGACATTAAACTCATTATATGGTCCAAGTCAACCTTGAATTGATAGCAATTCTTGTGTTTCAACTACCAAGTGCTGGGATTTCAGACATGTGCCATCATACTTAGCACTGTAGTAGACTTTTAGGAAGCATAATAGCTCCATCTATGATTCAGAAACACTGTTATTACTTCAATTGTGACCCCAACCCATAAGCAAAAGAGATATGTGAGTGGCCTAATCCCCCAGTAGCTCAGAATGTTCTTACATGAAGTAATCAATTTAAGATAAGGTCATCCCACAGACCTGAACCAAAATCAAAGCCAAACCAAACCAAACCAAACCAAACCAAACCAAACCAAACCAAACCAAACCAAGCAAAACGAAATCCTGTGTGTGCGACTTTGTCTTTTAAAAAAATGTGTCGAAAGGGGGATGGCATCTGTGGATGAAAGAGAGAAGCATGGGTCAAATTCTTCCCTGATAGCCCTCAGAAGGAACCAACGCTGCTGACACTCCATTCAGCTGTCTAGTCTCCAGAACTTTGAGCTGATGTTTCAGAGAAGTCATCCAGTTTGCATAACTTACTCCAGCAATATTTGCAAGACAAAACAGCTATGCTGTTAAGTTGAAGGCTAGGAAGGCAGGAAAGTTAGGTGGTCAGTAAGTGGAGCAGAAACACCTGTAGTTTGGCTCCAGAGTCTCTCTAAATGGGTAAGATATTTGACCTGTCTGAACTCACTTACTGCAGGCAGTATACTGGGCTCCAACCTGCTCTGTCAATCTGTTTTCCACGCAGTGCAGGCTTAGTTATGATGAACCACTGATTAAGACACACACAATGAAACACAACAACAAAGTATTGCAAAAACAACAGCCACCTAATACACGTGGTGACCTCTTCTATAGGGCCCTTCTCAGGAGCCAGGTCTCACACCACAATTGATACTACTGAGAAGAAATTGTTCATGTCTCTAGGAATTCACCCTTAAGGCAAGGAATGTGCCCCTTTAGCATGGCACAGGGTTCTGTTCATATGTATAGAGGGCAGATGAATCTAGTTTTCCTGGAAGAGGCAAAGACCTGTATGTCCCCACAAAGAAGATAACTTTCGTGTTGGGTGTACATGCTTGGGAAGAATTTGGTAGGGAGCTCAGTAGAGAAAGCTTTAGGAGTAGTTTTGTTTTGTGGTATGAACAGACCTAGTTTTTAGGAATCTACTGGTGAGAGACAAACACTGACACCTCAGGTAAGTGCTTCGCTATACTAACTTCATCAAATGAGAGGACGGCTGTAAATAATATATGTTTTCTGCTTTCCACAGCTATTCTTCAAAAGTCATTGGCTTAAAGTTTAGTAGGCATGCTTAACCTGCCAGGGGAAAAAGTCTTGGAAACTTTAATTGGGTTCAGGGTTAATTGCTTCTGTACTGGTTGAATCTGGGTGCAGTGAGAAAGCTGATTAAAATCTAAGCATTGGGGCAGAAGTAGGTGAAAACTGTGCTTCTCGGGTGTAGATTGGACCATGGCTATGTTTTGTTTGAACTTTTTTGGTCTTTTTAAATTAATACATTATTTTATTTATTTACAGACCAAATGTTGCCTCCCTTCTAGCCCTTCCTCCCAGAGTTCTTTTCTGCATCTCCTACCTCTGCCTCTGAGAGGATGCCCCCTGCCCCAAGCATACCCCTTCCCTGGGGCATCAAGTCTCTCTCTACAGGATTAGGCACATCCTCTCCCACTGAGGCCAGACAGGACAGTCCTCTGCTACATATGTGCCTGGGACTTTGGACCAGCCTATGTATGCTTTTTGGTTGGTAGCTTAGTCTCTGGGAGCTCCTGGGGGTCCAGGTTAATTGATACTGTTGATCTTCCTATGGGGTTGCAATCCACTTCAGTTCTTTCAGTTCTTCCATAGGGGTCCCTGATCTCAGTCCAAGGCTTGGCTGTTAGTATATGAAGCTATCTGTCTCATTCAGCTGCTGGTAGAGCCTCTCAGATGACAGCCATGCTAGGCTCCTGTCTACAAGCACAGCATCAGTGATAGTGTCAGGGTTTGGTGCCTGTCTGTGGGATGGATCCCAAGTTGGGTAGGTCACTGGTCGACCATTCATTCAGTCTGCTTCATTTTTGTCCTGTCATTTCTTTTAGACAGGAACAATTTTGGGTCAAGAAATTTGAATTAGTGTCCCCATCCCTCCACTGGGGACCCTGTAGGGGACTACTGGAAGTGGTCTCTTCAAGTTTTATCTCCCCACTGTTGGGCATTTCAGCTAAGGTCACCCACATTGAGTCCTGGGAGCCTCCTTCATTCCAGGCCTCTGGGACTTTCTAGAGGTTCCCGAAACCTGTTTTGTTTAAACTTAATAGCATCAGTCAAAGTTCAAAAGCAATAGTTTTCAAAAGCACAGCATTAAGAACTTTGCTCTTATTTAAAAGATGTCAAACAGTTTGGTAATGCTGGGTCTGTATTGCTTTAGGAGATTCTTTTGTGTATTTGTCTAGGTGAGTTATTCTTTGCTTAAAGTAGACCCAAGAATGCAACGAATCAATGAAGAACAATTTTGTTGTAATTCAGGCATCTATTTTCTACAAGGTAACCCATATTAATATTCTGGGCCTCTACTTGAATCTTTTACAAGTTAGGGAGGTGGTTCAGTCAATAAAGTGCTTGATAGACTAATATGAGACTCTGAGTTTCATCCCTAACACATATATAAAAAAGTCAGGTGTAGTAGTATGCATGTAATCTCAGTACCAAAGAGGCAGAGATAGAAAAATCCTACAGGTTTGTTGGTAAGCCAGTGCAGGTGATTTTACTCTTCATTCTATTGAGAGATCTTGTCACAAAAAGGTAGGGAGCAATCAAGCAAGGATCTGGCATTGGCTACACACACACACACACACATACACACACACACACACACACACACACACACACACAAATGTAAAAGGTACTAGAACTTCAAGACACATCAAAGCATAGTGGGTTAAATAAAAGTTTGTTTCCTTTCCCTCAAACATCCAAGCTCATAGGATTCAGGGAAGTTCTAAGATATGAGATCATCCAGAAGCCCAAGCTCCTTCTATCTGCTGGCGTGCTGCCCTTCATTAGTTACCCTGGTCCACATGATTGGAGGTGATTCACCATTACCAACACCAGGATAAAGAAAGAGGAAATAGAAGGCAGCAGAATCTGGAAGTCAACCACACCCCTTCCTACTACTAATATTCCAATAGCCCAGATGTAATCATATGGCCCCTAAAGCTCCAGGAGCCCCAGAAAAGGTGAAGTTTGGGGGCAGCTATGTGGCTAGCCATAACCTGAAAAAGTCAATCACTAGGAGAATAGGAGGGACAGTTAGCAGTAGGTTATAGCCACTTAACTGTTTGTGTGGCTTTGGAAAAATAACTAATGTCTCTGTACTCTTATTTTCTGGGCAACTTGTAATAATCTGTTAACTTATTTGTTAGGAAAGGGTTTGGCTACAAATAACAGAGCACCTACTTGCAATGGGTTAGATAAACAGGACTTCATCTTTCTTCTATAACCAAAGCTCTAAAGGCAGATTGCTGTTTATCAAGTGAATCACATTTGGGAAAATATTTTCGTGAACTGGTTTGGGCACTCTTTTACCCTTAATCCAAATTCAGTTATCTTTTTACCATTATCAGAAAAAAAAAGAACATCTTCAAAGCTTACAGTCTTTCAGATATAAATCTATGTCATCTTAGGAGTTATGTAACCATCCAGGTAACCCTGCAATCTTGGGCTGAAGGAGGGTTTTGAGTTGAAGGCCATTCTGGAATGTAAGTAAGAACCTGCCTCAAAAACAACAACAATAACAAAACCCCAAACACCCCAAACTCAAACAAATAAAAGTGGAGTTATATAACCATTCTAGACTCAGTTTCCTCTTCTCTTATATAGGATACTACTATATATATTTTGGAATGTTTAAGAATCAATGAATTTAGTCAGTGAAGTACAGCATCTGACACAGCAGTTACTCGGACAAAGCTGCAGGGACTATTATTTAAGGAAGAATGTTTTGGGGAGTTCTGTATTTGAATCCTGGTTCAAAAACATGGGGTTTTTATGAATTGCTTTCTTCGCTGAATGTATCTCCTCATCTTGAATGACCAGGATAATAGTACTTTCTGGATCGGGTTCCTGTCAAGATCAAGTGAAACGAAGCACTCTCAGACAGAGAAGCTCTTTCAATGTTTATCTAATATCCACCTTGAATTAACTTGGACTGAGGAAAGGGGAAGGGAGAACTAGAGATCTTGAGTTTATACTGCTCAGATAACTTCTTCCAGTACACTCCATAGGGATGAGCATCTGCCATGCCAAGTAGAGAAGATATGTGCGCAGGACAGGAAAGCCAAACACAAGGAAAGCAGTAAAGGAAGCCCAAGCGTAAAGGCCAGTTGAACCATCTTCCCTAGACAGTCAGCTGGGAAAGTTTAAACAGGCCTGCTCAAGGGAAGTCAATTCTTTTTTTTTTTTTTTCAGGTTCCAAGGGAAGGGGTTTATTTGGGGAAGGGAGTGGGAGAGAGGAACGGGAAGATGGCAAGTGAAGAGAAGAGGAAGAGAGAGAGAGGTTGGGTTGATCCCAACTATTTAAGTGGGTGATGACGTGTGTAATTTCCCAGGTGTAGGTGAGCCAGGTAGGTGAATTCTGGGAGTGGTTGTCCCAGCAATGTAGGAGTCGCTGGCCCCTGAATATGACATCACCGGGTTCAGACTTATACTAACATACCCCACTTTTTCTTATTATAAAAAAGAAAAAAAGGAGAGGGGAAGCCGATGGTGAAAGGGGGATCCGGCGTCGTGTCTCTCTTAAACTACTTCCTGCTGTGTAGGGGCGCAGTCCGTTGGGGGAGGAGCTGGGTTTTTTTCACCATCGGGGCCCATTCTGTGGATGTGTGTACCAGGCTCTTTTGTGGACAGCAACTGGTGATCCTGTAACAAGAACTGATTAATAAACTGGTTAGAAAAAATACCAGGAGGATGACAAGAAGGGTGTTACAGGAGAGTATCTGGACTGAGGGTCTCACATTCCCCAAAACGGTATTTCTTGGGGGTGCTGGCGAAGACCATCTTCTTTGGCTGTCAGGACACCTGGCATCTGTCAGTTCTGAAGCACCACAGCTGGAATCTCATAGGCTCCGTGTGTAGAAACGGGTGTCTTTTAATGTTGGTAGAAGAAGTGGTTGGTCTGTGAACCTTAGCATATGTATCTGAAAGGACCAGTGCTCTTGTATCTGGGCAAAAGGAAGCAAGTACAGAGAACATAATATTTAGATGGGATATCAGATGTAGGAATGATTCTTGGATGCAGTTTGGGTTGGTTCTTGGCATCCGGCTATGGAGCAGTTTCTTGACCCTGTTTGGAAAGACTGTTATCTGTGAGTGTCTCTCAAACCTCGTACATCCAGGTGTGAAGGCTGACCTGGATAGGAACAAACAGCAGGGAGAGGGCAAGAAACACGTGTCTAGTCCAGTGGGGTCAAGTTTGGCTGTCGGAGTGGAGTCTCATTTTCTGGGATTAAGGACAAGGTGGGTGGTCTCGATGTCCTCTGGAGCTTAATAGAGCACGGTCCTGTTAGAGTCGACGTGTATGAAGGAGAATCGATTTTAGATGGGGGGTGAAGGGCTTAAGGTGAGACAGGTGGACCCAATGAGGGAGTCCTTCAAGTTTAGCAGCTTGTATGGATCACAGCAGGCCAAGATGGTTCCATGAGGGAGAGTTTATTAAGAGAGTGGGAGAGCAAGAGGAGAGAGAGAGAAGTAGAGAGGAGTAGAGGCCGGCCATGACCACGTGGAGAGAGGGGGAAGGGAAGGGGGGAGGGGAGTCAACCTGCAGGTGCTGGGTCTAGAAGCCAAGAGCGGGAAGTCAATTCTTATTAGCCATGAAGCAGGGGTGAGCTAAAGAACAGAGGTCACAGCAGTCTCTGAGTGACTGTCCCAACAATGAGTTCTGTGGCAATAGAGGCCACAAGACTAGTCTTTGCAGGATAGCTCTTTCAGTATGTAGCCAAGCAGCTGTAATGACAGAGGAAGATGAGTCACTTAGATATGGTAGACAGAGTCATGAATTACAAGGAGGCTGGAAGTCATGATTATCTGTAAAATATTTGTTTTCTATGAGCAAATATGGCCAAATAGAGGAAGAGGACTGTCCTTCCCCTAAGTACTGGATAAAAGAGAGTGAAGTATAAGTTTGAATCATTCAGTGTTTATTCCAACAAGTCTACTCTGTACTCTGCCTTTCTCCTCATTCCTTTCCTTCTTTTCCTTCTATTTTTTGGTTTTTCGAGACAAGGTTTCTCTGTATAGCCCTGGCTGTCCTGGAACTCACTCTGTAGACCAGGGTGGCCTGGAGCTCAGAAATCCGCCTGCCTCTGCCTCCCAAGTCCTGGGATTAAAGGCGTGCGCCACCACTGCCTGGCTCTTTCCTTCCTTTCTTTACTTCTTTCTTCCTCTAATAAATTCTATATTTTATAATAGCTTTATTAAGATATGATTTATGTTTTCTATCAAGCTGACCAGTTTTGGAAAAAAAATTAAAATGAAACAAGGTTTCATTATGTAGCCTAAGCTGGCCTAGAACTCAGTCTTCATGCCCCAGACCCCCAAGTGTTGGCATGACAGGCATATGCAACCACATCCAGCTTGATCTATGTACTATGGAATTCACACCCTGAAACATCCATTCAAAAGCATCACTACCCTGGGAAAGCCTGGGCTCACTTAAATATATAATGCAGTGAATTTTAGTGTGTTCACAAAATGTACAGCAATTACCAATATTTAATTTTAGGATATTTTTCCACCCACCACCAACTAAAGCTTGTACCTGTTACCAGTCATTGCCTTCTACCATCCTGGACATCCATTGACCTGCTTTCTGACTCTTTAGGTTTGCCTGTCCACGATATTTTATATAAATGGAATCATATATTATGTAGCATTTTATGGTGGATTCTTTCACTAGGCATGTTTTCAGAATTCATCTACGTTATAGCACGTATCAGCACTCCATTAACTTTTATCATTGGCTGATTTCTTTTTGCATGGTTATACCACAATATATTTGTCAGTTTGTGAATGGATAAACAGTTGGGCTTTTCCCATCTTTTGACTATTATGAATAACACTTATTGAACATTCATGTACATACATTTGTGTGGATATGGTTTTATTTCTTGATTATATTGTAAGGTATATAGTATCTCTGTTTAGCCTTTTAACAAACAGGAAGATTCTTTTGCATAGTGATTACACCATTTCATGTTCTTACCACAAGGAATTGGAGTTCTAATTTCTCCCCACCCCCACCTCCACTTCCTAGGGCTTTGTTTGCAGCCATTGTGCTAAATGTGGATTTGCATTTCCCTGATGACAATGATATTAAGAATCCCCATCTATTCTTTTGAGGAAATTGAATCGTTTCTTTTGTAGCAAACATTGTGATTGTCCTGAACTTGGGGAGAAGGGGGCCTTAGCACATTAAATGGAGAAAAGATGGAGTTTGTGTTATTTACAGGACTAAGAGGCACTGGGAAGGCTTGTTCTCAGGCCATTAACTACTATGGACTCCTTTCTTGCTTTAAAGCAATTTTCTGTCAGCTCTCCCAAATATAGGAAGGATAGAGGCTCCAGCTAGAAGTGGAAAGTTGCTCAAAAATGTGATGTGTTAGAACAGGCAAATGTCCAGCAGTATTAAGTTACTCTATTTGACCGTTAAAAACAAAGTTTGTGAACAAGGTAAAAAATTCATCAAGTGGCCTCAAATGCCTTAGGCAGAAAAGGACCTAGCATGGGGTGCTCTGGTTTCTAGCCAATTGCTGAGGTCTCCTTTTCTTTGAGCATGGACCAGTAATTAAAAACCCTACATTGCTGAAGGTGAGTGAGCAAGGAATTTTATGGCCATCTTCTGGGAACTAGATGGAACTGCTCTCTCCTCTTGCATGTAGATACTAAAGTCATAAAGAGGCTGCCCAAAGCCCTGGGGACAGAAAGAAAATGAATTACTTGTTTAAGTTGTGTGCTCTATTTTTTGTTTTCTTTTTATGTACCACAGGTACCTTTATCTCCTCCTTAACAGTCTCCACTAGCTTTCTCCATAGTCATAAAACAAGGTGGCATATCTGGGGCCCCAAGTTCTCTTGGCATGAATTTTTTCTTGGGTCAATTCAGAGAAGTAAAAAGAAAAGAAAAAAAATCCCCCTTTGCATGAATAATAAAGGTGGAGACAATGGAATGCCCCACTTGGATTTCCAGTGGGGAGGAACTTCCCAGGAAATGATTCTACAGCTGCTCTTTGAAGTGGGAGAAACTGGTATTCTCCAAAAAACTACCTTTCAAACTTAGAAACCAGACAGAAGGATGGAGATGAGTTTGTAAAGTGAATACCAGCTGCCTGACAATCTGACAATCTGATTCTATGTAGTTGATGGACTTGTCTTCCGAAGAACGTAAGTGAAATCTGGCTTTCAGATCTTCTGGAAAGGTCTCCAGGTTTTTAACAACTTCCCTACACTGTGTGAACCACTCACACTTACAAAAATCACACTCTGTAACAGTGTGTTTGTTGTGCATGCTCTGGGGAAAAAGAAGCTGGCCGTAGTTGGTACTTGTTGGTTCAGGATGAGGATAAGGTATTTATAAATGGTGGAGAGAGAAGCCAGCATATCCAGCAGCCCATTATCAAGAGATTTTCTGCTGTGCTCTTGTGTGATTTGGTGAGGAAGCAGAAGGATAAAAAATGTTTTCTGGAGTGTATTAGGTGAGTTGGAGATAAAGCAGAGAAAATAGACAAGTCGAATAATGAGAGCACATCTTTGTCCTGATGGAGAAATTGATGCCAAAGCTACACATTCAATCAAGAATTAATTGTCAAGCTAACATTTAAAAAATTCTTTTTGTCCCAAAATGCTGACTACTATCTATTGCCATGAGGAGTTGACTATTCTCATGGAGGATGAGGGCTGAGGGGAGGGGAAAGGGTAGTTGAAGAAGTTACAACCAATGCAGAGCTCTGGGGCAGTCCAGAATCCAAGAATCAGACTTCCCTGGTCATCATTCTACTCTATGTAATCCCTTTGGAGCTTCAGAAGTATTAAGACAAGTTATACTATAGGTTTTTTTTCATCATCAAAACTACATTGTTAATCTACTTGCTGGAGGGAGGCCATAGACCCTAGGCCATAGGGAGAGCAAGCTAATGAGGTTATAGGAAATCAGAATGTACATATTTGTAGCATAGTGCAGAAGTCAGTGGGAGGTAGAATGTTATAACTATATTGGTTACTTTAAAAAGAAAACACTTTAGATGTCAAAGTGGATATAAAAGCATTTCTTTGCTTAATAAGCAATTAAATGCGTACAATTCTGGAAGAGATTGTATAATCTTATTTGGTAAATAATTGTTTTGCCAAGGATAGAGACATTAATGGCCATATTGTACCTTCCACTGAAGTCTAAGACATTTTATTTTGCAACCAAGATTGGAAATCTATACAAATTTGCATAATTGCCAATTTCACTGGGAAAAAATAGAAGCGGCCAGGGAAGTAGCCCAGCTGGTAGAGTGCTTGCCTGGTATGCATCAAGCCCTAGGTTTGATGCCCTGCACTGCATAAACAAAGTGTGACAAACCCATAATCTCAGAAATGGGGTATGGAGACAGCAATGAGAGGTAAGGAGTGGAGGCAGGAGGATCACCCTGAGCTATAAAATAGCCTGCCTCAAAAATAAATCATGACAAGGAATATCCCTTATATGTGGCCATCATAAATGTAGTCACTGATCACAGCTGAAACTAAAAGCGGGATATATAGTCTACCGGCCTGACATTTATTTTACATGCATTGATTGAATGCCTACTGTGTGCTATGTACTCAACTGTTCCTGGCTATGACAATGAGGTAACAGAATCACACATGGAGGCCATAGATAATCCATATTTAAAATAGAAACTCACTCAGAAAAATCTAGATTAACTGATTGTGGTAATTATAAAGCATGCCCACTTGAATCCTATTTTGCCTGTGGCTTTTGATTGGATTTAACCAAAGAGTTCCTTGTCACAAAATGTCAGTATTTGTACATAAGAAATGTTTCTACACAGGTATAAGACTGTGTGCATAGCTGTGGTTTATGGGTTTTTCTTGAAGTTAAGTCCCTGAAGCCTACAGTTTAGAAGTGGCTTACAGTCCATACATTCATTTACAAATTACTTGTTAAGTGGTTGATTTTAAAAGCCAAAGAGCAAAAATCCATTTAACTATAAAGTAGGTAAAACAATGTTTGTGAGGCTGAGGACATCCAGAGTTCGCTCTGGAACTGCAGTGTATATTTTCCCTAGCAATGAGAACATGTCCATAACCCAGAGATAATCAGAAGACCCATCACCTAAATAGCACTAGGTCCAGGTTTGGTCGTGGCCTATGATTGTGTTGTGTGAGGAGCCCTCTGTAAAATGAATTCACAATCATTTTAATACAAAATAAAATTAAAAAAAATACAAAATAAGGCATGAGACATTAAAAGGGAGCTGTGGCATTAGGATGCCTGACATCCAAGGTTTACTAGCAGGCCAGTAAGCCTGCCTCTACAAATACAGCAGGGTCCTGCCAAAGGTCATGACTGATGGATACGAGATTTGAACCAGAAAATGAAAAATAGCTGGGAGCAATTAAGGAGCATGGAGGGTAAACACTGAGATCCTAATGTGGACAAGGTAGTGGGAATGGGGCAGTTTCCAGCTGGGTTGGTTGTTCCTGTACCAAGGACAGCATCATCTCAACGGACTCAGGGTTAATGGCAGATGGTTTGGATCACAGAGCTAGCTTCTGGAGCAGCAGTTGGGACCATGCATATGATTAGAATCTATGAAAGGATGTGTGGGGTTTGTTCAAACACTGACACAGGGGGATGAGAATGGAGTCAAAATTTAGAGCTGAAGTAGGGTAGAGTTCATGTTAGCTACACATTCACTGCCATTAGAGAGACAGAGAGAGAAAAATGTAGTCAGCAATAGGATAGAGAATTATGGAGGAAGAAAGGGGTAGTACATCATCACCTGAAGCAGATGGAACAAAAAAGCCCCAGTGCTGGTGCGTAAGAAACGATGGTATTCCAGCTAGCCCAGAAGGACAGCAAGGGTAGGGACTGAGTAGAGTGAGGGTCATGGCTGTGTCAGAAACCACACATGAGATGCAACCTATACTTATGGAGAATGATAGCACACGCCCTGGTCAGAGCATGATGAATTAAAACAGAAGGCTAACAAACCCCAGGGGAACATATAATAGACAGGCATTAGGCTTAGTCTAAATACCAGTGTACACCAAGTAGCTTGGTGGTAAATAATTATCCTTCCTGACACACCAGTAAATGGGACTTGGACTTCTCACACTAGAGAAACTTGAAACAATGCTACCTAGGAGGTATCAAATCTGTATTGGAATGTTGCACAAACCCATTAACTTACAGACTCTACCCTTTACAGACAGCCAGGAAAGACTCTGAATACCAACCCTCAGCACTCACACATGTATGCTTCCTGCACACCTCAGCCCAGTCTTTTGAAAGGTCTGAGCAGAGAGTTTCCTATGCAATAGTCTGAGTGTTCTGGTTCTGAAAGAGATGCCAAAGTTCTTGCAAAAATGTAATGTCCATGGCATCTGGCTCTGCTCTCATGGGCATCGTAGTACATTCCATAGGGATAGCACCAGGGCAAGTGAGAACTGAATGCACACTGGGTGACTCTGTGACTTGCTGACAAAACTACTCCTCAGCCAAGGAAAGCCTCCAAAGCCGACAGATGACATGTCAGGATATGCATTCTTTGTGGAAACTTGGTGAGGGTAATATGAAGAAGCAGTCAGGTGCTTCAGCCAACTTCAGCTTTTCTAAGTTGTGCTCAGAGAGGTGAAAGATCATGTCTGCTAAAGAAAGGGGGACAGAGAAGGCTTGTTATGAAAAAGAAATCAGGACCTAGAATCCTCTCAAAGGAAACAAAGAGAATATTCCAGAGTTCCCATTAACCTTGCTTTGCCTCTTTTCTGAGTAATCCCCCAAATTCAAGGAGAACATGCTGTCTTATCCATTGGTGATATTGCAAAGAAGCTGGGAGAGATGTGGAGCACCACTGCTGAAGGTGACAAACAGGAATCTTGGCCCACAGAGCTAAAGACAAGGCTTGTGCAGCAAAAAGGGGGCTGTCAAGTGCAAAATCCTTGCACAGCTCCTCTGGATTTGAACTGACATTGAAGGAATGAAGAGAGGTCAGAAACACACAGAGTCAGACAGGACGGGATGGGGCAGACTGGGCTACACCCAGTGGTGGAGAAGCTACAGCACCCTGAAAGTTCAGCTTGTTAATTATATACAGTTGAACAGAGAGGTGGTGGTTTTCATAGAGCTGAACAAGGAGGTGGGGGCTACTACATACTTATAAACAAGGAGGCAGGTTTAGCTAAGCCCATAGAAACACGAGCCCATCAACAAATATGTCTTTTGGCTGCTACAGTATGGGTCCTTGTTAGTTGTGTCCAGTGCAGCTTGCACATCATCCCTGGCACCCTGCCATTTGAATATTACTCTGTAGTTGTGCAAAAACCCTGCAGCTGTCCTATTGATGTTCTGAATGTTCCTAATTAAATGTTTTAAATTAAAAAGAGCACCAATGAAAAAGACATTTACACTTAGGTATGATGGCTTAAACATTTAATCTCAGTACTTGAAAGACAAATGCAGGCAGATCTCTGTGAGTTTGAGGTCAGCTGGGTTCTTAGAAAGTCTTTCTCTGTCACTCTCTCTCTGTCTCTATCTCTCTGTCTCTGTCTGTCTGTCAGTCTCTCTCTCTCTCTCTCCCCCTCTCCCCTTTCTTTCTCTTTCTTACACACACACACACACACACACACACACACACACACACACATCTAAAACATTGTATAATGTTAAAAAAATATATGGGCATGGTAGAACACCCTCATAATATCAGCACTTGAGATGCAGAGATGCAGAAATGTCACAAGTTCAAGGCCAGCCTGGAATACATAGTGAATTCAAGGCTAGCATATAGCATAGGCTGTAGAGTGAGACTTTATGTAAAAAAACAGAAAGAAAAAACAACATAGGTTTCGAGTATAAAAAGCCTAACCAATGCTAGTGTGTTGGGATTCCTGTAACCTGAGTCTAAGGCCACATGCTGCTTGAAGGGGTACAGAGACATCTTTCTTATTTATGGATAAGGAAGAGGATTTAAAATAAGAAACAGAAAATGTAGCTTCTCAGTTATTCTCTCAGTCCAGAGAAACAGAAGCCACACCAAGTTTTCTGACAGAAAATTTGTTAGCAAGACTTGGTTCTCTTAAAATGGAAGAGCTGAGAGGCCAAACATGTTCTCAAGAGATGAACAACAACAGGAGGAACAAGGGAAGGAAGTTGCACTATCAGAGTTCAGGACCAGGTTCCCCCAGTAGGAACTAACACCACACAGGAGCCTTTTTAGTCAGAGCAGACCACAGAGTGAAATACAGGGAACAGGGATGAAACCGTGCCCTGCCCTGCCGTCTTCCTGCCCTCTACTTTTTATTTCATTGTGAGTGCATTCTATTGGCGGCATCTAGCTGGTTTCCAGAAGTCAAAGCAACCTGGGAAGTGTAGTTCTCTGCAAATAAGCAGGATCTTGGCTTGAGTAAATACATGGCAACTAGACTCCATATGACAGAATAAAGAAATACATTTTGTATAGTATGCAACGTTACCAAATCACCTTGGAACTAATAACTTTTTCTATAACCAGCATTGGATTATTTTCATAAGGTGATTAGGAAATATAAGAAATATCATCAAATGGGACATAGTGGCACATGCCTTCAATCCCAGCACCAGGGAGTAAGATGCAGAAAGATCTCTATGAGTTTAAGGGCAGTCTGATCTACATACTGAGCTCTAGGTTAACCAAGGGCTTCATAGTGAGAACTCTGTCTCTAAATAAATAAGTAAATAAATAGCCAGCAAGAAAATATTGCTGTACCATCAGTGAAATTTATGAATTCAAATTTCATTATTTTAGCTACCAGTGTGGTCTTAGGTCTCAATGTGGAAACTATTGCTGTTGCTTTGCTGACAGAAAGGATGCGGCTGTCGAATTGGCTTCTAACTAACTGCAGTTATGAGCACAGATCAGTGCTGCTGTCCTCTTTGGTCAGAGAAGCTTCTCCCTTGAAATGGTAAGCAACGACTGCACAGGGTCATAACTGGCCAGAGTATTAGAACAAACGGCTGTTGAGCACTCAGACATAAACGGGACTCAGCGGACCCTGCAGAAGATGTAGGAAGAATGTAAGAGTGGAAGGGTGGTGGGGTGGCGTGTGGAACGTCCATTTCCAGGCATGAAGAGACTCAGAACAGCTGTGACTGCCTGGATAAAAGCAAGCCCATCACTGTCATCCAAAAGGAAGGGTTCATGGGCTCCCTCCCTCCCTTAGGATTTACATACAGGTAATGATTGATTGCTGGACCAGGAATATGGGAAAATATCTTTTTTATTGGTATAATCACTGATAGCTGCCCATGTTCCTATAAACAACTCTGAAGAAACTCACTGGGTCACACACGTAAGAAGACATCAAAATAGAACTGAGGAGAGTGGGGAAGAGGAGTGGAATGAGTCGGAGAGAACCAAGAAAAGGTAAAGGCCTGTGTGCACGCATAAATACACTGTGTACATGTATGGAAATGCCACGATGAAACCTATTACTATATATAACTGGTATATGTTAATAAAACATTAACAAACAAGTCCACAAATAAATAAATAAAAATGAGAATTTGTAATTTTTATTATAAAAGTTATTTGTGAAAAGATCATCCCAGGCCATTAAACAAAATTCAGACGCTATAAGACATACAGGGACAATTCTTAGCCACATCCTACCTTCCTATGTAAGTATTCTATATTATGTCTATATACATTTCTATATCTCCACAGAGGAAGTCTAATATCTATACACAAACGCGTGCACACACACACACAATTTATAATGGCCTCCTACACACAATGATTGTAGTATACTATATACTTTCTTTAATTGCCTAAACTTCAGAACCAATTTGAACCTAGCAATATATAATACCAAGCATATTTCTTCTCTGTGGAAATGTAATGGGTGTGCCCATTGGGTCAGACATGCACTTAGGTGATGAAGGGCTCTACATCACACGGCTTGAAGACATCCAGTATTCAACCAGTCATGCAAAGAATTCTCAAGGCAATAATTCAGCAGAAACTTTGTCAGGTCAGCCAGTATGATTCAAGGGTTTGGAATGACTCACTGGGGCTTGGGTTAAATAGTCTTGGCTTAATCATATCACTTGGCACAAATGTAAGTCAAAGATTTGAATTCTGGTGTCTCAGTAACTCAGTGACTCACAAATGCTGCCCTAGATACATTGTACTGTACACTAAGATACTGGTTACATGTATTAAGGAGTATGTCTACACATGTATATTTATGTATAGATGCATGTGCATACTCATATACTTATCCATGCACATACAAACAGGGGAAAATACGTTTGAATATATCTCAGCCCTCTGGAGCTGAAACTCAGAAGCAATGCAAGAAATTACAAAACCAAACCAATTAGAATATTAATGTGTTCTACCCATAAAAACACCTTAACACACACACACACACACACACACACACACACACACTAATACATTGGGGAAATAATTTTTAAAACTGTAACAGGGCCGGGCAGTGGTGGCGCACGCCTTTAAACCCAGCACCTGGGAGGCAGAGGCAGGTGGATTTCTGAGTTCGAGGCCAGCCTGGTCTACAGAGTGCGTTCCAGGACATCCAGGGCTATACAGAGAAACCCTGTCTCGAAAAAACAAAACAAACAAACAAACAAACAAAACCTGTAACAGATACTAACTACATGCACAGTATCTACAGTGAGTTTCTTCAGAGTTGTTTAGCACAGATGGACTACTAACTAATAGCACAGTCATTGGAGATTACATACTGTGCTGAGAGTCAGACCCCCACCCCCATGTCAGACTTCCTGTGGACATACATAGTGTGCTACTCAGTTTTTCATTACAGCAGCAACATACCCAAGATAGCAGCTTAAGGGTAGAAAGATTTATTTTGGTCCTTGGTTGCAGAGGATTTGGCCCATGGGCTGTTGGTTCCATCATTTTGGGGCCTATATGAGGCAGGAGAAAACTCACTTTATGGTAGCCAGGAAGCCAAGGCAGCGATAGGAAGAGGTCAGAGGCAAGATAAACTCTCTACAGACACACCCCTCAGTGAACTGCTTCCCCCAAGTAGGCTCCATCTCCTGACAACATACTCAATATGACTCAGCAGCACCACTCCTCCATAGAAGAATTTATGGCCTCGTGATCCTTCCGGTAGCACTACTAGCTGGGACCAAGCCTGAGACACATTTTTTTTCTAAGGAATATATCATATTAAAACTATAGTATGTTAGCTTTGTTTTATTCATTCATAAAATGGTGCCACTGGTAAGATATGTTTGGGATTCTGTGAGGTGTGGTACAGGTGTAAAGCATCTAGTCATAGCACTTAGCAAACCATAGCAGCTACCTATTTTTGTTGTTTGTTTGTTTGTTTTTCGAGACAGGGTTTCTCTGTGTAGCCCTGGCTGTTCTGGAACTCACTCTGTAGACCAGGCTGGCCTGGAACTCAGAAATCCGCCTGCCTCTGCCTCCCAAGTGCTGGGATTAAAGGTGTGAGCTACCACTGCCCAGCGAGCTACCTATTAATGTTATTCTTTAGTTTAATTTACTTTAACTTACTGGAATGAGACAATTGTGACTAATAGAGTAGCATAAGGGAAAAGTTCATTTTTAACCTTTTCTGAAAGAGGCTTTGCCACTACTAAGGAGCCTTCTGGGTCCCGTCTTAGGTTTATAGTTGAATGAGACACAATATCAATGGCCAAGTTGCAACTCAAAGTCTCCCAGAAACAACCACAAACAGCTTATCTTCATAGATGTAGCTACAATAGATATATTTAGTATAATAAGGTTTGGGATTTCCTTAGGTTTAAGAATGTAGTATAGTAATCCCTGAAGGTATTTTAGAACTTTTCTTCTACTGTTTCATTATTGTGTGCAAGTTCCTTGATTTATTTTATTTTTTGTTTGTATCGTCAAAAGTATTTTATTTTATTTTTTTTTTAAGATTTATTTATTTATTATATATGAATACACTGTAGCTGTCTTCAGACACCTCACAATAGGGCATCAGATCTCATTACAGATGGTTGTGAGCCACCATGTGGTTGCTGGGATTTGAACTCAAGACCTCTGGAAGTGCAGTCAGTGCTCTTAACCACTGAGCCATCTCTCCAGCCCCGTCAAAAGTATTTTAAAAAGAAAAAGCTTTAGTGTTCCCAAGAAAGAGCTGTTTTCTCTTAGAGTTCATTTGATGTTGTAACTATGTAGCCCTTGATGCCTCCTAAGGAAGGAAATCAGTATCTCTGGCAGAGCCCCAGAGATAAACAGAGTGAGTTGAGCTTTTCGTTCCTGGTGGTTGGCAGAAATCCAATCGAGTGGCCACCAGCTCAACTCATAGCCAGAGCTTTAAAGAACCCTCTAGAGAAGGGGTTCAAGTCTCTAAACAGGTAGAATTCAATAAGGAAAAGACCGTAGCATGCCCCTCTGCTCTGCCCTGTGTCCACAGCCGGATGGCAGTCATTGCTTGGGCTGAGGCTGGGATTTATGTCTCCCAGCTGACCCTTCTGGGGAAGAGCAAAAGGTGTTAATATAGTGGAATAACAGTTCCATTTGAAATGCTTCCTCCCCCTCCCCACTCTAAGATGCCCACGGGTCAGCATTTGACATTTAAATCTGAGCCAGCTGAGAGGGGTCCTGCAGCTAGCTAGTGGTCTGGAAAGTGTTCATGACGACACCCTGGGAAGTGAACACAGCAGCTTATAAAACATCAGCACGCTCCAAATACACACGGAAACAGTCTAGAAGTGAGATATCATGAAATTAACCACAGTTACTTTGAAATGGTGGGGATATAGGAGTCTCTCTTCATTTTATTATGTATTTAAACCGTGCCTGTTGAGTGGCTACTACGATTGAGGCATAATAAGCCCTCAGTAAGTATTTTATCTTTTAAAGCACATATAATGCTGATCGTGGCGGCACACACCTGCAGTCCCAGTGCTTGAAAGTTCAAGACCAGTCAAGTTTACATATCGAGTTCCACGGCAGTCAGGAGTGAGACCCTGTCTCCAAATATAAAAAGCAGAAATAAGTAAATACACCTTGAATGACATAGCCATCTGTTTCTTTTATAATAAAAACGACCTATTTTTCAGAGTACCTTATGATTCTTAGGGATTTACTTCCTCAGAGGAAAATTTAATGTGCATAAAACTTCTAATTTAAATATGTCGTGATATGATCAATGTATAGACAGATTGCCTACAACAGTGCAATTATAGTCTTGTACTCAACATCTGATTGAATTTTCAATAATTTGTCTTAGTGGGAGAAATTCAAATTTTGTAGTTGGGATTAAATTATTTATATACTTTTTGTTTAGCTTTTAAATCCAAGTTGGAACTGACAAATGAGAGTAAGTAAATTGTGCTGGCAAAATGTTCTTGTCCATAGAATACAGATGTGGTTGTAGCCCTCCCTCCAAACTCAGTCCTGCGGTTCCTCCTACCAGTTCTGATACCTTTCTTATCTGTAGGCATGCTGGTTGCAATGGTGGAGAATGCACTGTGAAGTGTGTGTATGGAACCATGGTAACCAGTTTGGCATCATGCTAATGCTAGTGCTCAAAGAATGGAATGAAATAGACCATACTACTCCCAGGGTGAATTGAGGAAGTTTGCATCAATAGCAGTTTTGTGTGGTCCCTTAGGCAGGTAGCGTTGGATATAGGGAGAGGAGTACTGTTGCTAGGAATCCACACTGTTCCCTGTGAGGATAGAAAGAGTAAGAGTTGGGAGGTAAAATGTTCTTATAAACCATGACTGGTGAACCTGGGAGAGTGTCCTGCATATCTATTCAAACACATTTCGAGCTTCTGTCATATGCCAGGTTACAAACTGTCATCAGAGGTACAAATGGCTTTCAAGCAGCTTTGGTTAGGTAAAGCAAGGGTAGTCATTTGTAGGTCTAGACACACTATGTATACAGACTACAGGAATGTATTCTGAGAAATGCGTCCTCGTCATAGGGCGTGGTGGCTGGGAAGTTGTGTTTGAGAACAAAACTGCTTACCATGATATTCTAGACTTTGTGTCTACATAGTTTAGCATGTTTCGGAGGTTCATTCATATTGCAGTATATATTGCAACTTCTTGGGATCAAAATCATGTATCTTATATACACAGCACATTCTGTTGATGCATTTTTATCATTCGATGAGCATTTCTGGAGTTTTTTCTGCCACAGTGTTATGGACATTAAATTTTTTTTAAACTACCACGTGTCTGTTTTGTTATTTGAGACCTGTTCTTACTCTTTGACACTAGCCTAGAATTTCTGGTTCTACTTCCTCTATGCTGGAATTATGGGCACAGTTATCTTGCCTGCTTCCAGGTGCTCATATTAAATTAATACATAGGAGTACCTCATAAATGCTTAAAGCTCAAAATATTTCCATCTCTACCAAAGAACTCAGAGGTCTCACTGTGCCACCTCTTCAATTCCATCCTCAGTAATCTAGAGAAGCTTTTGAAGACCGTCTTGCTCCGTCTACAAGATCTGGAGTAGATCCATTTCCGAGTCCCAACCTCACACCTCTTATTCCAGGGACAGGTGTTACCTCTTCAGAGTCTCTAAAATAGGTGAGGGGGGTGGGGTGTGCACGGGGTTGCTTTGTATTTACAGGATTATCTTAGTACCATGGGTGCACTCTTCTGGACTGTCTTGAAAGGAGGGGTGGGGATGGATTTCCATTCTGCCACACTCAGAGGAGATGGTCTCAACCTCTGTGAAAATTTCAATAGTCATCAGTCAATTGGAAAGTTGCCTAAGCTGTTTGTTTGTTTGTTTTGTCCTTTTGTTTGTTTTTGTTTTGTTCTTTTTTCTTTTTTTTTTTTTTTTCGAGACAGGGTTTCTCTGTGTAGCCTTGGCTGTCCTGGAACTCACTCTGTAGACCAGGCTGGCCTTGAACTCAGAAATCTGCCTGCACCACCACTGCCTGGCCTTTTTTTCTTTTTTTAATTGGATAGTTTATCTACATTTCAGATGTGATCCTCTTTCCCCATTTCCCTCCCCCTTCCACCCAGGAACCCCCTATCCCATCCCCTTTCCTCCTGCTTCTATGAGAATGTGCCCCCACCCACCCGCTCCCACCTCCCCACCCTCAAATTCCCCCACATTGGGGCATCCAGCCTTCACTGGACCAAGGACTTCCTCCCCCACCTATGTTCGACAAGGCCATCCTCCCCTATACATACAGCTGGAGCCATGGGTCCCTCCCTATGTGCTCCCAGGCTGGTGGTTTAGACCCTGGGAACTCTGGTTGGTTAGTATTGTTGCTCTCCCCATGGGGTCGCAAACTCTTTCAGCTCCTTCAGTCTTCTCTCGCACTCTTCCATTGGGAACTCCATGATTAGTTCAATGGTTAGCTGTGAGTATCTGCCTCTGTATATTTCAGACTCTAGCAGACCTCTAAGGAGACAGCTATATCAGACTCCTGTCAGCATGGACTTCCTTCAGTGTCTGCCTTTGGTGACTGCACATGGGATGGATACCCAGGTGGAACAGTCTCCAGACGACCCCTCCTTCAGTTTCTTTCTTTTTTTTTTTCGAGACACGGTTTCTCTGTATAGCCCTGGCTGTCCTGGAACTCACTCTGTAGACCAGGCTGGCCTCGAACTCAGAAATCCACCTGCGTCTGCCTCCCAAGTGCTGAGATTAAAGGCGTGCGCCACCACCGCCTGGCCCTCCTTCAGTTTCTGTCCCACACTTTGTCTCCATATTTGCTCCCATGAGTGTTTTGTTCTCCTTCTAAGAAGGACCAAAGCACCCACACTTTGGTCTTCTTTCTTCATGAGCTTCATGTGGTCTGTGAGTTGCATCTTGGGTATTGAGAGCTAAGCTGTTTTTTTAAAACAAGGAAGCATTCAGAGTGATTTTTAAAAAGTAGCTAATATATAAAAGTTGAAATGTATTTGTTTCTTTTAGGCTTAGTTTTAAAATGTATCTTCTTCTCCCTATACCCTTCTCAATATTGTAGGTTCTTCTTTCAAAACTCCATTGATAATAGCCTCTCTGCTGTACCCTTCTCAATATTGTAGGTTCTTCTTTCAAAACTCCATTGATAATAGCCTCTCTGCTGTTGTTTCAGTCTTAAACTTGAGCCTAGGCTAGCCTGGAAGTCACTGAAATGTGGCTGAGTTTGCCCTTGAACTAACGGCAACCCTTCTGCATTTGTCTCCCAAGTACAGAGATCCAAGTCGGAGCCGCCATACCTGGCTAGACTATCTTCTTAAAATTCTCTTCCCCAGGCCGGGTGGTGGCGCACATGGCGCACTCCCTTAATCCCAGCACTTGGGAGGCAGAGGCAGGCGGATTTCTGAGTTCGAGGCCAGCCTTGTCTACAGAGTGAGTTCCAGGACGGCCAAGGCTACACAGAGAAACCCTGTCCCGAGAAACAAAAAAAAAAAAAAAATTCTCTTCCCCAAATCATACTTTTGGGATTGCCTTATCCTCAAAACCTGCTATTCAAAGCTATTCTCTAAACTCACTTCCTAACAGTGTCTCTCTCCTGCTGATCCACTCCCTTGAGCTGCAGTCTCAAAATCAAAGACAGTAAAATTTTGATGTTCATTAGAGCAAGCACTGAAATACCAGGATTCTAGGACCTTGCAGGGTGTGGGGATGCCTAAAGGAGATAGAAATCTGAGACCCTGATTTCAGCCCCTGCACTGGAATAGCCTCAGACCAGGAGCCTTCCCTTGGCTGGATGTTCATTTTTCGTATTGACAGGCTCTAAGTCCTTGGCTCATAGGAAGTGTCGAGTACTAATACATGCTGACTTGATTAAGTGACTGGATAAAGGCAAGGTGACCTCTCAGGTTTTTGTAGTCCTCTACGGAATCTAACATCTCTGAAGGCCAGGTGGGGATGTTGAACAGAATTCTGTAAACTTCGAGGATCTGATACATTACTTTTCTCTTATTCCTTACTTTGCTTGTCAGAGAAAAAGAAACTTTTGGGTTTTGAGACAAGGTTTAAGTATGTAGCTTAGGCTGATCTGGAACTCACTATATAGTCCAGGCTGACCTCAAACTCACAGAAATCCTTCTGCCTCAGCTTCTTAAGTGCTGGGGAGGCAGGCATGGGCCATCAGACTAGCATAAAAATATTTTTAAGATGGGGAAAAACTAGAATTCTTATGAAAGGAAATACAAAATTGTTATTTTTTCTTGGACTCTAGACTCCTTGACGGTCTGTCTGTCTGTCTGTCAGTAGGCTGCTAATGAAAACTACTCATGGGCAAACTGCTATGAGTGTGAATGTGACCTGGGAGGCAGGATGTCCAAAGGAGATTTTCTAAAATGCTCAGAAAGACGCAATGAAAGTGAAATACCACATTAATCAATATTTGTTGACTGATTAAAGAACATGAAATACTGGATATACCTCTGATAAAAAACATATCTCGTAGTGCTAAGCTTATATACCAGGGACTAAATGGACATGTTGATTCAATTAATAAGCAACCTCTCTTAAAAAGTCCTAAGAATGTTATAATATAAAATGAGTCACAGATCAGTATCTTAAAAAAAAAGTCAAATAAAACCATGGAACTTTTAGAAGGGTTGTAAGCGAAAACCTTCATGACCTTGAACTAGGCAAGGACTTCTTACATAAAATGTAAAAAGCAGGGGCCACAAAAAGTTGATCTATTGGTCTTCTTCCACAGGTGCTTTGTAGAAGACACTCTAAAGAGAATAAAAAGGCAACCATCGTGGGGTGTGATGGCTCAGGCTTATAATCTCAGCATTTAGGCCACTGGGGTAAGAAGACTGTTTAGATTTGAGGTCAGTGTGGGCTACATATCAAGTTGTAAACTGAGCTACACAGTAAGACCCAGTCTGAAACAACAAATGAAGTAATTTAACATAAACAACTCAGTAAAGCCAAACAAAATTATATTTGTTGGAATGACTAAAGGAAACAAACAAATAGATGTTTCTACATTCAGGCAAGTATCTAGAGCAAGTGGACTTCCATACACCCCTGGTAAGAATACAGCTAGTGTCACTATGGAAAACAGGAACATTTTCTTAGGACTCAACGGCCTCTTAGCTATTTACCCAAAGAAATAAAACATTCCTGCTTCCAAACATTTGCATCTGTTTATGTCAATAGATTGGAATCTTCCAAAATCTCCTTTTGTGGGTGGATAGATGAAAGAAACCACAGTCCAGCCACACAATGGAATTTTATTCATCAGTAAATAAGAAAGCATTATTGGATACCCAACAGTGTGACTTTCAAATACTTAACACTGAGTGAGCGAAGCCCAACTCAAAAGCTGGTGACATACACCTGTAATCTTAGCATTTTAGACTGGAAAGTAGAAGAGTGGTCCAAGGTCATCTTCAACAGTAGATGGAGTTGGAAGTCAGTCTCTGTGCTATGTGAGACTCTGTCTCAGAAAACCAAAACAAAAACAAAACGAAGGTTGGGGAAAGAGGAAACTGTACTATGGAGTTGCAAGATGGGGGTGAGGGTCAGGGTGGAGGTTTTGACTCCAGAGAGTAGAGCATCAAAGATGGTGTTCAGCTGGTAAACAAAGTTACAACACAGTCTTGTGACCTGAATTCAATCTCTGAACCCAGATAAACATAGGAGAGAACAGATACCACAGAGGTGTCCTCTGGCTTCTACATGTGTGGTGTGACACGTACATGTACACACACACACACACACACACACGAATACATGCATAACAATGAATGGGGGTTGGGGGAAGAGAGAGAAAGAGAGAGAGGGTGGAGAGAGAGAGAGAGGGAGAGAGAGAGAGAGAGAGAGAGAGAGAGAGAGAGAGAGAGAGAGAGAATCAAGTATGGAAATAAGAGAATTGCTCTCTATTCTGACTGTGATGAGCTACCTGACTTTTTCACATTTATAAAATGTGCAGAGTTGTATACTCCCATAAAAAAGTTAATATATTGTGTGTGAGCTAAAACTACTTTTGCAAATAACTGAAGCAAAAAAAAAAAATACTACGTCATCAAAGACTTCCTCTTGGTTCATCATGAGGCTTTGATTTTTACCAAGGGATAATCTTGCTTAATTAATTAGTATTATACATATAAATGAACATTTAATCCATATCATATTTAAAAGGAGTTAGGGTGACCCTTAAAAACATTTCTAAGCATGGGGCAGTGTACCCTTTGCCTTTTCCAATCAAAATGTCTGACACTCAGATCCTATGATCTTAGAATTGTGACCACTCTGTGAACCACATGTTGACAGTTGCACACTCTGCACTTTCCACTTAAGCAAATGCCATAGAGACCCTCACGCACATCACATCACCTCTTTTGGGGACTACACTTGCCTGAGTTCACAGGAGGCTTTAGAGACCTCTCCATAAAATCCTTCTTCTGGACCTTCCTTTGAAACAGATGAGACCCAGTCTGGGTGCTATCCGCTGGGTAAAGTTTGCCTTTGACAAGCTGGAGTTAGCATCCACTGCTTTCCAGTTCAAATCTTGCCTATATCCTCATGGTCATTCATGGTTTAGGAATTACAAGTCTCCATACAACTTTGTGTTTTTGCCAACCTTCTGTCTGACTCTTGCTGCTGTTGTCTGTCAGCCAGCCTAAGGCTTCCTCCAAAGCTGTAGGAAAGTAAATGAGAACTTCAGAGCTGGCAATCCACATGCAACCTCTTTCTGTTCTTAAAATACCACCCACCTAAATCTCCCCAAAGCCTCAGGGATCCTTGTGGAGACTCTGGCCTGAGAAGTTTTTTTTTTTTTATGCTTGCTATTGACTTCCAAAGTTTATCATATGGAGTATTCATTAGCACTCTGCTGGAGTCTATCTGGGTAATGCGTAGGTTTCAGAAGCCTAACAGTAGAAGTTCCAGTCAAATTTCCAGGCTAGTAGTAGAGTTGTGTTCTTTTCTCCCTCACTCCCCACTCCACACCCCCACCCACTGCCACAGTGGATATTAAAACTAGCTGTGCCAAACATCTTGCTTTCCGGCAGAAATTACCTCAGAAATGGAGCTGAGATTCCAGGGCTCCAGGCCTTGAGGGAATGTTAATTCAAGAAGACAAGCGGAACCAGGAGGCCCAGGAAGGAAGCTGGAAGGAAGGAATTCACAGCTAGTTTGGAAGTTAAACATGAAAGTAATTCAGCAGAATGTGAACCATTTTCCCAGTGCTTAAAGGGGGACTTGGAACTTAAGGGAAGAACTTAGTACTTAACACTGAAAATATCTACGAAGAAGATGGCTGTCCTACCCTGGACTAGAGAGAGTCCCTCCATCTTTCAAGTCTAACAAGACTTTTTTTCTTTTTCTTTCTTTTTTAACACAGTGTAATTTTACAATTATAATGGTTCACACCTGTAATTTCAATACTTGGTAGGCTGAGGCTGGAGGACACCTGTGAATTCAAAGCCAGCATAAGTTGCATCATAAGTTGCAGGCCAGCATGCACAGAGGCCTGTTTGCATACGACTTCTTTTTGCAGCTTTCATCAGCTGCATCCTAAAACATCAATTATCTTCGAAGGTGCTCCCTCTGCCACAGCTAAGGGAAAACTGAAATAAAGGTGATCAGGAGGGAGGTATGGTGAGGCCTTCTGAAGTCGTATGTATTCCTTCCTGAGACAGTCATCCACTGATTTTGCAAGATTAACTTTCAGAGGAAGTATAAGCCTTATGTGTTCCCTCATTTACATTCTACTTGGGAAAGCCCTCTTTTTACAAGAGCCACGTGATGTCCAAGCTGCCGTCTTGATAGACGTGTGTCTTTTCATGAGCCTCTAGATTTCAGTTTCCAAAGTCAGAACTAATGTTTTCTGATTCCAGATTTAAAAAATCCCATTATAAGCTAATGTAAACAGGCAGCTTTTGTGGAAATCCACAAACCTGAGTAGTCATAGACCTTGTAAATAGGTAGACTTGGCAGACAATACCAACTTAGATAAGGACAATCGAGTCATAGGCAGAGTCATAGTGACTTGTCCCCTGAACCTTCACCCAGCTGATACCCGGTTCTGAAGATATCTGTATTCCCCCTGAATACCCACACTCCAGTGTCATTCCCTTCCCCACATTCTGCCTTTCTGTGTTTATAACCCCTGTGTGAATGAATTATGATTTGAGAAAAAATAAATTATTAAAAAAAATCTCATTAAACATGCAAGATGGGTGAACATCAAAGGTTAGGACTAAACTGCCAACTAGTGCCCAGTCTCACAGAAGAACATTATATATTAGAAGTTCCCCCTCTCCAGCCGCAGTCCTAAATCAAAGATCTACGCTAACAATTCATTTTGCTCTGATCCTCACCAGAAAGTCTCATCTTGGGACTCTAAATTCCATAGGTCACTTCAGTGGCTAGCCTCGACCAAACAGTGCTGAAGACATGGACTCTGGGGTCCGTCTCTGTTCTTTCTATCTGCTAAACTCGCTGTAAATACTGATTTAAAACAGGCAGAACACTTGGCACTGCCCAAACACAGCCACTGCTCAGTGCCTCAGCTGTGAGGATAGGGTGTGTTCTGGGCAATGACTGGTTAAATGGCCCCATAAGATGAAAATATTAAGTCCCTGTGCTGCAGTCAGTTAGCAAGAGGCCCTTACTCAGAGCAACATATTACATGATAATTGTAAAACAAGATTTAATGATATGATCTGTTTGCCTTCCAATGTCCCTAATAGAAAATATACTTTTGAGCTGGGCATAGTGACTCATGCCTGGAATCTCAGCTCTCCAGAAGCAGAGGCCGGAGGATTACTGTAAGTTTGAAACCAATCTGACATACACAACTAGTTGGCCAATCCAGGTTACAAAATGAAATTCTGCCTCAAATGAAAAACAACATTAAATTAAATTTAAAAAACAGAAAAGAAAAAAAAAACCAAGAAAATATGCTTTTGTTAAATTCTTAGATTGCTTAAAAGTCTGAAAAAACAGAACTCTGTCTTTTCTTTAACTTAAAATGTGATAAATGCAGATGAATTGCTAGCTATTTATTTGGTTTTCAGGTTTTGTGAGACAGGAACTTGCTATGTAGCCCAGGCTAGCCACAGACTTACCATCTTCCCGCCTCAGCCTCCTAAGTGATAGACATGAGTCACCATGTCTGACCACTGGTTTTTAATACTTATTTTATCACTTGCTTTAGCTACTTTGTCAGTTCTTATGTTCAGTTGAGTAGCAACGAAGGAGCAATTCTCATTTACAGATCCAGAATAAAACTAATTTTAAGAGTTTTTAAAATGTGTTATTGCATGATAACCATACTAGTTCCAAAATGGGGCTAGAGATATAAAGTGCTCAGACTATCGGTAAATACACCTGACATTAATCCTTTTGGCCTGATGGCACATACCTTTAATCTCAGCACTTGAGAAGCAGAGTAGGCAGAACTCTATGAATTTGAGGCCAGTCTGGTCTACAAAGTGAATGCCGGGACAGCCAGGGCTACACAGAGAAGCCCTGTCTTGAAAAACCTAAACAAACAGACAAAAACAAAAACAAAACAACAACAACAAAAAAAAAAAAGAGAGAGAGAGGGGTTCTTTTATTTCTTGTTTTATTTCTGCTCGACTTTTACCTGTTTTGTGTCTTTCTGATACAAGTTGGAAGAAAACACAGAGTCCTGTTATAGAAGCAGCTGTTAAAAATCACACTGCTGCCGTCTGTTCACACTTTGTAGAATTACACTGCAGGGAGTGAGCAGTCAGGGCACACACTAGCCCTCCCTGGCCCTGCTGAGCAGTCCCTAAGTCAGGCATGCTCAGAGACTGCCACCCTAAGTCAGGCATGCTCAGAAACTGCCACCCTAAGTCAGGCATGCTCAGAGACTGCCATTGACCTTTTATTCTGCGTCTTATGCTGCAGTATACACCAAATGGCTGAGGCTGCCTCAGGAAGTTCCTGAGTCCATGCTTCTGTTGAAGTAATTATTTAAAATGGCCACTGGTCAAACCGACTATCTAAGCTGCAGCTCTGCCTAGCTCAGCTGCCATGTTTCATGGCCAGAGGCCACATGCACCACAGCTAGAAACGGCCAGCCAGAAACACCAGCCCTGCCACCCACTAGACACCAGTGTGGGAGATGGCTCTGCCAATCTTCCACGTTGTCCCCGCAAGGCTGGGCATTACCCAGACCATCCTGCCATCCACGCGGGACCGGTAGAAAAATGAGACTCTAGTGCTTAAATATTAATCAAAGGCTTTATATGTTTGGTAATGCTCAATAACAATGTGCCCATGCAATTAGAGTTGTTTCCCAATTAGCTAACCTAAATAAAAGTTGTTACCTATGAGTGCTCTCCATAACTGCATGGCTCTCCATCCTCCTACACCTCTGTTCTCTCTAGCTCCTCCTTTTCCTTCTCTTCCTCCTCCTCTTTCTCCCTTATTCCTCCCACCTTAGCTCCTCCTATATGCTTCCTTTTGCACAGCACTTGAATGTGAAATAGAGGAATGGGCAGGTGCCCACAAGTTGCTACTACAGGCTTCCCAGGCCAGAGGGCAACCAAGTAAAGCCCAGACAGTGATTCCACCCAACCATGGACTTTGTCGTTTATCATGTGAACATGGTATGCTTTGCTTTTGTTTTTGCACAGTCTTATGCATGCTAGGAAAGTATTTTTCTGCCATGACATATGCCATGCCCAGAATAGGAATACATGGTTGAGAATGAAAGAGTACATTTAATTGTGATAAGTGGTAAAAATAGATCCTGGATACATCAGCATATAGGATCCGTACCTATGGAGAATGAACTCAATATAAGGCCACTGTTCTGGCTTCTGGGGCTCTGGGGAGGTCTTTTAAGCAAAATATTTTTGTCATATCTTTTTCCTCAGTGGTACCTAAATCTCATCATCATTGATTAATTTCTCTGGATTAAAAATTCTCAGTCAGGCATAATGTGTGGCTAGATGATGGTTGCTACTGTCTGATGATATTTTTTCTATGCTGTGACTGGCATTTGATGGGTTTAGGATTGGGATTCTTCCAAATGCCATAGGACCATGCATTCTTCATAATGCAGGGGAACATTCTTCTAAGAAGAGGAATTTTCCAGCTCAGTAACTCAGTGATGTAGAGGTTTGGGATCCCTTGTTAGACTGAATACTTTCTGTCTTTGGCTCACATGTGATGACATGGTCAGAGTGCAGGGAATGAGAAGACAAGCCACAGACTGGGAGAAAGGCACTGCCGAAGACGTGCCTTACGAAGATTAAGGAAGTCATCCAAAGTCTAGAAAGAACACTTAATGCTCAGCAATAGGAAAGATCATTGATTGCTGACGAGCAGACTGCTCTAGTGCAACTTCAACAGTGGGGCAGCTGTGCACAAGGGCAGGGGCTGTGTGGATGCTGTATGTTTTGCTAAGTCTTGATACAAACTGAAACTGACTTCAGAAAATTCACTTGTCCCAGGCATGATGGTGCATGTCTATGATCTCAGCACTTGGAAGGCCAAGGCAGAATTGCCATAAGTTAGAGGCCAGTGTGGGCACAGAAAACAGGTTCAGGCTAAACAGGGCTATACAGTAAGAGCCTGTCTCAAAAAACACATGCGCAAAAATTAAGTTGATTTATAAAAAGATACAAAAGGGGAAAAAAGTCCATTATACTTCTTATTGAAGGATTTTCTCAAATGGTAAAAGTTAAAAATATGAATCTGAGGGTACTTAGGTGAAGATATTACCATCTTTGGGATATGGTCTGCACCAACTTTACCCTAGTTGATTAGGACATGGTCAGGAGCTGCAGAAGGTGACTATAGCCCCCTAATGTATTGGGACAAGTTAGAGAAATTATTAAATCATTCACTCATTCATTCATTTCACCAACCAAATTTAATTAAGATCCTACTGCTGGCCAGAGTCTTCTGGATTTGCATGAGCTTAGTGCTTAACTAGAAAATGGTCCAGAGCTCTATCTACATTTTGGCTATTCTCTTGTTTTCATGAGCCAACACAGAGGTAGCATGCTGTCGCAGATAGTTTTATGTCAATTTGAGACAAGCTACAGTCATTTGGGAAGAGGGACTCTTAATTGAGAAATTGCATCCGCAGGATTTGCCTGTAGGCAAGACTGTTGTACATTTTCTAATTAGAGATTGCGCTGGGTCTTTGTGGGAGGTTCCCCTGGGGTGTGTAAAAAAGCAAGCTGAGAAAGCCCTGGGGAGCAGGCCAGTAAGCAGCACTCCTCCATGGCCTCTGCATCAGTTCTTTCCTTCAGTTTCCTGCCCTGTTTGAGTTCCTGCTCTGACTTCCTTCAGTGGTAGACTGTTACCTGGAAGTGTAAGCCAAATAAACCCTTTCCTTGCCAAGTTGCTTTTGGTCATGGGATTTTATCACAGGCATAGAAACCCCAACTAAGACACATGCTATCCATTGTATGTCTACAATCCTAGCACTGCTGAGGTGGTGGCAAGAAGATCAAGACTACATAGGGAGCTAAAACTTTTCTCAACAATAAAAGAACTTCTAGGGGAGTCACCATCCCTAACCTCAAGCTGTATTACAGATTAATAGTAATAAAAACTGCATGGTATTGGTACAGAGACAGGCAGGTTGATCAATGGAACAGAATTGAAGACCCAGAAATGAGCCCACACACTTATGGTCACTTGATCTTTGACAAAGGAGCTAAAACCACCCAGTGGGGGAAAAAAAAAGGCAGCATTTTCAACAAACGGTCCTGGTTCAACTGGAGGTCAGCATCTAGAAGAATGCAAATCAATCCATTCTTATCTCCTTGTACAAAGGTCAAGTCCAAGTGGATCAAGGACCTCCACATAAAACCAGATACACTAAAACTAATAGAAGAGAAAGTGGGGAAGAGCCTAGAACACATGGGCACAGGGTAAAATTTCCTGAACAGAACACCAATGGCTTGTGCTCTAAGATTAATACTTGACAAATGGGGACTTCATAAAATTGCAAAGCTTCTGTAAGGCAAAGGACACTGTCGATAGGACAAAACAACAACCAACAGATTGGGCAAAGATCTTTACCAACCCTACATATGGTAGAGGGCTAATATCCAATATATACAAAGAACTCAAGAAGTTAGACTACAGAGAATCAAATAACCCTATTAAAAATGGGGTACAGAGTTAAATAAAGAATTCTAAACTGAGGAATACCAAATGGCTGAGAAGCACCTAAAGAAATGTTCAACATCTTTAGTCAATCAGGGAATTGCAAATCAAACCAACCCTGAGATCCCACATCACATCAGTGAGAATGGCTAAGATCAAAAATTCAGGTGATAGCAGATACTGATGAGGATGTGGAGAAAGGAACACTTCTCCATTGCTGGTGAGATTGCAAGCTGTTACAACCACTTGGAAATCAGTACATGGTATGTACTCACTGATAAATGGATATTAGCCCCAAAGCTCTGAATACCCAAAATACAATTCACAGACCACATGAAGCTCAAGAAGATGGAAGACCAAAGTGCAGATGCTTCAGTCCCTCTTATAACGGGGAACAAAATATTCACAGGAGGAAAGACAGAGAAAAAATGTGGAGCAGATACTGAAGGAAAGGCCATCCAGAGACTGCTCCACCTGGGGATCCATCTCATATACAGACACCAAACCCAGACACTATTGAAGATGCTAAGAAGTGCTTGCAGACAGCAGCCTAATATAGCTGTCTCCTGAGAGGCTCTGCTAGAGCCTGGCAAATACAGAGGCTGATGCACACAGCCATCCATTGAACTGAACACAAGGACCCCAATAGGGGAGTTAGAGAAAGAACTGAAGGAGTTGAAGGGGTTTGCAACCCATAGGAAGGACAGCAATATCAACCAACCAGACTCCCAGAGCTACCAGGAACTAAACCACCAACCAAAGAGTACACATGGAAGGACCCATGGCTCCAGATGCATATGCAGCAGAGGACGGCCTTGTTGGGCATTAATGGGAGGAGAGGCCCTTGGTCCTGGGAAGGCTCGATGCCCCAGTGTAGGGGAATGCCAGGGCTGGGAGGTGGGAGTGGATGCGTGGGTAGGTGGATGAGCACACTCATAGAAGCAGAGGGAGGGAGGATGGGATAGGGGATTTCAGAAGGGGAAACTGGGAAAGGGGATAATATTTGAAATGAAAATAAATAAAATATCCAATAAAACAAAACAAAATGATCAGCTTGATCTACTTGAGACCCTATCTCCACAAAACAAAACAACATTGCATGAATGTGTATCTTACATTCAGACTTTAGCTTCCTTAGATTGTAAGACCTGATGGGATTCCACAGTGATCCTGTGATGACAGGAGATAGGAACTGGCTAGGCAGTTGCAAAAGCAGTATTTGCAGAAATGTCCTTGGTTCTCTTGCCAGGAATGCTAGAGGGAGCTCTGGTTTCTTATGTTCTCCCAAATGGTCACCTCTGCCTAGAGGCTCTACATGAGAATGGAACTCAAAACTCCATCCCAGACTTTAGTCCCTCTGGTGAACAGCTTTGAAGCTGGGTTTCTGGATGTTCATGTTGGAGATGGATTATATCTAGTGCCTAATTTCAGCCCATCTCCACAAATGCCAACCATTGGCATCTGCATTCTGTTAACATTCTAACGTAAGCTACACAGTGTCAGTGTCTTCCAGAGTTTGTTCTGCTGGTCATTGACTTCAGACTTAGAGACAAACACTCGTATTCAAGAAACAACCACTAACCTCAGCTCTAGTGACACCAATTTGTCTGGGCCCGCAGGTGTCTCCGAGTGGTCACTGCTACAGAAAGAAGCAGCAAAGTTAGTGGTGGGGCTGACCTGTGCTTAGCCTGAGAAAGGCCTTAATCTTGTCTCCTTCTAGGCAGTTGTGATGAGCCTTTAGTTCTTCCCAAAGCAGCATTGGCTGAAACAGTACATAGAATTCTATGTTAAAGATTGGTTTGGAAAGAATACTTTTCCACTTATGACAAAAATAAAGTAGCTCATCGAGTATGCCAATACTGAGGGGCTGTAACTCTGAATCTGAAAAATAACCTGTGCAGTTATTACTATATGCCAAAGGTTTTTGTTTGTTTGTTTGTTTATTGTGGGTAAGGTTGGTCTGTGTGTGTGTGTGTGTGTGTGTGTGTGTGTGTGTGTGTGATGTTGTTGTGGTTTTTGTTTTAAGGTAGGGTCTCCTGCAGTCTAAGCTATTCTTAAAGTCCCTTTGCAGTCAAGACTAGCCTTCTTTCTATTCCTCATCTCCTTGCCTCTACCTTCCACGTGCTGAGATTATAGGCATTGTGCTGCCACACCCAGCTACCCAGCTGCCAAATGATATTTATCTTTAGTTTGTGAGTTGGGGGAGGAGATTAAGAACTACTTTAGACACTAATAACCATGCCCTCCTTCCCTTTCTGTTTTTCCTGGTTTCCACCTTCAAAGTCCTTACATTAGGAAGCTGTTCTGGCTTCTGGTCTGCTAGACTGAGCTGCTGCTTTTTGAACATGATTCGTTAATAACCTGGTTTTCTATGCACACTTCTGCAGGTCCATGTTTTTCCTCCCAGTTTTAAGGATGAATCTTTAGCTGTGGTGTGTTTCTTGACACTCATGGTAATTGTTATGTTTAAAAAGAGCTCTCTGTTTTTGGAGAAGAGAGAATGTGAACGTTTTATACAATCCTTTTTGTGGAATCAACCTTTAGTTTTTGAGTTTTCCACCATGGGACTTCTGTCCTCCAGGCATAAACCTGGTTCTTCTGAGACTCTGAAAATCTGTCCTGATGACAAGACCTAGTCTCCTTAGAGTATCCAATCAAAAAGATAGATGCAAAGAGATCTGGGCTGAGAATATGGACACTGGCCTGTACTTTCTGGAGGCCATGATAATTCCCCTGTGTGGGTTTGGGGAAGGCTGGCAAAGCTGCTCTTCCTCTCATCCTCTGCAAATACACTTACTTCTCTTGGCCTAGAAGCATTGCACATTGAAGGAGTTTCTGGAATAGAAAGTTAATAGCCTCTGCTGGTCTTAGAAGGAAATTAGACTGGTACCAGAAACACCAGGGAACAACTAATGGTAAGGCAGCCTGAACAGAGGAGTGGTAATATCATGAAGAGGGGGCTGCTGAGTGGAGGAACAGAAGGAACAGGAATGTTCTGCTGGTTAAGGAACGTCTATATGGATAAGAAAACTCAGAGCCTGTGGCTGTGGGCTCATAGGTGCATTTAACCCTTCAGCCATGACATTGATACGTTACTACCTGCTATCAACAAATCACATTGTACTATCCATGAAGGTTAAACTTGCTGTTCAGAAAGTTGCCTTTAGGTTCCTTACCTAGCATCCATTTTGTACACATGAATAATCAATTAGAATTTTCCAAATGTAACTGTAAAGATTATTTCTTTAAAAAAAACATACAGAAATTAAACAATTCAAGGATTCCTTGAAATACATAGCCTATGGGCACAGAATGGAATTGTTTGTTTTGGTATTATTTATTTGGGAAATAATTTATGCACACTAACCAGAATGCAAGTGTGCATGTAATGGTAAGGTCACTTTATTGAAGGCTACAGGTGTGCCTTTGGCAACTCGATGTCCACGAGCATCTTAGCACAGAGCTCTTCATGCTGGCACCACTTTGCAAATATTTGTTGAATCAATGGACAGGGAGAAATGCCAAATTCGGTAGAGTTGAAAGGAATCCCGAGAGGTCAGACTGTGCTTCTGCCATCTGATCATAGATAGAAAACGAATGTTTTGATTGTTTGCAACAGAGTCTCACTCATTCTGTGGCACAGGTTAGTCTTGAACTCATGATTGCTGCCACTTCAGTCTCCCAAGTGCTGGAATCATATATGACAGGCTTTTTTTTGGGGGGGTGGGGTGGGATACTTTGTACATTTTGTACATGTTAGGCAAGCGGTATACTACTGAACTGTATCTCCAGACTGAGGCATTGGGAATGAGTTAGATGGACATAGTCATGTGGTAGGCCCCTTCTTCTTGGATTCTATTTTAATATGGAAACAAAAGAATACCCCAGCACATACCCACTCCCAATCCCCTGTCTCTTCCCTCTCTCTTTTCTTGAAGTGACTATGTTACTTTGGTTGGCCTAGCGCTCTTATCTCTTCCCTCTTCCCCTCTTCCTTTTCCTTCTCCTCTTCCTCCTTTTTGGTAGAACTCATGTAGTTCAGGCTGGTTTTAAACTCTCGAATCAGTTCTTAAACTTTTGCTGCAGTTGTCTTGACACACGGTGTCATACAGCTGTCCAGGTCAGTCTGGAACTATGTAGCCTAAACTGGTCTTGAACTCAGGGTGATCCTTCTGCCTCAGTCATTTGAGTTCTGGGATTACAGGTATGAGCTACCATGCTGGGTTAGGTCTTCATTCTTGAAGATCTATGGGATTAGAATCCACAAGCAAAGTTCTCAGCTTTCAGAGACCCTGACACAGCAACAATGGGGACACATGGCTTGTCAAGCACTTTGAGCAATCAGATCAGATGACAAGTAACTAACCCTTCAGGTAAGGCAATGACAGAAGAGTCAGTTGATACCAAGCCAAGAAGTTGAAAGAATGCTGCCTGACAATTTATATTCCTAAATTGGCAAACATATCTGATCAGACACAAAATCAGTCTCTTTCCCATCAAGTCAGGAAACAGTGAATTAAGCCGAAAGCTGTTCCTATTTTTAGTGGATGGGCAAAGTGGTAGATTCTGAAAATCCGAGCCATCAAGATGACAATGCTCCAGGGCTCAAGCATAGTTAGAGGGCTTCCAGAACTACAAGGTGTCAGGGACTAAACATAGAAAATGTGTAAGAAAATGATGGTTGGGAGTGGTTTTTTTTTAATCAATAGTGGCAATCTTTCCAGTTTAATAGTAATAATTCATTGAGCTACAAGTTGGTCCAAGTCTGATTCAGCAGGGTTCAGATCTTGGGATTGCTTTCAGAGTGTTCACTGTCTATGAATATGCAATTTTATGGACATCTTTCTTCACACATTTTGATTTGTTAGTGAAGTGTAACAGTAACTGAATAACAATAAAATATATATGATGCCTCCTAACTGCATCCCATATGAAAAATTAAAACCACACTGCGATATAATGTGTTGAGATAGGACATTGATTTGTTCAGCAAGGATGGTCAAATAATTTATGTTTTACTTACTTAATATCTCATTATTATTGGCAACCGCTTCCTGACCTAGCCTTGTTTAAAAATAACTTTTCTATTTTAAAAGTAACACACACAGCAGCAAACTTGGAAAACAAAGAAAAAAGTCAAGGGAAACAGGTCAATAAGTCAATTTAAATCTTGTCACACGGAGACAGCGACCATTATGCTTGGCAAAGCCCTTTGCTGTTTTTTCCATGTGTGTGTCTCTTATGTTGCTTGATTTAAAAAGTGTAGCACATTTTGCTTGCAACTTTGTGTAAGTTTTTCTCACCTAGTGGAATGTGGGGCAGTTGGCCCACATCAACAAAGAGTCTAGATAACATCTGAGTAACATCAAAGTGTGTCGTTCTGAAGCTCCTGAATCCTGCCTTGCTGTGGTCCAGTGGAAATGCAGCCCCTTCAGCACTGGCTTCATCAAGATCCAAAGCCATTCTTTGCATTCTCAGTGGAGGGTCCTCCTCTGAGGAATGTGAAGCTGATGATGCCAAGTGTATCCTTGACCTTTTGGGCAGGATGCAGAGAGCTTCTATTTTCTCAGGCTTCATCCTGATAAGGGTGATCAAACAGTGAGATTCAAGATTTATTACTCAGGAATCTAGTTTATTTGCAGTTGTCCATGCTTTTATTCATGTGTTGATCCTTTTATCCGTTTGCTGTCTTATTTTAGAAACTCACCACATGAAACTTTATCTACTAACAAAACTCCAAAGACTTCAGGTCGTGCCCATTTTGCAAATCATTTTGGCTGATTTATCAATTGTTATGCTATGTTTTATGCTATGCAATGAAGAGGAATATCTCAGATTTGTTTGCCACCTTATTTATGCAAATATTATCACTTATCTAGCTGTTTCAAAAGTAAGTAAAACATTTATTTAAAATTTGATTTCTGTTTTTTTTATTTATACGTTTTAGTAAAGACCCAGTTTTCTTTTATTCTTTGTTTAAAACAAATTTTTTTTTCCTGAAATGAGTCAGTTTTTTTTAAAATTCCTGAATCTATTAGACTCTGATTTCTTGGCATCTTGGTAGATTTTATAGTCTAGACTTTAATGAATCTTAGAACCTTATGATAATTGAAAATGATACATTATTTCTAAACCATGGCATAAAAATAACAACAATCTTCATAACAATAACTGGTTCATACATTCACCATACTTTCTATATTTTATTAATTTCTCAAAACAAGCTGAACAAAATAGGTACCATTGTGACTCCAAGAGAGAACTGTTTTATTTTATTTTTTCCCTCTGAGATACAACTTCACTTTGTAGCAATGGCCTGGAACTTGCTCTATAGCTGATTTGGACCTCAAACTTGTGACCCACTTAGCTTCCAGAGTGATGGGTTGACAAATATACCCAGCATAAGTCAGATGCATCTTCTGCAATCTCCACTTGGGTTCTGAGGTTCTAGTTCACCTCTCTTGATGATCTTTGGGTTAAGAGTTGTTTTTACATTTTTAAATAGGGGAGGGGCTAAAAGACATATATGCAACATAAATTTTCATATTATAAATAAAGCCTTCTGGAAACACAGTGCTGTTGACTTGCTGGCTCATCGTCTGTATTTGCTTTCATGTTGGAATAGTCTGATAGTTATGACATATGTTGTATGGCATCAAAGTTTAAAACATAGGAAGTTTGTTGATCCCTTAGAGAATAAGAGTCACTAGGGATAGAAGATACAAAGCACAGTATACTACAGCACTTACACACGTAGATGTGGAGATGTGTCAATTTACCATACCTCTTGGGGCCTCCAGGTCCAGTCAACCCAAATGATGCCCATGTGGTCAGAGACACACTGCCCATTTGAAGTGAAATTTATGAGCCAATAAAAGCAATGATTATTTCGGGATAATATGTTGCACAGTTATAAATAATCAAAATATCTCAGCGCCACATGAAAAAGTAGCTATTGGCATCCAAATATTGAAACAAGGAAATGGAGGCTCTAAAAAATTGTATAATTCAACCAAGTTTACGTAGCTAACATATTGGGAACTGCCATTGTAACCCAGGGTCCTTTGATTCCTAAGCTTTCTTTACGGCACAATCCCAACATATTCAGCCTTCTTGTTACCCCTACATATCACAGATCTATGACAGTCTTCATTGATTCAATAAATGCTATTGACAGTTCTTTCCACGTGTAAATGGCCCATTCAGCTTTGTGGAAAGGTAAGCTTAAATGATATGGAAAACTTAACTCTCTGCTTAGCTATGAGGACCAAGGGTAATTATGTGATGTAATGCAATTATGTATGAGATAGCAAACATGATAAATCCAAATGAAATACATTTACATTGAAGCTGGTGGCCTTCTGAGACCAAGTCTAGACACTTTTAGAAAAGGTTCTACACTAAATATTACAGGTTTCAAACTTTAAAAATAAGCCAGCAGCCAAGCCTAGTTGAAGAGACAACTAGGAAACTCTTTTCACCTACCCACAACTTAGCAACACATTGGTTTTTAAAAGATTTTTCAAGTTACTTATCTTCTTCCAAGCTTAAAACATATATAAATGCAGCTGGAGGGGAATTGCACAGCTGTAAACCATTAACATTGACTAGCAATCGACAGCAGCAAGCAGAAACCCAGAAACAGTGGTTTGGATAGTAGGGTACAGAATGTGAAAAACGCATTCAATAATGGTCCAAGCTGATTCTCGAGTTTTCTTGATGTCGTCGGCAATAATGAGTCCTCAGTGAAGAAAAGAAGCTGTTAGAGGGAATAGAAGGAAAAGGACAGAGCAACTCTGGTTCCAATGACTTCTTTTTAGTTAAGGGTTACTTTCTACTCTACTTAAATACTGGCTTCTTTTTTTAATCTTTATTAGCATATATTAATTATATATCATAATGGGCTTCATTATGATATTTTTGAATATAATATATTTTGATCCCACAAACTATCCCCTCTTAATCTTCCTTTCCTTTATTGCTTTGTCCAAGCAAACAACTCCAACAGGTTCCTCTGCTAACCCAAGGGCAGTTCCTCCCAGGGCAACAAGTAGGCTGAAGGCAGACATATTTTTCTCCTATTGTTCCTGCGACTCAATCTCCCCAGTCTTATTCAATCCCAGCTCTGTAGCTGGGAAATTGCTGTAGTCTCCCTTTCCTCTCTGACCCCATTCCCAGTGGATCACAAAGACCTTCCCCTTCAACCTTTCTTCCCCAAACTCATTTCAGTTACCTAGCCTCCAACACCAGCAGGTAGGTATTCCTTGTGAACTCACCAGCTGAACAGGCTAGGAAAGCAGGCAACATACAACCAACCATCACACTCAACCAAAAATCCAGAGAGGTAACAGAAACCAAGAAACAGAACACCTATCCAACAAAGACAAATCCAGATTCAGAAATCAGCACCTAGATTTATAATCATCTCAGACCCAGATGCCAAGATGCCAAAGTAAAAAAATCAACAAAAGCCAGGGAACTTGTCTCCATTAGAGCCCAACTCTCTAACTACAGCAGGCCCTGAATATTCCAATGTAGTTGAAACACAAGAAAAAGATCTTAAGAATCTTATGACCATGATAGAGATCCTTAAAGAAGAAATGAATAAACCCCTTAATGAAACACAGGAAAATACAAATTGATAATTGGAAGAAATAGATAAATTTCTTTTTAAAAAGCCAAGAAAAAAAACCAAACAGTTGAAGGAAATGAATAAGACCTGGATGTTCAAGACCTAAAAATAGAAATAGAAGTAATAAAGAAAACTCAAGCTGAAGGAATTCTGGAAATGAGAAATTAAGGAATTTGAACAGGAACAACAGAGGTAAGCCTCACCAAAAGAACGAAAGAGATAGAACAGAGATACTCAGCCATTGAAGGTACGATAGAAGAAATGGTTACATCAATCAAAAAGAATATTAAATCTAAAATACTCTTGAAATAAAACATCCAGGAAATCAGAGACAATATGAAAAGACCAAACCTAAGAATAATAGATATAGAGGAGGGAGAAAAAAACCCAGGCCAAAGACCCAGAAAATATTTTCAAGATAATCATAGAAGAAAAGTTTTCTAAACTAAAGAAGGAGATGCTTATAAAAGTACAAGAAGCTTATAGAAGACCAAATAGATTGGATCAGGAGAGAATGTCACCTTGTCACCTTGCCAAACAATAATCAAAACACTAAATATACCGAACAAAGAAAGAATATTAAAAAGCTTCAAGGGGAAAAGACCAAGTAACATATAAAGGCAGACCTGGTAGAAATACACCTGACTTCTTTTTTTTTTTTTATATTCTTTTTTTTTTTTTTTTGGATGATTTATTTACATTTCCTATGTTGTCCCATCCCCCACCACCCCCTCGGAACCCCCAATCCCCTCGCCCCTCCTCCTTCTTCTCTGTGAATGTAACCTCTATCTACCCCCCCACTCCCACCACCCCACCCGCAAAATTCTCACCCCCAGGGGCATCCAGCCGTCATGAGGTCAAGGTTCTCTTCTTCCACCTATGCCCAGCAGGGCCCTCCACTTTTACATATTCAGCTGAAGCCCTGGATCCCCCCCTAAGTGCTCCCAGGCTGGTGGTTTAGACCCTGGGAGCTGTGGTTGGTTGGTATTGTTGCTCTCAAATCCTTTCAGCTCCTTCAGTCTTCACTCTAACTCCTCTATTGAGAACCCCATGATCAGTTCAATAGCTAGTTGTGAGCATCTGCCTCTGAATATGTCTGACTCTTGAAGGCCTCTGAGGAGATATCCATATCAGGCTCTTATCAGCATGCACTTCCTGTCTTCCACATCAGCATCTACCTTTGGTGATTGCACATGGGATAGATACTCAGGTGGAGTGGTCTTGAGACGGCCCCTCCTTCAGTTTCTGTCCCACACTTTGTCTCCATATTTGCTCCCTTGAGTATTTTGTTGCTCCTTCTAAGAAGGACCGAATCACCCTCACTTGGTCTTCCTTCTTTATGGGCTTCATGTGGCCTGTGAGTTGCATCTTGGGCATTTCAAGGTTCTAGGCTAATATCCAATAATCAGTGAGTGAATACCATGTGTGTTCTTTTGTGATTGGCTTACCTCACTCAGGATGATGATTTCTAGTTCCATCCATTTACCTAGGAACCTCTCGAATTCATTGTTTTTAATAGCTGAGTAATACTCCATTGTGTAAATATACCACATTTTTTGAATCCATTCCTCAGTTGAAGGACATCTGGGTTCTTTCCAGCTCCTGGCTATTATAAATAAGGCTGCTATGAACATAGTTGAGCATATGTCCTTGTTATATGTTCGAGCATCTTCTGGGTATATGCCTAGGAGTGGTATAGCTGGATCCTTGGGTAATGCTATGTCCAATTTTCTGAGGAACCGCCAGACTGATTTCCAAAGTGGTTGCACCATCTTGCAGTCCCACCAACAATGGAGGAGTGTTCCTCTTTCTCCACACCCTCGCCAGCATCTACTATCACCTGAGTTTTTAATCTTAGCCATTCTGACTGGTGTGAGATGGAATCTCAGGGTTGTTTTGATTTGCATTTCCCTGACGACTAAGGATGCTGAACATTTCTTTAGATGCTTCTCGGCCATTCGAGTTTCTTCCGTTGAAAATTCTTTGTTAAGCTCTATACCCCATTTTTTAATAGGGTAATACACCTGACTTCTTAATGGACATTCTAAAAGCCAGAGGGCCTGGATAGATGTGGCACAAATTCTAAGAGACCACAACCCAGACTACTGTACCCATTAAAATTTCTATTACCATAAATGGAAAAAATAAGTTATTCCATGATAAAGTCCAATTTAAACAATATTTATCTACAAATCCAGACCTACAAGAGGCGCTAGAAGGAAAACTACAACCTAAGAAGGGTAACTACACACAGGAGATAAATAATATGACACCAGCAAAATCAAAAGAAGGGTAGTGTATACACACACTACCACACACCACCACCACCACCAACAACAAAATAATAGGTATCAACAATCGTTGGTCACCAATATCTCTCAATATCAATGGTCTCAATTCCCCAATAAAAAGACACAGACTAACAGAGTGGATGCAAAAACCAGGATCTATCCATCTGTTTTATACAAGAAACACACTTGTACATTAAAGATAGACATTACCTTAGGGCAAAGGGTTGGAAAAAGATATTCCAAGCAAATGGACCTAAGAAACAAGATGGTATAGCTACTTTAATATTTCCTAAAATAGACTTCAAACCAAAGCTAATCAAAAGAGATAGGGAAGGAAGGACAATAGATACTTATCAAAAGAAAACTCTACCAAGATGACATTTGAATTTTTAATATTTGTTCCGAACACAAGTGTACCCAAGTTTGTACAAACTACAAAAATATAGTAGAAATACTGCTACAGCTTAAATCACTGTTGTTACTCACATATTGCTAGTGGGAGACTTCAATACCCTACTCTCACCAATGGACAGATCATTCAGACAAAAACTAAACAGAGAAATACTGGAGCTAATAGAAATTATAAACCAATGGACCCAAACAGATATATACAGAAGATTTCACCCAAACACAAAATACCATACTTTCTTCTTGCACCTCATGGAACTGTCTTCAAAATTGGCTATATACTCAGACACAAAACAAGTATCAACAGACACAAGAAAATTGAAATAACTCCCTGCATCCTATCAAACCACCATGGATTAAAGCTGAACATCACCAACAACAGAACGCTTACAGACTCATGGGAACTGAACAACTCTCTACTAAATAAAAAATGGATAAGAAATACAGAAATTAAACACTTTTTAGAATTTAATGAAAATGAATACATAGTATACTTAAACTCTGTTAGTGGTACTAAGAGGAAGGTTCATAACACTAAAAAAAAAAAAAAATTGGAGAGGTCTCATACTAGTAATTTAACAGCATACCTTAAAAGCTTCTGAACAATGGTTCTTAACTTGTGGGTCATGATCCCCTTGGGAGTCAACTAAAATTTTCACAGGGATCTCATATCAGATATCTTGATTCATAAAAGTAGCAAAACTACAGTTACAAAGTAGCAATAAAAATAATTTTATCATTGGTGGGCCACCAAAACACGAGGAACTGTATTAAAAAGTTACAGCATGAGTAAGGTTAAGAACCACTGCCTTAGAACAAAAAGAAGTGCACACACCCAAAAGGAGTAGAGGGCAAGAAATAATCAAACTGAGGTTCAAGATCAATAAAATAGAAGCGAACAGAATAATACAAAGGATCAATGAAACAAAGAGTTGGTTCTTTAAAAAAAAATTAACAAAATAGAAAAATGCTTATCCAAAGAGAGAGAATAAACAAATTAGTAAAATCAGAAATGAAAAGAGGAACATAACAACAGATACCGAGGAGATTCAAAGATTCATAAAGACATATTTTAAAATCTGTAGTTCATCAAATTGGAAAATCTAAAAGAAATGGATATTTTCTCAAGAGCTACCACTGACCAAAATTAAATCAAGATCAGATAAACAAATAAATAGACCTATAACCCCTAGTGAAATAGAATAATCATGAAAAGTCTCCCAACCAAAAGAATTCTACCAGACTTTCAAAAAAAGAGTTAATGCCAATATTCCTCAAATTATTCCACAAAATAGGAACTGAAGGAACATTGCCAAATTTATTTTATGAGGCCACAGTTTCTCTAATATCCAAAGCACATAAAGACTCAAAGAACAAGGATTACAGATCACTTTCCTTTATTAAGGTAGATGCAAAAATACTCAATAAAATACTTGCAAATTGAATCCAAGAACACATCAAAAACATCATTTGCCATCATCAAGTAGGCTTCGTCCCAGGGATGCAGGGATGGTTCAATGTGTGAAAGTCAATAAATGTAATTCACCCTATAAACAAATTGAAAGATAAAAGGCACACGATTATTTCATTGTATGCAGGAAGGCCTTTGATAAAAATCCTTCATGATAGAATGCCTTGGAGGGATTAGACTATAGGGATATAACTAAACATATAGGCAATTTGCAGCAAGCCTATAGCCAATGTTAAATTAAATGGAGAACTCAAATCAATTACTAAAATCAGAAAAAAGACAAGGTTTTTCCACTCTTTCCATATTTACTGCACTTGAGGTTTTAGCTAGAGCAATAAGACAACTGAAGGAAATCAAGGAAATATCAATTGGTGAAAAGGAAGTCAAACTATCAATATTTGCAGAAAATATGTGACCCTAAAAATTTCATTAGAGAACTCCTACAGCTGATAAACACTTTCAGCAGAGTGGCTAGATACAAGGTTAACTAAAAAAAGTAATCAGTAGTCCTCCTATATACAGATGACACATCAACTGAGAAAGAAATTAGGGAAACAAAATATTTCACAATAGCCCCAAATAATATAAAATATCTTGGGATAAATCTAATTAAGCAAGTGGGAGACCTGTATGATAAAAAATTTTAGACCTTGAAGAAAGAAACTGAAGAAGGTATCAGGAGGATGGAAAAATCTTCCATGCTTATGGATTGGTAGGATTAACAGTGAAACTGGCTGGCCTACCAAAAGCAATCAACAGATTCAATGTAATCCCTATCAAAATGCCAACTCAATTATATACGAACCTGAATGGATTATTCTCAATTTCATATGAAAAAAAAACAAAAAACCTAGGACAGCTAAAAACAATGCTGAACAATAAAAGAACTGCTAGAAGTCTCACCATTTCCAGATTTCAAGTTGTACTACAGAGCTTTAGCAATAAAAACCACATGATAATGGTATAGAAACAGATACGTTGATCAACAGAATAGAAATGAAGACCCAAACATAAATCCACTCATATATGAATTGTAGGGAAAGGTGTTGCTTTCCTAATTAGTTCTTGATTTGATCAATAAAGAAGGCAGAAGCTAATTACCGGGCAAAAGAAAAATGGGACTTCTGAGTCCCATGAGGAGGAAGAGCAGATGCAGAGAGAGAAAGAGAGTGCTTCAGGCCAGGCTTTGGAGCCCTGCACTGGGAGGAGAAGAAAGCAGCAGCAGTCTTGTGAGGCCTTCGGGCACCTAGAGCCTGCAGCATCTGCCTTGGGCAAGGGCTGAGGAAGTTGGTGAGAACTAGTTGATAGCTGATAAGATTAAGCTCAGCAATTGTATTATCTGGCTATTTTTATTGTTGAGAATAGTTTCGCTATCCTAGGTGTTTTGTTACTTCAAGTGAATTTGCAAATTGCTCTTTCTATCTCTATGAAGAATTGAGTTGGAATTTTGATGGGGATTGCATTGAATCTGTATATTGCTTTCATTAAGATGCCATTTTTACTATATTAATCCTGCCAATCCTTGAGCACGGGAGATCTTTCCATCTTCTGAGATCTCCCATTTCTTTCTTCAGAGACTTGAAATTCTTGTCATGCAGATGTTTCACTTGCTTAGTTAGATTCACATCAAGGTATTTTATATTATTTGTGACTATTGTCACTAATTTCTTTCTCAGCCTGTTTATCCTTTGAGTAGATGAAGGCTACTGATTTGTTTGAATTAATTTTTATATCCAGCCACTTTGCTGAAGTTGTTTATCAGGTTTAGGAGTTCTCTGGTGGAAGTTTTGGAGTCACTTAAATATACTATCATATCATCTGCAAATAGTGATATTTTAACTTCTTCCTTTCCTATTTGTATCCCTTTGACTTCTTTTTGTTGTCTAATTGCTCTGGCTAGGACTTCCAGTGCTACATTGAATAGGTAGGGGGAGAGTGGGCAGCCTTGTCTAGTCCCTGATCTTAGTGGGATTGCTTCAAGTTTCTCTCCATTTAGTTTGATGTTGGCTACTGGTTTGCTGTAAATTGCTTTTACTATGTTTAGGTAGGGGCCTTGAATTCCTGATCTTTCCAAGACTTTTATCATGAAGGGGTGTTGAATTTTGTGAAATGCTTTCTCAGCATCTAGTGAGATGATCATGTGTTTTTTTTCTTTGAGTTTGTTTATATAGTGGATTACATTGATGGATTAGCATATATTGAACCATACCTGCATTACTGGGATAAAGCCTACTTGATCATGATGGATGATTGTTTTGATGTGTTCTTGGATTCAGTTTGCGACAATTATATTGAGTACTTTTGCATCGATGTTCATAAGGAAGATTGGCCTGAAGTTCTCTTTCTTTGTTGTGTTTTTGTGTGGTTTAAGTATGAGCGTAATTGTGGCCTATAGAATAAATTGGGTAGTGTTCCTTCTGTTTCTATTTTGTGGAATAGTTTAAAGAGAATTGGTATTAGGTCTTCCTTGAAATAATAAAACTGTCTAATGTTTCCATCTGAGGAGCAAATGTGGGCAGAGAAAGAGGGAAGCTTGGGCAATAGCTGGCAGCTTGGCAATGCTAGCAGAGAGGGGCTGATGGAGTGTGGACAGCAGCTCCTGGATTTCTGGAGTTGGGAGATGGTTGAGATCAAGTTGGAGCAAGGAGAATCTTGAGAGGTCAGAGAGCAGGTTGTGACACCAGGCATGGAGGCAGCATGTTTTTAAAATTACACATAATAAAATTATCTAATGAACATTAGTTTTTTTTTTAATGGGGAAACCAGAAACATACACTGGGAAAAAAGGCAGCTTCTTTAACAAATGGGGCTGGTCAAACTGGATGTTGATATTTGGAAAAATGCAAATAGATCATATCTATCACCCTGAACACGTAAATAAAAATAAAATAAAATAAAATAAAATAAAATAAAATAAAATAAAATAAAATGAGGTTCATTGAATGAACCTTTATAGAAGAAAAAGTAGGGAATAGCCTTGAACACATTGGCACAGAAGACAACTTCATAAACAGAAAACTGATAGTGCAGGCACTAAGATCAACAATGAATAAATGGGATCTCATGAAACTGAAAAAAGGCAAAGTAAGGCAAAGGACAAAGCAGCAGCCTATAGAATGGGAAAGATTCTTCATCTTACACCTGTCAGAATGGGTAAGATCAGTAACATAAGTAATAGCTCATGCTGGCGAGGATGTGGAGCAAGGGGAGCACTCCTCCATTGTTGGTGGAATGCAAACTTACCTAGCCACTATGGAAATCAGTGTGGTGGTTCCTCAGAAAGCTAGGAATCAATTTACCTCAAGACTCAGCTATATCACTCTTGGCATATGCTCAAAGGACATTCCATCCTACCACAAGGACATTTGCTTAGCCATGCTCATTGCAGTTTTATTCATAATAGAAACTTGAAACAACATAAATTGTCTGTCAATAGAAGAATGGATAAAGAAAATGTTGTAAATTTATACAATGGAGTGTTCTTTTGTTGTTTAACAAAATGACATCATGAAATTTGCAGACAAATGGACAGAACTAGAAAAAAATCATCCTGAGTGAGTTAACCCAGACCCTGAAAGGCAAATATGGTGTTTGTTCATCTATATTAGCCATGGAGTAAATGATAACCAAGCCATAGTTTGTAGACCCATAGAGGCTAGATAAAGAGAAAGGTTCTATGGGGGTTGCAGGGATCTCCCTGGGTGGAGAAAATAGTTTTTATGGACAGACTGGGAGAGGATGGGGGCAGAGTAGGGAGTATCTGGAGAGATGGCTGGAATTGGGGGTGGCATTTGGGGGGTGTTGTGGACACCTAGTGCAGTGGAACCTATGAAGGTGATTCTAACGGGACTGTTAGAAATGGAGGATACTGAGTCTCAACCGGCCACTTCTTATAGTCAGGCACGGCTTCCGGTGGTGGGACTAGGGTTCTTTCAATTGAGTTATTAGCCAAGGGGATCCCGTGGAAGTCCCCAAACAAACCAGTTTGTTGCTAAGACAAATGGCTACTGTACAAATCTGCAGCAGGGTCTCATTGCTGAGAATAACACCCAGATAACTCACTGAATATGGACAAGATGAGTTGGTGCCTATATGGAGACCTTGCATTCTAGTCTTTTTGGTGTGGGAAGGTACTCTGCAAGCCACCAAAAGAGAAATGTGGAAAGCCACACCAAAGCCACAAATCCTTTGACCTACAATCTGTCCTGCTTGCAAAATATGCTAGAGAAATGTTGGCCTAGAACATGTGGGAAAAGGCAACCAATGTCTGATTTGATTGAAAGCACATTCCATGAGAAGGAAGCCACACCCAACGCTGCTTGGGTAACCAGGAACTAGAGACTAGAGAGCCCAGAGATATAAGGTAAAACCACACACTACTGGTCTAAAAAAAAAAAAAATTAATAAAATGATTCCTAAAGGTATTCAGCTATAGTCCTAGATCAGTGCCTTATCCGGTCATCATCAGAGAGGCTTTATCCTGCAGCAGATAGGAACAGATGCAGAGAACCACAGCCAGACATTATTTGGAATGTTTAAATGGGAAGTCTCCATCAAATCTCTCTCCAGTCAGAGCTCAGAGAATACTGATGAAGAGGAGGAGGAGGAAGGAGGACACCAGGAGAGTAAGACTCTTTGAATCAACTAAGCAAGACACATATGAACTCACAGAGACTGAAGCAGCAAGCACATGGGTCTGCACCAGGTCCTCTGTGTATATATTACAGCTGTTATCTTAATATATTTTACTGAACTCCTGACTATAAGAATGAATGAGTCTATGGGTCTCTGATTCTTGTGTATTCTTTTGGGACTCTTTCCTTCCTGTTGAGTTGCTAGGTCCAACTTTAATATGATAGCTTTTGCCTCATCTTATATTTTATTTTGCTATGTTTGGTTGTTATCTCTTAGAAGCCTGTTTTATTTATTATTTATTTTTTTATGAGAGGCAGAAAAGGAAGTAGATCTGGAGGACGGGGAGGATCTGGGAGAATTAGAAGGAGCAGAAACTACAACCAGGATATATTGAATTAGAAAAGCATCTATTTTCAATAAAAGGGAAAAAGGAAGAAAAAATAGATAAGCCAAATGTTGTGGCATATGACTTTAACTCCAGCACTCAGAAGGCAGAGGAAGGTGGATCTCTGAGTTTGAGGTCAGCCTGGCATACACAGTGAGTTCCAGGACATCCAGAACTACATAGTAACACCCTGTTAAACAGACAAATAAAAAAAAAAAGCCAATATACAGAACCCAAATTTTTCAATATGAAATACAAAGAAGAATGTAATCAGTACATTTGTGCTGTGCTTTCTATTTATTTTTGATGGCTTGGAGAGAGAGAAAGAGAGAGAGAGAGAGAGAGAGAGAGAGAGAGAGAGAGAGGAGCACATTGGAAAAAAGTAAAGTTAAAGTAAAGATGGAATTGAAAAACTAAACAGAATAATCAGAAAATTTAAGATCAAGGAAAACATAGAATATCAGGACTTGAAAATACTGTAGAGAAATTGAACCATTCATGCAAAGAACATTTTTTTTAAAATCACTTGTGAGAATATGCAGGAACATTGAGCACCATGAAAAACAAAATAAAACAAAACGACAATAACAAAATCACCAAACAAAAATAAACCCCAAATCTACAAATTGTAGGCACAGAAGAAGAATCCATGATCAATGTCATAGACCAGATCTTCAACAGGATCATAGAAAAAAAATATGACCAAATTAAGGAAGGCATACCTATATAGATACAAGAAGCACAGAGAACACTGAACAGATAGGGGCAGAAAAGAAACTCTCCGCTGTATATTGTAGATAGAACACTAAAGATACAGAATAAAGACAGGGTATTGAAAGCTGCAAGAGAAAAATCACGAGTCACATATAAAGGTCTCCCCATCAGAATGACAATTGACTGCTCAGTGAAAATTTAAAAAGCCAAGACAACTTGGAGAAATGTACTCCAGGCTCTAGGTGATAACAGATGTAGCCCAGATGACTTTGCAAAGCAAAACTGTCTGCTGTAGTTGAAGGTGAAAGAAAAATTTTCCATGATATGAATAGGATGAAGGAATTCATGTCTACAATGCCAGCCCTATAGACAATGGTAGAGGCAATACTTTGGGCTGAAGAGATAAACAAACACAGCACAAAGGCTACAGAAAGAAAACAACTGAAACTGTAATTACTGAAATATTTACCCTTATACTCATGTATAAATATAGGCCACACCTCCTAATAAAATAAACATTCTTTTGCAACACTTTGCCAACATTTGCCATTACACAAAACCACAACTGATAAAATGTGGAGAATCTGTGACTGTGTGTGTGTGGTTGGTGTTCAGTCCCAACTGATCTAGCTATAATCCAATTTCTTCACCTAAGACAGAGGGAACACTGCAGAAGAGGGAGCAGAAAGTTTGTAAAAAGCCAGAGGAACAGAAAGTTTGCTGTGAGATCATTGCGTTCTAGAAATGTCAGAGAACTTACATCCAAGATATCTCATCAACATGGATGCCTAAACATGGGCAAAGTTCATGAGTTCTAGACAAGGAACTGCAGGAATGCTGAGCATAGAAGAAATAGTCCTCCCCAGAGAAGAAATAGTCCTCCCCAGAGAAGAGCCTCCCAATTGGTAATCCAGTACCAAGTGGTTAGCCCCCAAATTACACACATACAAGGAACAATTATGTGAACTAAGCACCATATATTTATATATTTAGGTATGTATACACATATATATTTCACATATATATTATTATATTACAGCAATTAAGGAACTAGAGGATGTGAATTTCACAGAAAACAAAAAGGTACAATGGGAAGGGTGGAGGGAGAAAGGGGAAGGCGGAAATGACATAATTATATTTTAATTTCCAAAATAAAAGTAAAAATGATACTCAACAAAAAGTCCTTTAATAAAACTTAACACACACACACTCACACACAGAGACACACAGACACACTAGGTTATTTCAGTAACTCCCCATCTTGATTAGATAGGTCATCTGGACAAAAAACCCAACAGAATAGCACTGGATTTAAATGATGAACCCAACAGATACTTATAAAATATTTTATGCAAACACCGAAGAATATACAATGCACTAAACAGCTCATGAGGTTTCTCTGAAATAGACCACATACTGGGACACAAAACAAATCCTCAATAAATATATAAGAATTAAAATAACTCTCTTTTTTTTTTTTTTTTTTGGTTTTTCGAGACAGGGTTTCTCTGTATAGCCCTGGCTGTCCTGGAACTCACTCTGTAAACCAGGCTGGCCTCGAACTCAGAAATCCACCTGCCTCTGCCTCCCAAGTGCTGGGATTAAAGGCATGTGCCACCACTGCCCGGATAACTCTATTGTTCGAATTTGCTTTTTTTGTTGTTATGATAAACACCATGACCAATAGCAAACAAACCTATGTTCCATTATGTTTTCAAACCTAAAAGCAATGAACAAATTTCTAGGTTCACCTGAACCACTAAAATAAAATCAAGAAGAGATCAACAACTTAAACAGACCCTTAAAAAACAAGGAACTTGAGAAGTAATAAAAAGTCTTCCAACTTAAATATAAAATAAAATCCCCAGCCCCAGTGGATTCTGAACAGAATTCTACCAGATTTTCAAAAAGACCTGTGGCCAATAATTCTTATATTGGCACAATAAATAAATAAATAGATAAATAATATAGAAAGAAGGGAAAATAGAAACAGAAAGAGCACTTCCAAAAAGCCAGTATTACTCAAGTACAAAAGGCAGGTAAAAACTCACACACATAAGAGAAAATAGCAGGGCAAGATCCCTGATGAACACAGATGCAAAAATCCTCAATTAATTACTTGCAAATGAAATACAGGCACACACCAAGAAGATCATTCATCATAATTAAGTTGGCTTTATCTGGGACATTCAGAGAAGGATAAACCTTCACAATGTAATAAACCACATACACGGACTTACTTAAAGACTAAAAACAATGATCACTTCAATAGATGCAAAGAGGGAGGAAAGCTTTTGACAAAATGTAACATGACTTCATGGTAAAGGTCCTAGAGAAAGCAGGAACAGAGGGGACTTGGTCATAATGAAGGTTATAGGTGATGAACCACAGCCAGCGTCATCCTAAATGGAGAGCAATGGCATCAGGAATGACAGAGCTGTCTGCTGTCCCCACTCCCTTTCACTTCTGTGCTTGAAGCACGAGCTGGAGCAGCGAGGCAAGAGAAGGAAATCAGAGAGGAGCAAAATGGACAAGGAAGAATTCCACTGAAAAACTTTTAGAAATGATCAACACTTTCAGAGAAGTGGCAGGATAGAAAAGCAGTTTCCAGAATTTAGTAGCTTTTATACACCATCAAACACAGTGATCTACTCGTTCTAATAGAGATTGTGGACACACTCCCATTCAGAAATGCCTCAAAAAGGAGGAAAGAAAGAGAGAGAGAGAGAGAGAAAGAGAGAGAGAGAGAGAGAGAGAGAGGAAGAAAAAAGGAAAGAAAAGAAGAAAGGAAAGAAGGAAGAAAGGAAGGAAGAGAGAGAAAGAAAGGAAAGGAAGAAAAGAAGGAAAGAAGGAAAGGAGGGAGGGACATCAATTTAACTAAAGAAATAAAGGACCTTTACAATAAAAATTTAACATCTTTGAAGAAAAAGATTGAGGAAGACACTAGAAATAGAAAGATCTTCATGCTCAATTAACACTGTAAAGATGACCGAAGCAATTTACAGGTTAAATGCAATCTCAGTGAAAATCCTTGTAACATTCTTCACAGAAATACAGAAGAATCCTATATTCTCAAGGAACACAAAAAACTTCAGATAACTAAAGTAGCTGTGAGGGGAAAAAATGCTGAAAGATTACTGTACCTGATTCCAAGCTATATTACAGAGCTATAGTAACAAAACAGCATGGTCCTGGCAGAACACCAGGTCACTAGAACAAGCAGAAGGCCCAGACATGAGTACATGCAATGACAGCCATCTGATATGTGAGAAACATGCCAAACTACAAAATGCACACTGGAGGAAAGACAACATCCTCAATAAATGGTACTGGGAAAACTGATGTTCACAAGTAGAAGAATGAAGTTAGACCCACAGCTGGTTCTGTGCATAAAAGCCTCGGCTAGAGAGTGAGCTTCAAAGCAACCTGAGCTACAACGCATCCTCTCCACAGATCAAACAAGCAAGTAACATATCTGAAAGCTATAATAACGTTTTTATGAGTAGCTGCCTCTGGTTCGAGTTTAGTGAGAGGTGGAGGCAGCGCCTGTGTGCGGATTACCCACGGGAAGTCCTTGCTCTGTTTTACAAGTTCATCACACTGACTATGGCTCTTCTCAAGCATCTGTATGAGAAGGTCCAAATCAAGCTTTAAATAAAGTTAAAATTGTATCTTCTTAAAAAATTGAGTCAAGACACAATATGTGGTTAGGCATGGTGGTTTAGGCTTTTTTTCCACCAGTACTTGGAAAGCTGAGACAGGAGGATTGTTGTGGATTTGAGTCTAGGCTAGGTTAAAAAAATAAATTTTTTTAACCCAGAGCTACCTAATGAGACTCTATCTCAAACATGCATACACACAAATAAAAATATACAACTTGTATATGCTTTTTCTTTAAGGGCCTTTTTTGTTTTATTTGTTAGGGTTTTTTTGTTGTTGTTGTTTTCCTGTGGGGGAGTTGTTTGTACATATTCTAGGCTGGACTCAAACTCTTGATCTCTTCTCTCTCCTTCTCAAGAATTGAGATTGCAGGCATAAACCACCAGTCTTGTCAAAGACTGGCCTTTTTAAAACAACTTCATAGTAAGTGGGTCTCGTACATATATAAACACATTTTGATTTTATTTCTGTTGTTTTGTGAATAGAAACATCACTTCCCTCTAGTTCCAGTTCTTCAGATATGCTTGGCTGAGTCCTTACCTTCCCGGGGACTCAGCTTGTGTGGGGTTGGATCCTGAGGACCCCAACACATTTGTAACCAAACCAGTGAACCCCAGTGGGAGCCGAGATCTTTTTCTCTGGAGCGAGGGCCTCTCTCTTCCTTTGTTCTCAATATTTCCTGGCAACGTGTCCACAAGCACATGCTATCAACAGATGGTAACAGCATAATTGGGATTTTTATCATAACATATCCCCCCATGCTCCCATCAAGCACAGAGACGTATGGACTAGCCGGCTTTATCACAAGATTAAAAACACCTCTTTCAAACAGTCAGAGGCTCCAGTCCCTCCACTAGAGACTCAGTCATTCAGTCAGATGTGGTTTTCGATCATAAGTACTGAGCCCGCTTCAGGACTGTATCGGGTTCCCTTTCGGATCACTTGTTAGCATTAGAGCGATCAGCATGGCAGAGCAGAATTTATCCTGTAAATGGAGGCATCTAGCTGTGCCGCAGAGCTGAAGCCTCTCGCGTTGGCAGAGAGCTCTGAACTTTGTACAGACAACTGTGTCTCCAAACCCACACAGATGAAAAGGTATCCTTTGCTTAACCCCATAGTTATGTGCTGAGCAAGTCAAAAGGCAAGCAGCATCAAATATGGAAAAGAACGTATCCAAGGAAGCTAAGAGGATTAGTGTTTATATTCTGTTCTTCATGTTTGAACTTACAGTGTTCCTTCTCAGTATAATACCAAGATTACTCGGGCATGCCTTGTGAACATGCACATAATTTGCATATTTTGGGAAATTCAAACATATTCCTTCATAATTTATGGGTCTCTGAAGAAGGACTGACTACAACACTTGTAAGGCTTTGCCTTAACGAGGTATGCATCATCTGAAGAAGTTGAGAGGCTTAGTTCAGAGTGTCTGCTGGATAGGAGTGCTGCACATTACACACAGAACGATTAAAATCCCAGAAGTATTCATTTAGCAAAAGTCTGAGTCCTGTAATCAATAAGATTTATATTTGGCCGTTAGTAGGGAAGCAAAAGATGTTCCTTGGAAAGCTTGAATTTAATATGGCAGTGCTTTCAGTGTGAGGAACAGCTGGCTTGGGTGCTTTTGCCCTTTGCAGAGAGAAATTACAGATAAGCAAATGGCAGCCTCTCATAGTTCTGGTGGCCCTCAGTTCTGAAAACTAACAAACTAGGTTTCCAAACCTAGAGATACAAATTTGACACATTGAGAGCTAGAGTCTTATGGCTACAAACTTTCAAGGCTGGAGACTTACTGCACAGGGCCTAGAGTGCCAACGCCCAGTATATCGCTCCATCCTCAGCTCTTTCTCTCTGGTTGGTTTTCTGGAATGTTTCTGATGAATGGAAATCTCAGTCCTCAGTAGTCTTCATTTGTATCTTTAGTCCCCCCCCCCATGTGTGTGTGTGTATATATGTCTGTGTATGTGGTGTGCATTCCTGCTCTCCTGCACCTATGCCTGGGCATGCCAAGACCAAAGGTTGATCTAGTATCTTCCTCTGTCATTCTCCAACTGGTCATTGAGAAAAGGTTTCTCTTAGTGAACCTAGAACTCAGCATTTTTGACAGATCCGTTGGCTTATGACTTCTGGGTGTCTTCCTGCCTTTGTTTCTCTCCTCCAGCATGCCCCAACTTCCAAGATCCTGATCAGGTCTCCTTACACTTGTGCAGCAAGCACTTTGTCCACTAAACCATCTCCCGGCTCTGCTTAGTATGTGTTTGTGTGTGTGTGTGTGTGTGTGTGTGTGTGTGTGTGTGTATTAGATTCTTAATAAGTAGATCACACTGACACACTGGTTTGGAATGCTGATCTTCTTGCCTGTGTCTTAAAAGCTGCGATTACAGGTGAAAGCCACGATTCTTCCTTGTTGTTCTCTGAACTCTTAGCTATCCCCTGAACCCATTGTTTCTACCCAAACTTTGAATATCAGGGTCCTCAGCTCCCGATGATGCACTTGAATGTCTCAGCTACCTTCTAGCTGCTGTGTATGTTTCTACATATCCAGCCATCTCTGCCTATGATGGAGAATTCAGTTATTAACCCAAAAAGAGCAATTAGGGAGAAGTCTTCATGGGAGCAGTGGGAATTAGTGTACAGGAGAGAAGTCTCTTAGATGATCCCTCAAGCAATCTGCTTATATAGTCAGAGAAGGGCTGTGATATGACCAATCACAACCATGCATGCTTTGTTGCACCACTCACGAGCCTTACACACATGCCAGTCACGAGCATTTTTCTGAATCTCCTGTCCCATGAAAGAGCATCATTTTGAGCAGGGTCATCCAGAGGTAGCATGGCTTATCTTGCTTTTAGTGGAGTCTTCCAAAGCTGGTGTAAATTGCCTGCAACAGTCATGACTGGAACAAGATATTCTGGAGTCTGCCTTCTGCATCCCAGTTGTAGTTTTCCTGATAGCTGGAGCATAGTTTCTTCGAGGTGTCTGTCAAGGATTCCAAGAAGCTTGGATGCTGTGATGATAGTCCAGCTGGTCCTCAAGAGAAGATGCATCCTGATATGACAGCTTTTCACTCAGGACAGCTGGACCTAAGGCTCAAGTCAATCTAAAGGTTAAATTGTCTTGGCCTTCAACAGCTTACCTTATTCAAAGGAAAAGTAAACACTGGCAGGTGCTTGCAGTAGAGACTCATTATCAGAGCCATTATGATACCAACCCTGTAATCCTGGCATTTGGAGGTGGAGGCAGAAGGATGATGAATTCAATATCCTTCTCAGCTTTATCATGAGTTGCAGACCATCCTGGGCTACATGAGACCCTGTCACAAAATACCAAACAAACAAACACTAGGATAACTTTTTGTAAGATTCTAGGATGCTTTTGCCTTTTGTTTTTGCATCTGTTACAGACTATCTTCTTCTTAGTAAATTAACTTTGTTCTGTCAGAGGTCAGCTTGTTCACGGTGTTTTTTTTCTACTCTGCCCCACTGGTTCATGTCACTGTTCTTAGTCCAACACAATATTAGGTTGCCTATTGTGGTTTTATCAGAATTCTTAAAAAGTATCAGTCCTCTGGCCTTGTTCTTTATCACTAATTTGCTCTCACTAGGCTCCTCCGGAAGCTGAGTCAGAAAGATTGTAAGTTGAAAGTTTGAGCTACAGATTGGGTTCAAGGCCAGGCTGGGTAGCTAACTTAGTGAAACATTGACTCAGCACAGAAAGTAAAAACATCACTGGGGATGGAAACACTAGACCTACAGCAGGTAGTATGCTGGAGTGCAGGGTTCTGAGGGAACTCCCAGGAAAAGACCTAACACCTACCACTCAAAACACAAACCTGTATACATGCCATAACCCACACACACTAAGGTCATAGAAACCACAGGAGCCCCTTGTCCACTCCGTCACCACATGGCACCATGGAAAGCCTGCTAGGGCCAGAAGAATCTGAGAATGCCTCCTTTCTACCCAGTACAGCTCTGTGAACACTGTTCTTTTATTCTTTCAGTTTCGAGAATCTGTGACCCTAACAGTATCTCAACTTTCTCCTCCTAGCTACTTTACCCACTCTGAGTTTTTTCTCTTCAATTAATTCATCTTCTGTCCTGATCCTAATCTTCTTAACTAAAATCTTAGTATACTCCAGGCTATCTTAGTTACAGTTCTATTGTGATAAAACACCATAACCAAAGCAACTTATAAAAGAAAATGTTTAATTTGGCTTATGGTTTCAGAGGGCTACAGTCTATGATAGTAGAGTTAAGAAACATCTGAGCTCTGACCTTTCACAACCATGAGGGAGAGAGAGAAAGAGAGAGAGAGAGAGAGAGAAAGAGAGAGAGAGAGAGAGAGAGAGAGAGAGAGAGAGAGAGAGAGAACACTAGGAGCTGCATGAATCTTTTGAACCGTCAAAAGCCCACTCCTAATGACATACCTCCTCCAACAAGGCCACACCTTCTAGTTCTTGCCAAACAGTTATACCAACCAGAAACCATGTATTCAAATATATGAGCCTATGGGGACTATTCTCATTCAAAACCACCACGCTATCCTTCCTTATCTTTCGACAATTATAGAAGCCAAAAGGGCTATGTTGTTAATTGGCTCACACAAAGTAGTGGTAGTATAAAACAGTTGTGGTTGTTGTCACAGTTTTCTGTACTAGCTACTCAATATTGCCACATCCATGTCCCACTTGAACAAACGAATACACTTCAACTGAAAGAATATAGCAAGCAAGAAAATAACACCAATGCAATAACATAAGAATAACATAAGAAACATGAAAAACCAAGACAATATAATGTCTTCAAAATTTTTTAACCGTAGAGTTATGGTATCTAATGAGAATGAGTTATATAGAATTTCTGGCCAAGAACTCAAAATGACTTTTAATACAGTTGTATTCAAAGATGCAGGCAAAGAATTGAACAAAGTAAGGATGGTAATGGATGACATGAAACAGGAATTCAGTGAAGAGATAGAAATACTGAAGAAGAGGGATGAGATGAATCAGCTGTTAAGACTTGCTGCTCTTACAAAGGATCCAGGCTCTATTTCCAGTGCCCACAAGCAGGGGTAACTCCAGCTCTAGGGAATCCAACGCCCTCTTCTGGTCTTCACAGGTATGAGGCACAAAAGTAGAGCACAGACATGTGTATAGGCAAAACACCTCTATGTATAAAATAACATTTAAATTTAAAACAGAGTTGGTTCTTTGAAAAGATAAACCTTTAGTAAAACTAATGAAAAGAAAGAGGGAAAAGACCCAAATTATGCCCTCCGTGGTGCCTCGGTAGATAAAGGCATTTGCCATCAAGGCTGACTGATATGCATTCAATCCCCAGAGTCCATATGATGGAGAGAGACAACTGGCTCCCATAGGCTGTTCTCTGACCTCCACCCATGTCTAATGGCACTATCCCCATCCAATTAAAGAAATATAATCTTATCATGTTTAAAAGGCTTGCATTAATAAAAAACATAGACAAAAATCCCTTTAAAAGATACCAATGGAATTCATAAAATCATTAGGTCTTACCTTAAAGATGTATATATTCCACTAGCTCAGAAAACATGAAAGAGAGGGATACATTTCTAAATGTATGCAGGTGATTATAATTCAATCAAAGTGAGATAAACAATTTTTAAAAATCTGTAACAAACAGTGAAATCGAAGCATGAATTTAAAATATGCCAATTTTAAAAAGGTTCAGGCCCAGATGATTCACTGATGAATTTCACCCAGCCTTCAAAGAACTAACACTCAATGCACTATTGCATTATTGTTGCACTATTTCATAAGATGGAAAAAGAAGGAAGGTTACCAAAGTCTTTTTATGAAGCTTCTCTTGCTCTGATACCCAAACCAGACAAAGATACAGCAGCAAAATAGAAAATTACAGAGCAAATTCCCTGATGAACATGGACGTAAAAAAATGTTAACAAAATACTTTGAAACCAAACTTAAAAACGTATTTTAAAAAGGTATGCATTGTGTTCAAGTTGGCTTTGTTCTAATGATGCAAGGGCATTTCAGTGTACATAAATTAACACATGTTATAAACTACAAAAGGTCTGAAAGACAGAAATCACGTGATCATCATATTGACATGCACACACTCACACACACACACACACACACACACACAACTTTACAAAAGCTAACTTTCCTTTATGTTAAAAGTTCTTTAAAAGCAGAGAATAGAAAGGATACATCACAATATATTAAAGGATATGTATGATAAACTTATAGCCAATATCATACTACAGGAGAGAAAGCATTTCTCCTAAAATCAGGAAGAAGACAATGGTGTCCACAGGCTCTGTGCTTACTCAATCTGACACTGGAAGTCTTAGATGGAACAACAAGGCAAGAGAAGCTAATAAAAGGGATACAAATAAGAAAAGAAAAAGTTAAAGTATCTCCATTTGCAGATAATATGACTCTCTACAAAAGTGACCCTAAAGATTACTGGGAAACTCCTAGAACTGATGGATACTCTCAGCAAAGTGGCCAGATACAAAATTAACACAGGAAAATCTGGGTGTTGTGCCAAGGATGAGCATACTGCAAAAGAAACAAGAGAAACACTCCCATTCACCACAGCATTAAAAAAATAGTGAAAAAAATTTTAACCAAGGATATAGGAGGCTTCTATAAGTACAGCTTTGAAACATTGAAGAGAGATATTGATAAAGATAGAAAGACTTCCCACACACATGAAATGGTGGGGTAAATGCTATAAAAATACTCATTCTACCAAGTCAATGCAATATCAAAAAACAAAACAAAGCAAAAATCCCAGTAGCACGTTCACATAAAGGACCTCCGAATACCCAAAGCAATCCAAAGAAAACCAAGTACTGCAAAGGGCATCACCACACTTGATTTTAAGTTATACTAAGAGCTTTGTTAATTGATAACAACATGGTAGTGGCACAAAAACAGACACAGAGTAATGGAATAGATAGAGGACCCATATGCAAGGCCATGGAATGACAAAGACACTCAACAACAAACAAACAAGCAAACAAAACAAAACAGGAGAAAAGATAGCATCTTCCACAAATGGTGCTGGAAAACTGAATGTGTAGAAGACTAAAACTAGATTCTATCTCTCTCTTTCCACAGAAATCGGATCCAAACAGGTCAAGGACCCCCACATAAGATCTAAAACGGTGAGACTGATAGAGGAAACAGTAGGAAGTGCTCTTCATGCTCTACGCACTAGGGAAGGACTTTCTTGATTGTTCCCCGTATACTCCGAAATTAGCCCATTAACCAACAAATGGCACTCCATGAAGTTAAAAGACCTGGGTGTAACAAAAAAAAAATATCGATTAAGTGAAGCAGTGTATGGAATAAAATCAAATCTTTCCCAGCTATATCATCTAATAGTACATTAGTATCTAGACTATACAGGAAGTTAAGAGATTATAAACACCAAAGAAACAAATAATCCAATTAAAAATGAGCTATGAACCTGAATGCAGACTTCTCAAAGGGACAAATACAAATGTCTAGTGAATGTTCTCTCTCTCTCTCTCTCTCTCTCTCTCTCTCTCTCTCTCTCTCTCTCCCCCCTCTCATTTATTTTAAAGATTTATTTATTTATTTATTTATTTATTTATTTATTTAATGTGAGTACACAGTTGCTGTCTTCAGATACACCAGAAGGGGGCATCAGATCCCATTACAGATGGTTGTGAGTCACCATGTGGTTGCTTGGAATTGAAATCAGGACCTCTGGAAGAGGAGTCAGTGCTCTTAACCACTGAGCAATCTCACCAGCTCTAGTGAATGTTTTTAAAATGTTCAATATCATTGGTTATTAAGAACAAGCAAATTAAAATTATTTTGAGGTTCACCACAGCCAGAATGGTTATTATTAAGGACAATTATAAAGGACAACTGTTGGTGTGGTTGTAGGGAAAGGAGAAGTCTTCATTTAAATTGGCACATGTAAATTAGCATAGAGGTTTTTCAAAAGCTAAAGATAGAATTACCATATAACCCAGTTCTACCACTCCTGGACATATCTGCAATGGACTCCATACCCTACTATAGAGATACTTGAATACACATGTTTGTTGCTGCTTTAGTCACAATAACTAGGGAATGCAATAAGCATATGTGTCCATCGGATGATAAAGATGTGGTACATATGCACAATGGAATTCTATACAGCTGTAAAAAGATAAAATGATGAAGTTTGTAAGACAACAGATGGAAGCAGCACAATAGCCCAGAAAGATGAGCGCCACATGTTTTCCCTCCTACGTGACTTCCAACGTCAAAGTTTCACATCTGTATGTTTTACTTCTGGCATCTTAGAAGTCAGAAAGCCAGAAAGAATGGATGAGAGGGGAAAGAGAAAGAATGTTAAGAGGGGAGGCTCTTACTATTATTTGTTCTATCTTGCCCTTTCTCCATCCCTTCTTCCCTCCCTCTTCCCCTCCTGCTCTCTCTCCTTCCTTTCTTGATGTTTCTGGTAACATCCAGATTTACACTAAGTGTTTAAGCTAAAACTCATAAGTTTCATGACATCATGAAGTTGTTGTATTATATTGGCCCCTAACTTGTGAAAAAAGAGACTAAACTAAGATTTCTCACAGTGGCAGATCTTGATATGAGACCATGGCTCTGCTGGGAAACTCAAAAGCAGCCATCATACTTGATATAGGAGAACAGCCATTGGTCTGTGTTTCTGACAGTCTTTGTTTCATTTTTCATTTGTTTATTTGTTTTTGTGTTTTAACTATCTGGTAACAGACTCAGAAGGGAATTCAGAGAAACACTTACCTAGAAACTTTTTATCTAGAAACCAAGGAGGCCATAGGAGAAAGTTAGGGAGCCAGAAACATACATTTGATTGGATTTATTTCGTTATTTTAAAAACAAAGGCTGGGCCCATGCCTGCAGTCTCATCACTTGGAAGTCTGAGACAAGACAATTGCCATGAGTTTGAGACCAACTTGGGTCTAAAGATGCCACCTCACACTGACAAAAATAAAACTCTAAACAAGAAACACTCATCTAGTGAGAATCATTTGCTTCTCAAGTGTGTAATAGAATATAGCTCAACAACAAAATGGCAGCAGCCACAGTGGGGTCTGCTTCAGAGAGGGTGTGTGTCTACGTTTCAACTTCTAAATATGCTTTACCCTTCCATCAGAGACTTTGTTTCATGGAAATGTTCCTTTATAAAAAATAGATTAAAATTCACTGACCTATTCATCACTTCCTGTGGAAAAGCTAGGATTCATAGATGTTCAACCAATATTTCCTGTTATTTCTGGCAGACAGAGAATATGAGGCTGGAGGTGGAGAATTGAGTTGACTTTACTGACTGACATATCCAGATGTTTACCAGTGAAGCTGAGTTCCATACTGTCTCTGATACCAACAGTATTGTTCTGGCATGCTGTTGCAGGCACCTCCAGATCTCCTTTGAATTTGAAGTCAAGCACTGTTCTTCACTCTGTTCTTGGGCACTATACAACTTAATGTGTACTGAGATTGCTCTTTCTCAGACCCTGTGGCCATTTAAATGGTCTATTCTGAAGCTTTTATGAGAGCACTTTTCCTCTGTCCTTTCATGAGAGACTTGGGTTCTTCCCCCTTTCGTTGACAGGGCCTGTCCTTCATGGTGATGGGTCCTTTCTAAGAAGTTGAGCACTTTCATCTAAGAGCTAGGATAAGCAAGTGAAGAATCCAGACAAAAACTAAAGACTCAAGTTCTAAAACATGAACAAAACAAAACAAACAATATCAAGACCCTAAAACAACAACAATAATAAAAAAACAGTACTTAAAATATATATATGATGCCGGGCAGTGGTGGCGCACGCCTTTAATCCCAGCACTTGGGAGGCAGAGGCAGGCAGATTTCTGAGTTCGAGGCCAGCCTGGTCTACAGAGTGAGTTCCAGGACAGCCAGGGCTACACAGAGAAACCCTGTCTCAAAAAACCAAAAAAATTATATATATATGAATGACAAATAATAGATACTTAACAAATTTTCAAATACATACATTTTTAAAAATGTATTCTTTTCAAATCTTTCCTATTTTCTATTGGTACATTATAGGACCTTTGCAAAGAACACTGGGTGATCAACAGAAAGGCCAGTAGCCCTGTCTATAGGAAGCTTACAAACCTGGGCTCCCTGCTGGTGGCCTACTAGGAGTGCCTTACCTGTAATCCATCAATTCCAACTCTCCCAGGAGGTGGTCAGCAATTTACTTTTTAAGAAGGTGTCTGATTCGGGTCCCCTCCCTTTATTGGGTTTTCCACCCAGCACCACTTTCTGACCTAAAGCCCTGTACAGGCAAAACTAAAGAGGCTCACAAACAAACCCAAACTATTTCAATAGTAGATTAAGTGGTGTTACTGTTGGGAAGTCCAGGCTTCCAGGTTCCTTCTTCTCCAGTTCTTACTTTCCTGCTGAGTTCTGTTATTATTTTCAAAGTTTATCCCAGATAGCTTCTGGATTTTGACATTCATCTTGTGACTCCAATCTGCTGACTGGAATTGAGGCAGGGAGCAGATCACCCCCACTGGGCTGTGGGCAGCTTGGGTAGAGGGCACAAATGCTTGTTAGTCTACACAAGATATTTTATTGCCAGTTAGGGATCAGTGAATGTCTTGCTGCTGAGAATGTTGGGCAATTAGCATGATGCTTCCGGCTGTATTTTCCCTGTATTTTAAGCATAGACAGTTTAGATTTTAAGCACCTAAAATCTGTGAGTTCTTTCCACCTCGTCTCCAAGATCTAGCACATCTGGATGCATCTGACTTCAGATGCTGTGTCTGTTCTAAGTAGGTGCCAATGACTCCTGAAGCACTTGGCTGCTGCATGCACCAGTGTCCTTGTAGAAGCCAGAGCAAAAGCTCCCCCTGGAAACCCCTGAGGTCCTGCTGCCTAGGGTTGCAGCTACAAAGAGATGCTTCAGACAAGTGTAGCTGCTGAGGCTCCTGTGGGGAAGAGCCCTGCTCAAACTACTAAATAGAAGGATGTGTACAAACTTGCTTTTGATTTGTTTGTATAGATATTTCTTTTAAGTCTTGACCCTTTCCCTACATTTTTCCTATGAAACATGTGACTGATAATAAAAAAATTACTGAAGAGAGAGAGAGAGAGAGAGAGAGAGAGAGAGAGAGAGAGAGAGAGAGAGAGAGATTGATTTGTGCTCTTGGCATTATTCTTATTTTTTATCATTCTATACAGATTACCTCCAGTTGGTGTTCAGGATTCTGTTTGAGGGCCTCTGAATGTCTTTTTGGTTTTCTAGGATTGTTAACTCAGGTGGTAGGGATGAAGAAATTTGTTTATGGAGTGAGTAACTGTATGGATGGTACTTTTACAGAAGAAAACATTTATTTTTCAAAGTCAGAGAAGGTTTTCTACGTTTTCCAGTCACTGGAATGCCAGATTGTGGTAAGTTATAGAAATATTTTTTCTCTCTGTGGCTTGGAGTCTCTTTTTAGTAAACTTTTTCAATAGAACAAGTTTTAACACTAACTCAGGACCACAAAGAGCGATTTATTAAAGAATCAGCCTGTATTCAGAGCATTTAAGAATAATAAAAAAATGAAAAGATTTCTAAGTTATTCCCAACAGGTTTAGATTTCAGTCTTGCATTAATGAAAAAACATTGAAAAATGTGAATCATACACTGTTGATAGTTAATAGAGACACTGCGGTGTAGTAAATCCGTGTCCAGGATTTTAAGAAAAAGGTAAGAGATAATTTTGGGGAAGATGTGCAGAAAAGGGATCAGTTGGTAGGAAGATAGATTGATTCAGCCATGGTGGAGAATGGTGTAAAGGTTCCTAAACAAATTAAAAATAGAGCTACTGTATGTCCAGCAATAGTTTTTCTGGGCATACACCCAAAGGAAATGAAATCACCACCCCGGGAAGATAGCTGTATGCCCATGTTTACTGGAGCATCATTCACAGTGTCCACGATACAGAAACAACCTAAGTATCTATCAGCGGAGGAGGAGATGGAGAAAACCTAGCACATATACACACAATAGAATACTGTCAGTAAGGAGATCTGTGTTTTATGAGAACACAGATGATCCCAGGAAGCACTACGCAAAGTCAAGCAAACTAGACACAGGAAGGAAAAACATGGACTGAGAACTTACATGTAGCATCTAAAATAAAGTCAGATACTTCAGGAAAATGGGTGATTGGGGTATCAGGATAAAGAAAACGAGAAGGATGACACAGTTGCCGTTCTGCAAGATGAATGAGAATGAAGAACGAATGCTCGCTATGAGGACTGAAGGAATCTGCCCACTTGAAACTTGCTAAAAAAGTACATTTTAGGTATCTTTTAAAACAAATTTTATATTAATTAAATAATTAATAGTGTGTGTTTATATAGGTTGAAAGATAACTTTTTGGGAATCAGTCTCTTCTTCCACTGTGTGGATTCCTGAGGAACAAACTTCAGTTATCAGGCCTAGTTGCAAGTATATTCACAGGCACTGGCAGGCACTCGCCCAGGCTCGGGCTCGGGCTCAGGCATGGGTATAGTCACCAGTCCTCCTTCTTGCAAACTGTCTCACCAGTCTATAATTTTAGATACTTTTACAAAAAAGAAAAAAGTAACTAAGGTGATGGATATGCTATTATTTTATTAACATATTTGACTACAACAATCACTTCATCATATTACATGGAAATGCTATATTATACATCTTAAATACATACTTTTTAAAAAGTGTACAAACCATCCAGTATCTAGAAGCTGTCTGGCAGTGATACCAAAGAGAGTTTATTGTCTCTCTTTGGTCTGTCTGCCTCTGCACTGTACTTGTGAAGACCCAGTTCTATCTGAGACTGAGGGTAAGATGTCCAGGGCACAGCAGCTGGGAATGTGTCCTGGAGAAGGAAGCATTCTGAGCAGTGGGATGTGTGGAAGTCATCATTTTAGAACTGAGATTAATTTTTAAAAATTTAAATTATTTCTTTGAGACAAGGTCTTATTATGTGTCCTTGGATAGCCTGGTACTCACTATGTACTCAAGGCTATATATATGTGTGTATATATAATATATATGTATATAAGTGTGTGTATATATGTATATATATATATATATATATACACATACATATATAAATAAATATATATTATACATGTATATATAATATATATAAAGAAAACTAAATTTGAAAACCTATACTACAATAGATATATTTGACGAATTAAATCACAGCAAGAGATAAACTAGTCAGGAAACAGACTTTTTAATTAAAAAGAAGAAAATTAGGTTATCTTTGCTTTTTAAAGACAAGGTTCACATGGTCCACACTGGCCTTAAATTTACTCTGTTTAGCACCCGCATTCTGCTGCATCGTCTGAATGCTGAGTTTATGGGCACATACTATCATACCTGGCAAAAAAGATAAATTTGTAGTAAAAGAATTCATTAATGCTGACGTTTTATTGAGGTCAATAACTAAACAACAAGAAGAGTCAGAAAAGTGGACTGGCTCCTTCCTGGGGGTGCGAGGGGGATGATGACTAGGCAGGCGTGTAGCCAGAGTTCTGAGAGGAATTTATCTGTCTGCCTGTATTTGTATTTGTAATTGGCTTTTTTTTTTTCTTAGTTGGCAACTAAAACAGTTAAGCGGGTTTGGTGAGACTTGAGTTTGCTTTGGTTTGGTTTTCAGTTCATCTATTTTGTTTTTTGAGTCTCACCCACAAGTTTGTGAAGATGGGCTGTTAGATTTATTTATTTTTTTAAATGGCAGTTTGAAATGTAAAACGACCCTATAATGAGGCCTGCTTTAACTGCTCGGCAGTCTTCTGGGACAGGCCCCTGGTAAAGCTGTGCTTCTGTTTTTTCTGTTCTAGTTCTAAGGGCTCTTTCTTCCAGAGGTATTTAGACTAGGTCAAAAACAAACACAAAAATAAAAAGCCAACCCCTCAAAAAACAAAAACCCAAACAAATCCAAACAAAACAAACAACAACAAAAGAAAACCCAAAGATGTGTGTGTGTTTCTTGACCAAATATCTAAGGATATTGAAATCACCACAGTTTATTATTATTATTTTATTATTATTGTTATTATTATTATTTATGCATGAGACTCTTGTTTTTGTCAGTATTGAGGTCTGAATACACTGGGAATCTAACAAATACTATGGTTTTATTAGTACCATTTTTTCCTTTGATAACTTGTGTGTATGTCTATGTTTATGTTTTCATGTTGGTGTATATATGGACCATTGATCTTTTTAAAGACCGCAGGCTTATAGCCTAGACACTAAGGAACACTCAATAAATATATGATAGCTGACTGGCTGTTCTCCTTGGGTTATAACAAGTTGATAGGATTTATTTTAACCACAGCGATGATTGCACCTAGTTTTCAATTTTCATCCAGATTTCCTGCCCTGAGAAGTGGAAGGTATCCTCATGTCATCTGCAAAGTCACCTTTGAAACGTACTGTCTCCAAAATCTCTCAAAGGATGCTGTTTGGGGTTTGCGTTAAAGTGTGTGAACTAGACATGAATGAATTCACGCTGAACAGTCAATACATGGTAGCACTTTTGTTTCCTCTCACTGAGCAGCTTACCTTGACCGGCCTCAAATTCAATATCCTCCTGCCTCAGCTTTAAAGCTTTTGGGGTATAGGTCACCAAATCTGGTCTCCCACTCCACCCCACCCAGTGTAGTCCCAGGGGTCAAACACAGGCCGTGTGTATGTTAGCCAAGTCTCCACAACTGAGAGTAGCTTTAACCCTTATGCTGCCCTTCCCACTTATCTGTGCATAGACATCTGAAACTTCAGTGCCTAAGTTTACTTTCTGGAAAACAAGTAAAACTGAAATAAATTTCAGCATAATATAGTTTCTGCACCTCTCCTAAACATTTCTCTTTCTGCGCACTTTACTTGAAAGAGAAACCGAGGGCGAGGGAGACACGTGTCTAGGCTTCAAAAGCTTGATAGTTCTGCTTCTTGAAGTCTAGGCTCAGGCAAGCTTACTTAGACTTAAAGGTTGAGCTGCTTCCTATAGTTCCCGTTCTTTTTTCTCTGGACTGGAGGGACATGGTGTGACATTTAGTTTCAAGGATCTACGGGAATGCGGTAGGTAAGACCTTGGAGACAAAGATAATGGCAAGATCCATCTCTTGGAGAAAAAAGTTGCAGGATCTACTTGCTTAGGATCCACTCTGAACAACTCAGATCAGCTGTGCTAAATGCGCCAGGTTGTTCTTACGCTGTAATTGTGTTGGTAACGTTCCCCTTTCTCCAGCCTTTGACAACAGCCAAATTATCTGTTTTTATAAAGGAAACAGGACTCAAAGCAACCAAACTAGTGTACCTTGTTTGACAAGTTGTACTAGGCCCCCCTTTCATGGACCATCACTACGTAGAGATCATCTCATTTGTATTTTACATAATTTTGCTTTTTGAGATTGGGTTTCATGTAGCTCAGGCTGGGCCTGAACTCCTTATGTAGCAGAGGCTAGTTTTAAATTCCTGATCATTTTGTCTCTGCTTCCCAAGTGCTGAGGTTACATGTGTGTTTCCCCATACACAAATTTGTGAATCTTTTCTGAGGCTTACTGGTAATATCTCAATAAGGAAGAAAGAAATTCAATCTGTCCTTACTCCTGCCTTGTGAGATTTTTCTTACCCTCCCCTCCGATTGTTTTCATGTTGTTTATATAATAATTGACCCACTATCAATTTTGCTATCTCTAACAAATGCTTAGATTTATATAATTCAATGAAATCCAATATTCGTCTATAAAATCATCCCCAAGGCAGTGCAGAAGAAACCTGATACAGCAGAGACTTGACAACAACAGACAAGTTGGTTTTCTTTGACTTGAACTGATTAAATATTGTTAAGCAGAATCAAAGACATTTCTGAATGTTTTGTATAAAGTGGAACATTTATTTGCTTGGTACACCAAATGAGATGTAAGCATTGTCATGACAAACACACAGAAATATGTAGATTAACATGCAACAGCACATTAATTTAAACAAAAGGAAATCTCTTCAATGTTATGGCAACATACTCCCAAGATGAACCTCATCTTTGGTTAATTACATATTTCAATAAAATGAAGGTGAATGAATTTAGCAGAAGTCAGGATGTGCATTTTTCTTAAGAATGAAAATCCAGCTCTATTCGTTGATGCTAGCTTTACATTTTAACAAAAGTTCCCATGTAAGTGCAAATATAGATGAAGATTTTAGCTATCTTTTTTTTGTTGTTGTTTAACCAGTCATGAAAAAAATGATTACTAGAAGCACAGCAGGCAAGCTGTGACTGCCAGCCACCTGAACAAAGTGTGTTCAATTTCAGTTTCAAGCTGTAGGACTTCAGGATTAGGATGGCACATTTCAGTGCAGGACATGGTATAAAGTCAAGACAGATGGTATTTGCCACAGAAACACATGGACTCCTGTGAGAATCAATTACTTCTTATTATTAGAAAGATGTTAAGAATAGAGTCTAGAAATTTTTCTCTTTGAATGCCTTAATTTATACTGCAGAAGTTACTAAGGCCCAGAAAATTGTTTACCCTCATAGGTTCTCCCAGAAAAGACTCAATTTGAACTGCGGCGTGCTGGCATATGTCCATAATTCTAGCATTTGGGAAGTGGAGGCAGGGGGATCAGGAGTTCAAGATCTGTCTCGGTTACATATTGCATGAGATGTTCTTTTTATAGTGACACACACCTTTGATTCCAGCACTGGGGAGGCAGAGCCTGGGGGATCTTTGTGAGTTTGAGCCTAACCTGGTCTACAGAGGGAATTCCAGTACAGACAGGGCTACACAGGGAAAAACTCTGTCTTGGAGAAACTGAAAGTAAAGAAAAAAAAAAAAGAGAAGAAAAGAAACCCTCAAACAACAACAACAACAACAAAAATACCAATGAGCTATCAGCTTGTCAGTTTGTTTTTGTTCTTGCTGAAAAGTATTTTTACAAGGCTTGAGGAGAAAAGGCACTTAGTCCAGCAACGGCTCAGATGTTCAGAGCAGAAAAACGAACTGATTCGTCTTCAGTTTCATTTAATGCAAAACACAGAGCACGGAGCACAACTCGTGTGTTTTTTTTTTTCCAGGTTCTCTTCAGTAAACAGTAGAATGTGTCAATCATAAAAGATCATCTCCTAAATTCAGTTAAGGCCTATTTTCAAAAAATGAACATATTCTTCTCATATTGAAATAAAAAAATATTGTTAAAGTAAATTTGGAGAAGCCAGCTTTAATAATAGTAATAGTCACACACAAAAAAACTTAAAATAGATGCAACCTCAAGTCACACATTCTTTTTTTTTTTTTTTTTAAAGATTTATTTATTTATTTTATGTGAAGAGAGCATTGGATCCAATTACAGATGGTTGTGAGCCACCATGTGGTTGCTGGGAATTGAACTCATGACCTACTGGAAGAGCAGCTAGTGCTCTTAACCCCTGAGCCATCTCTCCAGCCCCAAGTCACACATTCTTAATATACCATACAGAGACAAGAGAAATTGCATGTGCCAAGGGCTGTGGATTTTGTGTGTTTAAGATGTAGTTTCATTATGTAACTCTAGCTGACCTGGAACTTGCTACGTAGAGTAAGCTGGCCTCAAACTCATAGTGATCTGTCTTCCTGCCTCGGCTTCCTAAGTACTGGGATCAAGATACCTGGGGTTGTGCGTATGCGTGTGTGTGTGTGTATCTGTCTGTCTCTCTGTGTGTTCAGGTGCCCAAATTGGAGCTGGAGACATAGGCAGTTGTGAACTGTTGATTGTGGGTCCTGGACACCAAACTCCACTTCTCTATAAAATCAGTGAGTACTCTTAACCACTGAGCTATCTCCACAGTCCCAAGGCCTTTTAAAAAAGAATGAATAAATAGAAAATATATTACCAAGTGAAATACACTTTAACATCTTATTTCTATCCAAAAAGTAAAATATTCATAGGAATAAATTTTCTTATGAATTATATATTTTTTTACTAAAATTACTGAAAGAAAAAGTCAAGTTAAAACTGTATGTCTATCCTTTTTTATTTTGATTTATTCTGACTACTGTCACTACCCTTAGCATATCCCTCACTGTAAAGAACCTGGAGATCATTTTCTCCAACAAGAGTGCCTTTAAAGACATCTTGTGGTTTCCAGAGAGGAGAAAAAGGGTGTGGGGAGCAAGGAAGGGTGAAGAAAGAGCTCCTTTTAACAGTCTTTAAAAAGCAGGATTCTTGGAAATATTTAACTCATGTCAACTTTGCCTGACTTATTTGCCAAGTGCTAAGAAAACAAGTGACTGAGCCTGTAATGGTGGGCCATAAAGACAGAAGGGGGACAAAGAGATGGGGTGGTGCTGTACAGACACTGGAGAAGGAATTAAGGGTCCTGCAAGATGCTAATGGGATCCGTGGAACTGTGAGGCTCTCGGCCTTCATCTGTGATCCGTGTCAAATAAGTAACATCCTGCATGTTTAGTTCCACTCCAGCTGGTCCAGGAGCATGAGTTTTGGAAACTAGGTCATTGACTCCTCTACAGCTTATGAGAAGTTGAGAACTGAGTAATCTCACCATGAATAAGCCTGATTATCTATGGAAATACAATTTAAGGCAACGTTGCAGAGTTGTGGAAAAAGCACTGTCTGAGGAAACTGGTGAGTGAGTGGACTTTTCTATGAATGACACACTGTGGACAATATTTTTTTTAAGATCCTTAACACATCTTTATGCACATGATCTATAGGAAATTCAGTTTATTTCTATATTATATATACATCATACCAATAAGATGGTCAGAAGAGGTTTTTCTTTTAAGAGCCAGTAGAGAGGGAATATATGACTGAGTGAAATACACTTCTTTGTGTGTTGAATCTCAAACCTCCTTCTACCGTCAAGCTTCAGCCCGGCTCTCACCTAAAAATAATACACACATGCACACATATATATATTATTACACACATATTATATATATATATATGTAAAAAAATATATATAATATAAATTTTGAGATGGAGTTTTCAAGTTGCTAAGGCAGGTGTTCAATTTGCAAAGCTTCTATTTCTGCTACCAAGCCTGACAGGAAATACATTTATTTATGTATTTATTTATTTATTTATTTATTCATTCATTCATTCATTCAATTTTAGGCAGGGTCTTATTATTTAGCCTCAACTAGCTTAGGGCTTACTATATAGACCAGGATTGTCTAGATCTCCCTCTGCCTCTCAGGTATTGAGATTAAAGGCATGTGCCACAATGCCTGACCTAATAAATATTGTTTTAATTACATTTAAAATTTTAATTTTGTATTAGTCAGGGATGTGGCTAATTGTGTGTGTGTGTGTGTGTGTGTGTCTGTGTCTGTATAGGTCAAGGTACAACTTATGAGTTGAATCTCTCCTATTGTGTGAGTCCTAGTGATGGAACTCAAGTGACCAAGTGTGACTTTGAGCCCTTTCACCTGCTGAGCCATTTCAAGGCCCCAGGAAATGTTACCATATATCACAACAATATGAACATCTATGTCAATCTAAACTATCAAAATAAACCTTTAATGAAGAAAATCTTTCTTCTGTTTTTGTTGTTTGTTTTGATTAATCATCCTGTATACATAGGATAACTTGAAACTCAGGTGAACCTTGAACTCGTGACTCTCTTGCCTCAGCCTCCCAAGTGCTGGGATTATAGGTATATGCCACCACACCTAGCTTAAAGTTCTCTAAGTGGATTATGCATCCTGGTACTTTCTTTTTCATTCTATGTTATTTCCCCCCAAATTCTGTTGTTTAGCACATTGAGTTGGGTTTTAGTAACCAACAATGAACAAAGACTCAGAATATGAAATGTGGCTATAAGTAAGTCACACTACTAGAGGGATTTCTTTTATGGAAAAAAGGATTCTGTTCTTATATAATATATCATGATATTCTGTTATTATATAATATATCCCTCCCTCTACTGCCTCCTGTTTCTTAACATTCCCCCCCTGCAATCTAGGTCCATTCCCTTCCTGTCTTTCATTAGAAAAGAACCAGTTTCTTGAGATAATATAATTATCTCTATATAACTAAATATAACAAAATAAAATATAATAAGATAAAACAAAGTCTATGACACAGAAGTTAGACAAGACAGACCAACAGAAGAAAAAAAAAAGCCCAAGAAAAGGCACAAGAATCAGAGACCCACTCTTTCACACACTCAGAAATAAAAACACTAAACTGGAATCCATAATATATGCAAAGAGGACCTGGTACCTAACTTATGCAGGCCCTGGACATACTGTCTCAGTCTCTGTGAGTTCAGAGGAGCTTTGCTCATGTTGATTTAGAGGCCTTGTTTTCGTGGTGTCCTCCATCCTCTCTGGCTGTTCAACTCTTCCCATCTCTTCGTCTGTGGGGTTCCCTGAGCTCTAAGGGGAGGGATTAGATGGAGACATCCAATTTAGAGTCAAATGTTCCAAGGTCTTCCACTCTCTGTATAATGGCTGGCTGTGGGTTTCTATATTTGTTTCCATCTGCTGCAGGAGGAAGTTCTCCTATTGATGGTGACTGAATAAGACACTAATCTATGAGTACAGCAGAATATCATTGGGGTCATTTAATTGCTATATGTCTTTCTCTTGTTTTAGACAAGTATTATTTGGTTTTACTCTAAGTCCATGGGCTATCTAGTGTCAGATTCTTGGTTACCTAAGCAGTGTCAGGTATGGGTTCCATCTCAGGGAGAGGGCCTTCAGTCAAATCTGTTATGGGTTGGTTGCTCCCACCAGGTTTGTGCCAGCATTGCTTGCATAGCTTGCAGAAAGAACACCATTGTGGATCCAAGGGTTTGTGACTTGGGTTGGTGTTTAAGTTTATCCTTTGGCAGTATGTAGAGTACTTTCCTTACCTAAAATGCTAATCAAAAAATTCTCCCTTTTCCTGTGAGTGGGTGGGGCCTCCCTGGGTATCCCCCAACCCTGGCACATCATTTTAACCTCTACTGTGATAGTTCTCACTCATTCTCCTGAGTGCTGGGAGAGGCATGTGGTACTACATACGGATAAACCTGACCTTTCTATTCTTAAATAGCCATTCATGTCTCTCAACAAGCCTGCATGTGAAGCAAGGTGAAGGCCGTGTGAGAGCACATGTGTCTTCCCAGAACAAAGCAGAAAAGCTGGTATTTTGAAGGGAGGTTTGATATGTGGCTAGGCCAGATTGGAACATCAGAATAACAGGCACCTTCTGTTCTGATGTTTGGCAAACTTTAAAGTCCTTAAAACATAGAGCAGCTCATTGTACAGCACAGAACGGTTTGTATTACCCATGAGGACACATTCTAACCAGGATGCATTGAAGGACCCACCTTGAATGCTGGCCTCAAACTTACTCTGCAACTGAGGGTGACCCTGGAGATTTTTGTTCCTCCTGCATCCAGCTTCCCAGTCCTGGGATTACAGGTGGAAACAGCAACATTTGCCTTTGAATTATATATTTTCTTTACATTAGTTGTTTGTTTTAATGTCTGGCTTTTTGTTTTAATGTCTGGCTTTTTCTGGGGAGACATGAAAAAGCATCTTTTCACCCCAGATAGGGCACAAAAAACAGAACAAAGAGACAATCCCACCCAAGTGCAGCTTTCAAACCAGTGACTTTATTGGGGCCGCTTGTAGAGTCATGGATACCCGACTGAATGGCAGCTTCATACTGAAGAGCCCTCTCCCGCCAGCATGGACGACGAGGCATGAAAATGGATGGAGGAGCAGACAGCCACTTGCCACTCCTTTCACACCCGTCAGGTGGGCCTGACTTTCTGAGCTTCCTTTGTCCCTGTCAAGGGGCAGGCTTCTGTTCCAAGGAAATGACTACAGAATACTATGAAGCTGCTCCAGTGCTTCAGCTCTGTCCTGTCCTGCCCATGACCCACACATAAGGAGACTGTAAACAAAACAAAACAAAACAAAAAGTATACGTGTTTGTGTATTTATTGTATTATACATATATATTTCAGAGGACAAAGCAATTGATTCTGCAGGTTCTGCTATTCTGTCCTCAATTTTCTCCTGTACCAATATATCAGTTAATTTTCTGTTGCTGTAATAAGTCACCAGGACCAAGACTTCGTAGAGAAAAAAAGTTTATTTTTTGCTCATGGTTCCAAAGGGATAGAGTCCATCACTGCAGGGAGACCTAAAGCAAGCAGTAGGCATGGCAGTAGGAACAGGAAGCTGAGAGGGCCTGTCTTTGAAAATAAGCACAAAACACAGAGAAAGAACAGGAAGCGGAGTGAATCTAGGTAAACTCAAAGCCCACCTCCAGGGACATACATTCTCCATCAAGGCTGTATCACGCAAACCTTCCTAAACAGAGCCACTGACTGGAAACCAGGTATTCAAATACCCAAGCCTATGTGAGACATTTCTTTTTTTTTTTTCACACAAATCATTATAACAAGTAAGTCTATTAATAGCTATGTGTTTGTTCTTTGATTTAAGGAACCTGTGATGGTTAGTTTTAATTGTCCATTAGATATAATCCAGAATCACCTGGGAAGAAAATTTCAGTGGGAGATTCTCTCCATTTAGGTTAGCTTGTAGGTATATCTGTAGAGTGTTACCTCAATTTGCTATTTGAGAGAGTAAGACCTGCCCACTTTGGGTGATACCATTCCCTAGGCAGAGGTCCTAAATTGTTTAAGGATGGAGAAGTAGAGGTGAGCATATGTATGGGTACCTTGATTTGCTCCTTTCTGTTTTGACTGTGGCTGCGACTGGCCTTCTCAAGTTTCCATTGCTGTTGCTTTCATGCAAAGATGGACGGTAACTTGAGCTAAAACAATTTCTGCCCATTTTATCGCAGTAACAGAAACCCAACTTAAGATAGAACCAAATCCTGTCTGAATAAAAGTAAACACTCTTAAGAGGAGGAATGTGTAAAGATGGTATCACTCGTTAACACCATAGGATAAAGTACCGGGTTAAGATTTATTATAAGCCCTCCAAGGGTCAACCACAGGTCTAGTGACAGTAAAGATAGGTCTCAGAGACATTAAACTTTTATCATCCTTTCACTGGGAGTGTTACGTAAGTTGATTCCCTTTGGGCCTGAGGCTTGTTATCTGTGAACTGAAGGGACTGGATAAGAATGATGGTTTTTTAAATCTCTGAAGATTTACCTTGTTTTCTACTGGGAAAACTAAGGCCATGACCAAGAATCTCCTGACTTATTTAGTCAGATACTTGAATTTTTTTTTTTTTGCTTGTTTATTTTTTAAACAGGATCTTGCTATCTAGCCAAGGCTGGCCTGGCAGTCCTCCTGTCTGAGTTCTGGGATTTGGACATTATGTCTGGCTTTGCAATGGTTCTTTTGAAGAGAACTTCCATGGGTGGAATATTAAAAATTAAGTTCTGAAAATAGCCCATTAAAAGATTTTCTCAAATTTTTAAAGAATTATAATCTTCACTGCTTTCAGTATTCTGTAATTTGACCTTATCTTCTCTGTTTACAGTGGTCCCTAAGGAGACATTTTGACAGAGGAGAGAGAAACCCTAGGTCCAGACCTTCCATAATCATGGAGCTGTGTGGTAAGGGTAGGGAGAGCATTCAGGGGCATAGAAACCCAACAGACTGAGGACACATAAGACCCTGCATCATTATTGTTGGAGGAAATGTCTTTCTGAGAAGTTTAATTTCCACTTTAGAAAAGTCATCATCTCTAGGAAGTGCTTTCTTGGCTCCCATGGCTGAACACTTTTCAGAACGATGTTCAGTCTTCAGTAATTCTCCTGACCACACCTCAGCCAAGTAAAACAGAGCTAAGAGAAAGTCACTCTCTATATGGTACATTCTATATGGCACATCAGGAAGAAACCTTAAATACAAAACAATCGTGTGCTCTACTTCTTTCCCTAGCCCTAGCAGACTATTTTTCTGGAGTCTTTCCAAAACATCTTTTTTGACAACGTTGAGGAAATTTTAGAGAACTCTTTAAACAGTCTTAAAAATGTCAGGAAGTACAAACATCATTAACTGACTTGAACTGACCACAGCAGGAAAGGACTGTTGCCTGGTGTTATTTCTCTAACTCTCAGCACTGTCTCTTCTTGGACTAGAGGAAGAACAGGAAGGGTTTGAAGCTGTGTGATCAAGCCACAGTGCTTGAGAAAATGACCCTTCCTCCTCCACTGACCTCGGAACACTTAGTATTGGAATGATGTCTAGGGCTATAAAGCAGAGAGCTTTAAGGTGGAAGGCATGGAGTGGAGTGGCGCTCTGGACCTGTGGACCTCAGGATCTCAGCATTGGTGCTGACTGGAAGACTGAGCTGAGACATCACAACATTTTCTTATGAACAGAGGGACATTGGCAAAGCCGGAGTAGATTCTCAGAGATTGGAAGGATGGAAAACGAAATAGGTAATGGTGATGGTGTGGATGGGGAGTGTCTCTGATCTGCTCCCGTGCTGAGCATTTAGTCCCTGGCTGACAACTGACCATCACAAAGAGGTCTTCAAACTTTAAGGGATCCTAGGTGGAGAAAGTGGGTTGTTGGGGGCATGGGCTGTGAGGTTTATATCATGGCCCTGCTTCCTCCTGGACTGCCAAGATAGGAGAAAGTCACTTCAAGTTCCAGAAGTCATACCTGTGGGTGCTGCTGTCTGTGCCATCATCACCATGATGAACTGTATCCCCTTTAAACCAGGGGCACAACTTCCTTAAGTTGTTTCTGTAGGGTATGTTGTTATGGTAGCAGGAAAAGCAGATGGCCAGAGTGGACACCTAGGCATGGGTAAAATGCATTTGGCCATGGCATGCTAACAGCTCTCTGACACTTCTCAGCCTTGTTTGTGACTTCTAGTTAAGAACAGGTCTCAGGTGCAGGCATTTGGTAGACTGCAGTCTTGTCTCTGCTACTGTAACCAAGAGACATTTTTGTTTTCATATTGATATGTTTATTTATAAATATATCATAAGAATCCACATGTCCAGCAAGGTATCCTGATGTCCATGTCACTTAAACAGGAGGATCAGAACAAGAATGACATTTTTGGTTGGAATGATGGATGGGATGGGGACCTAGAAACAGTCTTACTCTAACCACTAGGGTCCCAAGACATGACCCAAAAATGTCTGTGGCCTGTCAATCCTTTTATAAAGGGAACATTCATAGAGAAGGGACCTGAGGTGGCTCAGGCCGTACTCTGTCTGCACATAACAGAATCTATAAAATGGACACTGTCTGCAAAAATATTCAGAAGATTTTCTCTGTGTAAATGCTGTGTTATTTTTATCTCAATATGCCTACAATTATTGTCATTTCTTTAAGAAGAGGCACAGTGTGAATCTTCCTATAATATAGAGACTTTCTTTCTTTAAAAAATATTTGTTTTAGTTTTAATTGTGTGTGTGTGTGTATGTCTGTGTACGTGCTAAGGGACCGTGGAGGCTAGAGGTATTGTATCTTCTGGAGCTGGAGTAGCCTGGTGTGAATGTGTGGAGCTGAACTCTGGTCCTAATAACACGTGCTCTCAGCTGCTGAATCATCTTTCTAACCCCTTAGTGCAGAGAATTTTTAAGAAGACGGGCTATTCTGCTGGAGAAACAAACTCCAAAGTGCAGCATATTTGTATTTTTAAGTAGTACAGGCTGCCACATTGTGTGCAGATCCTGTAGTACATATCACAGGGCTACTACTCTGCCAAGGCCTGCCGAAGGATCCAGGTATTGAGAGAAGAGTGTCATTGCATGAAGACCAGAAGTGAGAGAGTCTGAGAAGATGGACCTGTGCCCTAGGTAGCCATGACTCTTGCTTCTGCGATGTCTCTAGTCAATGAGCCTAAATGGGAAGATCACTTGGAATCTTTGTATTGACTTAGGGCTAGATAAGAGACCAAAACGTTAAAATACAAAGCTGCTTTAATTAAAACAAGAGGACAGCAGCCATTTGAGAGTCAGAAGGAAAAGAGGAAGAGAAGGCCTCTAGAATAAGAACCCACATACCATCTGCTTAATGGGAAAAGTGTAGCTCTCCTAAGTAAAGACAATAAATCTGATTAGGGATCTATCTGCCTGGAACAGTGATTGTACTCTGACCTCTGGCAGCGGGTTTTGTCCTTTCAGGCAGCTTTGCCACATCCTATGTGTACACTGGATGAGTAATATTTATTATAGAGCCATGTGATGGGATAGTGAACAAAGGTTGTCCCTAGCCACCTTTTGTCTATCACCACTGTGGCTTCTCTTGTGGCATGTGATGTTCCTGGGAACCTGGCACAGTTTTTGAGACAGCAATACGGGCTATTTTATAAATATAGCTCAGGCCTCCTGGGTGTGCATGGTGGCAGCTTATGAAACCTATTGCGTACACACCCTGTCTCTCGTGCTTAAAAGGGTTCTCTCAACACCTCCCCTGGCATCATGGCTGTGTGTCGATTGGCTGTGGATGATGTCATGTTGATGTTGACTCTGTTGAAAGCGGGCAAGCATGTTAGTGTGATGTATGTGGCCGTGATGTGCTAGGTAATGGAGAAACCACTGTTTTCATTTACTATTACCCAATGATGTGGCAACTCATCCAAGCACACAACAACTGCTGGTCCTTTGTGACTGACAGCTTTCCAAAGTTCCTGTTTGCCCTGCTGCTTCCTCTTGGACCATCTCCATAAGTTTAGCATGTGAGCCCTACTGTTAACAACATAGACATTTTTCACAAATTTAGCGCAGTCTCCTACCACAATTTGCAAAGACTTATGTCTGGACAGTTTTAAGACAATGTGGCTCTCTCTATATATATATCTGTATATATAAAATATATATATAATATATGTGTATACATATAAAGTATATGTATGCATATACTACTTAATTCCCATTAAGCAGTATATGTGTATGTATATATGTGTACACATCATACACACACACACACACACATATACATACATACATACATACATACATACATACATACATATATTAATAGTTGAATTTTCAGGTCCTACAACTCATATACATAAAGAAGAATAAGGGAGAGATGTGTCATTGTTTGTCTCCTATTCCATGAGTTGTAAAAAGATCAGGTTACTCTGGCATTTCTAGAGAGGTAGAAAAGTGTTCAGTGTAAAGGCCTCAAACAACATTTTAGTCACTAATGGAATTGACCATGACAGAAGTCCAATGCGAGACAGAACGATCCAAAAGGTTTCAGGAGAAATATATTCTACTAAAGTATCCTAATCTTTATGCTTTAAACTTATTTAAACTTGCTCTATGTAAAATATGTTTCAGAAATAGTCAAAGGAAAAACAGTAATATTTTCATAATTACTTTTATTGTATTTTCGAGGTTGCCTGTTTATTAAAAAGCTATGGATTTAAAAGTTAGCCTTAAGAATCCAAGGGTCACCCTGAGGTAGCATTCAGTTTTAGACATTTAATTCCTTTGTACTTTTATGCATCATCTATATGATCAGCCTAACAAATGTTTGTGGGTGCTGACGAGAGATGTTTCACATGCTTTTTGCATGCTAATTAGAAGCATCTGTGCATCAGATACTTTTTCAAGGCTAATTTTTGTAGCATTAACAACTTTGGCTCATGGGGTTTTGAGAAGCCACATGATTCTTTCACAATATTCAGCAGAACTCACTGAAGCTGCTTTTCTGGATAACTTAAAAAATGATTGTTTCTATAATACCACATTCATTTTGTCTTCTATTTAAAAAACACTTATTTTTATTTATTTGTGTGTGCTCACGCGCATGCACACATGGTGTGCATGAGTATCTATGTATCTGTGCAAGTGTAAGCACCCATATGTGTATGTGAGTATGTGCACATGCAGAGGGCAGAAGGGGGCGCTGTGTTTTGTTCCTTTATTACTCCTCATCTATTTCTTTGAGGTGAGGCCTTTCTCTGAAGCCAGGGCTCAAATCCAGCAAGTCACAGTGTTCCTCCTGTCTCTTGCTTTTCAGAACTTGCAGGATGCCCTCTGTGTTCTGTATGAGCTGTGATGTGGACTCTGGGCCTTATGGTTTGGGAGCAAGTGATCTTCCCTACTGAGCTGCCTCTTCTGCTACATTTATTTTCTGAGAAGCAAATTCACATAATACAGATACGCACAGTCTTGGGTTCTTATTGGGACATATAGCTCTTTAAAAGCTATCAGACTTCAGGAAAAGTTTGTATTTTTTATTTAGGGATATTTAATTCTTAAAATATTGAATGTAAAAGACTAAATTCATGTAAAATACTGTATTGTATAAAGAAGCAATCTGTTCTGTGCTTTTTAGAATCACAGCCTGGACAAGAATACAAAGATCTAACGAAAAACCTATGACCTGCAAATCCATGCTGTCTTCGGCTCCTTCCTTGGATTGGACCTTTCATGATAACCCTTCTAGCTTTCTATGGCTTCCAGATGAAATTCAGTTGGAAAGCAGGTTAAACTTAGGCAAAAGTGAATATCTTTGGGTCATTATTTGCGTTCTATTTTTTAAGACAGTTCCTCACTGTGTTAAACAATCTCGCCTCAAACTTATCCTATGGACTAGACTGGCCTTGAGTTTGAGATCTTCCTGTCTGGACCTCTGAGTGCTGGGATTACAGGAATATGCAACTATAAGGAGCTAATAGGCAACAGTTTTAAATTTTGGAGGGGAGGGTATTGGTTTCTTTATCTGTAAAGATGTTAGATATTTTTAAATTTCTACAATGAGTTGGGGAACTACTTTCTGCTCCCCTCTCCCCATTTTTTATTCTCTCACTTTTTCTCAGGAGGGGTATTACAGACTAAGGCAGCATATAAAAAAGTAGACAAGTAATAGCAATTATGCTTTACATGAGTTTTTGGCACTGGGGTAATAGTTGAGGCTGTCTACAAAAGGATATAAAAATGTATAAAAAAGTGCAAAATGTGCTTAGCAATTAAATAAGGTGCATGGAATTCTGGGAGCACAAAGAACACTGTTCTTTGCTTTCTTTTTCCTTCCTTTTCTTGTGTTTAGCTGCTTCCTTCATCCAAGATCAGGTGCTAATTGGATCAGGCAGTAATTGCTTCTAAAACATGTCAGTGGCTGTTGGCTGAATCCAGACTTTCTAATAGGCATGCCCTATCCATTCTCCAACACCGGTGACCTCCTAACTTATAAATTTCCATGACGTAAGGGGCTCAATCTACCTTGCCGATCTTCTTATTGAGACCACTGCTCCCTGGAATCTAGTTTGGAGGCTCCCACTAAATACTTCCTGAATAACTACATAAAGGAACTATATTCACAGCTAAGGAGGGGCTGGTAAAGGAAGTTACGTATCCAGCGGTGTGATCTCTCCTTCCTAATAGGCAGTCGAGGACCCTATTTCTGGTAACGGTGGAAACAGATCAAAGGGAACTGGAGCGATGGGAGCCACATACTGGTAAAGACGAGCGTGGGATAAGGAGCCGAGATGTGAGAGAATCTAGAGATGGTTTTCAGAGTTCTGTTTCTGTACCTTTGATTAAATTAAAGCAGGGTGTGGGGGGGATTTTAGAGGCAGATTGAGTTCAGTTGTGGATGTATTGTACTGAAGATCGCTGTGACCATCAGATGGTGAGAAACTCACTAAGTGTCTTCATTCCGGGTCTTCCAAGTAGACTCTTCTTCTGCCTCCACAACATTTATCCCGCTCCTTGATCCAGGTGATTTGGAGCTTGAACTCCTCCCTAGGTAAGCCCGGTTATGTAAAAGTAGTGTTACTTGCTGGTTACTGGTTCAGAAACTGGCACATGAACTAACCCCCATGACTGAGAAGCAAAATATATATATATATATATGAAGCTTCTCTCGTGGGTTTAGACCCAGAAGCCTTCAGCTGTGGCTTTCCTATAACTGTGAGATGTGATGAGCCCTTGGCATCACACAACAGAGAGAACCTGTTTTTAGGATGGACGGCACCATCTTGGGAACTCTTCTAGTTGTCTTTTATGTGTTTCTGTATGGCTTGTAGCCTTTGGGCAAAGACTTTACTATTGGTAGTTGAAAACCTTCTAGATGAAAGAGCCAGAGGAAGGGGACAGCCAGCCAAGGTGATGTTAGAGCAAGGGATCTTAAAGAGATGACACAGAAACAATGTGATGGAGGTGGAATACTGGAAACCTTACACCCTTGATTGCATCTAATTCTGAATCCTAGTTTGAGCCATGTCTGCCCCTCAGCAAGTAGTCTTGTAACTACAGTTATTCTGCAAGTCACTGGTCATTATTTACTCAATGATCTCCACTGTATCTTGTGGATATGCGTTTAGTCTACCTAACTTTATGCTGATTCAGAATTCAGGCACTTATCTGTGTATACTTGAAGCACATTAGTTGTGAGAGGGCATTAAAGCTTTGAAGGGGAAGCTTCATGGTACTTCTTCTTCATTTTAAGATTACTGTGTAAAACATGTGAGATGAAATATGTAACATATCTGGCACTTAGCAACCATTCACTGAAGGTTAGCTGACACAGTTATGAATAACTTAACACATATAATATTGGATTATGGAAATACACCAACAAGTACGCTTATTGAATTTTTGTATTACTGATGAATTCTGCTCCTTGTTTCTGGTATTGCATCCTTTGTCCCTTCCTTTCTCTTAGTCTATTCGTCAAGGTCCAGTGCCTTGACCTTACAAGAGGAGAGCACTTGAAGAAAAGTTCTATGATGCTGTCTCACTATATACATCTTGGAACTCGAGCCCATCTTGCCTCAGACTGCCAGAGTGCTGGGACTACAGACATACCCTACCATGCCCAATCCCACTTCTTTTGAAATTGAAGTTAGGTAGAAGCCAAGAAATGAACTTTCAAAGTGAAAGTGTTTTAATTCATATATTCACCGTCATTCCAATGCAGTAGTAAAATCTAATTTTAAAAATACTCTATGGGTGAAGAGAGGGCATTGGCAAATGCTTCTCAGGCCTACAACAACCTGATTTAACCTTGCTATAGGCTTTCTCCCTGGGACTTGTATTATTTTTCTTTCAATCTCTCTCTCTCTCTCTCTCTCTCTCTCTCTCTCTCTCTCTCTCTCTCTCTCTCCATCCCTTTTTAAAAGAGATAATAACTAAATATGACAAAATAAAATTTAATATGATAAAAAATCACACCAAGGCTGAACCAGGCAACCCAATAGAAAAAAAAGAAACTCAACAGCAGGCACAAGCTTCAGAGACCCACTTGTTCACATACTCAGGAGTCCCATAAAAATACTAAGCTTAAAGCTACAATCTATGCACAGAGAACCTGGTGCTGACTGTGTAGGTCCTGTGATTTCTACATCAGTCTCTGAGGTCACCTGTTCCTTGCTTAGTTGATTCAGAGGGCCTTGCTTTCCTGGTGTCCTCCATCCCCTCTGGCTCTTGCAGTCTGTCTGCCTCCTCTTCCACAGGGTTTCCTGAGCTTTGAGGGTTATGGAATTTATGGATACCCCTGGTTTAGAATCTCTCTCTACATAATGTCTGGCTATAGGTTTCTATATCTGTTCCCACCTGCTGCTGAAGGAAGCTTCTCTGATGACTGGATAAGGTATTGATCTGTGACTACAGAAGAATATCATTGAAAATCATTTAATTGATCTCTCTCTCACTGTTGGTCTTTCTCTGTCTCTCTCTGTCTCTGCCCCCCCCCAACCAGTGTTGAGTTTTAAACTAGGTCTCTGGGATATCTAATCTCTGGTTTTTGATTACCCAAGCTGTGTCAGATACAGGATCCATCTCACAAAGCTTCCCTTAAGTAAAATTAGATATTGGTTAACTACCTCCACAAGTTCTGGACCACCATTGCCCTAGCATCTACTGCATGCAGGACAAATTGTAGGTCAAAGGTTTTGTGGCCAGGTTGGTACTTCTGTCTTTCTTTTTGGTAACCTACAGAGTATATTCCTGTACCAAAGACACTAGAACATAGTTCTCCCCCACTCCTTTATTTGAGTTCCTACTAATTTCCTACCTCCAGTCCTTTTTTGATTTTTACCCATTTGATTCAGCCATGAACTAAAACAAACAAACAACAAAAAGAACAAAGCCATCTAAACACCTAAATGAAACAACTAGTATTTCTCCTGTGGTGACTCTCCAGTCTCAGCAGTTCAACACTATGAGTCTTCAGCTTTCAGAACAAAGACTGCTAGTTCTTTTCAGAATGGAAGACAGAACAGAGCACTTGGGAAGCATCTGCTGAGGCTGCAACCAAGAGCCTGGATCCCAGGGAAGGGTGTGGTCACTCAACACTTCTCACCCTGGAGCATAGTTAAGTGCCAACCTCGACCCAGAGGCTTAGTTAGTGTTCTGTGAGAGCTCTCTGGAGACAGTGAATGCCACTTCCTCTTATATTTATTTGGAATGCAGTTCTGAGTGTCATGTATGTATTAGTTCTTGGGCTCAAGCCAAGCTATTATGGGGGTGAGATGCAGGCTGCTATTTAGGTCCTATTGGATGGAGGCTTAAGCTGTTATTTTAGGACAATAAGAGGTTGGTTTGGCTAATTTTGTGTGATCAAGTTTCCTATTATGGACTGTCATTTAAAAAGCACTTTTGAGATGTCATCATCCATAGCCTATGCTCACAGAGAACTTGCTGTTCAAAGCATTCCTGGTTCAAGGGAATTTCATGCTTGGGTAGTTTGGAGTTTTATTGTTTTCCCATCTACCTGCCTGACTTAAGATCTTTCAGCTTCTACACTTTCACAAACAAATTAGGTTTTTTTTTAAAAAATCAAAATAAAGCAAAACACCCACCCCCCACAATACTAGATTCTATTCTCCAACAATCCTGCTGTCCCTAGAGAGAGATAAGTAAAGAAATAAAGTGGGAAGTTTCCCATTTCATGACTGCCTTGACTTCTAATGATTTCTTAAAGATGTTTAAAACAAAGAACAGCATGTAGGCCATTACAACTGCTCTCTCTAAACTCTCCTACAGCCTATAGGCCTCTGATTGACCATAAAAATGCACACTGATTACAAAGATAATTTCCAGATGTTTACTCTCCATATGAAATTAAATTGTAGTGAAAATTATAATTTATTTAGGTGCTTTTTATAGAACAACTCTCGCTGACATCCCTCTATGCATGTCCCTGTCATTACACACATCGTCAAAAATCTCTGTTGTATTTAAGCCTCGTCCTAATTTTAACCAGAGGCAAGAAAGCCGAGTTGAGGAATGGGATGGGCCGATGAATCATTTCCATTCTGTCATTTGGGAGGAAAGTGCCACAGAGTCTGCATGACACCATAGAGAACTGGTCTAAGTAAATTATCTGGTTTGTATTCACAGGCATGAAAAGAAATGATAAAGATTCCAATGGACAGTAAAACTAAATCTTTGGGGAGAATCAATACACTATGGTAAAACAGCATATGAGCCTGTCTTCTTATGCATTAGGAATTGAAATGATAAATTTGTGAAAATACATGTCATGTATCAACTGTAATGTGACAATGTGGCATATATCAACTGGGGAAGAAAGCAATGCCAGGTGATAAAAGGGAACCGAGACTCAAGCACATAAGAAACAGTTCAATGGTACACGTCATGTAGAAACTGCTAAAATATATTAATGAGAAAGGGAACCAATAAAACCAGGATTGTAAAACAGAGGGGCACACAGGAGAAGAGGAAGAAAGGAAAATAGGGACACCAAGGAAAGGAAGACACATCAGAGAGAGAACACGCCACTGTGGCTGCTGCTAATGACCTACTTCTCATGAAAAATGCATAATGCTACATGGGGATGGGTTCCCTCCTCCCTCCCACTGATTTGATTTGTGTGTCTATAGCTCACTAAGCCCAGTGGGAAACTGCAATGGATTCAGAACCTCTAGAATGAGCAACTGGAGACTGGCATTCCAATAGACAGCAAATGCCGTATAAATAATTAAATACATTGCCCAACATTTAAATACAAGCCAACCAACATTTATTGAGTGTGCATTCCCAGAATTCTCATGTATTTGCATTTTGACAGAAAAGTAAAACCCGCCATGAGCCACAGTGGCTATGCAGGGTAAAGATGGGCTTGAAGGGATAGATGTGACATAGTCCACTACTCTTCTATGACACCACTGTTTGGGTATAATAGACTGGCTGAACCTTATGAAAACTTTAGACCTATACCCCGAAACCACATTCTTTTGGTCTGTGTGAACAAACAAAATTTTCCCTTTGCTAGAAGGTTCATGGACTCTTGAAGTCTAACTGTGGGTCCCCTTATTTAAAATCCTAAAATGAGGGCTGAGTTTAACAGAGATGCTGTTTTTCCTAGTCTATAGTTACAGTCTTATGGATTATTGGCATTATTGAAGTTAGGCAAGCAAGACAGAGACAGAAGTCCCCCTTTTTCTGAAACCTTCAAAAAAAAAAAAAAGAAAACAACATTCTCAGCTTTCAACAGAGTTCTTTTTGTTTATATTCCTATTGTCATGATCTAGAAAATTAAAATGCATATAATGGGCCTTGGAGATGGCTCAGTGGGAAAGACTGAGGACCCGAGTGCTATCCCAGGGTTCCTTCCCCACAAGGTCAATGGAAAGAACCAATTCCTCCTGCAATTTGTCCTCTGATTCTCTCTCTCTCTCTCTCTCTCTCTCTCTCTCTCTCCCTCTCTGTCTTTCTCTCTCTCTCTCTCACACACACACACACTGCATGCATACACACACTGTAATTTAAAATTTAAAAATGTATAAAGTACACACACACACACACACACAAAATGAGTGAATTGGATTGGGCATTAAGCATAAAACAAAAGAAAACAAAATGAAACAAACAAACAAAAAAAACCCAGTAACATTCATCAAACATGAACTGACCTTATAGTGTCCTGACAGATATAAACTACATCTTTGTAACTTTCTGGTGACTACCAAGAAGACTTACTGGCAAGATTTAAACAAACTATAAAATAAAAAGGAATCTAATATTTATATTAGCGTTTAGAATACAGTAAGCTAAAATTGACAGGAAACCCACTTAAGAGTTACTCACATGAATCTGGTTGTTTCCCATGTGAACAGAAGCCTAGATGGAGGTAAGCATTTGCTCTGAGTTAGAGACAGGCCATTCCTATCCACTTTCTCCGCTGTGTTTTGGGTATTGGCTTCTACCCCACTCAGAGCTTCCTTGCTTTGTGTACTGCCTTAACTACAGGCTCATGTGGGGCCACTGGGGGTTCTGGGGGAAGAGGGGAAAACAGCCCAGTGCTTTCTCCGTCTGTATTTTCTACTTCCAAGCAATTGCTGTCCTAGAAACACTCTTGCAGATTTCCTCTTTTGCTTCACAGCCAGACTGAGATCACGTGAATACCACCGGCTACAAGGAACTGGGGAAGTAAAAGTCCACCTTTGGGGCCTTTTAAAGAACGTGGAGAAAAGAATGGCTTGGGACAATGCTTTGGGCTTAGTCTTTTCCACACAAGACACCCAGTTTTCATATTTTGTAACATTCCTGAGTGTCCTGGAAAAAAAGTTACTGTGTAATATTCTATATCAGTATTCCTCAACCTGTGGGTCATGACCCCTTTGGGGTTCGAATGACCCTTTAACGGGTTACCTAAGACCATCGGAAAACATAGATATTTACATTACAATTCACAACTGTAGCAAATTACAGTTATGAAGTATCGACAAAAATAATTTTATGGTTGAGGGTTTCCACAACAAGAGGAACACTATTAAAGGAATTGCAGCATTAGGAAGGTTGAGAACCACTACTCTAGGTCATGACTTCAGATTAATACTACCCAGATCCAGCCCTGCTGGACCTATGGTGGAAAATTCCATCACATGCTGTGGAACTCCATGGTTGGTTTTTTTTTTTTTTTCCTGTAGGCTGATGCCTCAGGCTAAGGCACAAATCTGCACAAAGGAGGTCTTCAAGGAACCAAAGTAATATAATTTAGGTAATATATTCAGGTACACAGCGCTGATATGATCTGATGTAATTCAAGGGTTATGTTTAGCTTGGCTCTTGAATGTAAGGACAGCAATGTCCTTTAATCACAATTCTGTAAACATATTTCTGGACTTTGCATAACAACACAGCCACAGGGAGTTAAACGCTGTAATCTCCAGCACAAGCTTACTAGACTGCAAAGCCTTCATTGCTGATCCCAACAGAAGTACATGTTGGTACCTAACCAGTGAGAGACTCAGGCTAAGAGATCCTCATAAAAATTCAGAAGCATAACCAGGATGTATGTCTGATAGTGACTGTTAGGAGCTGGTTGAGATAAGCCCAAGAAGTTATTACTTTGTCTATTACATTGCTCTAGAGTTTGTTTTCAAGGACACTATACCAACCAACCATGTCTAGGTGGTTTTATTTCTGGCTGTGACCCTTTTCCCTTTCTATTCCCAGATCATATTCCCTTCCCCCACTTTCTCTCTAGGGACTCATGTAACACACGCCGGCCCCGAACTTGTCCTACAGTCAAAGGTGACTCTGAGCTCCAGTATTAACTAGGGATTCTAATGCTGTGAATAAAACACTGGCTGAAAACGACTTTGGGGAGGAAAAGATTTATTTGGCTTACATATTTCAGGTCACTATCCATCAAGGGAAGCCAAGGAAGAAGTCAAGATAGGAAGCTAGATGCAGAAACTGAAGCAGAGGCCATATTGGAGTGCTGCTTACTGGCCTGGTCTAATCTGCCCAGGGATGGCACCACTCACAGTGGGCTGGGCCCTCCCACATCAATCATGAATCAAGAAAATCCCCATAGACTTCCTATAGGCCAGTCTTATGGAGGCATTTTTCTCAGTTAAAGTTCCCTCTTCCCAGATGATTCTAGCATGTGTTAAGTTGACATATAAACCAACTAACCCCCACAGCTCCTGTTCTTCCCATCTTCATCTCCAAGAGCTACAATTACAGAGCATGCTAGTGTGTTCACTTTTCCTCAGATCATGCTTCCTCTCCCCCTTTCCCTCCCCCTCCTTCTCCCTCTCTTCCTCCTCTCCCTCTCAGACATGATCTCTAATAGCCTATAGTCCTCCTCCTACTCCTGGCTATCCCTTTTCTCTTCCTAATTATTTTTTCTTATACTTTCATGGTGTACATGCACATGTGCACACGTACATGTGTGTGTGTGTGTGTGTGTGTGTGTGTGTGTAACACAATGAATTAACTAGGGTAACTTACAGGAGTATGGATGAAAGGCTATTCCCAGGAGCATGGGCAACTGACCAGTGGCTACACCACTGAAGGAAGTCTCATTGCCTCTCCCAGCAATCATTAGCTGTGTTATGTAAATCCTCAGATGTGGGGCCTCGAAAGCTGTCCCTCTCCAAGTGTGATCTTGAGGGGCCTAACCTCATGCAGGTCTTGTTCAGGTAAACAGAGGTGCTGTAAGTTTGAGAGTGCAGTGGCCATGCGAGATCCAGAAAACTGGGTTCCAGCACTACACCCTCTCCTCTCTATGACCTTTCTACGTCCTTTTCAGAAATAGTCTCTGAACCTTGAGGAGGGTGCTGGAGATGTTTCATTCAGGGCTCTGCTTCCAACCCTGACTAGTTATGAGCCTCTGTAGTAATTGCTATCCATTGCTAAAAGAAGTTCTCCTTCCCAAAAACTGACTCTCTCTATATATCTGAGAGCAGAGCATGTATATTTTTATATAGCAGACATAGGTTTAATTATAAGAAATTTTAAAAAACAAACACTCCTTTATTGAACATGGAGGATGGTAGATCATATTTAGAGAATGTTTGGGGTTAGATTTGCACAATGATATTAATGACATAGCATTACATGGTATAATCAGTAATAATTGCTTGCAATCAAGATAGTACATGTTTGAAAATGGACTGCTCAAAGACAAGAATAGTGAGTGAGAAACTAGACAGAACCCTAGAGAATAAAGGCTCATGGGAAAGAAACTGTGTACCTTCCCTTGAAGAATGTAGGAACTTCTTTCAGGGACAGAAAGAGAGACAAATAAAACTTCTGAGAAAGGAAATCAGAGCACAGTTAGGTTCTGTTGTCTTACAAAGGAAGAAAGCCTCTTCTTGGTAGAAAAAGCTATCACTTAATGATAATGCTCTTGTGTGTGGTTCTATTTTAAAGTCTTTGGCTCTGATGACAGGGCAAAGTCCAAGACCTATTTTATAATTAGAGGCGTTAAGAACTGGTGAATGAATTTTCCACATGTAGAATTTGAAAGTTTATTTGTGAATATGTTCTCTGTCACTTATAATTAAGCTAATGGTTTTAACTAATTGCTTTTATTAGAAACACAGAAACACAATTTGCCAGTTTTGTTGCCATAAGTGTAAGGAGACATTTTCATCTCATTTGTGCTTTGGTAACAAATGGAAGTAATATGGTTCTAATTGCAAACTTACTTGCAAGAGTGATGGAAAGTGAAAGTTGAACAAGGTAAGTTCAGAGACCAAAGTGCTGGTTTGTTCCAAGAAGATTAAAGAATTGAGGAAGGAAGTGTGAATTATCTAGGAAAAATGAAATTCTAGGCAAAGAATTATAGATGCCATGTTCATAAACAGGGACCATGCTTTTTTTTAAATTCCCATTATTAGATTTTAAATTTTTGTATAGTAAAAACTGTTTTCCAGTTGCTCATTGACTAATTCAATAGCCATGGACAGTAAGGAATAAGGACACTGAGAGAGAAATAAGGCAGTCTCTGTTCTACTAGGAAAGAAATGGTGTTCACTTTAAAAATAAAGACAAAACACTGTAACGGAAGATAGACTATCCTAAATGCCTCCACCAACACAGAGTAAGCACTTGATGTTCTTTTGTTTTAATTTTAACCCCAGGCCTTGCATATGACAAGCGATCACTCTGCCACCAACCTGCAGCCCCTGCTCTGGCCTCTGGTGCTCTTAGTGAGGAACAGCGATCCCTAGCTGTAAGGTATCAAAAATATCTCTTTACAGAATGACACTTGATCAGCAGCACTTGTCTTGGAGATGAGAAGAACATTTGAAGGGGAGAAGCAGGTGAGGGAGAACAGTGTTGGTGTAGAAATGATGCTGGTGAAAAAGAGAATCAGGCCCATGTGCAAAAAGGAATAGAAACCAGCCGGCCTCCCTAGCCCATGGGAGCTCACGTGCAGAACTGGAGGCTGATACTGCTGCGAGCATACGTTGAGGCTGGGGACTGGACAGTCTTTCAGGTTTGAATTAATGTACTTGAACCTTATTTGATAGACAGTCAGGTGTGATAGATGCTTTACTGAGTACCTCATAGACACTGAGCATATGATAGTTTCAAGAGAGATGCAACCCAAAAGTGCAGATAGCACCAAAAGTTTACTATGCTCTTTCTTAGACCTACATCCATAATAAAATTCAATTTATAAAATATCATAATAATCAACATTCAGTATTATGTTTAGTAATAAACAACAACAGCCAAAGAATCAGGCTGGTGAGATGGCTCAGTGGGTAAGGGTGCCTGAGAACCTGATCAATCCCTGAGAACCACATGGCAGAAGAGAGAACCAGTTCCCAAAATTTGTTTTATGAACTACACACACATGCCATAGTAATGGGGACCTCCCCCCACATAAGTGAATAATGAAATAAATGTCATTTTAGAAATTCTAAAACCAGAACAATAATAAGCAATATAATATAACATATATTGTAACCTAAATTATTTAAGAATTATTTATTTCTAGAATGTTCCATCTAATATTTTAGAACATTAACCATAGGTAGTGGAAACCGTGGATAAAGAGTTACTGTCACATATATTTGAAAAGGGGGAATCAAAGTGATCTGAAACATTCCACCACTGCATAGCCCAAAGTACCTAACAGGGAACTCAAACGTCATAAATACACAATAGCTTTTCATTGGCTGAAAACAATCATTAGCTCAGCTGTGCCTGTGACAGTATCCCAGTCTCATTATTTTGGAGAGGAGGCAGTAGAACCTCCATTGGTTCAAGGATAGTGTGGCGTGGGCTAAAATGCATTTGAGGCTACCCCAGGTAACACACACACACACACACACACACACACGCGCGCGCGCGCGCGCGCGCACACACAGGCACACACAGGCACACACAGGCACACACAGGCACACACAGGCACACACAGGCACACACACACGCACGCACATGCACACACACACAAGCACAGCAAGGAATTATCAGTAGAAAAGTTGCCTGTGAGAAGTGTTGGGAGTTCCTGAGAGCACAGAGGGAAGAAGGAGAGACGAGCAGTCAGTGTTCTATCTACCTCTCTGGCACACACTCCAGCATCACAGGGGCTGCAAGACTAACTGTTACGTGTCCAAGCGCCTTCCCCTCAGAATTTTTAAATGAAGTACAGGAAATGAAATCCTTCCACAAGTTATGGAAGGTGAAATACAGCACAGACCATTCATAGTGCAGTGGCAAAGGCAGGCTTTGGCAGAAATGAGTTTTTGTTGTAGAAAACTTTATATTTCACTGTTTAATGAACAGCTTCATGGCATAGGGCAACTGAGTCTGGCTGCTGTTTATCATTTTCATTCTTTCTTACCTGGAGACAAACTCTTTAGCCCAGGATATCCTTGAACTTGATATACAGCCAAGGATGACTTTGCTCCTCCCGCCTCTGTGTCTCCTGTCCTGGGATTATAGGCATGTATACCATGTCTAATTTATGAGGTGCTCAGCGTCAAACCCAGAGCTCTGTACCTGTTAGGCAAACATTCAACCAACTGAGCCGTAACCCCAGCCCTGGACAATGATTCCCTGACCTCTGGTTTACAGTTTCAAGATTATAATCTCAAAACTAACAGCCATAGGACCGTCCATTTCTTCATTTGCATTTCTGCACTGCTTCCAGTGATTTTTGTTCTGGCTATTTTTATGTCAACTTAATACAAGCTAGACTCATCAGTTAGGTGGGAAGCTATTTGGGAACGTTTAGGAGAAGAAGACTTGTTAGAGGAACTCTGTTACCGTGGCAGGCCTTTGAAACTGAAAAGCTTCCCGTTAGGCTTCCTATTGCTTTGTGAAACACTAGGACCAAAAGCAAGCTGGGAATTATTTGGCGTACCCTTTCACATAGCAGTCAGTCTTTGAAGGAATCCGGGACAGCAACTCAAGCAGGACAGGAACCTGGAGGACAGGAACTTTTGTAGAGGTCATGAAGGGGTTCTACTTACTGGCTTAATCCCGATGGCTTACTCAGCCTGCTTTCTTATAGAGCACAGGACCACCAGCCCAGGGGTAGCAACATACACAACAGGATGGTCCCTTCCCCCAACTAATCACTAATTAAGAAAATGCCCTACAGGCTAATTTCACACCTACAGCTGACAAAGTATTCAAATACTCCAAGACTACTGAGAACATTTCTCATTCAAACCACCGTATTATAAGCCGGTGTCTGAACAAAACTAACCTGATACATCTGTAGTTGGTAATTGTAAATCTCTTTGTGCTTTAACCAAATGAAACCATTTTTTTATCATTTTGCTCCTAATTTTTGTGTATTTCTTTCAAATCATTCCCACATCAATAAAAATCAGTCAAACACTCTAAGAAACCGAATTCAAAGTTCTAGGCCAGCCATAGCTTCCTTGCTAACAGCCTTGGCTCTGGGCTCTTCTTAAGTATCTGCTCCATACCCTTCAGACACAACCCTGGCCTCAACTACCTCCTCCATCTCCTGGAAGCTGCTTACCTACATCCTTGCTTTAATGTATGGCAGTAGAACTCAAAGACACCACACTGTTGGAGAGGAACTGCCTTCTGCCTGCCAAGGACAAATGCAGACACAGAAAGCAAGATCAAGCAAGCCTTCACATCAAAGAGAAGCCTGGGCTTGCCAAGAGCAGGCTACTTCTGAATCTCTCACTTCAGCCTTGTTAGTATTCTTAAGACCCAGGGGCCCAATGCTGTCCCAGCCAGGCCACCACATTCAGCTGGCACTCCTGTTCTCACTGACACCCAAAGCTCACAGCACTACTCCAATCTGGGCTCAACTACTTCAATAGAGCAGAGGGTCAAATGTTTACAATGTATAGCCATCAAGAAGAAAAAGCCATAAGAAATATTTACTCTGTAGTCTCTAAGTAAAAATCTCTGCTTAAGATTTCAGGAGTCCAAAAACATAAGTAAATTATCCTGTTGTGGGGCAGGAGCTTCAGAGCAGAAAGCAGAGCACACTACTGAAATGGACCCTGTCACTGGGACCAGAGGGGAGAACAGTGTGCCAGGCAGTAGGTCGGGACAACTTGAGTTCTGCTGGGATCAGCATGAATTCAGGTTCTGAAGCTTCTAGGAGAGTCGCAAACTTATTTTATATAATGAACGAGGATGAGGAAAAACAGAAAGAGGGGAACTGGCAGAGATGAACGACTTAGAAACTTCAGAAAACAGAAAGGCTTTCTGTTCTGGACGCTCAAATACTCTCCTGGAGAGATCTAGTCATCACAGAAGTGCCATGGGAGTTCACATGTTTCAAAGTCAAATATTGTGAGAGCTGGAGAGAGACTCTTTTCCAACTTACTATTATTTTTTGTGGTAAAAGGAAGCTTAAGGGTTTTATAATTCTATTTTGAAATAATTTTAGGCTTACAAAAGAGTCACAAAAGTAGTCTGAGAGTTCTTTATGCCCTTCACCCAGCTTCAACCAATGTTGCATGCTTACACAAACATGGATTTGTTAGAACCAATGCATTGCAAAATTACTTTTTAAATGAGGAAAACATAAGACTCAGAAGTATCAGGGGGTTTCTCCAGTTACACAGCTGATTAGTATACTGTACCCTTAACTCTGGGCTTCTGTGCCAAGAATAAAGGGTTAACTCAGTGTAGTTATTGATGCTCAAGAAAGCCCATGGTCAGAGCACACAGGTCTGCAGCCTTATTAAGCACAGTTTGTTTTTTTGTTTTTTGTTTTTTTTAAACAGGCTGACTTCAGCCTTTTGCCTAAGATCTTCCACTGTGGCTAATCCCATTGCACTATTCCAACAACTTCCCAGAATGGTGGTAATTGGGGAAAAAAAGAAAAGAAAAGAAGAGAAGAGGAGAGGAGAGGAGAGGAGAGGAGAGGAGAGGAGAGGAGAGAAAAAAGGAGTCTAGAGAAAAATGTCAGATTTCTAGTAGTGGGGAGGAAGTGGAAATAATGTCTTTTCAAACTTTTAGATTCTAAGCATTTTGAGTGACCATTGAGTTCTTAGCCAGGGGTCCGTGGAAGGAACTCAGGCATTCTGTGGTGAGAACACAATCGCACCTTTTATTAGTGCTCACTGAAACAAGGCAAGCAACGGCCCATAACAATGCTTTCAATACCTGGACTTTGTTACAGAAATGAATCCATATTATATCATAGGTGTAATTACATGTTGTAGATGTGTTGAAATACCTTTACCTTTATTACCACTTTTAAGTGATGGCAGTTCATGTATATGTATATGTATATGTATATGTATATATGATGTATGTTTTATATATATGTATATGATGTTGATGTTATGAGATGGTAATTTCTATGTGTGATATATATATATATGTATATATATATACATATATATATATATATCTGTGATATATATAAACATATATATGTTTGTGTGTGCTTCTAGCTTTTAATGTTAATAAATGAACAAATATGTTATGATACCAAAGATTTTTATAAATGTTTTATAATAGTATTTTAATGTAATTGGATTCCTTTATAATTGTGTTTTACTTAATAAAACTGTTCTATTGCTACGAAGAGACATCATGTCCAAGACAACTCTTATAACCATTTAATTGAGAACTATTTTACAGTTTCAGAATGGTGCAAGCATGTTGGCATTCATGGCACTGGAACAGTAGCTGAGAGTTATATCTTCATCCTCAGGATGAAAGATAAAATGGTCTGGCTTGGACTTTTTAAACCTCAAAGCCCACCCCTAGTGACATTCTTCCACCCTACAAAGCCACATCTCCCTCATCCTTCTAATCCTTTCAAACAGTTCAATTCCCTATGAATCAGCATTCAAATATATGAGTCTTTAGGGACCATTCTTATTCAAATTACCACATCAACTAAAGGCATTACAATAAGAGATCTATAGACTTGACCCAACAGAGTCCTTAGCATGTGAGGAGAGAGTGACAGGTTGCCAATTGATTTTAATTTCTCTAGGACCTGTGCCCCATCCCCTGTAGGCTCAGAGTGACAGAGATTCTCCTTTCTCTCTCTGGTTGGATAATGACCAGTGTTTCTTGCCAAAGTATGTTCTTATAATTCCAGGATGCATCAGCTCCTGAGAGCTGCTGTGACTATATTACAAAATGCAGCATGAAGAATCTATTCCTTGACATTATTGTTAAAAATAAAGGGCTATGAGGAATTTGTGATGCTTATATTAGGAAGGTGGTCTTCTTATGACCTATGATGGAGGTTGACTCTTCTCAAGGACTAGTTTATGCAAAAGGAAATCAATTGCTTCAAAGCTAAGTTTGCATAGTAAATAAATAGTCAGAGTTACTGTTAAGCAGAGAATGACAGTTTAAAATCTGAAGGTACCATTTTCCACTTCTTAAATAGACCCAGAGTTTTAAGGAGGACAACCCTCAAGATCAGCTAGATATAAATGAAACAAGGATTTCCTTCCTCCTTTTAATAAAAAATTTGTTACTATTGTGAGTGTGATGTATTTGTGTGTGCATGCACTGAGTGTGTGCACACATGTGCTTGTGTATGTGTGTGTATGTGTGGGGGTTGTCAGAGGGAAGCTTTGTAGAATCTCCGCTTTCACATTTATATGTGTTCCAGGACTGGACTGCAGGAAGTCAGGCTTGTACAACAAACATCTTTATCTTCTGAGCCTTCTCAATGCCCTGAAATAGGGATTTGTAGAAGCCACTCAGAAGGCTGAAGCTTGCAATAACTTTTCCAGATGATGATTTGAGGTCTAGGTTTTAGGTGCTTTCTTTCCTACCTCCTGCTCTTCCTTCCTTCCTCCCTTCTGTCCTCCCTCCCTCCCTCCCTCCCTCCCTCCCTCCC
>NW_021604597.1:8304905-8306247 GCF_004785775.1 Grammomys surdaster | reverse complement strand
TGCCTCTGCCTCTGCCTCTGCCTCTGCCTCTGCCTCTGCCTCTGCCTCTGCCTCTGCCTCTGCCTCTGCCTCTGCCTCTGCCTCTGCCTCTGCCTCTGCCTCTGCCTCTGCCTCTGCCTCTGCCTCCGCCTCTGCCTCCGCCTCTGCCTCCGCCTCTGCCTCCTCTCTGCCTCCTCTCTGCCTCTACTTTCTGGGTGCTGGAATTAAAGGTATGCATTGCCATGTCCAGTTTAAAAGCTTTTCAATCTACTCATTCCTAGGAATTTATCCTTATAGACAGTGTTACAAAGACGATTTTAAGGACATCTCCAAAATATTATTTGAAACATTAAAAAGCTAGAGACAGCACCATTTCCACAATTTTTATAATAAATTACACTGTATTCCAGGATGAACTGTTTTATACTTAATGAAAACAAGGAAACATTTTGAGAATAGTAGCAGGAAAACATATAAACATGTAAAACTGCATGTTTATAGTAACTTGAGTTTTAGTTTGACAATATTTGGTGCTGCTCTCTTTGATCTTAGATTTATGTATATGAGATAGGAAAATGTATGCAAGCGTGAATGTGCTTAGACTGTGGGTAACGGCATTTTGGAGGCTGTATCTACTCCTCTCCCATACCCTGGCATTAGACAGCAGGAGGACACTGTTTCTAAAAGATGAGCCATGCCCAGGCTGATGTCTGTTTGCATGGCTTTTGTGTTGCTCCGGACACATTTGTTTTGCTGGTTGCTACTGAGCATTATTTTTCCCTAACCTTTGCTCCCTTTCCCCACCCTTGGCTTCCAGTTTTAACCACATTCAGGGCACTCATGTGCATTTTCCTTTCTAGCTTGAACAGAAAGTCCAGAAACTGCACGGAGGCTGCCAATCTGATAGAGTCAGCACAGACATGCATGTCATCTGAAGGCCTCCTGGCATTATGAAAACAGTTCAGCAAGGGAATTTCAAGTTTTTATAGATAAAGTAGCTTGTGTGTGTAGGGGTGTGTTTGTGAGCTTGAAGCCACGTGGGATATGGGTGGAATCTGCCTGTCTTTCTTCCCTTCTTGTGGCTGCTTCTGTTGAGGACTTGGTATGTGTTGTTGGGGTCAGGAAGAGAGAGATGAAAAGAATTCTACAGCTGTTTAACCTTCTGCTAACATCTGGTTACAAGAAACGTATTTCCAACTTCCAGCAGTTTGTTAGTGTGAAATATACAAGTTAGCTGTAAAATAAACCAGTTAAGTAAAAATATGGCTTTATATGGATTTTACTTTGAAAGTGAGAAATATAAGAGTTTCCCCCTCTTCTGTTTATTAATGTTGTCTGTTCCTTGAAATTACATGTAAAATTC
>NW_021604597.1:8282276-8304805 GCF_004785775.1 Grammomys surdaster | reverse complement strand
GCAGAGAGTTTTTGTTGTTGTTGTTTTGTCTTTTGGTTTTTCTTTTTAGGCAAAAGAACTCAGTTGACTTCTCAGGGAGTCACACCTACACAGCTGAACAGATTAGAACATGTTTTCATTAACTGGGTATGATGGAGAATTGTCAGGAGTTTGAGAACAGCCTGGGACACATGGGAGGCCTTGTCTCGCAGCAGCAGCAGCAGCAGCAGCAGCAGCAGTGAGTTCTTCCTTTAGTGTGAGCCCAGAAGAGCTGGGCTGGCCACAAGCCACCCAACTCAAGAAAGCCTCAGGAGCACCCTGAGCTGGCCTAGCTCTTCTGTATGACGTTGGTGCTTCCAGGATGCCTTGTCTCCTTACAGTTCTCCTCTGGACCACCCTGTGTTCCTCTACTCTTTCTTACCTACAAGTATGATCTCCAGGATTGTAGCAAAGAACTTATTTGCTCAAGGCCCCTGTCAAGTAGAGATGGGAGAGGGCAAGGTGGGCTATTTCTTTTCCTGGCTCTCTCCTGGCTTGCCATGGGCAGATTGGCTGTGTCCCTTTACCCAGAGTTACAGGCAGCTTCTGCCGGACAGCCTTCTTTATACACTTATCCTTCTTGGGCTCCAGGGATTTCTCCTTCCTCCTTGCCCCTTCAGGCCTACTGTCAGGAAGAGCAGGATGCTGTGGTGTTGGTAGCACTGCTTTGAAGTTTTACTACCAAGTCTTCCCACAATGCCTGTTGGGAGAGCCACTGGCTATCATTTTTACCATATATACTCTAGTATCTTAGAAGCATTATTTAAGATTTCATTTGTCTTTATGAAATCATGAGCTTTGGCACCATGTACTTTGGCACTAACAGTAATCTCTGTCAATGAGGAAAGCTCACATGAGTTATTAACCTGGCAGAGGATTTAAAAAGTGAATGGACAACAGTAATGGCCACCTTCCATGGCACAGTAAGAATTCAAAACTTTTAATATAAAATATGGCAGATAAGTAGGTTTGTTACCTTCTATCCTACTGCTAAGGACCAAACCAAACAAAACAAAACAAAAAAACCTGGCCACAATTTACTATACTTATTATTATATACTGTTCTAAGCATTTTGTACCCATTATTTTCCAGCAATTCTGTAGAGAATTTGGTCTATGGAGGCACTGAGGGATATAGAGTTTAGGAAACTTGACTCAAGTTTACTAGCACATAGAGGAGATCACTAAGTCCCAATTAGACTGTAGAGTTTTCAAGGCAACGATCCATCACATGCCACATTTTGTCTTGCTTTTCACAGTGTCCTATACTGTCAGCCCTACAGTAGGGAATAAATGTTGGTTTTATTCCAAGAGCAGAGGCAGTTAAACTTGCTTTGCAATAAGCAGGAGACCAGAAATGTGAATGGCCAAGCAGCAGCTGCTTTCTCATAGCCCAGTAACCTGTGCGGCTAAGAGCTTGTCGGCCAAAGCTCTGATAACCAAGAGTTAGGCTGCAGCAGGCAGACAGAGACTAGAGAGCAATTGGGAGTGGTGTGGGGATGACAAGGCAGGAAACCTAAGCCTAGGCCGATGGAAAGCTCTACAAACCAAGCCTGAGCAATTCTCAGCATGGCTATTGGCCCCAGTGAGACAGTCAACCTCACTCTATTCCATGGTCAGGGTGAAAGCATCTTTAATAAACCTAGCCCCCAGTTGATCAGACCTTCCTGCTGTTTTTTTTCACCTGAGCCAACAGCCCCCTGAGCTTTCTGGGATTTCTGTGAAAGCATTTAGATCCCAGAATCCTTTCCCACCAACTTAATGCCTGCTCACATCAAGCCTAGAACATATGGCTGAGCATCTGGGAGGGGGCAGATTGTCCAGGAGTGCTGGCAAGTGGCACATGCTTTCATTATAATAGACATGTCACAGTAAATCATGTAAATGTTCCCTCCCCCTTTCTTTGCATAGAGAAACATAAAGGAAGACAATTATTCAAGGCACTATGATAACTGTGAGTATGCCAAAGCTTGGGCTGGAGGCACTTACTGACATCTCCTTAAATATCTTTTTAATATCTTGGCCCAATCAGACATACCAATGCCATTACAAAGTTTGCAAATCAGTGCCCCAGCTGTTTTGGTTTTTAATAAAACTGAATATGATCTATTTAAAATGATTGTTTTCTACAGGGCTTTCCCAGAACAGGGCTGTGGGCAGCCCTGAAGGCAGGTCTTGGCTCTGACAGAGGTTCTCTTTCTAGATTCCACAGGGTGGGGTGGAAGAGAAGCCCCTGAAGGATTACTGCTGTCAGCCTTTCATCAACCCCCAGACTCACAAATGTGTGCTTCCCGATGAGTTTACCAAATCGTTACTGGAGAATCTTAAGGTTTCGATTTTTAAAAATCACAGTTTCTCCATCTGGGATCAGTTCAAATGATTCCTTCATAATTTTACTAGAGCTCCTGGCTTAGGCAAAGTCTTTATAGCTGATTACTGCCATGGTAGAAACCAAAAGAGATTCTATAAAAAAAAAATTAATCCTCCTGTCCCAAGGAAAATAGAAGGAGGTAAACAAAACGGTCACCTCATGGTGACCATGATGTCCACAGTCCCCAAAGCTCTCAATTACAAAGTTCTCATGCAAAAGGGAGGTAGTCTTATCAAGATTGGGGTCTAAGTAGAAAAACCACACTCTAAGTGCCCATATATCAATTTTATAATATTGATAGTTGAACGCGACTCATCTGGGCCATAAATGTGACATTGCGATAAACAAATCCTTTGAAGCTGTATTTGAAGATAATTTCACTAGTTTTGAGACATTACAGTATGATCAGAAACGCATCACCCACTCACTCAGTTTGCTTTTGTTTGCTACAGTTTATATAAAATGCCTAAGCCCATGTTGCCTGGACTATTTGACTGCAGATCCGTGTTTCTGTGGCCCAGCCAAAGGAGAAGACGGCGCCTCTCTGGAGCCTTCTGAGCCCTGACTTCTCACCAGCTCATCCCAAGCAACTGAACACAGTCTTCTTTCTCCCTCTCTTTTTCTCCTCTCCCTTCTTCCCTCCTTCTCTCCTTTCTCTTCATTTCCTCATTTTTTCCTAACCACAGGCAAAGCACTGTCTCCCTAATTCTCTAAAGTTATCTATTCCTGAATTTTTTCCCTTAACCACAGCAGAGAAGATTGAATAGCTGAGGTTGGGAGGTATGGAAGGAATGTCAACAATTTACCACTAAAATATACATTAAGAATATTTCCAGCAGTTTAATCTCCAGGTTGAATTTCTAAATCTAGATTTCCCTTGTCACATGACTATCCATTTTGACATTTATTTGTGCCACTTTCAGCCATAATTTATCCTGTCCTAAATGAACTCTCTGAGGAAGGTAGAGCTGAACAAAAATAAACAAGTCATATAAACCTCAAAAGGGGGAGGCTAAAATAGTTGTCTTTCCCATAAGCCAGTGTATAAGTACCTTTTAAAATTATATTTGTTAATTCATTCATTCATTCATTCATTCAGTGGGCACATCTGTGCTCTAATTGTGTGTAGTTCTGCTTATCCCATGTACCAGCTTGGCAAATAAGTGACGATATGTGTCATCGTTGTATTAAATCTGAAGCAGACATTTTGTGGGTTTGGTCTTTCCAAGTTCGATTTTTAAGGGATTAAAACTATCCTCAGAGTAAGGACCTGATGACCTGTGTCATGTCACCTTTAGTTATAAAAAGCATCACATGTTGTTTTTAGGATGTGAACTTTCTTTAGAGATATTCCCACATCTATCCCCTTTTCTTACAGGATTTAGTAATTGAAAATTATTCTTTTTCAACATTTCTCTATATGCTCCCTAATTTGGGGCATTAAAGTTTGAAATCCAATGAATAATTATCAAATATAAGCATAGTTTGATAGGGGCAGGAGAGATGACTCAGCAGCTAAGAGCATTGGCTGCTGCTCTTCTGAAGTGTTTGAAGACAGTGACACTACTCATATACATAAAATAAATAAATGAATAGACAAATAAATAAATCGTTAAAAGAAAAAATTGGAAGGTTTGTCATATTAATCATTTAAAAAAAGCATGATAGATTGGCACAAGTTTCCTTTTTGTATTTGACCTGTGTAGTGTTTATTTGTTATTTTTTGCCTCTCACAATCCATTCTGAATCCCAACATTCAGTTTCCCATTAAAGAATTGTATTCCCCTCATTGTGTGAGATCTTGGAATTAATCTGAACACCCATTTCCCACTCTGGGAATTGAAAGGAAAATTACTTTTTGTACAAATAATGTATACTTTATTTCAAGCAGAACCTAGATTCTTTTTGTTATGTAAACATACAGCTAGGAGGATAACTAGTTGGTGGGGTTGGGGAATAAGAGAAGAGAGGGAAGAAGACAAGAAATATTATTAAAGTGTATTGTAGGCATGTATGGAAGTCATGATACCCATTATCTTGTATAATTAATATACAGTAATAAAAATGTTCAGTCTCATAGGATTGTCATATATATGATATATATATATATCATAGACATTTGGTTTCTTCTTTGATTAAAGAATTAAGAGGCAGGAAGAGTTTGAAAGTGAAACAAAGCCAAAGTTTATTCAAAGAGGACAAGTTCATTAGAGTTTAAAAGGACATCCCAAGGTAGGCATGCTGTAAATCTCAGCAGCTGCCTGGAGGAGGAAAATGGAAGAGAGAAGGAGTGATGGCTTCTGGGACTGTGCAACAGATCATGAATTCTGGGAAGTAAAAGTATAGTTTCTCATTGAGAGGAATAATTATTCTACCTACTTCTTTAGCATAGATTAAGGTAAGATGGTCTTTGGACTTCATAGGGATGGTCTTGTCTTCTTGAGAGGTGGTCTTTTGACTATCCGATTGGCTGGCCTAACTGGACTAGCTTGTTTGTTTATGTTTTGGGCAGGATGCACTAGATCTTCATCAGGCTGGAGATTTCATCCTCTTGATCAAAAGAACCTAGATTTCCCTTAATGGGCAATTGTTACTACTGTGCTAAGTGCCAGCTCTTCTGTCTGCCCCTGCTTCGTTATTGTTTTTGTTCCTGCTGATATCACTCTGTGGACATCCAGGACAAGGGTATGCTACCTAAATGTGACCAGTTAGTCTCTTCTGGCTTGTTAAACATTATGTAGTTGACATGAGGACAGAGAATATATTTTTCTTTACAATGTGAACTATGACACGGTGAGGTCAACTTGACTGGATCTGCAACCTCTTAGGAGACAAACCTCTGAATGTGTCTGTGGCAGTTTATTTCCAGGGAAGATTAAGTGAAGGGGCAAGACTTAGATGGGATGATCTTCTCACAGATGGCCTAGATGTAAAGAAGTCTGAGTAAAAGACAATGTTGCTAGCCTGACTTCACCTCTCCCAGAGTGAGTGTGTCTCTTGCTGTGACTACTGCCATCTCCTACTGATGTAAGATTCAGCTTCTCAGCATGGGCTGAATATTAGCAACTCTCCAAGGATTGTCTAGGCCTTCAGCACCAAACTCAGACTGCTGAAGCTTTATACACTAAGAGGCACCAGATTCTCAGCTTCTCCAGCAAGCATTCAGTCATTGTTGGACTACCCAGCCCACAGCATGTAAGCCAATCTAATAAATCCCCTTTTATAGTGTTTATACATTCTGACTATTCTGTTCCTCTAGAGAACCCTGCCTAATACACACTCAGTGACGAGTGCATGAAACTGCATGCGAGATTTACAAATAATTAATAGCAAGGGTTCATGTAGCAGGACCATCTGGATTTCCAGCCTCCAAAGGTTTTCTGTACGCTTCTTAGCAGTGGAAATCCCTCCATTTCTCAGGACAACTTCATGGGTGTGTAAGGCCTTCAGTTGCTCTGTGCTCAGATGTCTCTCTTCCCCCATGCTTGATTCAACAAGTTTCCTCCTTGAAATGTATAGTATTTGAACAAATAAATCCACATTTAAAATTTTGTCTCCAAGGCTCATGAGTTATATATCATACCTGCCTTCAGTCTTAAGGTGGCTGTTATTCTGAGTCTGGTGATGATTCTCTTAGATTCTGTATACTTCTACTATTTCTGTGCTCCTGGGGAAATATTTCTTCTCTTTGGAATATGCTGATGATCCCTGCCATAAAGCCTATCACTCATATGATTACTGCTTCATAGGTTCAGGTACCCTGGCTCCCTGTTCATTGCTTTCCCACTATATTTTGTTTGCCTAGGTTTGCCTGTGGTGACTTCTATTGCTTACAGCTAATGAAATATAACTGTCAATCTATTACTGAAAGACTCTTGACAGAGTCCGCCAATCTCTTTCTTTCCTCAGAAAAGTTGCTATACTGTTGTGTACTAGTTACCTTTTTGTTGTGGTGATAAAACAATATGATCAAAAGCAACTTATGGGAGAAAGAGTTTATTTTGGCTTAGGATTTCAGAGAGATAAAAGTCCACCATGGCAAGGGGAAATCCATAACTGCAAGTGCTGGCAGGACTAGGAAGCTGTGAGATCACATTAACTGTAAACACGAAGCAGAGAGAAAGTGAACTGGACGTGGGGTGAGGTTACAGGCCTGCCTCCAATGTCACACTTCCTCCCACAAGGCTATATTTCCTCTCCCCCCAAGTGTTACTATCAAGTACCTTGATCCTATAGGAGACATTTCTCATCTAAACCATTTCAGGCTTCTAATAGACATAGCATACCACTTTCTCGGAGAATACCTATAACACATAGGACACCCACGTCTTAATAAGTTATATCCTCTTGACTTCAAGGTAAGCAACACACATAGAACCAATAACTTTTTATTTGTAGGAGTTCTGTACTTGATCTGTCATTGAAGGTGATCTGTAGTCTTTGTCAGAAAGATACTGTTGACACGGCACAGGGATACTGTTGGGAGCCGACTCCTAGCCGAAAGTGGCTATCATCTTTGCAGCCATCTCAGGCCATATACCCTGACAAGAGACTTGTTTTCAACAGCCTACAACAGCTGAGCACACTCTGATAAATATCTTGTTTTTCTTACATATCTTGTTTTGTTGTTTAGTGCCACCAGCTGCAAGGTGCACATGATATCCACGCTGCAAGGCACATGACGTAGTGCCTTCAGCTGTGCTTGTCCATGAGGGCAAGGCATGTGGTAAAGGGTATAAATACCCAGGATTTCCTTCCAATGAACGAGACTTGATCAGACTCCCTGTCTTGTCTCCATTCTTCGCGTCTCCGTCCCCACGCTCTCTCTTGCTAGGCCCTGACCCGTGGACCGGGGCAGCAGAATGGGCCGTTACAAAGTGGCACTCACTCAACGCGAGGTGGCAAGAACGAGAGGCCCAGTGAGGGACGTTACCGGAAGAAGGGCTGACAGAAACTTCAGAAGTGAAACACAGGTGACTGCGCAGCCGTGTGGAGACCAGTAGGTCATAGTAATGATAATGGGGCAGGCAATAAGTCAGCCTGAACTCAACTCTCTGTTTTTGTTTTGTTGTTTGCTGCTTACATGTGTCAATTGTCTGCTTTTGTTTCGCTGTTTAAATGCTGTCTTTCATGTTCAAAAGAAAAAGAAAAGCATAGAATCCAAAATAGGACCAAAGGTTGAAGTAATCAATTTGTCAGAGGTAGATTGTGCTGACCAAGAGGAAGAGGCAGCCAAATATTACGACCCTGAATGGCCCTCTTCCCGAAGGCCCCCTTCCTGGGTGGTTGTAGATCACAGAAAGGAGTTACAGGACAAAATTTCTCTCCTTAAGCAACAAATTTCTCTTCCTAAACAACAAATAGAGTTAGAGGAAGAGTATCAGGACTTAATTAATCAGCTACAAAAATTAAAGACAGGGAAGAGGTCAGGAGAGGGCAAGGAAAATTCCTCAGGTCCTCGAGTTTCTCAACCTGGAGTCCAAAGGCAGCCCCTGTCCTCTGGTTTTAGTTCAGCCACAGATCAGCCAGAGGAGGGAGAGGTTAAGGTTTTCCCTGTATCAGAGACTAGAGATGCTCAAGGGGTTGCGTGGAGACATCACACAGGGTTTAATTTTCAAATTATTAAAGAATTAAAAAATTCGGTGGCACAATACGGTGCCATTGCTCCCTTTACTCTTGCAATCTTAGAATCTGTTGTAGAGGAGTGGCAGACTCCTGGTGATTGGAATACTCTAGTGAGAGCAGTTCTTAGCGGTGGTGACCATCTTATTTGGAAATCAGAGCATCATGAGAATTGTAAAGAGACAGCTAGGAGGAACATTCAGGCAGGTAATGGTTGGTCCTTTGAAGCCTTAGTAGGAGAAGGGCAATTTGCTTCTAGTGATAACTAGATGCAATATGACCCAGGCTTATTCGCTCAAATTCAAAATGCAGCCATGAAGGCTTGGCGCAAACTCCCGGTAAAGGGAGACCCTGGTGCATCTTTGACCTCAGTCAGACAAGGGCCTGATGAATGATTTTCTGATTTTGTTCATCGATTAATGACAACAGCAGGAAGGATTTTTGGTAATGCAGAGGCAGGTGTAGATTATGTGAAACAGCTGAAAATGCCAATCCTGCTTGCCAAGCAGCCATTAGACCCTATAGGAAAAAGACAGATCTTACTGGGTATATCAGACTCTGTTCTGACATAGGGCCCTCTTACCAACAGGGCTTAGCTATGGCAGCTGCCATGCAAGGACAATCAGTGAGAGATTTTTTGGCAAGCAGAGACAAAAAGGCTTGTTTTAAATGTGGCAAGCCTGGACACTTTGCAAAATATTGCAAAGCAGAAAATGAGTTAACCCAGAGACAGCCTAGAAAACAGCCTGGCCTATGCCCACGTTGCAAACGTGGAAGGCATTGGGCTAGTGAATGTAGGTCCAAGACAGATGCACAAGGAAACACCCTTTCCCATTATCAGGGAAACGGGAACAGGGACCAGCCCCAGGCCCCAAACCAACACAAGCCAAAACAGGCTTATGGGGCAGTCAGTTTCATACCAGCAAACAACAAACCCTTTCTGAACTTAGTCGAGCAACACCAGGAAGCGCAGGACTGGACCTAAGTTCTGCCACCCACACAGTATTAACCCCAGAAATGGGACCTCAGGCCTTACCCACTGGAGTGTTTGGACCACTCTATCCAAATGTATTTGGCCTGATAGTGGGAAGAAGCAGTGCTACTATGCAGGGACTACAAATTTTTCCTGGAGTTATAGACAGTGATTATCAAGGTGAGATTAAGGTAATGGCCAAGGCAATACAGAATATAGTCACTATTCCTACAGGAAGGAGGATAGCTCAACTATTGTTAATCCCATTGATCCCTACTAATCATAAATATAAGAGCACTAAGAGAGGGGATCAAGGCTTTGATTCCTCTGATACATATTTTGGTTCCTCTGATTCTCAAACAGCAGATGCCACAAGCTGGCTGCCAGAGAGACTGATTAAACAAATAGACAACAATAACAAATCCAGGGAGGAGAAACCCCCTGGGAAGCATATTTTTTCTTTGCAGGAAACATGAAGATGCTTCACTGGAGCGGATCAACCAGCATACCTGACTTGGAAAGTTCTCAGTGCAGAAGAAGACATCACCACCCGCACCTCCAGGGTGGCTCTATTGGACTCTTGGTTCCCTGATTTATGATTTAGTGGGGTACATTGTTTAGACCCAAGAAAGAACCCATTACCACAGTTGCTATAGTTGTTTTTTGGGTTTGAGATTGATTGGGGCAGAGACAGGGATTTCCTTACTTGTTTTGTTAAGATCAAAGTTATGATCAGTTCTGTACTTATACAGATTTAGATTTAGAAAATAGTGCTACAAAATAGAAGAGGCTTATACTTTTTGCTCCTCCAACAGAGGGAGTTGTGTGCTACCCTTAAGAGTGTTGCTCTGAGGCAGAATGGTTTACATCAACCATTCAGGAATTAAGTCTCTTGTCTCTCGGGTTCATGCTGTTCAACAGACTGATGGCTTTCATATGACAACAGACAGATGCTATTCAAATGAAACCCATACAGGTCCATTATTACAGGCTGGAAGTAGGGGACTCAAAAACTTCTGTCATCAAGACTGACAAGGATTAACCCCTAACTTACGCGCTAAGCCAGATAGTCAATGACGGGTAAGAGAACACCTCAAGACTCTTGCCCCGAACTGGGAGGCCTCACCATCCTAAGACAGGAGCTCAACCAATGGCTGTTGAGTATCCAAAGACGGGAAAGGGAGGCTGGGGTCCTTTGTTCCAACCTAAGACAGGCACGGTTTCTGTAAGTTTTTTCCCAGCCTTCCCTTTTGAAAACAAATTTACAAAGGGGGACCTGTTGGGAGCCGACTCCTAGCCGAAAGTGGCTATCATCTTTGCAGCCATCTCAGGCCATATACCCTGACAAGAGACTTGTTTTCAACAGCCTACAACAGCTGAGCACACTCTGATAAATATCTTGTTTTTCTCACATATCTTGTTTTGCTGTTTAGTGCTACCAGCTGCAAGGCGCACGTGATATCCACGCTGCTGGGAGCACGTGGTCTCCTCACTGCTAGCTAGGTGCACATGATATCCACGCTGCAAGGCACATGACGTAGTGCCTTCAGCTGTGCTTGTCCACGAGGGCAAGGCACGTGGAAAAGGGTATAAATACCCAGGATTTCCTTCCAATGAACGAGACTTGATCAGACTCCCTGTCTTGTCTCCATTCTTCTCCATTCTCCGTCCCCACTCTCTCTCTTGCTAGGCCCTGACCCGAGGACCGGGGCAGCAGAACGGGCGGTTACAGGAAACTTGATCACATCAGGAGAAGCTGAAACCACAATGCACACATGGATGGCAGTGGAGGCAGTAAGGTGTCTTAGTGTATTTTTGTTGATGGTGGCACAAAAAGCAGAAAAGAAAAATGGTGCTTACCAGATGTCTCTTGAACCTCTGTGGTTCCTGTGCTACCTTAAAGAACACTTCAGTGTTCTGTGAAGTTTGGGTTTATGAATATCACAATACTTTATTCTGCTTCACTATTTCTCTTCATCTTAAAATAAACTTAAAACACATGTCTCAGCCACTAGTATCAGAATTGGTACCTGTAATGAAACCCAGTGTACTTACTAATTTGACTTGAGATTCTGATATTAACCTTCCTGAAGAATTGCTGTTCTTATTAACAACAGTGCTTCTGTGTGTTCAGGCTCCACAGCTCATAGGCAAATGTAACAACTCAAAGCAAGTCAATCTAAAAATGACAACCCAATAAAAGGGACTTAAAATAGATTGCTTTCGACATGAATTTACTCATATTTAGGTTCTTGTGTTATTTTTCCTTCTATGTCCAGTCTTTTACCTATATTTAGGACATCAGCATGTGTCACCTGATTCACCTGATTGAAGGTGGCTTTCCTACTTTCAGTCTTTTTTTTTTCTTTCACAACTTCATAATCTAGGAGCCTGTAGCTCAGTGGTAGAGTTTCCAACATAGGCAAAGCCTGAGTTTGACCCCTAGGGCCACAAGATAACAAATATAAAGTGGCATTGTTGTCATTCTAGAAAAGAAAAATAAAGAAAATAGAAAATTCTATACTCCCAAAGCAAGGAAAGCAATATTGAAAATTGTAATCAGAAAGTGATATTCTACTGTTCTGAAGTTGTGGCCTTAAGTTCTTTGTATGCACATAAAATTGTGAAGTAGCTCTTACTTGCCTTTCAATTGTCTTATTTAGGGTTTTATTACTGTGAAGAAACACCATGATAGCAACTCTTATATGAAAAACATGGAACTGGCTTACAGTTCAGAGGTTTAGTCCATTACCAGTATGGCTAGAAACATGGCAGCATCCTACAGACATGGTGCCAGAGAAGGAGCTGAGAGTTCTTCATCCAGATCAGCAAGCAGCAAAAAGAGAGAGAGAGACACTGAGCCTGGCTCAGGCATTTAAAAACTCAAAACTCACCCCCAGTGACACATTTCCTCCAACAAGGCCAAACCTATTCAAACAAGGCTACATCTCTTAATAGTACCACTCCCTGTTGACCAGGCATACAAATACATGAGTCTATGGGGGCCATCCCTATTCAAACTAGGAATGTGGGTATTGCTTTGGTAGGCTGGAACATGCTTTTGCATGGGGGAATATGGGATTTTAGACTAGAAAAGTGATTGGACATTTTAAGCATGATTTATTGGGCCATCCTAGTAGAAACATGAAAAGACAGTGATACTGAGGGTGATTTGAATTGTGGGGGTCCAGCTCAAGAGGTTTCAAAGGAGAAGAATATTTGTATGTAACCTACAGAACATTTTTTTTTTTGATATTTTGGAGAAGAATGTGACTGTTTTTTGCCCTTGTTCAAAAAGTCTGCCTGGGGCTAAAATGAAGAGCTTTAGGTTAATTGCATTGGCAGAGGAGATTTCAAGACAGCCTAGTGTTGACTGTGTTGTGTGGTTATTAGTGGCTTTTTTAAATGTAGATTTATATTGAAAAGGAGCAAGCTAAGGAAGGAAAAATACAAAACGAGAAGAAAAGGAGCACCAGGAAGTGTAAACAGATTAAAGAAAAGGCTGATGCTAAGTGGAATAGAGGGAGTGGTGACTTCTGAGCAAGATCCCACCCAGCCAAGCTTCCAACTTATGACAAGGAATTAAAGTAAAATCTTAGGACCATGTGTGGTGGTGCACACTTTTAAATCCAGTACTTGGAAGCAGAGGCTGGACGATTTCTTAAGTTCGAGGCAGCCTGGTGTACAAAGTGAATTCCTGGACAACGAAGCTTAGGCAATGAAGGAAACCATCAAAACCAGAAAGATGGTGAGAAGCTATTTGAACATGAGGGCCATGTTCCAGCTGCAGCAAGCACCAGAAGTTGGGCACTTTGGCCACTTGATTCTGGCTTTAGAGTCAAGAATAGCAAAAAAAAAAAAAAAAAAAAAAGGTTATGTAATGTCTCTCAGAAACTAAGGAAAGCCACTAAAGCCAAACATATGTGAGGGGTGTCTATGCAAGGAGGCCTAGAGAGGCCATTATGTGAAGCTGTGAAGGTGAGGCATGGAGTGCCTTGGAGACTCTAAGATGTTGGAGATGCCAGAGCCATGGGATACCTGCAGAGGAAAGCTTCTAACAGGGAATGAAACCATCCCAAGAGAAAGAAGTGTTTTGCAGTCAATAAAGTTGAAAGGAGTTGGAGGTCTGAAGAATGTTTTGATATCAGACATGGAGATACAGACTTTGGAGTTTACCTAGATGGTTTTTGGCTTTGCTTTGGTCCAGTATGCCCTCATTCTGCTCTCTTTCCACACTTTTACAATGGTAATGTATATCCTGTGCAATTTGTACTTTAGAAGTAGTATGTGATCTGCCTATGTGCTTTCTGATTTTATAGGGGATTACAATTAAAAGATTGCCATGAGTATCAGGAGAGACTTTGGGCTTTTAAACACGGTTAAGAATGATAGACCATGGGAACTTTTGAAGTTGGACAAGAGTATGAGGACAGGGATGAAATATGATGGTTTGACTAGGAATGGTCCCCATAGACTCACGTGTTTGAGTGTCTGGTCACCAGGGAGTGGTACTATTAGAAGGTGTGGCTTTTTTTGAAGGAAGTGTGTCACTGTGGGTGAGTTTTGAGGTTTTTAATGCTCAAGCCAGGCTCAGTGTCTCTCTTCTTGGTGCTTGCAGATCCAGATGTAGTAGAACTCTCAGCTCCTCCAGCAGCATGTGTGTTGCATGCTACTGAGCTCCTGTCATGATGATAATGGACTAAACCTCTGGTTTTGTAAGTCAGCTTCAGTGAAATGTTTTTCTTATAAGAGTTGCTGTGGTTATGGTATCTCTTCGCAGCAATAAAACCTTAACTAAGGCACCAACCTTAACCTCACTACCTTATCTATGTGCACATCACCCCATCATACTCTCTTACTAACTTAAATTCACATGTTTGCCTATTTATCTGGTTTGTCTGTTTCTAAAGAGTTATGTTTATTGTATGTGTGTGAATGTTTTTCCTGCGTGTATGTAAATGTACCACCTGTGTGTAGTAGCAGAACAGGTCAGAAGGATAGTGTCAGATGCCTTAGAGTTCCTGAGACTACAGTTACAGACTGTTGTATATCACCATATGGGTGCTGGGAACCAAACCTAGGTCCTCTGTATGAACATCCAGTGCTCTTAAACCTTGGAGCCATATTTCCAATTCTACTTATCTATTTTGGATACAGGAACTCAGTATGTAGCCTTGGACATCCTCAAACTGTGTTACTCAACTTCCCCTTGAACACATTGTCCTCCTATCTGGATCTCCTGAGTGCTGGTGTTGCATGTGTGTGCAGACATTATTTTTCACATGAGTGATCTCTGCTTCAAAACGTTTCCTTGTCCTTCTTCTTTATAGAATCCTATTTTCTTTTAAAACTGCATTTGTTTGTTTGTTGTTTGTTATGGAAGGCATTGGAAAGGGTTAAGTCAGAGTCTCACACTGTAGGTTTTAGTTAGCTAGGTAAGTGGCAATCCTCCAGCTTCTACTTCCCAAATGGTGGAACTGCAGATTTGCACTACCATGACCAGCAAAGCTTTAACTTAGGTGTCTTTTCCTTTAAGAAGTTCCCCTGAATCACAGTGACAATGGTTCATATTCATCACTTTCTATGAGAGGGAAAAAGGTAAACAGAAGGCCTCTGAAACCCTCCTTTAATGCCACTGTTTTCTTACTTAGACTTTCATAGCCCTTACAGGCCCAAACCTGGTTTGGGGAGCTACTGAGGAGAACCCACTATTGCATTGCTGCAGGTAAGAACAATCTATGTTCCATCCTCAACTATCCAGGCTGCTGCATGGTAAAGTTTTGAGACTATACCAACCCATGCCACAGAGGCAGAAGAAAACACTCTGTTCTTGTAGCCGTGTGTGCTTGTCCAGACTGGCCAAGAGGCCTTTATGTCTATGTGATCTATGGAAATGAATGGGTACATTTTCCCTTATGCTGCAGACTAATTTGTAGTTGGTGCTCACCTGATGGGCCCTCACCTGTGCACTCATGGAAACCAAAGGACACCTGACTTTCAATTTTAGACATCCTACATTTTTCTTAAAGCAAGTCTGCCCTGTCTGAAGGAGCTTTGTCACAGCTAGTGGGCAGTCTCAAAACCTCCTAAAAACAGGCTACTGAGACATGACCCCCCCACAAAAGAAAGACCACTCTCTTTTGTAGTCTGGGTTCTATTGCTATAATAAAACACTATAACCAAACAAGCTTGGGAAAGAAGAATTTACTTCAGCTTACAGTTCCACATCACAGTCCATAACTGAGAGAAGTCAGGGCAGGAAATGGATCAGGTCATGAACCTAGAGGCCAGAGTTGAAGCAAGGGGAGTATTGCTTACTGGCTTGTTCCCACATACCTTCTTATAGCACCCAGGACCCCCAGCCCAGGGATGCCACCAACCACAATGAACTGAGTCTCCCCATGTCAATCATCAACCAAAAAAAAAAAAAAAAAACCACAGCTTGCCCACAGGCCAATCTTCTAGGGACATTTTCTTAAATGAGGTTCCAAATGAGGCTCTAGATTATGTCAGGTTGACATGGAAACTAATCAATGCTATCATTCAGAAATGATGGATGAATAAAGTCTTAGGGAGACGAACAAAAAATAGAGAATCCATTACTATCACTGGCCCTGTGGGGTCTTCTACATTTGGGAGTTAATGAAAGACAACTACAATCGTGACAACACACAAAAGCATGGAACTCCCAAGTTATGACATATATATCAAGTGTTGTCAAGACAGAAAACTATCAAGCCCCAAAGATAATCAAACATAGATGAAGATCAGAACAAAGAATACACAAACAGCCAGAAAAAAAATTAATGACAGGAGTAAGTTCTTATCTATCAATATAATCTTTATGTAAGTAGATTTAAATTCTTCATTTAAAAACTTTAGTCTGTAGGAGGGAGTTGTGGTATACCTCTTTATTCCTAGAGCGCAGGAGGTAGATAGAGGCAGGCAGATCTCTATGAGATCCAAGAGAACATGTTCTACATGGAGAGTCCCAAGCATCCAGGGATGCATATTGAGACTCTGTCTCTAAAAAAACAAACCAACAAACGAGCAGATAAAAACCTATTTTGGAGTGGCAGAATGGAGGTTTTTCTTTTTGTATTGTATTGTATTGTATTGTATTGTATTGTATTGTATTGTATTGTATTGTATTGTATTGTTTTCATTTCTTTAAAGAGACCCAAGATAGTGTGGTGGCACATAACTGTAGTCCCAGCACTCAAGAGGCAGAGTTCAAGAGAGTCCATAATAATGCAGATTAAAAGTAAAGAAAGAGGAAGAAGTACCTCACACAAACCCAAAACAAAAGTGAGCAGAAGTACTTACACTTGGATAAAGCAGATGTATTGAAAATTATAAATAGACAAAGAAATGTCACTATAAAATAAGGGAGTCAACTTGAGAAGACAAAATAACAATTACAAACATATATGTACTTTATTCCAGATCACACAATTATATAAAGCACATATTTAAATAAGTGGAGAGACACTTAATATAATAATATTTAGAGACTTCAATATTCATTTTTATCAACTGACAGATTAGTCACACATTCCCAAGCATATCACCAAAGTAACATTTAGATTAAACTATATTACAGAACAAATGGAAGTAACAGATGTTTGCAATAGATTCCACCTGTCAGCAGCAGTATACAAATTTGTTTTATCAGCACATATAACATTCTGTCAGGTAAACTGTGATAGATCACAAGAGAATATCTCAAAGAGTTTTTTAAATTGATCATATTATGTGTCTTTTCTAACCACAGTGAGATAAAACTAGAAATAAAGTAGAAGAACTTTACAAATTGGGTAAATAATGTGCTCTGGAAGGTCAATAGGTCATTGAAACAATTCAAAGGAAAGTTTAGATTTTTCTTTAAACAAATAGAAATGGAAACACAATATAACAAAGCTACTTCACATAAGCTAAGAACAAAAATCAGTACCATGAGAGAAATGTACCAGAATACACACCTACATTAAAAAAGATTTCAATTTAACAATCTACTGATGAAACTCAAGACATTAGAAGAGTAGAACAAGCCAAATCCAAAATTAGTCACAAGGAAAGGAAAAACATATCTGAGATAAAAAAAAAAAGATGGGCTAAAAATAAGCCAACACCACAGATTAACAAAAGGAAGAATTGGGATTTTGAAAGGATAAAGAAAATCAACAAGTATCTTGTTGGTTTAGACAAGATAGGAAGAGGAAGAAACCCAAACAAATGAAACCAGGCCATGTAGGAGGAGCTAAGGTGGGAGGAGTTAGGAAAGGAAGAGGAAAAAGGAAGAGGAGGAGCTAGAGGGAGCAGAGATGTAGGAGGATGGAGAACCACACAGGTATGGAGAGCAGTCGTGGGGAACAACTTATAATTAGGTTTGCTAATTGGGACACAACTCTCTTTGTATGGGCATTTTGTTATTAATCATTACCAAACATATAAAGCCTTTGATTACTCATATAAGAATTTGAGTCTCATTCTCTTACTGGGCCCGCATGGATGGTGGAATGGTCTGGGCAATGTCCAGCCTTGTGGAGACGGCGTGAAAGATTGGCAGAGCCATTTCCCATGCTGGCATCTTGTGGGTGGCAGGGCTGGTGTTTTTGGCTGGTCATTTCTAGCTGCTGCGAGCACATGGCCTTTGGCCGAGAAAAATGGTGGCTGAGCTAGGCAGAGCCACCGCAGCTTAGATAGTTGGCTTGAACAGAGGCTGATTTTAAATAATTATTTCAACAAGGCAATTGCATAGACCAATGAGAAAGATATCATAGCACATAACTCAGAAACTCAATGCATTGCTTGAGATCGTTTTGAAAATCTGTGCAACAACAAACTGGAAACCTGGAGGAATGGGTTGACCTGGGTACATATAACTCATAGAAACTAAGTTACAAAGTCATACAGAGAGGTCTCATGAAGTAAAGAGACCTTCCTTGAATTTATTGGGAATTCTCAAAACAAGTCCAAAAATATAAAATGAATGGAAAAGAAGCAGTCTTCATACACTCGATCTATATGACCAACTTCATCCTGTTCCTTAAAAAAAAAGATTTACTTTTCTTATTTATGTGTATGTGTGTGTTGCTGGTATGGTTTTTTTAGGTTCCCTGGAACTGGAGTTATGGGTGCCTAATGTGGGTGCTGGGAACTGGGTCCTTTGGAAGAACAGCAAGTGCTCTTAACCACTAAGTCCTCTCTCCAGCCCTGAAAGGCATTCCTTACATTAAAATCAGACAAGGAGAATAAATAAATAAATAAATAAATAAATAAATAAATAAATAAATAAAACCAGACAAGGAGACAACGGGAGACTCTAAATCAACATCTCTCATGAATAAAGATTCAAAAAGTCTCAGGAATTCAAAGCAAATCCAGTACTGTATCAAAAAGATCATATAATATGATCCAGTGAGGTTTGTCCCAGGAATGCAAGCGTGTTTCAGCATACACAATACAGTAAATTTAACACATTACACATCAGTAGAATAAAGGATAAAACTGCTATTATCATCTCGATAGAAAGTATTTGATTAAATTCATTATAATTCATGATGAGCAGAAAAGTCTTCAACCAGTTAGCAACAGCAGGATTAGCCCTTCACACAATAAAGGCGGGAAAGTTCCCAGGAAACATGATACTGAATGTGAAAAGCTGAAGCTGTCCCCTTGATATCTAGAATGAGAGCAAGATGTCCATTTTAGTTACGTTTATAAAAGAGGCTGGACTCTAACGGTATACATTCTACAAAGAGGAGAATATCACAGTGCTTCTGAGGGAAGGTTCCTGGTTGGCCAGGCACTGACCCATCCCAGAAGATGGCACACTGGTAGAGAACTAAAGGAGCCCAGGGGCTTCTAAGTCCATAAGAATAACCCCTAGAAGCTTCAACTGACTTTAATGGTTAGTGTGGGGTGTTGTTATTGTTGTTGTTGTTTGTTGTTAGCTATGGGATCTTTAACTTCCAACAAGAATTATAGCCCGGTAATAAAATGATTAGTAATAATACAAAAACATAAAGAAGTAGGCTAGACTTTAAAAAGAAAAGGGCAGACAGAATGTCAGTCCTTAAAGGTCTTCTTGTTGAACCCCGAGTATAGGCTACTATGTGCCAGTTAGGTTGATCACAGCTACCTGAAGTGTAATGCAAAGGTAAATTCCACTTGCAAACGCCTAACGTTGTGGAGTTGTTCCTGACTTTATGATTCAGTTTGCACTGCGTTCCTTCTGACATTGTAACTCAACGGTTGCAATTTCACACTGTTTTCCTTTTAATGTATTCCACCATTGCGTTCCTCCTTAAACATCTTGCTTGCTTTTGGATAGCTGGTGTTTTGCTTTGTTTTGATTTGTTTGTATCTCACCCACACTCTGAGCTATGTTTTTGTCAACAGCCCAAGCGATCACACCAGGGAGAATAAGCTACGAAGAATGAGTCTCTTGGGACAAGAATGGCCATGGATTTCCTTGCTCTTTCCTTTGTGGCTCATCAGTTGGCATAATCATGATTTCTTAAAATTTGTACTTTAACCTTGTAAAATGTGTATGTTCTAGAATCTGCCACAACTTCAAACTAAACTCCTTATGATGATACAGAGATGTAGCAATTCCTAACACAAAGAACCCCAACTCCCTGTTTAACCAATAGGTAAAGCAGAGAGAGAGAGAGAGAGAGAGAGAGAGAGAGAGAGAGAGAGAGAGAGCGCCAGCCTGCCTTCTGGTCACTGTAGCAGTGACTATGCCCCTCATCTCCACAGTAGAAGGTCTTCATCCTAAAGCTTCCATAAAAGATTTCTGGGACCACAGCTATCAGGGAAGTAGGGACTGGAGAAAGATGCATCAAAATTCATGTGTAAAAGAAGCTAGTTGACAGAGAAAGGAAGTGTTTCTCGTGTGTGTGTGTGTGTGTGTGTGTGTGCGCATCGCAGGTAGGAGTCAGCTCTGTAATAATCAAACGCAGAAGAAGGGGGTGTTATACAATTAGCCCATAAAGAATCAGAAGTCACTAGCCTACTTATGTTTTTTTTTCTTTTCTTAATGAGTTGTCTCTAGTTCTACTATTCAAAAATAAATTTAAATTAAAAAAAATAAAACTAGAAAGTGAGCTGAGCATCAGTGTTCTTCACCCCCTGAGTTCTGACTGTGGAGATAACATGGCTGACCACCTCAGGCTTCTGCTGCTATGACTTCCCTGCTATGATGTGTAAGTGGCCCTGATGTATAAGCAAAACCTAGGAATTGAATCCTTTTATTTTTAATTAATTAATTAATTAATTTTTAGGATGTCTGGTGAGGTGGACTTAGAAGCTAGGCTAAGGCTGGAGGGTCATGAAAGCAGTCCATCTTACACTACAGAGTGAGACCACATTTCAGAACACTGAAACGAGCACATCATAATTCCGGTTGAGAAGCACATCAGGTGAAATTGTTTGGACTCAAGGACAAAGCACAAGTAGCCGAGCAGATTCCTTCATTTCTGTGGAAACAAGAAAAATAAGAAAGCTGAGAATGCGACTTCTCTCCCAGCCACAGGGAGCAGTGGATAGGTAAGGGAGTGGGCTTTTAGTCCATAAAGGAATGTTGGTTTATTTTCTTGTTCTTTTGACTAGACCTCCTATCCTTAGGAGGCTACGACACAGGCATGCAGAATGCTGACCAGCAACACTGTAATCAAAGAAGCAGAGAACGGATAACACTCTGACGTCAGCTAGAGTTGTAGGTGCTTCAGCCATGAAACAGGACTGATGAAGCGCTAGCCTTCCCTGGTGACTGGGAAGAGAATGCTTCACAAATAGCTCTGTACAAGGCAGAAGGATCACTAAGCACCCTAGAGGCATGCTTACACCTCCCCAACACACCCCAAAATCATCTTCAAAGGAATGAGTTGATAAGTATTACATTTGCAAGAAGTGTTTCGGGGCAGAAGTCATGAAGTCAAAACAGGAAGCATGTGGATCGCACATCCTTTGATCAAATTAGTTATTTTGGATAAATTTGTTTTCATCAGCTGTGCTATATTTTAGCCATCCTGGGTCATCTTAAAGAAATGTTAAATGTTACACTTCATGCTTCTTGTTATCAATTCAAAAAAAGATTTAACTTAATTAATTATCTTCTTTGGTAAGCTATTTAAATCAGTAAGTTAGCAAAAACTATGAGAGGATAATGGGAGGAACTGGAGTTTCCTCTTCTATTCAGCACACATGACTTGCGGAAGGAATGTTTGGGAATGTATTTTTATCCCAGTCTACTAAAGGTAGCTGTCAGCACCAGTTGGGGCCGGCCTCTAGATAATTACATGGCATGTTCATAGCTATGTCCCCTTTCCATAGCACAGACCAGCAGGCAACCAGCATTTTCTCCCTCCTGGTGCCTGCAGTGGGCTCAGAAGCTGGCCCCTCCCAGAACTTTGGTGAATGGATCAGATCTGGATGAAACCTGTTTGCTGTGCTTTGTCTAAGCCCTGACCTTTATTAGAAACTGTAACTCCTAACCCACCACACTGTTAGCAGGTATTATGTAGCTCCCTGACATGAGGACTCAGAAAATTAAACTAGCTGTTTGGGGGGCTCAAATTTATTCTTTCGTTTTCATAACATTGGCTGTCTGTACTTAGCTGAAATAAAGAAAACTTGATAGGGAAGTCAAACTAAAATGCCCGATTGTGATTCCAAAGACACCCACTTATTTTCCTTTGACTACACAGGGAATTTGGCCTTTCTGATGCCATTAACTTGAAGCAACTGTGCCTAGAACTCACTTTTGTAGACCAGGGTGGCTTCAAACTCACAGGGATCTCTCTGCTTCTGCCTCCTGAGTGCCAGAATTAAAGGCATGTACCACCAATCCCAGTTTAGAACCTAGGCTTCTAATTGTAGTTAGAGTTAGTTGTCATTGGAGAGCTCAGGTTAGGGTGTATATACCAGTCAGGAGGACCCTATAACAGGTAGGGACTCAAGGATACTGGGAGAACATGGTGGCCAGCATCAGCACTGATAAGTTAATAGGCACCTCAGTTGGTTTGTCCCAGGTTTGAAACCTAACAACCTCTATGTAGGCACCAGCTCTATACAGGCACTAGCTTGACTTCTCCAATGTTTAATGAGGTATGTAGCTGTTGTGTCTAGCAATACGCTGTTGTCAGTTTGTAAGAAGCAACCTATAGTCTTAATAACAGCCTGGGTTGTTTGGGGATTTCTGTGGGTCCCAGTTAGATGTAACCCAATCCCCTTAATAGAAGCTTCATTTGGTGACAAGAGATGTCCAGTTGGGGCTCTGTCTCTTTCATTATTCAGCAACTTAGTTTAGATTGCCTTCATCTTATTTAAGGAATATTCTACTCTATTCAGTTTTCATACTACCCCCCAATAACTCTTATCTTTAGCTGTTTCTCCTCATATTCCCTCTCTTGCCCCCTCTTCTCTTCTCTTCTCTTCTCTTCTCTTCTCTTCTCTTCTCTTCTCTTCTCTTCTCTTCTCTTCTCTTCTCTTCCCTTCCCTTCCCTTCCCTTCCCTTCCCTTCCCTTCCCTCCCCTC
>NW_021604597.1:8243838-8282176 GCF_004785775.1 Grammomys surdaster | reverse complement strand
CCTCTCCTCTCCTCTCCTCTCCTCTCCTCTCCTCTCCTCTCCTCTCTTCTCCTCTCCACTTGGTCCTCCCCTTCCAGCCCCCTCTTCACCCACATCTATCTATCCCATTTCCCTTACTAAGGAGATCTTATGTGCATGCCCTAGTTCCTTACTCTATATCTATCTTCTGTGATTCTATGGATTGTAGCTTGGTTATCATTGACTTAACAGCTAATATTCATGTCTGAGTAAATACATACCATATTTGTCTTTTGGGATTTGTATTACCTCTCTCAGGATGATTTTTTTTCTAATTCTATTCCTTTACCTATGAACTTAATGATTTCATTACATTAGCAACAGAATAATATTTCATTGTGTAAATTACCACATTTTTCTTTTTCCATTCTTCTGTTGAGAGACATCTAGGTTGTTTCCACTTTCTAGCTATTATGAATAGAGCAGCAGCTAACAGGGGTGAATAAGTGTCTCTGTAGTAGGATGAAGAGACCTTAGGGTATATGCCCAAGAGTGGTATAGCTGGGTCTTGAAGTAGGTTGATTCCCATCTTCCTGAGGAATTACCACACTGATTTCCATAGTGGCTGTATGAGTTTGCACTCCCACCAGCAATGGAGGAGTGTCTGCTTACTCCACATCTTCATCAGCATGAGCTGCCACTTGTTTTGTTACTCTTAATCTTTGTTCCACCACTCTGAATGGTGGAAGATGAAATTCCAAAGTAGGTTTGACTTGCATTTCCCTGATGGGTAAGGATGTTGAACATTTCGTAAGTGTTTCTCGGCCATTTAGGTTTCCTCTTTTGGTAATTCTCTGTTTGGATATTGTCTTAGTTTAGGGTTTCTATTGCTATGAAGAGACACCATGATTTCAGAAACCTTTCAAAAAGGAAAGCATTTAATTGGGGCTGGCTTACAGGTTCACAGGTTTAGTGCATCACCATCATGGTGGGAAGTATGGTGGCATGCAGGCTTGAGAAGCAGCTGAGAGTTCTCCATTTTAATCGGCAGGAAGCAGGTCTTCCTAAAGCTATGAGCCACTGAATCTTGGCTTGAGCCCACCCTTTAGTGATGTACTTCCTCCAACAAAGCCACACCTACTCCATCATGGTCTCACCTCTTGTTTGTTTGTTTGTTTGTTTACATTTCATAGTCAGGCTACAGCTTTAAGGAGAGCTCCTGCTTCAGTTTTGGGGAACCCGGAGGGACACTGAGATGCAGCATGTCTGGTTCATATGTGCCTGGGCCTCAGTCTAGCCCGTGTATGTTCTTTAGTTGGTGGCTAAAATCTCTGAAAGCTCCCAGAGGTCCAGGTTAGTTGATTCTGTTAGTCTTCTGGTAGAGTTCCCATTCCCTTCAGGGGCTTCAATCCTTCCCCCGAGTCTTCCATAAGTATCTCTGACCTTCTCCCAATGTTTGGCTGTGGGTATCTACATCTGTCTCAGTCAGCTTCTCAGAGGACAGTTATGCTAAGGATCCCATCTGCAAGCATAATAGAGTATCATTAATAGTGTTAGAGATTTGTACTTGCCCATGGGATGGGTCTCAAGTTGGGCCGGTTATTAGTAATGGCCATGTCTCTTAACAGTGCCGTTACCCATGAGCCTACAGGGGCCACTTTTATTCAAGCCACAATAGATTTGCATTCTATTTTTAAATTGGATTATTTGTGTTCTTGATATCTAGTTTTTTGAGTTCATTATATATTTTAGATGTTAGCCTTCTATTGGATTCATAGTTGGCAAAAAAAAAAAAAATCTTTTCCCATTCTGTAGGCTGCTGATTTGTCCAAATGACAGTGTTTTTCACCTTACAGAATCTTCTGTTCCATGAGGTCCCTTTGTTAGTTAAGATGCATAATTCTGCAGTAATGACAAAGGCAGATATTTTGAGATCTCTGAGACAGAACTATAATATGCTACCTTTTTATGACATGTTGGTGACTAAGTCATAGACACTGACAATACCCTATGCTTTATGCTACATTCAAAATAGGAATTAGCTAAGCCAGGCTTGATAGTGTTGGCTTTTAATCCTAGGCAGGAGGCTTGGCCTCCTGGAACAAATCAGCAAGACCTTGTCTCAAAATAAAGTAAAAGAGGCTGCGGACCAATCTCAACAATGGCGAAACCTAATTCCCATTCATGGGTCTTTAGGTACAAATTGAAGAAAGAAAAGCTGCCAAAGGTCACCCAGAAGTTAGTGAAAATGACAACAGAGCCCTTAGCTCACTCATCCAGCTGTGGGACCTCTACATTACATCCAAGGACAAAGCTTGAACTTTGGCAAATTAGGACGTGAGAATGTCTCAGTTTATGAGTGCGATGACAGAAACAGACTGACATATTTGTCTCTTTCCAAAATGTTAGAACTTATTGAATAATCATACATTCACAAACTACTTTATTGGCTGTAATTTAGCAAGAACTCCTGCTTTGGTTCAATAGCTGGGCATTGGCAGCCACAGGTGTTTTTTTTTTATCCTGTGCTTAATAGCTAATATTAACTTATTTCATCTCATACAGCAGTATATTCACAATATACATGACACTTAAACACTGCACTTTACACAGTTTTATGTGTGTTTAGGAGAGAGATAGAGAGACAGGGAGAGAGAGACAGAAAGAGAGGGAGAGAGAGGGAGAGGGAGAGGGAGAGAGAGGGAGGGAGAGAGAGGGAGGGAGAGAGAGGGAGAGAGAGAGAGAGAGAGAGAGAGAGAGAGAGAGAGAGAGAGAGAGAGAGAGAGAATATATATAGGCCACAGAATAGCAACAAAAAGATTGAAGAGGAAGCTGCAGAGATGTTCTGTCGGTTACAAGCACTTGCTGTTCTTGTAGGGGACTTGAGTTCAGTTCCCAGCACCCATGTCAAGTAGCTCACAACAACCTATGATTCCAGCTCCAGGGGATCTGACTCCCTCTTCTAGTTTCCATGGGCACCCATGGAAACACATGTGGCATATATCCACGCAGACATAAATATACATAAATGAAAAAAATATTAATTTTAAAAAGAGGGCTGAGGAGGCATTAAAATTTAAAAAGGTCTACTGCAAGCCGAGGTATAGAGCTGAGGCAGAGTCACTACAAATGGTTAGATAACGCCATAATAAGCTCAGATGGAGAGCTGCCAGAGGCATACAGAGCTGAGTTGTGAGTAGAGCAGTGCCTTAAAGGGGAAGGACAATGTAACCAAATTCATGGATAGATGGATTGATTGTGGATTAATAGAAAGTATTCAAGTGGTATGTGCCAAGTATTACCAGGCTAATCTGAAGTCCCCAGAACAGTCAGGAATTTTCTGGGATGGTCAAATTAAAAAGCGATGGAGCCTTCACCATCTTAGGGTTAGCCGTCCTCACAGGAATCCAGAAGAGGGTGGATTATTATACCCTTTGTTAGTCTAGCGTCTTTGATGAGTTGTTTTTTCTTTGAGATTTATTTATTTATTTTTATGTATGAGTACACTGTCACTGTCTTCAGACACACCAGAAGAGGGCTTCAGATCCCTTTACAGATGGTTGTGAGCCACGGTTGGTTTTGATACACTCAAATGCCCATGTTTTCAATATACTTTGCTAAGATTTCAGGTGGTTGGTATGTTTTTACGGGAGGTGTAAATTATTATCAGTCTGTACCTCCCAGTTGATGCTGGACACGTGGTGGTATTGCTCCAGCTTTTAGGTCCAAGCCTGGGCTTTGGTAGACCCAACAAGCTAGGCTTGGCAACATATCTCCAAGACATCAAGAGACAAGTAAGCATGAAAAACAGGGGGAAACCTTATTTAAGGCAGCCACAAGGAGTTCTAACAGCATCCCCAGGTCCATCTTTAGGGATCTGACTAGAGAGAAGAGTGAAGGAGCTGAAAGGGTTTGCAGCCCCATGAGGAGAGCAACAATACCAACCAACCAGAGCTCCCAGAGTCTAAACCACCAGTCTGGGAGCACATAGGGAGGGATCCATGGCTCCAGCTGTATATGTAGGGGAGGATGCCTTTGTTGGGCATAGGTGAGAGAGGAGGTCCTTGGTCTCATGAAGGCTGGACACTGAGTGTGGGGGAATTCAAGGGTGGGGAGGTGGGAGTGGGGGGTGGGTGGGGGTACATCCTCATAGAAGCAAGAGGAGGGGGGATGGGATAGGGGGTTCCTGGGTGGGTGGGTGGGAAATGGGGTAACGTGATAACATCTGAAATGTAAATAAAATATCCAATAAAAAGAAGTACACATAAGCAGACAGTCCTGGTCATGGCGGAGTCTCAGCCATCACTGACCCATCCTTATCTCTGCTCTATTCTGTTATGAAAGTGATTTGATAAATTGTCAGAAGTGTATGAAATATCCTCCTGGGAGATGTTTCTCCTTTGACTGCCCCCTCCCCCCCCAGGCCACAGCCTTTCTTTCTCCCAGCATGATATTTCTGAGGAAATTCCAATTTCTTAGGGAGCATTATTGCAATAATTTGACAGAGAAGGGGGAGGGTTCAAGTGTGTCTCCAGGAAGGCCACAGAGGTGTGTATGTTCACAAATGAGACCCAGAGTCTCATTCACACTGGATCTCTATTCACTCTCAAAATAGAGGCAAGTGTTGCTTTGTAAAACAGAACAGCAGCAGTCTCACGATGTAGATCAAAGAAGTCCTAACCCTGAGGGGACCAGGTTGCTCCCAGGAAGTGCTTGCTTACCTCTGTCCAGGGTGCAGCCTCCCTGCTATGGACAATTGCCCTCATCTGGGAGGCATCTTTCCTGGTAATTTCTGCTCTTCCAGGAGTCTGAAGGGACTCAAAAGAAAGATTACAGACAGTGATAGCTCTGTACCTTCACTCCAGGTAAAGGAGACAGACGAAGAATGGCAGAGACATTAGGAAAAATAGCTTCTAGATGCCTGCTTCACTCCTTTTCACTGTCCTTATCTTTCTAGCATATCTCATTGGGTTGTTTTGTCTTCTTCTAGAGTTAGGAGAATGTTCAGAATTCAAGGTGGGTCCTTGCCCTCCTCCCTCCACCTCCCCCCAATAAAACCACTCCCACCTCGCTCCTCTTTCTCCCTCTCCCTTCTTGTTTGGCTTTCTCTTGAGACAGGATCTATCAAGCCACGGCTGATCTAGAACTTGACATGTAGGTCAGCTAGCCTTGAATGTGCAGCTTCTCTCTGGCCTCTACTGCATGCTAGATTATAGGCATGAGCCACTGTTGAGGTTAGGCCCCGGTTCTGCCTCTTGGCCCCAAGTTCCCAGAAACAAGACTCAGACTCAAATTATATTTACAAATACTCTGGCCATATAGTTAGGCTTTACTTTGACAAGCTCATAACTAAAGATAACCCATTTATTTTAACCTACATTTTGCTGCATGGCTGTTTAACCATGGTCAGGTACCATGCGTCTGTCTCCTTACATCTTTTCAGACTTCTCTCCCTGCCTCCTTCTCTCCCAGGATTCTTTCTCCTCCCTGATTTTTAATTGACAAGTGAGGGCATCCACACAATACACAAGATGATCTCTCTACAAGCCACACATGACTTGAAGAACCCTGTATTTCTTTCCGATTACTTTCTCCTCTCATTTAAAAAAGGTTGACCAAATAACATATGCTCAAGTAAAAACATCATCAGTACACAAGTGAAATAAATAAAACAGAAAGGCCCTTAGAGCAGGGAGTGGGGCCATGTACTCACTCAGCACTGGGGAAGCTGAGACAGGAGGGCTGGGAGTTTGAGATCAGACTAAACACAAAAGTGTCTTTCCTTGACGTTCAGTAAAATGTCCCATTTCTTTATATAACCAAGAACACGTGCAACTTACTAGCTTTGTTTTTCTGTTTCATGTTGCCTTTTGAGATATGCTCTCACTCTAAAGCCAGGCTGGCCTGAATCTTGTGGCAATCCTCCTGCCTCAGCCTTCTGATTACTGGTATTGCAGGCATGAGTCTCCATACCTGGAGATCTAGGTTTTCTACTTAATATTTCTCAGACATCTTGCTGTGTTTACACATGGATCTCTTTCTTTCTTTTTTGAAAGATTACATACTATTCCTATATCATGTGTGTGTGTGTATATATATATATATATATATATATATGGAAAACATGAGAACATAGGATGAACTGTATAGACTAAGAGCATTTCAGGAAGAAAAATAACACATGACACCGTCAATGGCCAGACCCTCCTTTTTGTTCCACTTGTAGGAACAGCTCTGGCCCTGCTCAGGCAGTAGAGTAGCCTGGTTGTTTTCTGCTTTTTTGGTGTCTTTACCTGAGCCCTGTCTGAGCTCTCACAGCTGCATGACTGTGCTCCAACTAGATATGGTGGCTTCTTCCTCATATCCTCCTACTGTGACACACACTGACAACCATGGAGGCAGTTTCCAAACTCCATCGCTGGAGAGTCCTCCAAGAATCCAGGACTCCTCCACACTCCTCTCAGCAATTTCTCTGTGCTATGTCTGAGTGGGGACAACAGTTATCTGTAGGGTAGAGATCTGTTCTGTCTGCAATGCCTCCTCCACCTGACTTGCAAATTTCCCACCCAAAATATTAGTTGTATTCTTTGCTTCTTTCTAGGACAAAGACCCCTAAGAGATGTACAAAAGCCTTAAAGGATTCAGAAAATAATTTCTCTAAAGTAGACTGAACAAAGGGAGTTGGGGACCTCATAGGGGCCTGGGAGAAGCTCCATCAATTTGCATGTGCCTGTGTGTGTGTGTGTGTGTGTGTGTATTTCTTACTTTTCAGAAGGAATATGGATGCCAAAAGGGAAGAAAGAGACGGTTCAGGTTTGTTCTTTACCTATAGATGGCTCTGCCATTGTATCTCTTCTGTTAAGACTCTCCCTGATCACTGCAGCCACAAGCTGAAGAGCATACTCATCACTGCTCACATCCTGGTCTGACCACTCCTGCAACTGTAAACTCCCACTGACCCAGATTCTTCTTGACATCGTCAGAGAGATGAGTCTACATTGATAAGCAGATTAGGCCTTTAAGGTGAAGGCTGCCAGAGAGATGTGTCAGCAGAAGGTAGGGGAAATGTACTTTGGATCAAGGTGTGCACTGGGCCCAGTGCTCATCTGTGGGCTCATTTGCTTGCTCCCATGTTCCTTCCTGCTTCCCTCATAGTAGACTACTTGGTCCATTGTCTAGCTGCCAGAGCCTTCATATCCTAACCAGGTTCCCTCCAATCTCCATGTTTCTATTTAATTGGATGATCCCTGCCTGAGAAACTGGGGATCAACATAGTACAACTCCAACCATGCAGGAGTGTCATTTAGACCCAGATCCTTAAGCTGTGGTGTCTGATCCCTATGGGGCTACACAATTGAATGTAGGAGTCGTGAAACATTACTAGTATTTTGCCGAATGTCCATGACCAAAAAGAAGTTGACAATCAAACGTGTAATGAAGTAAAGGAGTCTGTGCAGCACTCGCCCACGTTACTTGTGTGACTTCACTGTGGCTTCAGTTGGTTGGGAACACACAATATTCACATTGTACCTGCTGTCACACCAGCAGGACCAACCTGGAATATCTCAACCGGGATTCGAGGCTATCGTGTGCTATAAATTATGGTCTTTTTATTACAGATAGAAAGTTGACTGCTGCCGGGCAGTGGTGGTGCATGCCTTTAATCCCAGCACTTGGGAGGCAGAGGCAGGTGGATTTCTGAGTTCGAGGCCAGCCTGGTCTACAGAGTGAGTTCCAGGACAGCCAGGGCTACACAAAGAAACCTTGTCTTGAAAAACCAAAAAATTAAAAATTAAAAAAATTTAAAAAAAATTTAAAAAAAGAAAGAAAGTTGACTGCTTTTATGGAAACAAAGACTTTTAATGTTTTCTACCATTATTTTCCAGCATTTAAATATCAAGTTTGTATATCTTTGGATTGCATTCTGTTAGGATGCTTGATTTTTAAAACAGTGGTTTGTCTCTGTCCTTGAAGAAAACTGGCATATGGTATGTTTCCTGTGTTCCCATGGGTGGCCCTGTACCTGTGTAGGTATGGGCAATGCCAATTTGATTCAGTGGGTCATTAGCAAAAATGAAAATCTTTAAAGATAAAGGTTGGGGGGGTAGAGGCGGGGTCTGGGAGGAGTTGGAGGGCAGTTGTGAGGGTCTGTGAAGGGGTTGGGGAGGAACTGAAGGGGTTTGTGGGGAGTGGATATGATCTACATACATTATTATTTAAAATTACAAAATACATTAATATCAAGCAAAAGTATCTACAACAAGCAAACAAAACAAAACCAAACAACAAAGCAAAGAAAAAAAAAGTGTTGTCTGTATCACTGACTTGAATTTTACTTATAAGATTGTTAAATGAATTTTGTCTTGGAATTAGGACAGAATTTCTAACTATTTGTGAAGTGGAAATGGCCTAAAACATACTTCTCTAATTTTGTGCTACGTATGTATGTGACGTGACATTCTTTGTGTTGATGATTATGAAATCAAAATATTAATCAATTCAGGAAAATGTTGGAGATGTTCTGTGTCCTATAATATCAAATAAATGTTCAACTAAGCTTTCATATTTTTACATATAAATAAACAAGCACATTTATCTAATTAATATGTAAATTTGCTTTGATTTTTAATAATTGATAAAGTTATATATATAATATACATATTCAAGAATTGTTTTAAAATAGGTTACTGCTTATCACTGCTACATTTTGATTTACATACTTTTTTAGATTCCTGTGTATGCAGGGTCACTTAAAATTTTCCCGGGTAGAAGGGGCTTGTGAATGAAAACTCTCTAAGAAGTCCTGATTTAAAGTGGTCTGATCTTCTCCTCCTCACATGGAATGTGAAGATTAATACAGTAAAACCTCCAGAGCTCTCTGTGCTCCCAAGAGACAAGGGTTGTGAATGGCAGATTCTGTGGTTTAATTGGAGACATTTAATAATGCCACTAACTGCTAGACTTTTCCTCTTAGCAGAATTTCATTGCAAGAATCTCCCAAAGGTCTCCTCTAAAGTAAAAAGTCAACAAAAGTGGAGAGCACTGCAGGCTTCTCTACTGACTGACCCCAGGCTAGGTTCCGCTGACCTTGGGGGAGGGGGTACATTTAAGACATGGAGACTTCTTCCTCTCCACAAAGAGACTAGAGCAATAATGAGAAACACAAAAGGAAGTGGGAATGGTGAAATTTAATAAGACTGCATTTCTCTACCTGGTCCTCATCTATATTCCATTATGGTGATTTTCAAGACAGACCACCATGAGGCTTCTTATGCACGCCAAGGCAGTGGAAGGCCAAGGCATCAGGTGGATGACCATCAAACCACAGACAATCTCAGCAAAACTTTGGGAAACAGGCTTGATTAGTATTTCTCAAAAAACAAACAAATAGACCCCTCAATTTTTAAAAGTGTCTTCTCATATAAAGAACTTAGTCCCAAAGTTCTTTAGATACTTAAAACATGAAATTCAATATTAAACTCAACATTTAAAAAGCAGAGTCATAATTCCTTAAGATGACATCAGGAAAACTGGGAGGAAGCTGGCTTAGGAAGCCAGCTATCTCCATAGTATTACAGGCAACGTGAAGGAGACAAGGGAGGGATGTAGAACCCAGCTGCACAGTTTCTCTCTAGCTGGTCAAGACATTCTTTTTGGCACTAATGGTTAAGAGACACAAAAGAAAAGACAAATACAAAACCCAAACAACTGGGTGTGCTGGCAAAGGTTGTAATCCCAGTACTGGGAAGATAGAGGCAGAAGATCAGAAGTAGAAGGTCATCTTTGGCTACTTATTGAGTTTAAGGCTAGCCTGGGATACATGAGGCCCTGTTTCAAAACAAAAACAGAACTTACAGTTTGCTTTGAAACCAAAGCAGCTTCCACTGGTGACTGCTAGAATGTTGAAGGCTGGTTCTGGGCTCAGCCAGGCCCCGTCAGTGGAAGAGTACATGACTTATGTAAGGCTGCAGTACCCTCCAACAGAATGAGTAATTTTGTGTTATTTTTGGATGGTGCAGTTCTTTAAAACAAAGTGATAAATTAAAGTGGCCTCGGTAATGCAGCAAAAATGTTGAGTCGTTTTGAGGGAAATGGAAAACGTGGCCTCGGTGCTCAAAGGCAACAGCAAATGAGAAGCTCACAGTCCTCTCTCAGCTCAGTTAAAACACACCAACTAGTCAGTCTGGTACAGAATTGTAGAAAGTGCACTGTAGCGAGTCTTACGTCTGGGCCAGAGGAATTACTAATGAGAACTGGTGCTTGCAGCTGAGCTCCAGCTGGCAGAGAATTCCTTGAAGGCAGGCAGACCATTTGCTTTCTTACTGAGCCAGACTAATGTCCCTCCCCTTGCGGTTCAGTGGCTTGCATGCTGGCTTCGGCCACCTCTCCTCCAGTCCAGCCCTCCTGCTCCACATGGCATGTTACCAAGTCCTGAATCCCACAGATGGATTCAAACTTCAAAAAGGAGTTATATGTTTTTATGTGGTACCTTTTGGACCTTTTCCCAAAGGGTCCTCACTTGCTTCAGGTTTCTCTGAAAACAGGTGATGAGGGCAGAGGGGGCAGTCAATTATTCTGTTGCTTACTTGCATTAGGTTTTATTTTTGTCATGTTTAGTGTATTCCATTCACCCTACTTTATCATTTACTTACCTGAACATAAGCAAAATAAAGTAAAATAAGAGCATTAAAAAGGAATCTATTATTTATTAAAGAAAACATTTAGATCATGTTCTCATATCAAGGAGGTAAAACACAGTGTTGAATGTTCAAGCTACAGCCAGATATAGTGGCCGATGCCTTGTAACCCCAGCACTGCGGACACTGAGGGAGGATGATTACTGTGAGTTCAAGGCCAGCCTGGGTTATATAGTTGTCTTAGTCAAAGTTCTATTGCCATGAAGAGACACTATGACCATGGCAACTATTATAAAGGAAAGCATTTCATTGGCGCTGGCGTGTGTTTAGAGGTTTAGTCCATTGTCATCTTCATGGGAAGCATGGTGGCGTGCAGGCAGACGTGGTGCTGGAGAAGGAGCCAAGAGTTCTACATCTTGATTCAAAGGCAGCAGAGAGAGAGAGACACTGGGCTTGGCTTGAGCATTTGAAACCTCAAAGTGCACCCCCATTGACACATGTCCTCTAAAAAGCCACATCCACTCCAACAAGGCCACACCTCCTAATACACCCACTCCCTGATGACCAAACATTCAACATACTTATTCAAACCACCACAATAATGAAACCCTGTCTCAAAAACCAAAACCAAACAACAAAGTTGAATCTGTGTGCTAAGAACATAGCTGAGTTTTAAGTCTTTTATTTTCCTCTAAAGTTATCGCACAGGTAAGTATCTAATTCGTTTTAATGTTTTAAATTCTGTAAAATTTATCTGCTCTTATTTTTTAATAATGTCCTCGAATGAGCCAGCTTCCTGAATTTTTTTCCCAAGAAACTTCATGATGTGCACGTCCCTATTTTGCATTTGATTCATGAGTTCATGGCCATAGGAAGCTACGCATCATAATTGGGTGCGTGAGGAGGAAAAACTTGGTATACCACATTCTCTCTCCCTCCTTCCTCATGGTGGCAGAAGTCACTCATGGATCACAATGCCCTTGTCCCTGTCCTCAGTGTTAGCCCTCCAGGCCACCATCACATCAGCAGGAGCCTACAGTAAATCTTGCTTTCCTTGAGGGAGCAGCCATCACCTTCTTCTTGGTGTCTGGCTTCTGGATGCGTGTACCTTGCTTTTCTTTTTCATTCTGCTTGAGGGAGGAAAATCTGGGAGAGAAAAAAAAGCTACTCAAAGTGAAAACTACTTTCCTCCCCAAATGGTTTCTCCAACACAAGAGCTGGGAAATTGCAACTATTAAGTTGGCATTGTCAGAAGATTTTAGTGAGCAGGCCTGCAGGGGTTGGAATGGAACTAGAACCTGTGTTTTTCCCTGATGCTTGTCAGACGCTGGGCTTTATCAGACAGGATGAAGACAATGTTCCTGGGGCTTGACACTTGTAAAAACACTCCTTCATCATCCTGGCCATGCCTGGCAGCCTGCCAAGGCAGGAACAAGGCCAGATTTAGCAGGTCCCTCAGCACCATGACTGTGGTTGTAATGATCACCTGATGTGGAACAGGGAAGGCTCCTCCTCCCCCCAAAAATGCTGTCTCCCAAGCCCAAAGCCTGGGGTAACTTATGCTCTTGATCCTGGCTGTGGTGGTTTGTCAGAAGTTGCCAGTCACTTGTATATGGCTGCAAAGCAGCCTTGCAGATCTCCTAACTTGGATGCTGTACTCACACACAATTCCCAAACTTTAATTGTTTTCCTGGGCTTACTCTTTAGCCTGGCTTGCTTTGAATCTAAATGGCATTCTTAGTCTCATGTTTTAAATGCTCGACTCCCCAGTTTGGGCGGTGGGGGTGGTTTTGAAGGCTGTAGACTCCCAAGGAGATGCTAGCTAGCATAAATGGGCCACTAGGGACATTTATACCTGCTTGTGGCTCTAGTCTCGAACTCTGCTTCCTGGACACTGGTCAAGAGAAGAGCTGTCCATGCCTCCCCTGTGGTGATGGATTAAAATATCTCTTTAATGATGAATCAAAATAAAATTTCTTCTCTTGACTGGTCAGGTGCCCTGAGGTAGCAATGGATAAGTAACTAATACACTGTCCTCAGTAGTGAGCAAGAGACCCTTAAAAAAATGTCAAATATTCTGGGCATTATGGGAAACCAACTGTCTTAGCTTTTTGAACCTTAAAAATTAGCACCTGAATCGGCTGGTTTCTAAGATCACTTGCCTTCAAACCTCATGACAAGGCATATCTGAGGAAATCTTTGGAAGAGGGAAAAGGCTGAGTTTTCTGTATCTCAAAACGAAGTCTTACCTGTATACTAAAGAGGTCAGAGTCAGGCAGGACAGGTCCTAGCGCTGACCCACCCTCTGAGGATGATCCCAGTTTGCTGCATTCATGCTTTACTGAACCCAGGGAACTGCTTTTCTTCAGATCTCCTGTGACTGAAGGTTTGCAAAACTCAGTCACCAGTTGCTCAGTCTACAGTGGCGGGGCTTACCCTGCCTGCTCTTTATTTACAAGCAATATGGACATACTTTAACGAAAAGATCAACAAGAAGATTAAATGCAGCACCCCAGCATGTTTTAGCTGGCATATGTGAGTATGTGACAATTTCCCCGTGATAAATATCTGGAACCAGAACAATTGGGTTTACAGTAATGCCCGTTCTACATTTTGAAAGCTTATGCCGTATTATCAGTGCGTTAGCACCAGTGGCAATAACCACGTTTCCATGGATATTCTGCTCTTGAATGGATGATTTCACACGTGTTGGGGCATGAACACTTTTCCCATTCATTGCTTAGTTTTACTCAATGTTCATTTTCTCTTAACAATTTGCCTTTTCTCTTAACAATTTGCAGATTTAAAAAAAAATGAAGCTAAAAATGGTGGTTCCTGTAAAATCCCAGTGCTTCGAAGACTGAGGTAGATTGGGCCACACAGTGAGCTAGCCTGGGTTATACAGTGAGGCACTACCTCAAACGGAATAAAACATTGTCTTAATGAACACACGTATTCATCACATCGCTTCAATATTATCTAGTCCTGGACAATTCAGTCCCCCATCCACTAGTATGCCATGCAACTATTATTTTGAAGAAAATTCCCACATACCACTCACCCATAAACATAAAGAGAATTTTCATAAAGTCAACAAATAAATACCATTCATTATTTCTTATCTTTTTAAAAAAGATAATTAATATATCCAGACAGTTAAATTCATTTGCCTCAAATATTTTTTTTTTTTGCTGCAATGAAGTCCTTAATTCTAATTGAATAAAAAGCCATAGACCTCAGACCATAGGTGGATAGATAGATAGATAGACGATAGGCAGATCTTTCCTCTGTCACTTGAGAATTCTGATTGTTTTTTCTATGAAGTTTTCTTAAGTCTTGATCTTGTGATTATATCTGATGGTATCATTTAACGTGTTCCTTTCCTTCCAAATGTTTGGTTAGATCCAAGGTTTGGCAAGAATCGGGCTTGATATTCTGTCAAGAACATTTGGACCGTGATGTTATAGATCTCCAGCAAGGCCACATGATTTTTCTGTCTCTCCGTGAAGTTATCACCCACCTATACCTGTGTCATTGGGCCTACTTTGGGAAACAGAAAATTATACAGTAGTTTAAATAGCAGAAATTTGATGTACAGAATTATTAAAAATAATAGCTGTGGAGATGTAAAGTTGCCTCTGCAGGACACCCTATATCTGAGGGAGAACATCAAAGAAAAATAACCCTGACATGGGGGCTCCCCCTAAGGCTGGGCTTTTGACATTGTTGAAGAGGAAAGCTTGAGACACAACAGCCAGTAGTTGGAGACACTGGGCTATCCGGCAGATGCATGTTCATATGTTCATACTTGCCACGCAAGGGAAGAATCCAAAAGATACAGGCTAAGGCTGTTTACCTACCACATACAGTAGGAAATGTAAGGCACGGTGTGAAGCATTCACACTTGGAGTGCTTTAAGAAACAAAGTCCTGTGGTGTCAGCCAGCCGTAGGTAGAAAGTGGTTAGGAGGTAGGACTCCACTGTAGGTGTAAAACTTGTACTTTACAAGGGGTCTCCGAGTCCAGGCAGAGGACCTGGAAGGACTGTGCACTGTAGGGATCTTGGTGGCACGCGGCATAGCTGATGAACCTACATGTGTACTCCCAGAGGTCAGACACCAGGAGTAAAACCGAAAGGCCCCTTGTTCCTGTAGTGTCTCTTTAGCGCCCTCTACTGATAAAGCGTCAGATCATGCGCATTGGGAAGGAGAAGTGTTTGGCGTTCCTTCAATGAATGACCTAAGAGCAGGCACTGAAAGTATGGACTTCGGGCTGAAAGGCAATAAATTAGTAACTGATATAATGGTCACTGTTTACCTTCATTGTTTCTTTGAAGGCTGCAAAATGGTGGTAGTTTGAGTCTATTGATCTTCCTGTATTTACTGGATGCTTTGTACAAGGAGAAATTTCCTACATCCCCTTGAGTACTAAAAGCACCATGTATACAAGCACCTGGCTCTTTCCCCATCAACAGGATTTTTTTTTAAAAAACATGTCTCCTTTCTCCATCCAGGCCTGGCTTCGTGTGAAAATTATTTTCTACCAACCACATCTTTCTGGGTGAGTCTTGGTTCTACCCACAAAGCACCTAAACACAATGTATGGAGATAGAGCTGTTCGTTCCCACCTCATGTAACCCTCACTACTACCTTATGAAATGGGTGCCAGCCGAGGGAAACGAAACAAGGACTTCCAAGTCACCCAGCTGGTGATGGGAAGAAATGGGGTTAGAACACAGGCTGTTTAATTCTGAGTTGAGCCTGGAAGACCTTATGTTTCTCGTACGGTAACTTCAAGCTGGGTTTCCTGGGTCTTCATCTCTTCTCTATTTGCTTTTGAATTCCCAGGTCGTGGCTCTTAGCATCACTGTTGAAAATGGCCAGTTTCTCTCCCAGGTTCACACACTCCAGTGGGATCCAGGTCTTTATCGAGGGGGCCAGTATACGCCATTAACTACCACTTATTTTCTTGTCTCAGATGGGTGGGCAGATACTTCCGTCCTCTCTAGGTTTTTGTCCCTTCCTCAGTCTCCTCTTCCACACAGAAGAGAATGAGAACTTCTCAGGAGATTGTGAGAGAGAAACAGTAACTGCTGACCCTGGCAGTGACATTAAGACTGTCGCTCCTTCCTTCTCCGTTTCCGGAAGCCATGATCCAGCTGTGAAAGGCCAGACACTCCAGTTACATGGACCGCTGAAAATCATGTTTCAATCTGCTTCTCCTTCCATCTCTTCTCCAGTTCAACCCCCTCCTCCAAAAACCTCACATAATTCCTCTGGAGTCATGTAGTCTTCCCCAGAGTTGCTAATCCTGCTTGCTAATCTTCTCCACCCCTCTGATACCCTCCACGACATGCTTTCCTTCCTCCTACCCAGGGTTTCCTGGGGAAAGCCAACAAAATAACAAAGAACGGGGAATAAGTAAACAGCAGCCTCCCCTCGCTTGGGAGTCCCTGGAAGCTAAGCGCTTCCTTCTTTTACACTGATGAGTCTCTGTATTTCAAAGTGCCTGGCACTGCTTCAAGGCCAGTTACAGCAGCCGGCCACCGAGTCATTGTGTTGAGATGAAGGTGAATCCAGGCAGTTTCTATTTTTAGGTTCGATTGTTTCTGGAAAAGGTTGAACATCACATAATAGGAAATCCCAAGAGTGTGAAGACTGTTTCCTGCCAGTTGAAGCGTTGTTGTGGTTGGCTATTCTGACCATAGAGACACTGGGGTAAGTGGGCAAGGGTGGAGGGCAAGGTCTGGCTGTGCTGGGGACAGACAGGAAGGTGAAGTATAGAGTCAGGGAAAGTGGGATTGCAGTCGCCAGGAAATTTAGAGCTGAGAGAAAGCAGAGCAGTTGTAAGAGGATGAAAGCATAATATCTTCCCCCAAGTCTGCCAGGGCGGGGTCAGCTAGCACCAGTTATTATCAACTGGGCTTGTTTTATTTATCATTAAAAATTATCCTGTGGGGGGGAAAATTATCCTGTGTAGTTGACTATGCAAATGATTCTGCTGGAAGCTGATAATGATAACTGGAAGTTGATAATGACATCAGCCCACAGTTTTCAAAATGTAAGTAATAAATATCCTTTTTTTCAGTACAGAATTCCTGGAATGAGGGCCTGGGACATAGACCCTGATATGGGACTTGCTAGCATGTGTGAAGTCCTGGGCTCTGCCTTCCACATCCCATGAGCAAGGTGTGTGGACTCTCAGGCATCAGTCAGAGGTTCCCGAAGGTGAGAAGCATTAGCTTGTTTTTGTGTCTTGCTGTTTTGTGACATTGACTCCCACTTTACCTCTGGTTCAGAGCCCTGGCTTAGCCTCCAGGAGTACAGAACAGTATCATCCATTGACACTAAGCCAGGTTCCATCATACCATCCCCTGCAGATAGCATTGCCCTAGGAACACAACTGTGGCTCGGTTTCCTGGCAAATCTCTGTCCTCCCTGAGGACTACTCCTCTTTCCAAGCTCTACGTGTGGTCATAATTACTGGAGAGAAGCCATCCATTCCCAGTATATCGAACACTCCCTAGGAAGTAGGCATTTGTTTTGGGAGACAGGACACTTCTGCTACTGGAGGTTTGTGGGAATCTACGGGAACAACATACTTGCGAATACCGTCTTAGGGCCTCATTCTGTGCCTCAGGTTCTACTCTTTATCAGAGCCTTCATGTTATGTCCCCACAATAGGAGTATCAGGGTATAAATTCAACTTCCTCTATTACTCTACTGTTCAGGATACCAGGCCGTGGACTGGATTTTCTTCACAATCTTCTTCCTTCCTGGCGGCAGGAGATGACAGTGGTTAAAATCTGTGGCAGAAACTTGCTGCCTCTGGCCCTGTGTTCTTAGTCTCAGTCGGTTTGGCAGTTTTTGTTGCAATTAGCACCTGCTATTTTTGTTTTTTGCCACTCAGCTCTGGAGTGACAGAGATGTGTAAGCCAGCACATCTCCTTCTAGGGGATCTGCCTCAGTTAATGTTCCATTCCTACCCTGCTAGTAAAGAATCCATTCAGTTCCAGTATCCCTTCTCCATTTGTGTCTGTTTCCTTGAAATACTTCTAGTACTAGTTGTCTTAGGTTGGACTTTTCTGGAATTGGATTTGTGTGCAACAGGGTGCTTATGGAGAGATCCTAGGAAGCAAAGGAAGAGGCAGATGGGAAGGAATCTTATGAAGAAGCACCAAGGAGGAGAGACACCGGGTCAATATGCTGGGAAGGTGGGCAGTCCGCAGCTTCTTAGTCAGTATTCTCTAGAATCAGATAACTTTGGGACTGAGTCTCTCACGAACTGTGTATCTATCTATACACAGGGAATTTATTGGAATGACTTACAGGCTGTAGTCCAGCTAATCCAACCATGGCTAGGTGAAAACAGAAAGTCCCAACTGGCCTTCAGCATGTGCTGGAATCCTGAAGAAGTAGGCTCTGATGCCAGTGAAGAAGTGGGTGTACAGGCAAGGTGAAGGTAGGTAGGCAAGCAAAAAGCAAAGCTTCCTTCTTCCCTGTCCATAGATGAGCTTTCAGAAGATGTGGCCCAGTTTAAAGGCCTGTCTCCTACCGAAACATCCAGAACACAGGTGTGTGTGTGTGTGTGTTCCTACCTCAAAGGTCTGGACTAGAAGTGAATTAACCACTTCAAACCAAGAATAAAATCTCTCTCATAGGTGTGGTCTCCATACCTGGATTGTAGCTCATTCCAGATATAGTCAAATTGACAACTAAAGATAGCACTCTAGTGGGCTGTTCCCAGAGTTCCCACCTCATGGATGGAGTAACAAGTGTATTATCTACCATACCTCATACCTCTTCTGGCACTGCTGAAGGCTGGTCTAGGACTTGAACTCAATAGCAGCCAAAAAAAAAAAAAAAAAAAAGTCTTCAGCAGAGAAGAAGGGGGGTTCATATGACCAGCTACTGTCACTGAGATACTGCTTAGTCATTGTTAATCTCTGTCACAGATGTATGCCACAGAACTGAGGTAAGAGCCACCCCAAAACAGCAGCAGCAACAATGCTGACAAAAGCATCCAATCAACCAACCACCAACCAAACAGCCAATCAACCAACCAACCAAACAAACAACTAAACCAGGTCTTGAGCATACTTAGACTAAATGGGGTGGCACTTGGGAAGTCTCTGGGAGAAACCTGGTAGAAGACCAATGGGCACAGTGCTGGAGGCACTGCATGGCTCTGGAACCATGGTTTTGGCAGAAGGGAGCCATTTCCCATGCTGCTTCAGTGAGACACCAGCTGGGTTCTATTTGGTGCTTAGCTCTATCCAGGAGCATTTACCCATGGATAAGCCCACCCCACAAACCTTCCCTTGCGTTGTAGTGGGTATGCAATGACCTCCTATAGCCACAAGAGGGAGCCAGTGATGTGAAGAGCCAGGCTTAAAAGCATGGCCTGTGACAAGAAGGACCTCCAAGAACTTCAACACAATCCAGACTGAGAATATGGGAGGAGCTCTCACACTAGGAGGGAGGAAGTCTCCAGAGAGCTGGGAGAGTCTGAGAAAAACCAGAAATGTAGACTAAAACAGTTGTGTGGTGACATTTTAATCATACCAAAAATTATATTTGGAGACTTCTTTTACATTATACTATTGTTATTTTTGAAAATAAGTGTATGGCTTTTCATAAGAATGAATCAGAATCAGGTATGGTGGAACAAATCCATAATTTCAGAATTTGGGAGGTACAGATAGGAGGATGAGGAATTCAAGGTCACTTTTGGCTGCATAGTTCAGGTTTGAGGGCATTCTGGGCTATATGAGATGTCTCAAAACTAAACCAAAATAACAACAAAAATAAACAAACAAAATAGCCCAAGGAAATTAATGGAGCCGGGGGAGTACAGCTCAGAGGTTGAGTATTTGGTTAGCATGTATCAGGTCCTAGCTGGATTCTAAGTACCTCCAAAAAGAAAAGAGATGCGTAAAGAATGAATATACAGAACAACTGAAGCAAATGGAACAAATTAAAAAGCAGTGAGCCTCCTGGGTGCTGGGATCAAAGGCCGTGTGCCACCACTGCCTGGCTTGCACTGACGCTGTTAAGAAGTCAGTTCTATTCCTTCATGAAGATAAATCCCATAAATGAACTATAGATCGAATTGTTAGGCCCTCATTAGAAAGTAACACCATCCTGGTTGCCTCTCAGAAGCGTCTGAGGCACCGAGAGACCAATGAGGATGATCTTAATTAAGCCTCTTACATTTCATATCTAATCGACACTTTCCCTGCAAACCGCAGGAACCAATGGGATTATAGCAGGCACACACAAAGCATTGTGTTTAAGAAACTGCCTGAATCCACTTCGAAAAAATACAAAAACAAAATCAATTTATGTCATGCCTCTTTGGGAGTCTAAATGTTATTAGCCATGTTAAGATGTCTCTTGTTCAGTTGGATTTAGCTGTGGGTGATTCAAAGCATTTCTGGAAGTTCATTTTACATCGAGGATTAACTCACCCTCCCCAACTAGATGCTGTGGTGTCAGAGGACTGAGGGTTGATCAGCATGGGGCCCTGGTACCGAGGGGAAGAGGAGTGGTTACAGAGGGGGAGGTGGGATATCTAGCAGTCAGGTTGACCACCCTCTGCCTGGAACCTTGCTGTGCTGAGGGAAATCTGGGTATCACCTCTGCCCATTTCCCTCTCCCAAGGCAGGGTTGAATGCATCTGCATCCTAGGGAAGTGTTGCTTTCATGGTCTCAATACCATCCAAGCTTTGCATATCAAACAAGTCCACAGAAGGAGCCAATGTTTGTGTGAAAAACCAGAACACAAACTGGAGCTTAGGGATATTTGAGGTTCTATATGGGGTTGATGAATAATCTGCTGTACACATTTCTTATGTGCTGGTAAGTTCTGGGTTTGTATAAAACTTCCAGCTCTTTTGATATTTTAAATAAGCAGATTGAGTTTGTTTGCACACCGTAATTCTTCTGTATTGCATTCAGTCCATACCCTAACCCCTTGCAGCGGCTCCTCAAGACTAAACTGATGAGCAGCTTGAAGGTTTTGTCATGGCTGTCATTGACTTTATAAATCTGAAGTTAATAAAATATTTTAAGGCCAGTTGTGCTACCATTCAACTTTTTACAACATTTGAAATTATAATAAAAGATAACCCATCTATTCTTCCTTTGGTTCCTCAACAAAGACAGTGTTGGCGTTACCTGTGAAAGGGAGAATGGATTTTTCAGTCCAGTGGATTTTTAAGATCAAATGTATCAAAATAAAGGCCTGTGGGTTTCTGAAGATACATGCATCAGTAAGTAGCATACTTAGCTCCCAAGATTGCTTCTCCTGGGTAGCAAGGCTCCATGCTGATCGACCCTCAAGATTGTCCCAGGGATATGAAGACAAAGATTAAGGAGCCTCAGAGGCTAGGAATCCCACTAGGCCTTCTTGCCCCTGCGTTCCCCAGTAATAACACCATGGGTCCCTGAGCCTGAACTCTCTTGGCATTTGACTGGATTCTTTGTTCAGACAGATAATCCTCCCTTCTGCACTGATGAAATTGTTCAAGTAAGGGTGCCTGTCTCACTGCCCATACTTTACTGATTGATGCACAGCAACTAAGACCTATATAACTTGTGATGCTATGGGTTGTTGGTCCATACAGAGGCCCAAGGAAACCGGTGTCTTGCAGTAACCCATTAGAGCATTCCACTGGCTATAGTCCACAGGAAGCTGGATGTTGTCTTCCAGCTTGCATTCAGGGAGTCTGCTTCATTCATACCTCTGAACAAGCTTCTCTGGTAGAAAACTGAAAGGCTATTTCTGGCCATAGGCCTGAATATGTTATAGACCCTCAACTGGCTTTGGGTCAGAGCCCAAGTCTCTTGAAGGTCTCTGGGGTTCCCCACACTCACAGAAACTAGATGTCATAGCGTTCTTGTTTTAGAGTATAGGTTATTACTGAGAAGTGACAACTTATTTGCTAGTCTACGTGAGACAACTAAGCACTTAGCTTAGCTGGAATGACAATATATTGAGCTAAGCGCCCACCTACCCTGGGTGACAACCTTTAAAGGAATGTCACTCAGGTGGACATTGAAGTTCTTATGCCAGAATGAGCCAACTATCTCTATCCTTAAACATCTTCCTGTTTTCACGACAAATGTCAAATCCTTCTGGATTTCAGAAACTCATTTTAATGGCCAGGTGAACGAGCTCTATGAGTGAGCACCTGCTAAACTTCAGTCATTATAGCTTCGTGTCTCTCACTTACTAGCAATGCCCTCACTGATAACAAGTTATCCCAAGTTAGCAATTTGATTTGACAGAGCATAGTCTCAGTGGGGGTACTTCCTGTTCCACCATGTCAGGAGGTGATGGGCTTTGCTGTCCTTTGAAGACTCAATAGGGAGAACCATGTCTTTAGCTCTCTCACACAGCCATGGGCAGGAGATTATACTTGTGGGTTGTTAGGCTGAGGACTTCAACAGCCCAACTTGCTGGCTGTTGGCTGAAGCCTCCCTTCCTTTAGTGCCTTGCCATGTAGGTCTTAACATAGGACAGGCTCTCACATGGTAGCTAGTATACCCCAGAAAGAACCAGAGAGAAGTACTCAAGATGGAAGCTTGTAAAAGTGTCTTTAATTTGCCTAATATAATTGTCATCTTGGAGACTTACTGCCTCTGTATGCTAACAAAAGTCTAGTCCTGGAAGGTTCTAGCCTCCATATAATCTTATCTAGGCCTAGAATGTTTTCCTTTGAGGCTTATTATCTCTAAGCTCACCCTTTCTTGCTCTTTCTGAATTCTGGCTGGCTAGTTAATCTAGCTGTTCTGGCTCCAAACTTCTCTCTAGGCAGATTGATTCAAACTGACTTCTCTCAGCTTCTGACCAAATTGCTCTGCTGGCCCTCATACTAACTTTGTTAATATGTTCTAACCTTTTGGCTTCTTCTAATTCTCTGGCTCATTTTTTTTTTTAACTTGTTCTCTCTCTGCAACCTGTCTCTCTACAACTGTCCTGGTAAAATCTCTCTCGTAAGTAGCCTCTCTTTTCTCTCTGTTCCTGAGAGTTGGGCATATCCTATTCTGACAAATCTTTCTCTGACTCATCACTTTGTCTGTCTATCAATTACACATCACTTTCAAACTTGGGTGCTTCCTTCTACTTTACCTTCATTGTTTGGAATTAAAGGTGTGTACTAAGGATATACCTATATTCCAGCCAGAGTGATTAAAGGTATGTGCCAAGGGGGTGTCTATATTCTAGCCAGAGTAGCCATGTTGCTAGATTAAAATCCCTCTACAGAAACAAGTAGATTTGAATCCCAATCTTGGGTGTTATTTCTTCAGCCATAAGTGACTTCTTAGAAACACATTTGAGTATGAACACTAGGAGGCAGGCTCAGTGCCATCTGTTATGGAAGATGGCTGTATTCTTGGTCTTTAGGATAGGAATGTTGCTTGATCCTGTTAAAACTCACCTTGACATCCACTCACCCACTGCATCTTTAAGCTGTATGGCTCTTCTTCCATGTATTTAACTGTAGGTAAATATATGAAAAAAAATTCAGGTGTATAGATAGATAATTCTTGCTGTCATTCCCCCAAACAAAATGACTATTTATATAGTATTTACATTAGTAATTATGTATTATGAGTAATTTAGAGATGATTTAGAGTATATGAGAGGATGTGTCCAACTTGTATGCAGATATAGCAATTTACATAGGAGAATTGGCTATTCCACATGTTTAGGAGTCCTGGGGATAGTTCTAGAACTAATCTATCATGGATTCAGGTAAGAAGTATGCATGGAGGGTCACTGGATGCCAGGTTCCATGCCGGGTACTGGGGAGCCAGTGGAAAGCAGGTGCAACCTGCAAACATGGTTTCTTCTGACTTAAATCTGTGGCCTGAGTAGTCCATTCAGAAGCTAGCTGGGTGACCATAGGGATGGACCGGGTCAGAGATGCTATACTACATCCGTGCTGGTTCCACAAGTCTATCTCTTTTTGATACTGCTTCCATCTGGTACATGGTATAATGCCAGCCTGGTGTCCCTCCCCTGAAGTCTTCAGCTCAGCCCACCCTATTGCCTTCTGAAGGATGCAGCCCCTGACGGTCAGTTCCTCCAGAGGAATAATGAGTATAGCAGTTTGAGATAATGCAAAAGTAGATGGTGGTTGGGAACAGTTAAAAAAAAAAATCTTCCTTGATATTATTCCATACACTGGGTCAGGCAGCTACAGATGAATCACAGAACCATCCCTCTGTGGCTGTGTGCATAGGAATCTGGATTAAAGATTACTTCCCTTGCTTCCTCCATCTTAATAGCTATTGTAAGCTTCTTTCTTAAAAGCACATCTCGTTTCATTATGGAAACTCGAGCTCAGCAACTGTGGTTCTTTGTTTCATACGTTTGGTTCACGCATTGCTGACACGGTGAGCAGGATGAGAATCACGGTGGAATGAGGGACGCAGATGGCAGCTTCAAGCTCCTTCATACCGTGGGATTGTAACCTGTTATTGTGGCATGTGTTGGCTTCAGGGAGGGGCCACAGAAGGACAGTTCGGTCGAGGTTCCGTTTTCTATCCCATGAGGACAGTGCACCTCCAATGTCACATGGTAAATTCCAGACCAGCAACCATGCTCAAACTGGGATTCTCTTCAAGTTAGGTAAGGGAAAAGTCCCGTTTGGATTTATGAACAGTGCTTCACTGCCACCCTAGCCTGGGTCTCAGCAGGATCCCTCCAAGCAGCTAAACTTAGATCAGTGCCTCGCTTCTGCCAGCTGCTTCTGTTCCACAGAGCAGACATCGCCGGGTTATGTATGCCCTCACCCTGCCTGTGTCGCTGCTGTGCAGCCGTGTATAAACATGCAGAGAATTAGGGTCCCCTGGCTTTCCGGCTCACTTCTTGTGGTACAGATAAAGGTTTGTGTTCTCATTTTGCCCCCCTATATGTAGCCAATAAAGAAATAATTAAGGAAGTTAGAATGCCTACTGTTAACCACGAGATAGAGACGGGTGGGGTAGAGGGGGAGCCTGGAGTGAAGGCAGGAGCTCTCTCTCAGTAATAGCCAAAGTTCTTCAGGGCTTTCTAGCAGGTAGGCTGTATGTGGGAAGGCTCTTCCCCTGGTAGGCCCACTGTCTGCCTCTTTCTGATACTCATCTTGATCTTTCATGATTCTCTTCTTCCCTCTCTTTCGTCCTTTAACATCCTCACTTCAAGTGTCATCTCTTCTACAGTACCATGTCATTTGTGCTCACCCCCTTATCCTGACATCCTGTCTGAGAGGAAGACCCTCCAGAGAGGATATACCGTGAAAGGTACTTTGGCAGACTGGGGCAAAAGTGTGTCACTAAGAGGGGAGAATGAAAAGCTGTCTTGGAGTGGGGACATGAGAGATAGAGATAGACATAGACAGAGAGACCAGGCGGCAGAGAGAATGAGAGAGAGAGGTGCCCCCACACACTCCCATCCACATCCACAACCCCCCCCACAGAGAGAGACAGAGACAGAGACAGACAGAATGAGAGAGACACAGACAGAATGAGAGAGACAGAGACACAGACAGGCAGAGACAGACAGACAGACAGACAGAGGGGGGAGTGCCATGATGTTCAGAGGGACCTTATAAAGGGTGTGGAAAATAAGCATCTTGCAGCGCCAGTGGAAGTGCACAGCACCTGGTGGCGGGTGATGACTTGGAGCTGCTGGTGCTGAGTCACTGAAAGGCAGGTTGGCAGAGCACCTGATTTACGACACCTCCCATACTGCAGATCCTCCGGTCTCCCATACTCCTCTTGCCTCGAGTGCTGTCACTCTGCTGAGGCTGTGGGTGGAAATTCTGCAGAAGACAGTGGAAGTGGCTGGAAGCCCCTGTTTTGTGTCAGGCAGGGTAATGGAGCTTTGGTGCATGCATAGGAAAAGCCCCAAGAAGTGGAGCCTGCACACATTTATTTAGAAGAAAGCTCTGGGCTTCAGGTAGGTGGAGTGGGTGCTTAATGTCCTTAGTTCCCTCACATATTACACCCTTTGCTGCAACTAGTTTTATGGCTTTTATGAAATGCATCTGTGGTGGCTTAAATAGACTTAATGCCCCTAGATTCATTTGTTTTGATGCTTGACCATAAGGAGTAGTGGCACCATTAGGAAGTTTGGTCATATTGCAGGGCATGTGTCACTGTGTAGGTGGGCTTGGAGGTCCCCTATGCTCAGGCTCTGCCCAGTGCAGAAGACAGTCTCTTTGTGGCTGCCTTCAGATCAAGATGTAGGCTTCTTGGCTTCAGCACCATGCCTGCCTGCATGCTGCCATGCTTCCTGCCATGATGATAATGGACTAATCCTCTGAAACTGTAAGCCAGCGCCAACTAAATGTTGCCCTTTATAAGAGTTGCCTTGCCCGTGCTATCTCTTCACATCAGTAAAACCGTAACTAAGACAGCATCTTTTTCTCCAGCTGTAACTTTAAGACTGGCAAATGTGTGGCTGAGGATTAGACGTTCACTTAGGACATCTCCAGGAAATATAACTTCTACAGCCAGTTGTAGTGGTGTATGCCTGCAATCCCAGGAAGCCGGGGCAGGAAGATCTCCAGTTTGAGGTCAGCCTGGACTACATAATGAAACCCTGTCTCAAGTAAATGAATAAAAGTTTAAATAATCAACCTCTTACAAAAAGACAAACAGCCAAATCAGAAATTGTGAGGACTCTAGTAGGTATTTCTCTGAAAAAGACATACAAATGGCAAACAAGTGCATGAAAAGATGTTCAATATTATTTGTCGTAAAGAGAATGCCATCAAAAGTACAATGAGCTGGCATCCTATATCAGCCTCAACAGTTATAATAAAAAGAAAAAAAAAGGAAAAAAAGAAACGCATCAGAGAGAATGTGGAGGAGTCAGAACCTCTAATGTGGTGGGAATGCAGAGTGGTAGGTAGTTCAGAATTTCTTCAAAACTAAATAAAATCACTCCATGACTCATTAGTTCCACGCTTCTCAAATCATAGAGAAGGGGACCCGGGACAGATGCCCGTGTGCCTACGGCAGCATCATGTCTAATAGGCCTGAGTGGAAACACCCAGTCAAAGGCAGAACTCCAAGGGGCAGGTATGGAACATAGGCTCTGCAGAGAGGGAGGCAGAGGTTGAGTTCACTTGCTAAGGTGGCCATGGGCAAGTCATGATGTCTTAGGCAAGTTCACGGCCCTCCTGGCTTTCTTGCCCAAGTGGCAGTGCAGTGGTTCTGAGCTGCTTGGGTGGGCCCAACTTCGGTTTGAACCTGTCTGAATGACTTTGGGTGAGTTCTCAGGTGCCCTTGGTCTGAACAGCTAGATGCAAACAAGGTGCTTATCTCATTGGGATTTTGTTATGATTGGTTGATTTGTTTTGTGTTACATTCTTCAAGTAGTCCCTTGTTTTATTGAGCACCTGGTAAGTACTCAGAAAGCATTTCTTATGAAAAGAAGGGTGGGGTACTGGGGGATTACTTCAGAGGATATAATCAACAAAGGGGGCTTCCTTTTCAATTACAATGAAAAACATTAACATGTTAAAACAAAAATTTTCACACTGTCTTAATATTTCTATGACTGTGATAAAACACTATGATCAAAAGCCACTTGAGGAGAAAAGAGTTTATTTTATTTGATATCACCAGGTGTTCATCCTGAAGAGAATGAATCCAGGTCAGGAACTCAAATGGAGGTCATGGAGTACTCCTTACTGGCTAACTTCTCATGGCTTGCTCAGCCTGCTTCTTTATATGGTCCAGGGCCACCTGCTCAGAGGTGGTACCACCCACAGTGAACTAGATCACCCCACATCAATCAAGAAAATGCCTGACAGATTTGGCTACAGACTAATCTTAGAAGATATTTTCTAGATTAAGATCTCTTCCTCCAGGAGATCCTAACTTGTGTCAAGTTGACATAAAACTAACCAACACACACGCACACACACACACACACACACACACACACACACACACACAAAATGCCTTTATTCCCTCTCAATATTTTTATATTTATTTTGATCATGTGTATGAGTGTTTTCCTTGTATGAATGCAAGTGCAATACATGACTGCAACGCCAGAGGAGGGTAGAAGTCAGCATCAGAACCCCCCCCCCCCAAGCTGGAGCTATAGATGGGGGCTAGCTGAACTTGGATCCTCTGCAAGAGCAACAAATGCACTTAACCACTGAGCCATCTTCTCGAGCCCCGTTACTCCCCTAAATCTATAGAGTTTGCAAATTCCAGGTAAATTTGTTGAAGTCTACACTTTTTCATCTTTTTTTTCTGTCCATATGTGCATATATGTATGTGCAGGCATGTGTGCCTGTTCATATGTTGTGTGCACGTGGCTGCCAGAGGTCAACTTTGAGTGTCACTCTCTAGAAGCTGTCAACCTTGTATTTTGAATAGAATATCTTACTGGTACATCTAACTAGCCAGTTGGCCTAGGCTGGCTGGTTATGGAGCTCCAGGGCTCTTCCTGTTTCTGCCTTTGCAAAGGGTACATAGGGGGTTACAAGCACAGGGCTACCTATAGGTCCTGAGAATCAAACTCAGGGCCTCTCAAGCTGATACAGATATCATTTAAGCCATCTCCCAGCTTCTTTCTATCTTTCTATCTGCCCCACTCCCATTGGTGTGTGTGTGAGTGTGTGTGTGTGTGTGTGTGTGTGTGTATGTATGTTTGTCTGTTTCTGATGTTCTAAGCAGTTTGTAAGTTTGTCTAAGCAGTTATTCACACCAGTTGAGGGAGAATCAACAAAAAACTTTTTTTAAATTTTTTTTTTTTTTTTGAGACAGGGTTTCTCTGTGTAGCCCTGGCTGTCCTGGAACTCACTCTGTAGAACAGGCTGGCCTCGAACTCAGAAATCTGCCTGCCTCTGCCTCCCAAGTGCTGGGATTAAAGGTGTGTGCCACCACTGTCCAGCAACAAAAATTATTTATAACAAAAGATTGTTTTAAAGTTTGCAAAACTTTCCAGGGCATGCGACACACTTCTGTCCCCCGAGACACAATGTTCCTTTTTATAATAGTTGTCTGGCTGCCCCCTAAGACTCCTGTCACCCCAGTATCATGTGCCAGCCTGCACAGTCCCTCTTCAGAGAGTGCATGAGTCGAGTGAATGGGGCGCGGTGCATCAGTCCTGTAGTTTTGTTGCTCCTCAGCTAGTGACACAGAGAGGGAATTTTCCTGCGTGAATTTGATCTTTGGAAGATAGTAAAGCATTAGAAGACTCCTCTGGCTGGAACAAAGCAGGGTTCTTGGTTGTGAGAGGTCTGTGGGAACAGCCATCTAGCAAGTACCATAAGGCAGACTCTAGTGAGGAGGGCCAGGGTGGGCTCCAGAAGGAAGCAGGGCCTCTGCGCGATCACAGCTGCATGGAACTAAATCTTGCCAATACCTAAGTATCATTGGAAGCTGATCTTTTCATAGTCAACCCTCAAGATAGTTTCATTCGGTCCTGAGCAGGGGACCCTGTTAAACCTCAGCTGGACTTCTGCCCCAGGAACCTGAAAATAACCAACATAGCTTTAAGCCAATAAGTTCTTGGTAATTCTTATGCACCAACTAGTAGAACATTAGTGCTTTCTTTTCCACTTTGAACTAAAATTCATAGATAAGCAATCTACTTACACGCATAATTTTAAAATACCATAAGTATATAATAAGGAGAAGAAAAGAAAAGAATTTCTAAAAAAAGAAAAAAGAAACATGTGTACTTGGATTGGTTGGTTTTGTGTGTAAACCTGACATAAGTTAAAGTCATCAGAGAGGAAGGAGCCTCAGTTGAGGAAATGCCTCCACGAGATCCAGCTCTAAGGCATTTTCTCAATTAGTGATCAATGGGGGAGGACCCAGTCCATGGTGGGTGGTGCTGTCAGTGGATTGGAGGTCCTGGTTCTATAAGAAAGGTTGAGGAAGCCCTGGGAAGCAAGCCAGTAAGCAGCATTCCTCCGTGGCCTCTGCATCAGCTCCTGCCTCCAGGTTCCAGCCCTGCTTGATCTAATGATGGAAGTGTAGCCAAATAAACTCTATCCTCCACAACTTGCCTTTTGATCGTGGTGTTTGTTGAAGCAATAGGAACCCCAACTAAGACAGCACTTATATTTCAATAATAAAGTACAGAGGCACAGCCACAGTTGAAGGCTTACCCGAGAGCCAGAGGCGTGCACCTGTGCACAGAAGCATCCCCAGCAACACTTGTGGAGGACTTCCCAGGGAACCCTGGCTCCCAAAAGCCTGGGATTCTGCAGAAGATCGAGAGTGTAAAAGCCCACTCTCATCTAAAGAAGTGATCCTCAGCCTGTGGGTCACACTATGGAAAGCACATATTTCCAATAGGAATTCCCAGCAAGAAATTTATTTTTGTTGCTACTTTGTAGCTGTAATTTTGGTACTGAGCCATGTCTCAGTTCCTAAGACCATTAGAACTATGCCTTCTCTGATGGTTTCCACACACAGGTTAAGAACCACTGAATTAGAAGTTCCCTCCAAGCAATGGTCGTTGACTATGAATTGATTTTTAGCTATGTGTTAGAGCAAACTAGATCAGGAAACTGTGTTGTTGTTGGCTCTATGTTTTTGTTGTTGCTTTGGTTTTGTGTCTTGTGTGTCTGATCTATCCTTGTGTGTTCTGAATTGGGACGATATGGAGCTCCACATGTGGAGCTCCTGTAAGCCTGGCACAGACTGTACTGTCCAGCCTCCTGCCCCAGTCTAGCTGGCAGAGAGGCTGGGCTTTTATCTGAACAAAGGTCACTTCTACAATGTAGGAGATTCACAAAATACTGTACTTGGGACCAATGAGCAGCTTTGAAAAACTCAGAGTCCCTATAGGAAAGCCGCAAGGCACTCCTTCTCTGAAATTCCAACACCGGAGGAGGTAAGAAAAGCTTTGTTTGTTTATTTTGAGTGTATGGATGGATCTGTGGCTTCCAATGTGCAGCAAACATGGAGCAGAGGTAGAATTGCATCAGGCTCAGGTTTTAGAAATGTATGAATACACAGTGGTCACTGCATGCTTGCTTCTGACTGGTCTCTCCCTTAGATACATAACTTTACTGTGTTCTATCTATGTCTCTTGATTATAGCTTAGCTGCTACTGTTACAGCCACTTATTGTGTTTGTTTGAATGTGTTAAGTGTTAGAACACTAAAACCGTTGAGATCCATTGGCTTAGAAAACATGTCCTTACCTAAAGTCTATTCAGGCTAACACAGACTGATTTAAGGACATATGTCTAACTCTTTTGCTTTTGCTAGCATTTGGTAAACTGAGTCATACAGGAAACTGTTGTGTTCTACAATGCTACACTATGTAAGGATTAGGAAAGTTTACAGTATCCTTATATACTATGTTTATGAGTTAAAAGTTTTATTTTGTTATTAAAAGAGCTTCAGTTTAAAAATCATTATTTTTAAAGCTAACCCTAACAGGAATGGAAGGTAAAGTCCTAGTTTTATGGGAACTACTAACTTATTGTAAATTGTTAAGGATAATTAAGAAATGCAAGTTAATAGTCTGTCACCTTATAAGTGCCCCAGATGTTTAACAATGTTCAAAACTCTATTTGCAGTTATACTAAGTACTAATGTAATTAATTACAGGAATAAGCCTCATTTAGCCTCCTGTAGTATGTTTTCAAGGTACAGTCTAAAGCAAGTAACTAAAAGCAGACAAGGATTGTTTAACTCATATACGCTTACTAGATATTAGCTGTCAAACCTGCCAGACATCTGCTGGATATGGTGTTTAAAAATATTTAAACTTTGCCTAGACAAAATAGGGTTAGTCCCTCCCATGTTCCTTCTCTACAGAGAAGCTTCTCATCTTCTGGGCCTGGTGGCTGAAGACTGATGCCTCAGGCTCCAATGCCATAGAGACCACAGGAGCCTGGGAGTACTGTTTAGGTAATGTACTATGCACTAGTTTCTGTCATTTTGAATGACACATTGGACATTTAGATTATAATTTATCCTTCTCAGGTCTCTGATCATATTGATGGCTAAGCTAACAATTGCTTTATCAGCTAGGGTACAAGAGGCAACTAGCTCCTTCTTCCAAGGCTGCACCCACTTTGTTAGCTCATTAGTGAATTCATTAGTTAAAGCTACTATGTCTCTTATTTAAGAACAACAAAAGGATAAGCAGGTTTCAAATGTAACTTTCCACTGAAAGAACATGCTTTGTAATGACTTCTCAGGGCTAACTTGTGTCTCTGGTAAATGGTTAAATAAAGAAAAAATGTTCTAAGGTATATAAAAGCTTAAATAAATTCTAAGGGTCTCAAAAATGATTTAAGGTATATGAAAAATTAAAAATATTTCCGATTTCTTCCCCCTTCTATGCTATTGTTATACTAAGATTTCAAAGGTTCAGAGTTTTAACATTGATCAATAGGGTTATGAAAATCGGGTAGAGCACTGAGTGCTTGCTATTCAGTCACAAGCTCAAGATTTTGAGCGGTCTTTGATTGTATTCTAAATATAGACTTAAAGATGCTTTCCATGGGGCTAAAACATCTCTGTCCAGTCTGTATACCTGGCTCTTTGGACCAAAGAAAACATGGTCATGCTTTTTAACCTAAATCTTTTGTTAGGACTCCAAGGCACGACTATGCCTACTGCCTCACAAACACCTATTAATTGTTTTTTCTACAATGTGGATTTCAACACAATGGTAATGCTAATATATCTCCTTTTGTAAGCTAATAATTCATGTAAGCTTCAGGGAGTCATAGAAAGCATAAGCCTTGGCTATACCCATCATGGTTCAAAGAGACTCCAAACAAGTACAGTCTACGTTTCTGCACCTGTCTGTTCCTGAAAATGGGACTTTCCCCTGGTCTTGAGATTCTTCCTCTTCTCCAAAGACTAGGAAATTTTAACTTCTGTCCCCAGCTTATATTTGCCTCAGCAGATTTTCACTTGGCCAACAGACACCATCTAGGAATCACCCAAGGACTGTGAACTGCTGAGTACTGGACTTGCTGAAAGCTGATATAAACCAGTCCAACTGATGTGATTTCTCCCTGTCCCTTCAGCTGGGTCAGCTAACCAGATGCTTCTGATAAATGCCCCAGTGCCCAGTCCTTGATTAGGCTTTCAGTCTCGCTGGGCCCTGACAACAACACTCTAATTTTATCTAGAAGCATTACAGAAGAGGATGTGTTGTCCTTTGCCGCTGCACCTCCTCCAGCCCTCGTCCTACCCTCTACCCCCAAACAGGCTGAAACTCTACATCAAAAGGAAACTTCCTGGCATAGGGAACAAAATGGCTACTTATAATGCCAACTGACATACCAGAAAAGTGGGCCCATATTTGTCAACTGGTAGATTCATTAATGAAAATAGTTCTACAATATGTGGATATTTGCCCTGCTTTATGCAAAACAAAGGAGTACTATATAGCTTTAAAGAAATTCTTATTTCTGTACAGTCCATTCAGGATTATAATGGGGCTGTACTCAGAAAACATTACAAAAAGAATACCTGAGATAAAATAAGTGACTGGTGCCCTATCCATTTCCAGGCTCCTAGATAGTAACTCTGAGGTCAGCCATCATAGGCCTTTGGTTCTTTTACTCCTGCTAATTACACTGGACTCTTCTGTCATTGATACAATAAATGATAATCCCTATCTGGGTCCCATTAAACTGATGGTTATAAGATTCTAAAATGAACAAGTCCCCATCACAGAGTCAAGGATTTGACTAGAGACACAACTCCAGTGGGGAATGCAATGCTCAAAATTAATCTCCATCTGCCCAAAGGACCAAGTAACTTCCTAGAGTGCTGGGAGTTGTACTTCTTGGAAAATAGTAAAGTCGCATAAGAAAGTATGGTGGCCTATAGGTTTGTCTTTATAAACCCCTGCAACCTGCCTCAGAGTCACTCACCTGGAAAATTCCAGGGAGTGGTCCTGACCAAAGTCCTACTTGCTCAGTATTTAATACTTTGTAAAATTGCTTCAAATTTGGCCCAAAATGGTGGAACTTGTTTTTCTCTGGTGAGTCTCAGGGTTAACACAATCTTCTCCCCAGCACATGCTCATGCCAAAGTGTTTCCTCTGCCCCCATTATCAAGGAAAGAAGCAGCAAGGCCTGGCTGTGGACCTTGTGAAAGAAATATAGACTGAACAAGAGCAGCTCCACAAACTAGGTTCTAGAAAGCTCTCTGATCTTAAATGCATTGATTCCATTAGACTCTTGACACATTCATTAATACAGATCTTTGTTTCAGTCCTGACATTCTTGACAGTTGCCAAATAATTCTCATTTGTGGGCTGTCCTATGACTTGTTGGACTTTTAGCTGCATCTCTAACCTCCACCTACTAGGATACTTTATTCACCCCCTGCTATCGTGGTAATAACAAAAAGGTCTTCAAATATCCTTTGAGAAACCAAACCGCAGAACTCCGGCTGAGCGTAACAGTTATGAAACCACATAGTAAGAGGGTGACAACCAGGCTAGAAAAATACTCCCACAGAGGGCAGCGATCGCATTAACCCTTTTATTGAACACCTGGAACATATAAAGCAAATGCTGATGAGGAGCATTTAAAAGCAAGAACCCCAGGGCCTTGAGTGAGCACTAAATACCCTTCACTCAACGTGGAGTAATAACCATCATCAATTATTTGTAGAGCCCTTGGTTGAAGTTGGGCAGCAGTGAAGAGTGCCGATCTCTGGGAGGCAGCTTTCCCAACACAGTGAAAGCTTTGCTTTTAGTTATTCTTTTAAAAGAAAAGGGAAAAAAAAACACAAACATATCATGGGGAAAGGGAAGAGGAGGTGAGAGAGAAGAGATTGGGGTCAAGACAGTAGATTTGTCGAATTCAGTAATGAAGAGCTGGGAGTACTCACCTAGCAGGTGTGAGGCCCTGGATACCATTCCCAAATAGCATCACAAAATAACCCAGCAAGCTAGCAAACAGACAGACAAAACAAACAGCTAAAAAAAAAATCCAGGAAGGAGGAGTGAAAGAATACTGGAACCATAGGCTGGCTGGACCCGGTAAGCTCTGGGTTCAGTGAGAGGCCTTGCTGTAATAAATGAAATGGAGAGGTGTGAAGAAAGATGGTCCTGTCAACTTTGAACCTACACACACACACACACACACACACACACACACACCCCTGCATATACACACATGCACACACACATGCACTCATGCACACATACACACACACACCTTTACATACACACCTGTAAACACACACACGCATACATACATGTACACACAATTGTGAAGATGCGTACACATTCACACATACTGCAAACACACACACAAATAAATAAAAAGTAAACACAATCAAAATGAAAATTTAACTTTATAGTATAGTCATGCTTAGATTCTTTCAGGAGACTAAAAGATTAAATTCTAAAGGTCCATTTTTTTAAAAATTATTTTATATTTGACTACTAAAACTGGCTCAATCTGAATGGCTCTGAGGCATGTTGAGCATGGATTTGTCTTAGAAGTGGAAGAGTTTTCACTCTATCTCAGACCATTTTATCATCAGCCAAGCCCTAATAGTATTTATTTTTTTAACACCACTCCCTTCTTAGTCATATAAATAAGATTGAAATATCTTGTTCAAGATCATTGCTTTGGAGGACTGTGCTGGCTAGTTTTATGTCAACTTGACATGTAGTCATGTAGAAGGAGACAACATTAATTGAGAAAATTCCTCCATCAGATCAGGCAGGCCTCTAGGGCATTTTCTTAGTGATTGATGGGGGAGGCACCAGCCTATGATGAGTAGTGCCTTCCCCAGGCTTGTGGTTCTGGGTTCTATAAGAAAGCAGGCTGAGCCGGCCAGTAAGGAGCACTTCTCTGTGACCTCTGCATCAGCTCCTGCTTCTTTGTTTCTTCCTGTGTGAGTACCTGCCTTGGGTTTCCTCAGTGAACTGTGATCCAGGATATGTAAGCCAAATAAACCCTTTCCTTTTCAAGTTGCTTTTTGTAATGGTGTTTCATCACAGCAATAATAACATGGGCTAAGTCAGGGCTGAGTCAGGTTTGTGGCTCTCAAACACTCTATAGTGTGCTGTGAGTGGATACCCATCCAACAACGAATACAGAGGTGTTTGAGGCCCATGGCTGTTGGAATCAACATCCCTACTAGTCTTGTATCTCCGTGTGTGTGTATGTGTGTGTGTGTGTATGTGTGTGTCTATATTTGTGAGTTTTCTATTGCTAAAACAAAATACCTTAGGGTTTTATCCTGTTGAGTGTATCTACTGTCAGGCCATATCTATGATACAGCAAGAGGCCATAGGTCTGTCTACCTATAAATGCCTAAAAAAATGTAAGCTTTAGCTGAAAGGCAAAGGCATGGAGAAATCCGCTGCCGGTGGATATGGTGTGCCAGCATAGAGAGCAGTGATTAGGAGTGAGAATTCTGATGGGTTTCAGGTCCTGTTCTTATCTTTATGAGTTCTGGGGCTTTGGAACAATAACTTATCATTTGCAGGTCTCTGTTTGTTCTTGGGCAAAGGTAATAGTTCTTGCACTATTAGCAGGGTTGGGATTGGATAGAGGGCAAGAGGAGGGTATCATAACTTACAAGAGACAACACAGAGAGACAGCAGTGTGTAGTTTATGGCTAGTTGGGACCTTGTTGTTGGCTTTGTTCTCCGACAGTGGAGGCATGAAGAAGCCTGTATCTGACAAAGAGCCAGTGCTAGAAGAGCACCCTTGACATTGATGTTACCTTTGGGCTAGTTTATGGATGGCCAGCACTTGCTGACATGTCAAAATAGTGCTTAATGAGTTATTCATGTAGCCAGATCCATGTACTACCAGGATAGCATGTTAACTGGTCAGGCCTGCCTTACTTCAGCTCAACATGCTGAGAACACAGCTAAGACCCTATGCAATGCATTTCAGCTGATGGAGCACAGGGGTAGGACTTGCGTGGGCCCACTTGTCCACTTGCCCACTTGCCCACTTGCCCACTTGCCCACTCAGGGAGAACTGAAGTGCTCATACCCTAAGGCAAGAGTTATTTTCCCAAAGTTGCCTGTGAGAACTGCGCCCCCTTGTGGGTGTCACAGTCTGAGGAAATGGATGCCTGTCTGACAAGGATAATTAAAAGACAACCCAAAACTTCACTAAAGTCAAATATTACAGAAAGCATATATCTCCACTCCCGGTGCTTAACTACTGTGAGGAAGCAGGAAATTTTTCCAAGTACTATTTGGGAAAAAATAGTTTGGGGTTCTAAAATTAATAACTAAATTATTTGGTTTGCACTTGAAGATAGAAATTAAACCACAGCTTTTCTTCCTGTTTTCTCAATGTTTTTTCACACGTAAAAAGTGAAGTTGAATGGCAATTTCCACTCCATCTAGTATTAAATGATTGTAATATTTCTTTCTCTCTTTCACTCTCTCTCTTTCATTACGTTTCTCTCTCCCGCTTTATCTATATGTAAATGGTCATAACTGAGTTGTTTTCGCTATGTATGCATGAAAATGTCTGTCTGTTTATATATTTATCTATTCTTGATTTAAGAGCAAGAGGAAAACATGATACTTAACCTCTTAATACTTAAGCAAACATATCCCAAAAGAGTGACCATCCAAACGCTCACTCTTAAGAAAACGCTTACTCTTAAGAAAACTGCAGTGGTTTTAATAGGAATGGCCCCCACAGACTCACATGTTTGAATGCTTGGCCCCAGGAAATGGCATTACAAGTGGCCTTGTTGGAGGAGGTGTGTCACTGTGTAGGTGGCCTTTGAGGCTTAAGCTTAGCCCGGTATAGAATTCCAGTCTCCTCCTTTGGATCAAGATGTAGAACTTTCAGTTCGTCCAACACCATGTCTACCTGCATGTTGCCATGCTTCCCGCCATGATGATAGTGGACTGAACCTTTGAAACTGTAGGCCAGTCCCAATTAAATGTTGTCCTTTATAAGAGTCGCCTTGGTCACAATATCTCTTCACAGCAATGGGAATCCTATCAAAGACAAAAATTATCAATTAAAAAATCATCTAATATTAATTCTTCCAACTCTGTGATGATTAGTACCAATTGTCATCTTAACTCTTAGGAGGCACCCAAGCATACCTTTGAAAGATTTTCCATATTAAGCTTATATTTCCTGAGAATGTCTGTAAGGGATTATCTTAAGTTAGTAATATGGGAAGATCCATATTACTTGTGAGCCAGACCATTCTCTAATCAAGGGACTCTGGGCTGAATGGAAAGTGTATAGAACCTGTGCAGTGGCATGCCTGCACTGGGGCTTGCTCAAGGCTCCTTCTGGTTCTCTATTGTATCAAGCTTAGCACTAGATTCTAACCTTGCTGCACTCTAGTGTGACCACAGGTGGTTGCTGGAAAGCCAGCAATCGTACCTGGTTTCCACACAGTAACTCCTGGTTGCTTGTATTTGCGTATCTGTTTGAGACAGAGTATCTTGATGCAGCCCATTCTTGGCCGTGAACTTACTATGCGTGTTGACCCCTGCCCCTTTCTTCCCTTGCTCCTGAGATTGTCACTGTGAGCCCCAGCCTCAATCTCTGCCTCTCATCTTAGGGAAACTGGGGAAGATGTGAGGTGTCTTCAGATTCTGACAGCCACTTTCCCTGTAAAAAGAATCTGGTGGCTTCCCTTTAGCTAAACCTTATTCTTTGGGGTCAGTGGCCACAGTGTATCTTCTGCAAAGACTCCACTCCCACCCCATCTGCGTGTGTTCTCTCTCTCTCTCTCTCTCTCTCTCTCTCTCTCTCTCTCTCTCTCTCTCTCTC
>NW_021604597.1:8233690-8243828 GCF_004785775.1 Grammomys surdaster | reverse complement strand
CTCTCTCTCTCTCTCTCTCTCTCTCTCTCTCTCTCTCTCTCTCTCTCATGAACGCACACACGTACGCACGCACACACTCTTTTGAAGTACCTGCTTAGGTCAGAAGAGTCCTTCTTAAAGGAATTTTATTACTAAAAAGGATCAGAAAGTTCACATGCAAAGAGAAGATTCTCTAACTATGAAATCTTAAGACCTGCAAACTGGAGATAGCTCATCAGTTAAGAACGCTGTCTACTACTCATTTAGAGAACCTGGGTTCAATTCCCAGAACCCATATGGGGGCTCACAACTGTTTGCAGCTCTAGTGTCAGGGGATTTAATACCCTCTACTGGCCTCTCAGCACCAGGCACACATGTGGTGCACAGGCATACATGCGGCAGAATACATATACACATAAAAATAAATTAAATTTATTTAAAAATGAAGAAATCCTAAGGCCTAGAAATGGTATTTAAATCAGTACATCCAGAAAGGATGGACTGAATCCTGAATCTGTCTTTAGTGTGTTTTTTTTCTTTCTTTTCTTTTTTTTAAAAAATTCATTCTGAACCATTTAAAACCCTGTCATTTAATTCTGAGCTGGGTGTAGGTTCTCAGCTCACCAGAATATTCCATTCCCTGGACTGCCAAGTAAACATGGGTTTACTGTCTCCCCAGAGTCAGGGGTGGGTTCCTGTCAAGTAGGCCCCACGTTTCCATGAGCTTTAAGATGCTGACTGTCAGCCAGCTCCAACCCACTGACTGTAATTGTTGACAGCTGCGTCTTGAAAAGCATTCCTTTTGTTGCTCATCCTGCTGAGTGAGTCAAATTGCTTCATTAACATTTAGGCCATGTTACACGTTCAAGTGATCACAAGGTATTTAGACTTCAGAGCAGAGGGGGTGGTTTTTATTTTTTTATTTTTTTTTATTTTTTGTGGGTTCTTTTTTTTGTGCCAAACATGACAAGCCCCCATTTTTGTAATGAGTTTCCGTGTTTGTGGGTGCTTTTGAAAGTGGATTTACATCTTTGTTCATTTGTCATGCAAAGACATGTGCAAGCGATTGTTACAGGTTGGCCTAGTTATTAAGGCCTTTTATATCTGTGAAGAGCAAATTTCAGATTGTTTCTTAGAATAATGACGACTAGCTTGCTGCTTCACCGCCCAAGAAGAAAGTGTCATCTCCAGCGGCCCAGTAGATGTTTGACAGTTTGATGGGGGGTGGGGGTGGGGAGAGGAGCGGGGGAGGGTAAACTGCTCTTACAAAAAAGTTTCTATAGATTTCACTAAGTCATCTTAAATATACGATGTAAGGCAAACACAGTAACTTTCTATCGCAGCTCAACTTAAGATGAATCCTCTTACCTCTTTTCCCCATGACATTGATGCTATAAAGCATTTCCCCGTAAGCTCTCAGGAGCTATGGCCGTTGCTCATTTGGTTGAGTCTCCAGAAGAGAAGGAACTGTTGCACATGCTAGTAACTTGTCTATGTTATTCCTCCTTCCTAGCAGAACGCAATTTCTGTGAAGGTGATGATGCTCTGTGCCAATAATACTTGCCCTTCAAACTCCTTAGCCGCTAGACATGGGTCACATGACCCCATCTCGCCAATGAAATGTAAGAGAAAATCGTGGACTACGGTGCTTAAAAGAAGCAAGTTTACTTGGCAGTCCCAGGGGGTTTGTTCCCATATTGTTTTTCCCTTGCCTCCTTTTGTGCTTTAGAACAGGGCTATACCAGCTGGGGGCCACGCAGCAGTCCTCCTGGGTGCTTGAGGAGGTTGGAAGGGGCTCGAATCTCTGTGAACAGCTTAGGGAAGCTATACTCATTTTGTCTGCCCAGTTCTATTGTCCATTTAAGCCACTATAACAGCCCATTATTTTCAGTCAAACATTCTTTTTCCTTTTACATTTTTTGTAAAGCTAATGTAGTGAGAAAGAATTCTAGAAAGTGGGCATAAAAGTCATTGAGAGTTGAGGTTGTTTTGTTTTGGTATTCTGGTTGGAGCCTATTCTAGCACACAGGGTTCCCACAAAATCGAAGACTCAAAACAGGCCTGGTGATCCAGTCTTACACAGCACCTTGAGCTATGTGAAGAAACAGGGCTTAGGGCTTCTAGAGGTGGTGAAGACGAAGCACTGAACAATGGAGGAAGGACTGTATGGTGCCTGCCAGGTAGCACAATCTGTCTTCATGTTTAGCAACTCTTTTCCTGTTAGCAGGAACTTATTTTAGACTTATTTGTAAGTGTAAATTCTTTTTCAAAGGGTGTCCTTTTAGAACTGCCTTTATGTCTGTAGTTTCCTGGAATAATCATCTGAAAATACACCACAGAAGTGTATTTTAGGGTAGCATATCCTAGCCTTCTGCAGACAAAGAGTGGTATGTTTTGATCCTCAAGGTTCTCACTGACGTTCCAAAAAGTCTAACTCTTAAAAGGTGTTTCCTGAAAATGTGCAGTGCCCCAAGGTAGCTATCACGATGGGACAGGCAGACTGGTCCTCAGACCTGGAGTCCTCGGTTTCTTTCTCTACCCAGTGCTAAGGGTGTGTGTGACAATGAGTCAATCCAGCAATGCACTGGGGCTGCCATTTCACTATCAACACGATGGCTGTGGTTTGTAATTTCTGATGTCCTTTCCGCTGTAAACTTCCATGGACCCAAACAGTCACTAGCTACGATTCTGAAAATGCTGAAGTCTCCATTTCTTTCCTTTCCTTTTAAAAATAACAAGCTTCCTCTGGAGTCAGATTCCACTGGACTTTTCTTCACAGACTTAATTTGTTTGTAGAGCAGACCTGAGAGAGAACTCGGACAAAGGCAATATTTTTGTGAGAACTAAATATGCCCAGTTAATTTGATTTCCCTAACTTTCCCTGAGAACTCCTTCTTTCTAAACTTCCCCTGCTGTTTTCCTTCTTAAAATTATAGTATACAGTGTCTCCGTCAATTTGTGCATTGGAACAGGACAAACAGACTGAACAAACTGTCCAAGCTTCATTGGTTCCCTCTGCACTTGGGAACTGAGTGGTCCTAATAACAAAATGAATGAAAAAGAGCTACAGAAGAAATAACTTGGGGTTCAGCGGAGGGAAGGGGACCCAACATGACCAACAGATGACTTCCTCCTGGGAGCATAACACTGACCTTGGTGAGGAAAAACCTTCGTTCTTTCAAGGAATGTGGGCATTTCTTTCCATAGTAAGGATTTTTAGAAAAACAAAAAACAAAAAACAAAAAACATGTATTTTAGTTCCACAAGCATTTTAAACAGTTAAGTGACTTCTTGGGCATTGGAGTGACTGGAGCACAGTGAGTTTTGAGAATTGAGAGATGGAAGAGCCTGACTAAAAATATGTGTGACTTTTGTCATGACATCCTGCAGCAGCTGGTCAAATCTATCAATTATTTTATGATTACAGACAAACAATATTTGGCTTCTTTTAGAGCAGTGGTTCTCAACCTATGGGTCACAACCAGTTTGGGGATCAAACAACTTTTTCACCGGGGTCACTTAAAACTACAGGAAAACATAGGCATTTATTTATATTACGATTCATAACAGCAACAAAATTACAGCTGTGAAGTAACAACGAAATGACTTTATGGTTGGGGTCATCACAACGAAAGGGTCACAGCATTAGGAAGGTTGAGAACTACCATTCTAGAGGGAATGCCCCTGTAGTAGATTTTTCATGATCTTAATAGGATTTCCCACTACTGAGTCTGTAGTTTGTTTCAGCAATTAGTGCACACTCCAGGATCTTCTTAGGCTCCACTTCAGATGGCCGTACCAAATAAGACGGCTGCATATCAGCAGCTAGTGTCCTTTGGATATTTTGTCCCCAAGAGGATTCCGAGTTTTGCAAGTGAATAATACTGAAATTCACCAAATAGTAGTGCAATAATCAGGATATTTACCAAAGGACCAGTGATATCTCCAACTATAGCTCCAAGACCACACCCCCTCCTCCATGCACAGTTTAATGCTGAGGTTCTTATGTCTCCACCAGAAAGGCTGCAGTCCAGGAAGACAGTCTTCACGCCGGTGAGCCCTAAGGCACTCATTCTAAGTCTGTCTGTTTTTTGCCAAAGCCAGAGATGTTTCCACTGCCTGTCTTTATCCAATTATCTCTTTGGGGGTAATGCAAATACTGCTAGAACACAAGGACCGTTTGAAAACAAACAATTTGTATTTTGTTGACTAAGTAACAAAAGACAAGACAATCAGGAAGTAATTACTCCCTCCAAAGCTTAAGTGGTAAACACCCATTGTCACCAATTTCTGGATTTCTTCGAGTGTCTTTTTACTTCAACTAAATGTTTTTCTGAGAAATCCACAGAACCTATAAGGCAGACAAGGGCTGCCTGGTGTGTAGAGTTAAACCCCCTTCATCAAATCCTCCTACCCCACCCTACCCCAGCCTCTCCTGTTTTCTTTACTTAAGGAGTTTTTTTGTTTTTTGTTTTTTCTGTTGTTCTTTCTTCATTGTTGCCTATAAGGACTCTCTTTATTTGTAAGCACCCTTTCTGGAAGTCTATCTGGCTGCCTCTGCTACTCATTTCTGTTTTCTCAAGACTAGTTAACATAAGCAACCTAAGAGAAACTGCACTTTCTGCACACCGCTTTCTGTCTTCCTATCCTCTAAATCAAAATCTTGATTTATTTTTCCTCTTTCCTCTGTTATGTGGCTTTGTAGACATTTCATTTCAATTTAGAGTTCCTGTCATCAAGTTGTGAAAAACAGACATAAATATATCAGGTACTTACTTAGAAAAGACTTCTGCTAAAAAGATCAACTCCTCTGTGTGGGTCTGCAGAATAAGAGCCTGGTGTTGCTGCTCCCATTTGGTGTCTGACTCCTTTATTTAAAGTGGACCGCGGCTCAACTCAGCACACAGGTATTAGGTAGTGAGACAGACATTATCTAGATTGTAAAACATTAGGGTTAGAACTCTGCCTCATCAACAGCTGGTACAGCCAAGCACTGGAACTAGAGACTGTAATTATTGGCCAGAGGAATGTAAATACATTTCCAAAGTTCAAAACCTCACAATAGTATTGTCTAGCAGGAAACTTTCTGATGGTCAGATAAAGGATGCCCAAATGGGGTTCTCAATTACTGAGATAGGAAGGCATCTTCAGGAATGATCTCTGTTCCCCAGCATTTAAGATAGTATAGAACCTGCCTAAAATTGGATCCATGGCCTGTACTTATTCGTTAGACTGCTTTGTGTTACTCTAGTAATGAACTTTGCCTATTTCCACACTACCTTGTATATGTGTTTAATCTGAATGTTTTTCAGATTCATTTTAAATGTTACTTGTGTGTGCCATTTGTTCATGTGTGCATGAGTGAGTTTGTGTGTGTGTATGTACGTGTGCATGTGTGCATCTGCTTTCAGGTATTTGCCAAGGCCAGGCATATTTGATCTTGTGGAGCTGGAGTTACCAAGGGCTTCTAAGCCACCTGACATAAAGGCTTAGGCCCTCTGTGACAGCAGGGAACACTCTCTACCAATAAATCATTTTTCCAGCCTGCCTCTAAACTCTTTTAATGGAAATCACAGGGAACGGGGGAGAATCCAAAGCAAGATACTAGTGAAAGGCACATTAACCAATAAAGAAGCATATTTCTAAAACTATCTCATGCCCTAAAGGCCAAAGGCACAAAGCTAAGGTAAAATACTACGGTGGTTTTTGTTTTTTGGGTTTTTTTTTTGTCAGCTTTGATAATATTGTGCTCTAGGCCTTTGAAAATGTCTCTGAAAGTACCCAGTTATAATTAATGAAAGTACCCTAAACCTATAGTTAGTTTACACTGGAACAGTAAAGCTTCAAAGATAGGTCACCCCACGATGGAAACTGGGGCCAACTCTGTACAGAGTAGGAACAATGATCTCAAGAACACTAGGTTGTCACTTTAAACAATACAGACTTCTCTGATATCACTTTGTAAAACCAGGGTTAACTAGATCACATGGCTAACCAGATCACAGTTTGACCAAGATGACTTTATTATGCATTCTCCTTACCCTCTGCCATAATTCTTTCTCTATTTAAACTAAAACCTCATCTTGATTGTATCATTCAGGGTTCTGTGGAGGAATGATGTACTGACTTACATGATCCACGCCTGGCTAGTCTAACTGTGGCTGCACACTGCAGAGGCTGACAACCTGTTATGTGTTAGCTCCAGGATGGTAGATACCTTAACAATCCCAGTCTTGTAATGAAGGTCTGGAGGATTCCTGGAGAGCCACTGGTCTCTGTCCATCTTGTAAGGATTAGAATCTGGACTCTGGGGTCATTAAAAAAAAAGTTAGAAACCCTCACTAGCAAGGGGCAAAGGTAAGCAGGCAAAAGGAATGACTTTCCCCTGGTCTCCATATATTTGAGCTTCCAGTGGAATGTACTTTGTCCTCTCAGTTAATCCTTCCAGGAAATAACTTTACAGACTTACTAGAGACTCACTTTTATCTCTCTTATGGTTCCAGATCCAAACAAATTGACATCTAGAAGATGAGCCTCCATTTTCCCAACAAGGCCCTATTGGCTAAAAACTTCCTCTAACCGCCCCCATTATTTTCTGGTGCACATGGCTAGAACTAATTTGCTGTAATCCTCTCTAGAGTCAAACCTCTAGCCTAGGGCACCAGCTACATAACATGCTAATTTGATGTTTACTGGAAACTTTTACAAGGATTTTGAAGACAGAAGAGTGGAAAGGTTAAGTGCTATCTTGCATAGACAGAAATGTGTGGGTCTTTCCACAAGGTCAGAGTTTACTGAACAACTTTAAATATGCAGGCTCCATTGGTTTCGTTGACTGTAGTTTACCTAGTAGATCTCTGCTGACTGTTCCTGTGTAGGTTATTTTTTAACAATATTAGTCACCATTATTAACTATCAAATCGCACATTGCAGTGTGTGTGTGTGTGTGTGTGTGTGTGTGTGTGTTTGTGTGTGTAGAACCGTTGCCACTGCAATACATTGCATTACACATTAAAGGTCTTCATATCGATTGTTGGTCTGGTTTATTCAATAAGTTCTTGGACTGGTTTTTGTAATATGGTATACCCGGTGCTCAGATCTATTTGGGTAAGTTAAAGTTGGTACTTCCATATCGGTAGTAATGAGTTATTTATCACTCTGTGTCTCTTGGTTGATACTAGAGACAGGTGGTAATATCTCTACACAGACACACACACACACACACACACACAGACACACACACACACACACACACACACTGCAGAATCATTCCGAGGCATAATAGAAAAACTTAGAAAATTTAAGAACTGTATAAAGGAAAGTTTGGTGCCTAACTGAAGCATCTCATTCCAGTACAATTAACAATATTTCTATTGAAGGTTACCTTATAGAGAAAATAATTATTTCATATAGAGATAATTTAAATAAAAATATTAAAATAACAACGAACCATGCTTAAAGCAGAGGTGTATATGACATTTGAGGATGGCCTTTCTCTTTGCCCAGGTATAGGGCTATAATTTTCTAGGACTGACCAGATGTGAACCAGGAACACATTTGTAGTAAAAGGCATATCTTAACCACCTTATGAAACCCTTTGTGACCCACATACTTATCTCATCAGATTGTAACCCCAACCAAGACACCTTCAGAGAAACCTATAATGTTATTTCTTTAGAGGAGTGGTAGTGGTGGTAGGGTGTTTCTTAGCAACCTTTGAGGTATATCTTGAGAGTCACTGAAAGTGTTATGTGATTACTGCTAAGACCTATGTGTAACTGTCTTCGGGAAGCCCACACCAGTGCTTGGCTCTCCTTTGTTGTTCCTAAGCACCTACTTCTCTATTAGCCACAACATTTAAAAATATATTAAAATTTCTTCAAAATTCCAACTCTGTTGCTGTAGTCACACAGATGGAAAAGGAAGAAATCACACCATCTACTAATGTTTATGTAGACAATCTGAACAAATTGACAAAACACTCTTGGAACTCACTGTAGCAAAGTTGTAGGTTACAACATTAATATACAAAGCGATTCATTTTCTTATATGCCAGCAATAAGTGGAATTTGGATTTAAAAATACAACACTATTCACATTAGCGTTTGATAAAATAAAATACCTAGCTATAACTCTAATAATATATACATACATAGAGTGAATTTGAAGCAGGCTGGACTAATGAGATCCTGTCCTAAAAAGAAAGAGAAATCATGAAAGCAATGGTGATAGTTTTCAGCATGTAACTGGAAAAACTGCTGTACTGGCTAGTTTTATGTCAATTTGACACAAACTAGAGTCATCAGAGAGAAGGGAGCCTCAATTGAGAACCTATCTCCATAAAATCAGGCCATAGGAAAACCCATAGGCCATTTTTAAACTAGGGATTCATGGGAGAGAGCCCAATCCATTGTGGGTAGGGCCACCATGGGCTGGTGGTCCTGGGTTCAAAGTAGACTGAGCAACATGGGAAGCCAGCCAGTAAGCAGCACCCTTCCACGGCCTCAGCTAATATCAACTCCTGCCTCCAGGTTCCTGCCCTGTGTGAGTTCCTGTCCTCAATGCTTTTGATGATGAACTGTTCTGTGGAACTGTGAGAAAAATAAGTCCTTTCTTCCCCATGTTAATTGATCTTTCATTCCAGCAATAGTAACTCTAGCTAAGACAAGTTAGTTCATCCAGGGGATGGAATATTCAGCATTAGAAAGGAGTGAGCTATCAAGCTAAGGAAATACATAGAGCTTAGACACACAGTGCTGTGTGAAACAGGCCACGTTTGAATCTCATTGTGTGGTGTCCTGGAACAGTCCAGCTATGGAGACAACAGGTAGGAGGGAAGGTTTACAAACAGATGAAGCACAAGACTTCATGACAGAGAAAAAACTCGTGTTTTAAATATATTTACACAACATATATTTTTAAAAATATTTTACTGTGGAGAATGCCTGCCATTACATTTTCCAAAAGTTATAGAATGTAGCACACCAAGGAGTGTAAATGACAGATTTGGGATTATGATGACGTGTCAACACAAGCCTATCAATTACAGCAAGTACCACACTCTACAGGTGCACCATTGTGTGTATGGGCAGGAGGAAGGATGTATAAGAAACCTCTGTTCTTTCTGTCAATTTTCCTGTCACCCTAAAACCGCTCTACAGTTTCTATCTTTAAAATAGAAGATGTATAGAATCATAAAATGTCAAATACTCAGAGATAAATCTAAAAGACTCCATTAAAATTAAGAGCCCATATTCATCCAGACACACCACTGATAGACAGGAATAGGAAGCCAGGAGAGGAGGGTGATCCCACAAAAACATTGATAAAGGTCTCTTAGCTAGCGTGTGTCAGGAACCAGAGCAATCATTAAGGAAAAGATAGATATTCAATAAGCAAAAAAGGAAAATGTCCATGTGAAACACATGGACACATGTGACGATCAGAAATGAGGAGGAGTCACTCAGACCACCAAGGAGTATCATTACCATAAGCACGAGAACCCCAAACAAAGATTACAATACCAAGTCTCTGTCTCAGAAGAGAAGGAGAAAGGGAACTTTTGTATACATTGATCACTCTAACGCATACACATATACAACCACACACCCACACTCTCCCACACACTTACAGACCCCACATACCACACACACACACACACACACACCACATACAGACCACACACACCAACACATATACATACTAATACAAACACACCGCACATACACAACATATATCACACACACATAAACATAACATTACACATACCACATAACAAACACACACTTATACATAACATACAGATAACACATACCACACACACCACATACCACATACTTACAACACTACACACACTTTATCATCACAGACACAGACATACACACCATATATACACAGAAATATATACCATATATATATATATATACCACATACATGCTGCATACCACAGATATTCACATACAAACCACACACCACATGCCACATATCACGCACTGCACATACCACACACACATACTGTATCACCACACACCCACACCCCATATATACGCACCACATATCACACACACACACACCACTACATACACACATTATATACCACACACACAAACACAACATACACACACTACATACCACACACACAAACACAACATACACACAC
>NW_021604597.1:8212131-8233680 GCF_004785775.1 Grammomys surdaster | reverse complement strand
ACATACACACACTACATACCACACACACAAACACAACATACACACACCACATATCACAGATACACAATACACATCACATATCACATACCACACACACACCACATATCACATATGCATGCTCACTCTCTCCCTCCCTCCTTTCCTTCCTCCTCTCTCTTCTCTCTCTTCCTCTCCACAGATTGGACTTAGGCTCTGTTCGTGTTGGGCCGTGTGCTACATTGAGTCACAGCTCCGTCCCTTTTTTCACATTCTCACTAGGTAACCCAGACTGGCCTTGAACTTGTGTTCAATTTGGACTCAACCTGGGGTTTTCTAGCGTCAGTCTCCTTTCTAGCAGAATCACAAGGCTAATTCTGCATTTCCCTTTGCCCATGGTTTGATATTGTACTCTAATGTTCAATGTATGAACAACCCATGTGACTGATTAATTATGAAAACAAGTGTCCAGAAGCTGTACATGAACTGGGCTCAGTGTATGTGCCTCTCGAGGTTCCTATCTGAGCTGACCCGTGGCGTGCTCTTCTCAGCATCACTGAATAGGCAAGATCTTCAGACAACGTGTTCCTCCTTCGTTCCTGGTTCCAAGTAGTCACATCGTACCATTTCCCCACATATCAGCAGCTTTGGATATTTTCCGGGATTTTTTTTTTTTGGGGGGGGAGGCAGGGTGGAGGTAGTATTTTTTAATTGTGTGAAGGCAAAGGTGAATTTGTTCCAATATTGCCCTTCCTTCTGAAGAGGGTTAACGAGTCTGGATGCCTTTGGATGTGCTTGGAAGCGACACTAGGTGGCGCTCCTCCTTTTCAGTCTCCGCCGCATGCTGGCAGCTGAGCAATCGGTTTTCCTGCACCGGTGACCTAGAGCCCTCGTGTTGCCAGAGAGAAGGACAAGGTCATGTCGTCCAAACCGGAATGGCGTGGAGAAGTCTGTCCTTTGGAGAAGGATGCAGAACATTCTTCCTCATGACAGCTAGGGGCTTAGCCGGCTTACAGATAGCTGTTCTTCCACTTCTAGACAAGCCTCAGAAACTGATCAACCAGCACTTCCCGTAGGGACCCAAGCGGGGCAGAGTCCGGGAACTCGCTCTCTGGGCAACCTTGACTCAGTTCATCTCAGGGGCAAGCGTTTACTGGTAGCACATAAATGGCTCAAACAGTGTGTGTTGTACACTGAGGGGTGACATTATATCATCTTGTTGGGAAAGGGCGGTCAGGTCTTCAAACTACACGTTTTGTGACCTCTACTTTCCCTTCCTAGCTGCTGGGAGACCCAAGAACGAAACTAACTTACACGGAGCTTGGCACCAAACTGTCTCCAACTGTCCTCCACCCCAGGTGACTGTAAAGTTCTGAAAAAAAATCTCTGCTTCAACACTTCCTGTGCCATCCATACATCCATATATCCGCCCACCCACCCACGCACCCACTCACCCATGGTGGCGCCTCCGGGCTGGCCATACTGCCTACTTTGATTTACCATCTTCTCGTTAATCCCATTTTCCCTATTGTCTGTTACTCCATGAGGTTGTGTGTGCCTGTTGTGTTCAAAGCATTGCCCGTAAGCACATAGATGCTTTGTAATTGGTCCTGGGTGACCCAGAGCTCCAGCCAGATCAGTCTTCTGTAGGCCTGCTCCTACCTGTATAAACTGCCCTATTCCACTTTGTCAATTTGATTCTTTCTGTAATACAGCCCTTCCTTGGAAAAAAAAATCTCATAAAAGTACTTTTGATCTGAAAACCTTCGCTGAACATTTGGAAAAAAAAGAAAAATGACCAGATAGTTTAATCTTGAACTTTATGGATTTAACAACCTCGGTACCTGAGGCCACCCTACTTACTCTCATCTCACGACCCTCTCTGGTACCTTCGGATCTTCCCAGTTCCTATACCCAAACCAAACTTAAAGCTGAAGTTTGCTCACCTAAAACCCATTGACATTAGTCAAAATGAAGAACCATCCTCCATTACAAACCCAGAGAGCAGAGATAGGACAATCTTCTTATGGCAGTAACCAACTTGTTTCTTTACAATGAAGCTCTTCACCTCCTCATCTGATTCTGTAACTTTGCGCATCTATGTCTAAAGTTAGACTGCCCATTTCTCTTCCTATCTGCTCATAGTTTTATCTAGAACAAAATGCTTGGAAAGATGGTAGACAAAGGTCTCCAAGAAGATCAATAGACCCTCTAAAAGTCTGGGATCTGAAGCTTTGAGTTTGAAAAGAAGGGAAACTCCTCTTGACTTTGCCATCATGATTGTCTAAAGAGGTATGGAGAGTTGTATTTGTCCATACTAGGTTTCTTATTGTTGGAAAGAGGAGTTAAAAGGGGCCATGGTCCTCATTCTAGAATTTCATCTGATCCCCAAAGACCTCCCTTGACTTTTAAATATGTTCATAAGGGAGTTGCTGCAGCAGATGTGCCTAGAAACCTCAGAGGCTCGAAGACCTCTGTGTATTGTCAGGACTGCAGACTAAGGTAGTTTTACATGCCTTCATTAAGAGGCCCTGTGCCCTCTCCCATCCTGGTCCTTCTTTGTCTCCATCTTTACCGTTGCTGGAAGACAGAAAAAGACAGCAAAGGAGACATGTCCTGCTTCTGTGCATTGTGGCCCTTTACAGAAGCTCTGCTCACATTCTGAATGGCTTGCTACAGATAAGCAGAGGGTTTGGGAAGCTTGGTTGGTTGGGAGGCACATTAACCTCTATGGGACAATTTGCTGTTTGTCACTGGTTGGGAAACCAAAATCCCATCTGGATTTCCATTCCATGTAGTGGGTCTCCCTACCTTTTCTGGAAACATTTTTCATTTTTATACTTTTAGCTAATTAATTAGTTGATTACTTTTTGTGTGTGGTGTCTATACAGGAGTCTGTGCATTTGCGTGTGAGCAAGTACACACATGCACATGCAGAAGCTAGGAGTCCATGGCAGGTGTCTTCCTCAACTCTTCTCCATCGTATATTTTGAGGCAGGGTCTCTTACTGGCCTAGAGCTTGCTGAACTTACTGATCAGTGTTGTTGAAGTTTTTAATCCCAATCCAGGATTTCTACACCCCACTCCTTGATCATTCAGTTCCTAGATAAAAGATACACAACTTTTATTATTTACAATAAGTCTTAAACAGCATAATAGCTGAACAGATGTCCAGCCTCTATGCTATTAGAATCTATTTTCCTATCAATAACCTTGCGTTATTACTTACTATGTTTCATCTGGACTGTTCTTAACCCTAATTGACCATCCCTCAGGGCCACATTTTCATGACTAACCTAACCCATGGCAGCTTGTCCTCCATTCATTCACCTTCTTCGCCCCCTAGTGGTTTTCTTCCAACCGCCAAACCCAGGAATCCTAAATCTCACCTATGTTTCTTCTGCCAAGCTACTGGCTATTGGCATCTTTATTCACCAATCAGAAATAACTTGGAGGCAAGGTCACATAGCTTCACTTGGGTTTACATGTAGGCTGTCTCCTCTCTCTGGGGTTTCCAGGTTTTGAGGAACCAGTATTAGCATTAGAATACAAGCAATATCAAGTCAACCCACTACAGATTAAGCTGGGCTGGCTACCATTGAGGCCCAGTGATCTTCCTGCCTCAGCCTCCTCAGAGCTGGGATTGCAGATGCACATGGTCACACTGGGCATTTTATGTGGGTGCTGTGGATCTGAGCTGAGATTCATATGAACTTTACCCATTGAGTCATCTCCCCAGCTGTTTCTCATTTTTAAACCTGAAGCTTCAATAGTTAATCCTTTACCGACTCTTGGAATGCTTTCTCTTCTCTCAAATTTAAGGCCTTTGTTCTCACTAATATATACATATACATATACATATACATATACATATACATATATATACATATATATATATATAAAATTTTCATTGATTTAGCATTTCTCTTACTGATGAGTTCGTGTTTCACTTTCTGACTTTCTTTCACAAGTGTGTTGCCACATACCTAAGGATCTTAGGACTCAAAGTTTCCATCAGGGATACATTTCCCAGCATTCCCTACTTACACACCACTCATGTTTAGCTGGACCTGTTGACTAATTTTCAACAACTGGATTTGAGCAACATAGTTTTGTAAAGACGTGGGGATGCAGGTGTCAATGGCAGCACATGTACCTTTTCCATAGTCTCTTTCCTCATATGTAGATGCTAAGAACAAGAAAAAATTGCTGGATGGAGAGGGCCTGGGCTCTGACAGGCCATAGGGACCATAGCCTCACCTTGAACTATCCATACCTATCCTAGGAAGATAACTTCTACAGGGATTGCAACAGAAACATGGAAGTCTGTGTACAGCCTCATCTCTTTTCTGACTTGCCTTTCTTCTGTCAACCATCTGACTGCTCTCTCTCTCTCTCTCTTTCTCTCTCTCTCTCTTCTCTCTCTTTTCGCTCTCTTCTCTCTCTCTCTCCCCTCTAAATAAACTATTGAAGGTTTAATATCTTTCAAAAAATGTTTCTTTTGTAAAATCTTGTAATTAGAAAATATTTCAAATTTTCATGAAAAGAATTTGGAATTGTAGAACCCATGAGAAATAGATAGAGGGAGGGAGGAAAAGAGAGAGAGAGCAAGAGAGAGAGGGAGAGATATACTTTATTATAGCTTTTAATCATCTATAATTAATACTTAATCATTTATTGACACAAACATTTTATTGACATTTACATGCGTTGTGCTAAGTACTGCATGCATACCTTCATTGAATTTCCCCCCCAACTTTTAGATATCTCAAACAGGAATTATTCCAAGGAAATCTGGCAAGCTTTTTTTCTTTTTATTCTCTACATGTTTTAAAACACCTACTTATTTTCTCTAGAAACCACAGTTTCATTCTTTCCTCTATATCCCAATGAGCTGTAAACTGATATCTAAAAATTGATGTATCTGTCTGCTATTAATCTACCCACTTATGGAATCCCCCATTGCTGTTCAGAGATATTGGAGACACGCTGCATGTATTAGGGTTCTCCAGAGGAAAGGAACCAATAGAATACAGATGATCTGAGTCTGTTATCTCTTCCACACACTCACATCTCAACACTTGGTCTCCAGCTGGAGGTTCTACTGGGGAAGGGTGTAGATACTCTAGGTGATGTGGCTTAGCTAGAAGAAATAGGTCTCTGGTGATAAGTCCTTGGGGGTGTTTTATCCTCGGCTCCTTCTCATCTAGCTCTTTCCTGTAAGAACCACTATATAAAGATTTCCACCACAAGCTTTCGATGTCATGAATTGCTTTGCCATGCCCTGCCCACCATGATGGACTGAAACCCTTGAAAACCATTCACCAAAATGAATCTTCCTTCTTTAAAGATGCTCTTGTCAGGCATGTTGTCATATTCATGAGAAAAGAAAATACCTACCTCCTGCATGTGTGTTTGTGTGTGCGCATGTATGTGTGCCTGCACATGTGTTTGTGTGTCTGTGTGGTGGGATTGATTAATTGGCTTAACTGATGAGAGGCTAAGTAGTCACAGAAACTATAGGCAGAGATCCACAGAAATCATCTTCTCAATCCAAGAGTCTGGACCAATGCTACATCCCCATCCTAAAGCTAAAGGCCTGGAAACTCCTCCAGAGGGTTGCTGGTGTGAGTCTACATTCAAAAGTTGTAATCTAGTGTTCACAGACCATAGCAACAGCAAAATGCACCTGCTCAAAAGGAGTTTTGTGTGCCCTTGCTTCTGCCTTTTCTTTTATTTGATCTAGGCTTCAAGCATACTGGGTAGTGTCATGCACATTCAGGACAGGTCTTCCCAAGTCAGTTTCCTGACACACATACTGTCTCTGGAAACACTCTCCCAAGTACTCCCTAAAGTGTGCTTTAATAATTTTCTAGATGTCTTTTAATCCAGTCAACATGGGAATCAATATTAACCATTAAAGACTATCTCCTAAATGTTTGTTATTTCCAAAGAACTAAGCCAGGGAACTTTCACGCAGCTGACGCTTAATAGCCACATATTTACATAATAGATGCATACCAGTCTTCTTAATCTTACATATTAACTACTCCTTTCATTCCTAAACCTAACTATCAGAATCAAGCATAATTTGATACCACATTAAAATTTCTGGAGCTAGGTTTTAGAAATGTCTATTTTTAACAACTCCCCAAGCAATTTGGAAGCAGCCAGCTTGTTATCAGCCTGCAGACCGGTATTTGAAAACCAAGAACTGCTGTATCTTTCTTCACCCCAGAATCCTACATTTCCTTTCTTCTCCCTGTATATCACCCTAATCATTTTCTCTTAGTAACCAAACATCAGTAACCAAGCTGGCCCATTTTGAGATGTTCACTATGAGATAAAGACATGCTTTCAAAGTCTTTAGAGAATAATCATGTCTACAGACATCTAAACTTTTTCCTACCAATCACCCCCTACCTGCAAGTGGGTAACTACTTATACAACTCAGATAATCATAGAACATGGTCTAGATACATCTCAACACATGGCATCCTTACTCAGTGACAGACTCGTTAAAATCCCCACGCTGACGGTCATCTGTCTGTCTTGTCTTCATTTCTACCTAGCACTTGGGAATCTCACCTTCTTAGATAACCGGATTCTGCTGCTTTCACATGCTGAGCCGACCTGGAGCATCCTCTTCTGGGCAGCTTTTGTAAAGAGTCTGTTAAAGGAGAACAAAGCAGATTCAAGAAAACGGCCATCTGGTTCCCATGTTGCAGATACCCACATGAGCCTTGAAAAACTCCAGCAGGGGAGGAGGTGGAAGATCCTGTGGGCTGGCTGATGAAGGGAAAAATGAGGAGAGGACTCTTTTCCCTCAGAATTCCTGCAGTTGAACCTAGTCGTCATAATTGCCAGAAAGGGAGAACCAGTTGACATTATTATACATCTAAATTCTTAAGTAAACAACCTCATTTTTATATTTATATTCCAGAGACAAATGTGTGGTCACCTTCCTATCCTAGCTCTTCAGATATTATCAGCAAGAGGGCGTTTATCTAATCCCCCATTTTCCCTCTTGCTTGTGTGTTTTAGCCAAACTTCTCCCGTGGCAAAAGGAACAAGGAGACTATCTCACTCTACACATGTGCATGTCATTAAGAGCTACACATGTTATGTATCATATGTATATATATATTACAGGGTTATCTACTGTATCCACTGTAGACACAGTAAAAGTCAGGGTAAGAAAATATAATTTTATTTAAAATTTCATTTAAAATATTTAGAATTTTGGAACCAGAGAAATCTTAGGAATGACCTAATCCAATCGGTCTCATTTTAGAGGATACACTTAAAACTCAGAGAGGCAAATTGTCCTGACCATGTGCATACAGGTCGGTCAGGACCAGATTTATCAGGATCTGAGTGATGGGTGCCCTAGATCTCTCCTAAAGGGAGAATCTGTTGTTTCTGCTGCTGTGAGGGCAGATGGCAGCTAGCCTTCAGCCTCTTTAAGATTTACTTCAGATGCCTAGCAACAAGCGATTCTTGGGCTAGTCCATTACCAAAGACCTACTGGAGTACAGAGGACCAGCCTTTTGACCTTGTTTGAGGATACTTTAGTAGTCACTTTATCTTCAGACATCCTTGTTAGCTGCATGAAGCTATCAGGTTGGTAGTGGATCTACTTTGCAGTTTGAGTTCTCCCTCTCTTTCCTCCCCGTTCCTTTACAAATGTTGATCCCAAGGGCACTACTGAGTATGTTTCCTATACATTGACCTTCATTGTTGACCTTTATCTTCAAATAATCTGATCTGGAGCAAGAATGAAATAAAAATTGTTATCTTCTTGTTCCTGAGAAAATATCATTCTGGAGTTATGGCGTGTGTGTGTGTGTGTGTGTTGTGCATGCATGTGTGTGTCTCTGTCTCTGTGTGTATGTTTGTGTATATGCATGTGTGTGTGTGCGTGTGTGTATGTATGTCTGTACCTGTCTGACTGTGATATAGACACATGTATATGTATATATGGTATATGGAAACATATCTACATGCTTTCCTGGTCTCCACACTTCTAAGAGCTTTGGAGAGGTTAGGTAGAAAACAGCTCCTTTAAAAAAAATGCACAGCTATGCAGTGGTAATTTTTTAATCCACTCTAAATTCCCTGGAGGGTACATGCACACTTCTCACCACCCACCAAAATGCTTTGGATTTACAGATGAAAGACACATGAGCAGGCTGATTTTTAATATGCCCTAAGTAGCTCAATGGTAGGGCACTTCCAAACCTCCATGCGGCTAACACACTCCTCTGCTATTCCTGAATTACTTTTTACTAAAACCTCTATTTCATCTCTGCTACCCTAGACCTAATTGTGGGAGTGGCTGCTGGGGCTGCTTTTCCCTGATCCTTACATGGTTGGTCCTCTGTCTTCTTCAGCTCTCGTGTTTATATCCTATTGTTTCTCTGGCATGGCGATTCTAAATCCTCTTTTTCCCATGGTCCCTTGCCCAGGAAACCTAAACTCCCTCCTTTGTCCCTCCAATGTTTCAACCATTGGTCACCGGCAACTTTATTTACCAATTAGAGGCAACTGGGAACAGGGACCCTCAGCATTTCATACACAGACATGGGAATTCTTATGTGATTTTTGGGAGCTGAATGAACACAAATAGCATTAAAACCAACCCACAATACAACCCACAATACAACCCACAATACAACCCACAATTCAACCCACAATACAACCAGACCATGAAAGAAATGCTGTGACCTCTTCAGACAGTAATTTCCAGGCATGTAATGGGAAGCCATATGACTTATCCTTCTGGTTTAGCAAAAGTCTGAGGGTTCTTAGAGAGCAGGTTGTTCTGAAGGCTCTCTGATGCACAATACAAAATGAAAATCAAAGACCGTGGTCAGCAGGCAGGTAAGGTGGATGTCCAGGGGCATAGCATTGGGGCATTTAGCAACCACAATAGGAACAAGGAGAGTGGATTAGATTGGGCAGAAGCAGCAGTATTTTATATCAGTAACCTAGAACAGTAATACTTATGAAATTCCTTATTGATTATTTTTCATGTTTTTCCCCATACATGAATATACCATGACTCACTTGATCTTAGTAACAAAGAACATTACAATATTGGTGCCTTTGGAATCAATGGGCTGAGATTGAAAGACAGGTTCAATTTGTGAGTCTGTATATGTGTCTATAAATGTAGAGGCTAGAAGACAACCTTGGGCATTCTTCAAAAGCTCTCTGACCTGTTTTTGAGATAGGGTGTCTTCGTTGGCTTCTTTCTGTTAACCTGACACAAGCTAGAGTCCTGAGATGAGGGAACTTTCATTGAAAGAAGACCCTTCAGACTGGCCTATGGGTAAGCCTATGGGAACTTTTTCTGCTCAATGACTGAGGGAGGAGGGACAGTGCACTATGAGTAGTGCCCCCCCCTTAACAGGTGATCCAGGCTTGTATAAGAAGGCAGGCTAAGCAAACAATGAGGGGCAAGTCCTCCACAGCCTCTGCTTCTGTTCCTATCTCTAGGTTCCTGCTTTGAATTTATCTTCAAACTTTCATTCATGATGGATGGCAGTCAGAGCATATAAGGTGAAATATACCCTTTCCTCCCCAGGTTTCTCTGGTCATAGTGTTTTATCTCAGCAATAGAAGCCCTAACGAAGACAGATGGTCTCTTGGTGTTCTTCAGCTCATCGAGTAGGCTGCCTGGCTGCCAGCAAGCTCCAGGGATCCATCTGTCCCAGCTTCCCTAGCACTGGAATTACAAGCTGCCACTGCGTGTGGGTTCTGGAGATGAAGCTCAGCTCCTCATGCTTATGTGGCAAGCACTTAACTCCCAGATTCTCTCTTCCACCTAGCAGTGTCAACTTAAAAACAAATGGATGGTCACAAACCTCTTTTTTTATATTATTAAACATGAGACTAATTCCAAGTGGAGATGGCATCTTTGGCTGTCTCCTCCGTTGCTTTTTATCAGCCACCATGATTGCTCCTACAGATTATTGTCTGCCGTAGACACAGGAAAACACAGCTCTCACTTTAAAGGGTACGATAGGTAGTTACTCTGAGTGACTATGGCCCGGGGACTCAGATACCTATTAGCCCAAATTCTACAATCCAATATAGTAACAGTTTTAAGAAACTTCCTAGTAACAGAACAAATTCATGAATCAAAGATACTTTTCAAATGCATCAATGGAACCCCAGTGGTTTACAACCAAGTGGAGGGTTCTCTGGTATAGGCCTCACATACTAATTGATGGCATCTTAGCTACTGGATTCATAGAAACTGGTTGCTTGTTAACTACTCCACTCAAAAGTTTTTATCTGTGAGTCACAGAATGTTACGTCAGACAAGGAGGTACGTAAGACACGGCTATTAAAAGGCTATATAGATAGCCTAAGATAGATTCTAATTCAGCACTGGAGCTGTAAAATTATACCCTGTCCACAGTCACTGAAGAGCTGATCAGTTAATCAGCCTGGCAGAACCGTCAGTAGAAAGTATGTTTCTTCCCAGGAACTTCCAACATCTTCCTCATAATTGGTTCTGTTGTGTCAACTCCCACGAAGAAGACTATGACCCTCCCACAAGAGGCTCCTACACTGCTCTGCCTGTGCCTCCCTTTGTACCTAGCTCTCTGTCTAGCCTCTCTCCTTCCCACATTCTCTCTTGCCTTGTATGGACTAGTCTTTCTGCATATGATTTGCTGTAACCAAATGCAGACTTGTTTTCAGATGGTAGGCCCATCAGAGACTTCTCCAAGTTTTCTGTCTGGGTCGAGGATCTCTTTGCAGAAGACTTGGCTAAATACAAATCTGTCACACTCTCTAGAGGGTATGGAGGCTACAGACTGGATCCCATTCTTGAGTCCAGGAAGTCTAGTCTAGATCTGACGTAGAGAATGATTGAAGAATTGAAGAAGAGAATTCACTAACTCTGACAAATACAGAGGAAGGAGCTGCCTGCCACCAGTAACTGGATCTTTCTGCTTCCATTTTCCTTTACTTACTGAGGCCAACAGAGAGCAAAAACTGACACAGTGTCCCTTTGGAGGCAGGAGGAGGATGAGGAGAGAACCTTTGTTCAACTCCAGATGGCTGAAGCTGGGATAGAGCCCAACAGCTGTGTTTGGGTGGAAGGCGAGGGGCAGATGGCCTGATGTCTGTTTGCAGACAGCCTGAGAGGCCACAGTCCTGATGGAAGGCCTTCTCTGAGGCTAACTCAACAGGACAGTGATGGAGTAGGGCATGTGCCAGGGCAGCCACTGTATTAGCATTTACTGCTCAAACACTGGCCAGCATGATTTCAAGGCAGCAAAAACTGAATGCTCTGTGCATAAGGCCCCCGTATTCTTCATGGCGGCTTTTAACATTGCAATGCAAACAAAGCCTTTTCTGTGTTAAAACTCCATGAATTACTATCATTTAACAATTGGTTTAACACAAGCAAGCCTCATTAGGTTTCAATCTCATTTTGTGTAAATTTGGGCAGCAACTGAAGTATTCACCCAACCATCTCTTATGGGGGTGGAAAGGAAACGTTGGGGCCTTCTTAGTTGCTCAAAATATTGAGACCCAGAACATGACACAAAGTCTAGCAATTTATACCATGATAACTTACAGATTTAGACTCAACTGTACTTGTTGGGGTCTTCATATAATGTATTTTGTATTTGTGTAAATGTATTTATATTTGTATAAATGTATTTTGTGTAATGTATAATGTAAATGTATTTATATAAATGTATAAATTTGTATTCATGTATTTATATTATTTGTATTTGTTTAAATACAAATATATATTTGTACAATATTGATTCAGGGCCAGTCAGTCTTACCTGCAAGGTGGAATATCATGTGTTCTGAGGATGTGAGGAGGCATATAAGATTTATATTAGTTATCAATTTGGGTACAACATTTGGAGACAGCCCCTCCAAATACCTCATGCTTTCTTCATCTGAATTTATTGAATTTTTTTCCCTAATCGAATATTCAAGTCCTGACTTAAAAACACCTTTTAGTTTCTGTTCATACTAACATTGAGGTTTTGAAAGATATAATGCCATTAATTATAGGTATCCATTCTCTTAAATGGTTTTGTTTTTGAGACAAAACCTTACTGTGAAAGCATGCCTCAAATCTATATGCCTTAATCCCCCTAGTGCTGCAATTACAGGTGTGACAACTGAGTCTGGCCCTCCAATAACTTTTTTAAACAATCCCGAAAAATCAAAATAAATTGCCAACACATTGATGAGGAAAGAGTTCTCTCTCCCTCCCCATTACACATTCCTACTTAGCAGGTGCAAGGAACCTAGAAAGCTTTGGATTATTTCTTTGGTGTCTGCCCAGCAAGAATTCCCAGCTGCCAGACAGATTTAGCTGGAGTTATCCAATATGAGAACGACTTAACGTCTTTATAATTAAATAAAAATCTAAAAGTTAAACATTCAGTCCCTCATCTACGAGATATTTTAAAAGTTCCATGGGCACACAGTTCAAGTAACTACTGAACTGGATGGCACAAATACGTAGCATCCCATCGCTGCTAAAAGCTGGATAGCATTGAAGACTAACTAGGCAATTCACCCCAGTGCCAGGTCAGGCTTGCTTGTTTTTATGACTGAATTGACCTGTTGTCTGAGTTTATTAATCAGTTCAGTTGGAATAACTGTGTACTCAGGCAGCTGTGGGAGAGAGGACAGAAGGGGCTTGTTCCATGAAATGGTAATGGTACAAGTGTCGAACAATACTAATAGCTGATATCTACTGAGCCATCTACGCTGTGCTGAACACCTAACCTGTGTTATCTCGTCTTCTGTACAACACACAACAGCCCGATTATCCCAGTCCATCAAGGAAAGTAAATTAATAGCAGAGGTGGAGAGGACTTCTGGTGTCTGTCTATTCAACTCTTAATTTCCAAAGCTCAGACTCTAGATTTTGATTGGATCCAATTATATGGCCTTGGACAAGTACCTTTTTATTCCTGAGTTTTCTTACATGAAAAAATGGAGACTTTTATAGATGTTTTTGATATTTCGACATAAATAGTTCATGTTAAGTATTATTAAAAGTCTAGTTAAGTACTTAGTGTTGCTTATTAAATACAACCATGAAGATTCCAGAGGGAGTAATGACTTGGTCCAGCTCACGCATTTAATGCCAAATTAGTACTGTTTCCATCACAACAAATGATCCCTTCTTATATATAAGCTACACTGTGTCCTATTCCAGCTCCATTGAGCTTTGACTAGCCTGGTCCTTTTTACCTTAACGGCTTGGCGGCCGATTGCTCGTGTCCTAGGAGACATTAGCAGTTCTGCTTTGGCAAAGTCAGCAATAACTTGTGAGAGCGTCTGGAGCTCCCTGGATGGCTGATGTGTGGAGGCTAGCCTAGAAGATCTCCAACATCCCTGCCATTTAAAATGTGGTGAGATAATTTGAGCTAAGAGCTCAGGGCTAAATTGAAGAGGACAGATCTTTCGACATAGTTGTAGTTTTCTGTATGTTATTATTGATATCTAAGAATCTGGTCTCCTAGAAGTTAAGAATGGAATGCTTGTTGGCAGAGTCTGAGGTGAGTGTTTTCTTTATCAAAAAAAAAAAAAGTGTTGAGGAGAAACACATGGTGGCTCATGTTGCCCTTATGGTACATTAAAAGCTGAGAAAAGAGAACTGTGGGTTCGAAGCCAGCATGGGCTATACAACAAAGCCCCTTTTCTGGTATGTTTAAACTGACTTAGACTCTGTACGTGTGTACAGTGAACACATGTGTGAAAGTATCAAATGATATCCCATTTGTATGGATAATTTTTAGGTTTTTATACATCAGTTAAGGACATTTCATTTTAAAAGATTTTTCTGCTGTAGGGTAATAGTCAATGAAGAGAGAGCTGAGACAGAGAACATTTTTCCGAGTCCTCTAGGCTAGTCTAGTCCTTCCAGGTGGCCATTCACAAGACACCTGCAGAACCTTTAATGCTTCAGTGGTCTGTACGGGTGTTGCCTTGAGTCAGAGGTTGAGATGCCCTCTTTGGCTCTCTCTTCTGTTGCTGACTCACAGGGTATATTGTAAAATACATGAGTTTCTTTAGAAGACGATAATTCATCTGTCTATCTGCTCTGTAGACTGAAGATGAAACTTCTGTTGAACCTCAACTCCATGGATGGCCGGGCAACTTCTAAGTAATTGTTTCCTGTTTTATTGTAACTCAGTATTTTCTCTTTCTTGTTGACTGCCAGGAAGCTCTGAATGAAAATTTCAGTCTATTCATAGCAAAAGACACTCTTTAACATGACATTCATTAGGCATGCAAATCCCACCCCTATCGGCCTTTTCAGAGTCTGTCCTACCATTCTTTCCTATTATTCAGTTTTTCATCACTATGCAGGATATTTGACATAAATAATAGATATATAATCATTTTCATTGCCTGGAAAAATTCCCAAACATTGAAATTTCTTATAAATAAGTAGATAAATAAATAAATAAATAGATAAAAGGGTTTGGCTTCTCATTTCTTAGTTTTATAAACACATTAATTGTGATGCCCAATGATTTTTTTTAATTGTGGTGCAGTGGGAATTGGGTTATTATACAAGAAACATATTGTAGAAGAAAGGTCAAAGAAAAAGACTGCTTAAATAAAAAATAAAATATAGAAATAAGAAGACTCAATAAAAAAAAAGAATTAGAATTGAGGGGATTGGGTTGGAGACCTTGGAGACAAATAGGCCTGCTGTTCTTTCCTGAGCCAATCTTTTGTCTTAAAAAAGGATTTATTTATTTAATTTAAGTATATGAGTACACGGTTGCTGTCTTCAGACACACCAGAGGATGGCATCGGATCACATTACAGATGGTTGTGAGTCACCATGTGGTTGCTGGGAGTTGAACTCAGGACTTCTTGAAGAACAGTCAGTGCTCTTAACCACTGAACCATCTTTCCAGCCCCAGGCCAATCTTAAATACCTGACAACTGTATCTGGTACAGGTACCCAGACATGGTTTTAAAAGTGCTTCATAACAGTGATCAGCAAAGTATGATGCACATATAAACCACTATAACTGCCCTTAACAGCAGTAGATTGGGGTAGAACCCGGGATTTATGTTTTACAAGCTCCCTGGAACATGCTGCTAGTCAGAGGTCCACCTTTTGATTATTAAGATTCTGCAAGAATGGCTTAGGACCAGATGTCAATGGAGGATCTCTGGGCTCAGAATCTCCTGAGCTCAGACCACCTGTTCTATTCTCTCAAGTACAGATCTCTGAGGCTCAGACTCAGTTTCTTTTTGGGTACTGCTTGGATTTCTGCACCTTGCTGCTGATCCCATAAAATGGCTGCCCTACTTTGGAAAACAGTTCAGCAGTAGTCAGAATTTTAAAATCAGTTACCATATGACCTAGCAATTCTATTCTAGGTACATGCCCAATGAACATAAGAACACATGCCCACAGGTCACCTGTTCACACAACCACATTAACACATCAGAGTTCCCCAGGAGGAATAATCCAGTGTATCCCAACTGATGAATGGATAAAAATGTGAATATCCACAAAGGTTAGTCAGCAATAAAAAGAGATACATCACTGATAAATGCCATAGCATGGATGAGCCATGAAAGAAGTAAAAGATACTAGTTCCAACATGCTGTCTCCTGCCTGGTCCCAGTTATATGGAAAGCCTAGTGCACACATGCTGTGTGTGCATCTCTGTAATCCCAGCACTTTGGAAGTAGAAATTGGAGAAGCAAGAGGTCAAGGTCCCCCTTAACTCCATGGACTGACAGCTCAGAGCCATCATGGTCTTTATCAGGCCCTGCCTTAAAGAAAACAAAAGGCCCAGAACTGGCAAATAGAGATAGAAAGTAGACTAGGGGATGTGAGAAATTGATGAAAAAGTACAACAGGACACAGCTGCTGATGGATACAGGTTTTCTCTTGGTTTAAGGACAATCCTCACAGGCTATAATATGCCTGTTTTTGCATAATGCTGAATATTCAAAAACCTGTTGAGTTAGATATCTGAGTATTTAAGTATAATAGCTTGAAAGGATATGAATTATCTTCAGATAGTTTAGCCAACTTGAGGGTGAATGTAATCTCAGCACTCTGGAGACAGACATAGGAGCCCCTCAAGTTTGAGGGCTGTTTTGGTTTACGTAGGTGGTTACAGTCCAGGCAAGGCCACAGATGATAACGTCTGACGGATAGTGAAGAAGGGAGCACACTTGGTTAGCTCCTTCCTATCGTGGAAAACTGGTTTTCAGGCCATGCTTTGCTCTGAGTGACTGCACTGTGCAAGTAGTATTTGGCCACTTGAATGCAAGCACAGAGGCAGAAACATCTATCCACATAGATCTCATTACCTGTCCAATAATGCATATGAGAGGCAGTGATAAAGAACAGGGGTCATCTGTAAAACAGCAGAATGGGATCATATGATCACGGGGCATATTAAAGCCGTATCAAAAAGGCCAGGCCCAAGAACTTATTGAACACAGTAGAGCAAGGAAGGATATAATACTCCCAGCTGGACCCATAAAGAAAGATAACTAACATAGCAATGATAATGGCCCTGGCAACCTGTCATCTGACTACCCAGTGTGTGTATAAAGGGACCAATAGGAGAAGAACTTGGGGCCTCCGCCACTGATACAACTTGTTCCAATTGCTGCCCACCTGTCCATACATCTGTCTGATCAAAGCAGACCTAGACCTTGCCTTCACAGTCTTGTGGTCCTGCCCTGTTCATGGATTCCACTTTGCCTCAAAAGCTCTGCCCAACCCTCAGGCTGGGCTCAACCTTGTGACCTTACTTGCAACCCTGAAGTCCCTGTTCTGAGCCTCTGGAAGCATTCCAATTGTGTACAGCAGCAATGACTCTCCTCACAATATCTATCAACTTTCTACCTCTTCTTCCAGGAAGGCCTCTGTGAACTCATCCAACCTAGCTGTGGCTTTTTTGAACCTTCTGTAGCCATTGTATAATCTATATAGATGTGGATATAGTTATTGTGTGTGATTGTGTGTATGTAAGAGAGAGAGAGAGAGAGAGAGAGAGAGAGAGGGAAAGAGAGAGAGAAAGAGAGATCTGAGGGTTGATATTAATAATTAAGATTGAAACAAAAGAACTGATGTTTGCCCATGGTCCACTATCAAAAGATAGTAGATCCAATTGGCAAATTACAGTAACTATAACCAGTGTAGCTTAAAAACTTACAATTTAAAAAGTTCTAACATTTAGGAAGACATAAATATGTGTGTTTCTAGAAAAACATGCTTGTGAAAACAATTTTAGACTTTGTGCTGTGTTCTCTTGGGTCACAGTGACATCTCATATTTAAGAAAATCTTATTAAAGATTCTTTGACTACACCAAAATATTGGGGTTTTCATTAGTGGTGAAACCTTGGAAGAATCTCAAGAGCAAATCTAATTAAGCAAGCATCCTGTCTCGTGTTGTGAGATAGCATACCATCGAATGGGTCGTGTCAGTAGAAGCCTCTGACTCTGAGTTCAAGAAATCACAGTAACTCAGGTCAATTGACTTTTACTGTTATGTTTACAATGCTTTATGAATTCTCAGTGAGAAGAGGCTACACAAACATCTGTAAAGCTGAATCAGCAGGAAGAAAATTTAGAAAACTGTGTCAGGGCTAGATCAATATCAATACAATCAACCTAAAGAAGAATTTCTGACACAAACGGAAAATTTAAAGGGCAAGTCTTATAATACGTGTCTGGAATGTATCTGTATGGAACATCCTTAGCACACAGGCTAATTTCAGTAGGGCAGCTTTATGTGTGGATGGAGAAACTGTTCACATGGAGTGAAATGGACAACTTGCTGTCTGGGTCCCCAGTAAAAAATTTGTCTATCCCATCCCTCCTTCTCAGTCTTTGGTTGCTGTGTCTGAAGCTAGGGTTACAGGCTGAGCTGCAGGCCGTCTTAGTTGCTTTTTCATTTGTCGTTTTTAAAACTCCAACACCACGGACAAGAAAAGCATACTCACCACTTGTGAGTCAGCAACTCCTTGGTTAACTCTACTCCTTAAATTTGTTTGTTTACCCCTTTTTTTCCCCTGGTAATTTAGACTAGTCTTCAACTAAAGTCAATGAAAAGTCAGTCAGTATCAGACAAGAATTGCATGTTTGAGGCCTGGCATGAGCTTCTGTTACTAAGTTCAGAATTTTAATTTCTAAATTTGCAAAAAGTGATCAATGGTGGTGATGAAATCTGTCCTGGCAGCAGCCTAGGTGGGATGGCGGGTGGTGAGATCAATGTGGCTGTGAATTGAAACCCTAAACAGTACTTAACGAGTGTGTGACCCAGGAAGTATTTGGTCACCACCAAGATGGCCGAACGTTCATTATGGAACCTAACTGGATACTTTCACCATAACTGAGCACAGAGCTGAATCCTATTTTCATATGATTCCTCGTGTAAATGCCAGATCTTTTTAGCCTTTTATTAAGAAATTTTTAATTGTATACACAAATTGAAAGGCATTCACAGCGAGCACACATGACTTATATCCACAACACACATTTTAAACTTAGCGTCTGACTACATTTGCTTCATCAAATGTCTCTGTATGTAGCTAGGATTTAAAACAATTGTTTTCTTTCCTTTGTGTTGTATGGTGCTTCTTAAGGTGCTTTATCTGTAGTGAATATGTACAAAGGGAGTCTTTTTTTAAAAAGCTTTCTACGTGAGCCTATTATTTTTAATAAGAACCTCAATGGCCACCTTCTCATGCTATTTTCTTCCAGCTTTCAAATTATGAACACAAAGTAGGAAAACATACATGAGACTTGGTTTTGGTTTTCTGTAAGGCATGGGCAGAGAAAGTGAGTGCAATATTTTTCAATACAAGGGGAAAAAATCAAATATAAGCAAAACAAAACTGAGTGTTGATGTTCTGCACCTCTGCACCTGAAGTAACGTCCACAGAGAAAGGTAGTATCTGAAAGCCAGACACATTGTCTCCTTGATGGTCAAAGAAGCCAAAAATAAAAGCTAGGTGGAAATGAAGGCACCCATCCTGTAAACATCCAGCACTGGGGAGGTGAAGCCAGGAGCTGAGGAGTCCAGGAAACAGTATGCTAGAGAGCAGCCTACATGAGACCTTCTGGTGGTTAGAGTGAGAACTTCCCCACAGTGTCAGATATTTGAATGCTTGGTCCCCAGTAGTGATGTCTGGACAGTTTTAGGTATGTGGCCTTGTTGGTAAAACTATGTCACTGTGGACAGGTTTATTAAATCCCAAAAGTTTCCCTTTCTGGGTTCTGGCCGTCTCTATGTGTGTGTATTTCTACAACTTCTCTGTCTTTTCAAGCCCTGGGTAAATTTTCTTTACCACCCATGTGTTCATAAAACCATTCTGATGGTATTTTCTGTGGCAGGATCCACAGTTTCTGTATCAATCACAGAAAGGGTTTTTGTTTGCTGTAATTTAGAGCAGAAACCTTTGGGTAGATACGAACAGACACTTCATGGCAGTATTAACCTGTGTTATTAACACTTAGCCATTCAAGTATCCTTTCACTATGCTTGTCTAAACATTAAATAAGATGATAGCTATTCCATTTAAGATGGCTTTTTAATTTAAGCAACACACACACACACACACACACCCACACTTGTTTTGAGAAAAATTCTTGCTCTGTGGATTAGATCTCAAATTCATAATAACCCCTGCCTTTGTCTTCCCTATTTGGAACTATAGACACACGACGCTGCTTCACTTTGATAAACACATAGACATCAAAATGTAGCCTGCATCTTCGACATGCAGAGAAAAACAGTAGTGTTTCCATAAGCAGAATTTTAAAAGTCAGGACTCTGAACATATCCAGCTAGTCACTAACTCATAGCTAATCCTGTTGTTTGGCAGAAGCTCTGAACATTCTGTATTTGAGAAAGAAAATTAGCAAGATGGGCAAGTGTCAAAGGTGATCAAAGTTTTAAGGGGAAATTTTCTTTTTTATTAAATCAGAAGGTGTAGGCTTAGGTTTTTAAAAACCATACTTTTAATAAGAGTTCACAAATTTTTCAACTCCCCCCCCCCATCTAGCCCATCATCCAAAGTTAGTAGGGGAAAGATGGTATCTAGGACAAGGGGATGTGGACCTGTTTAGAAGTAGTTGTCTGGGGCAATTCCAGTTTCCATTATCAGGATGCCAGCATTCCAGTTCAGTAGTGTCAGGATACCAAACAGACAGCATCTAGTAGAAACTGCCAGACCTCCACAGAATCAGCATGAGTCAGTGGGAACAACCGGGATCAGTCGGGATGCCAGGAGAAATTCTCTGATGTGGCTCTCTCAACAAAGCAAAGATCAGGGAAGATGTGAGACCAATGAAACATTGCAAAGCTAGTTATGCAAGAGCGCTGTAGCTGTCCGTTGAGTCCTATTTATACTCTCTCCAAACATCACATGTCCTCCCACAGGTCTCGCCTCAGCAAAATACAGTGTGAGTCTGTATCACCTGACATATCCAGAGACTTCCACTTCAAGAAGGGTTGTAGACATTAAAGGAGTAGATTTCTTAGCATATGATTCAATGTGATGTTATACTGAGACTTTTTACCACTTTGCACACTATTATAGCACACACCCCATAATGAGGAGAGGGCTTGTAGCATTAAACACCATCCTGGCACTATCTTTGTGATTCTTCATGCCTTGTTTTCTTTGGAATGGACTTCAAGGACCACTTGTGGATTTTTGGTCTTCCAATATCAGGGTGCTTTCCTTACAGCTGTCTATTGCATTCCACCCTGACCATTCAAGGCAGACTGTCATAGGCCCTCTCCATTATCTGAGTGACATCTCTGATGCTTGTCATCCAATTGTCTCCTACAATGTCCCCAGTCTTACTAGTTTTGCGTCCTGAGGACTTCTTGAGCACCCCTAAGGACTAGCTTGGCTTGAGTTTAAGAGAAGCAACAGTAAAGTTGGAAGCATGGAGACCAGTGGCCAGGATAATTCGCACCCTGCATTCTTCTTAGGCATCTCCACCTCTGCAGCACCTACACAGGGTCAAAGCCCTGCGTTCTAGCTCTGAGCAATTTCTAATAACACCATTTCCTCCAGTCCCCCTTACTAAAGGCATCACTAAAGTGATGGTGTACTGTTGATTTTCTAAAGGCAGTAATGATGGTCTGCTGATGAATCATTTCTATGTCATGACACTATTTGTTAGCTGTTATATTAGATTTTCTACAAGAAGCCCTTATTAAAGTATCTTCATTTGGACCAGTTTGGTTGGGGAAACTTTTATTTCTAGACAGAGTCTGTCACAAAGATGACAAACTTGCTGTCCACTATATACACATCTGTATTATGTGTTTCATGTGCTTGCTTTACCTATCAAGAATTCAAAGTAATCCAAACAACAAGTCAAAGAAGTAAAAATAGAACACACCAAAGCATGTGGAGCAGAAGTAAAGCAATGCTGTGAGAACTTGTTGCTTAACAGGAAGGAGGGCTGACACTAGTGATTAAGAGAAGGAGGGCTGACACTAGTGATTAAGAGGAGGGCTGACACTAGTGATTAAGAGAAGGAGGGCTGACACTAGTG
>NW_021604597.1:8196421-8212121 GCF_004785775.1 Grammomys surdaster | reverse complement strand
AGGAGGGCTGACACTAGTGATTAAGAGAAGGAGGGCTGACACTAGTGATTAAGAAAAGGAGGGCTGGCACTAGTGATTAACGAGAAGGAGGGCTGGCACTAGTGATTTAAAGTTTTTATTCTAATAAACTAGAAGAAGCAAATAAAGATAGACAAACAAAAACACATGAATAAAGATGAGAAGAGAAATCAGTGAAATGGAGATAGAAGTAGAACAAAATTAGAAACAAGTTCCAGTTATTTTTCAAAAATCTATAAAATTGTTAAAACTTGAACATAGACTAAAGAAAAAATACATACTACTAAAGTCAGTGGTAAAAAGGAAAGAGATTACATGTCCTAATTATAAAATAAAAATATGTAAGAAAGTATGACAATTTGTACCAAAGAATTGATGACAATGTTGAAATGAACAAATTCCCCAAGAAATTATAATTAATTCCAGGCAAGGTGACACATGCCTTTAATTCTAGCACTTGGGAAGCAGAGGTATACAGATCTCTGTGAGTTGAAGGCCAGCCTGTTCTACATAGTAAGTTCCAGGCCACTTGGGGCTGCATGGTGAGAACTTGTCTTTTTAAAAAAAAAAGAAAGAAAAAAGAAAGAGATAGAGAAGGCATTTAAACATAAGAGAAAATCACAGGCTATTAAGATGGCTCAATCAACAAAGTACTTCCTTCATAAGCATGAGCACCTGAATCTTTACAGGATCCATGTGAGAAGCCAGGGATGGCAATGCATGCCTCTAATCCCAGTTCTGGGGAGGCTGAGACAGATAGATCTTTGAGGTTTGCTGGCTGGTCAGTATAGCCAATCAGTGAGCTCCAGGTTCGGTGAGAGACCTGATCTGAAAAAATAAGGTGAACAGTGGTTGAGGAGGACATCTGATACTGACTTCTGGTCTCCACATGTATATATCATGGATTCACACATCCATGTATGCATACAAGACCACATGAATGACTACAAACACTACACAGGTATGTGTGTACACTGACATACACACACACACACATGTACACGCACACAGGGGCAGGGTGGAGAGAGAGAGACAGAGACAGAGAGACAGAGTCAGAGAGAGAAAGAGAGAAAAAGAACATTGGCATTCTATACTTTAAAATATTCTATATTGATTAAAGAATTAAATCTAGACTTAAAGCCTCCTCTCTCCAAAACAAAATAGAACTACAGCTCAGGTAGCTTTGTTGTTAAAATTCCTCCAAACCATTGAAGGAGAACTAATTTTTATTTTAAGAAGGAGTACAAACAGTCCCACACTTTTGAGTGTCTATCGGGTATCTACAACCTTGTTATCCAAGGCTCCCAATGGCATTAGAAAAAAGGAATATCTCAAATTATTGTACTTGAAGAGTAAAGACCCTAGCATCCTAAACAATATGTACAGTTATAAGGAATGAGGTTATACATTACAGTCAAATGAAGTTTGACAAAATTGCAAAACTGATTTATCAGTCACAGATGAATCAATGTGGGGAAATGGGGGTTGAATAAATAGTAAAGTGCTTGCCATGCACATATGAGGACCTGCATTTGTTTTCTAGGACTTGTGTGAAATCGTAGAAGCCCATAATCCCAACACTTGTGGAGAGGAGATAGGAGGACTCCTGGGAGTTGGGTAGCCAGTCTTGCAAAATGAGTGAGCTCTAGATTCAGTAAGAAACTATGTGTCAAAAAAAATGGAGACTAATTGAGTGAGATACTCCACATTGTCTGTAGACCTCCACATGCATACATGTCCATGTGAACTCACAGCAAAAACCATACACAAATCAATCAGTGTAATTCACCAAGTCAACAGTGCCAAAGAGGGGGGGGAAGGTCACTCACCTTAATACATGCACTAAAAGAATTAGAAAAAATTCAGTAGTTATTCATGAGCTTAAAAAATCCTCTTAGTAACCAAAGAATACAAGGAAATGCCTTTACTTTATACTCAAGAGTGTCTATAAAATACCTATCTCCAACATCACATGGATACACACAAATATTAAGTGTCCTAACTAGCCTTAATGCCAGAAATGAGAGCCAACTATTAGCACTTTTGCTAAGAATTACTGTGGAAGAACTAGAGAGTAGGCAAGAAGAAAGACATACAAATATGGAAATGAAAGTTTTTATTTGTGTAGAAAAATAGATAGCTAATGACTTTGCTAAAATGGATTAAACTTTTAATTTGTTTTTGAAGACTCAATTTCTTCTCAAATTAGCCTACAGATCCAATGGAATTAAAGTAAAAATCTTTGTAGGTTTATTTGAAATTTTTAAATTTCATGTAGATATACAGTAGACATAACCTAAAATAATATTGAAGAAAATTACATAATAGGAGGATTTGCATAATTAAATTTCAAAATTTATCATAAAACTATGGTAATTCAGACAGCATAATATTGGACCATAGTTAGCAAATAAACCAATAAGATATACTAGAAAGCATAGAAATATACCCACATATATTGAGTGCACATATATATGTATTTATGTATATATTAAATCCATGTATATGTACTCAATATATACTGTATATTGAGTATATATTGGGTATATATACACATATATACATGAACTATATATATAGATATATGGATAGATAGATACTCATACTCACTGTTTAATAACAACATAAAGGGAAAAGGTGAATCTTTTCAATGCGATAAAAGGCATATATTAGAATGGCTAAATTTAAAGACTTGTATATGATGTGTAAGGATTTTAGGAAACTGAAATGTTTATGTATTGCTTGTGACAACAAAGTCACATAAGTCCTTGAAAACTGTCTTGTTTGCAGTGTATATTGTTTATATTGTCCACTTGGAATAATTTGGAAGGCACATTTCTGGGTGTACCATTAAGGGTGTTTCCACAGAGGTTTAAGTGAGATGGAAAGACTCATTTTGAATGGTCCTATCCTATGTACTGGGTCCCAGACTGAACAAAAAGGAGGAGAAGGAGGAAGAGGAGGAGGAGGAGGAGGAGGAGGAGGAGGAGGAGGAGGAGGAGGAGAAGGAAGAGGAAAACAGTGAGTAAAACCATTCCTCTTGCTGCTTCCTGACTGTGCCCAGCTGCCTCATGCTCCAGAAACCAGTCTCACGGCCACTCCTTTCCCTCCACGGTAGACTGCACCTTCAAACTGCAAGCCAAAAGATACCCTTCTGTCCTAAGTTTCTGGTTATAAGATATTTTGGCACAACAAAAAAAGAAATTAACATACACATGAATGCTAAATATATATAAGTATTCAAACCCAGTAATCCCACAACTAAGTATATTCCCAGAATTGAAGCCTCTATCTACTAGAAGATACGTATAAACATATTTATAGCAACTTTTCTTATAATAATCAGATATTATGAAGATCCTAATGCCTATCAAAATAAGAACAGAAAAAAAATAAGTCTTGGTCTATTTGTAAAATGGGATATTATATAGTAATAACAATAATAAAACAACCACATAAAACAAAATAAGCAAATCTTGAAAATCTTAAGCTCAGACAATGAATCTAGAATCTAGACACAACAGAGTCCTCACTGTAAGTCCCATGAGGATAGAAGGCAGGATATCCATCACACACCAATTAATTTTGACTGCACTCAGAAGTTGCACTTCCATAATTCATAGGGATTGCCGTGAGTGTACTAGGTCAGCAATATAGATCAACATATTTGTCTTCCCCCACAGTGACAACATTTAGTGAATAATAATAACTTCACAAGGCACAGGGGTTTCAATGGCCGTGATTTGCCAGATACTCACACTTTTCTTCATATTTCTGACTGAGGCAAACACAGGTTCTTTTATTCTAATCTTAATTATTAATATTATTTCTTAGATTACACATTACATATCACACACATACACACACGTATGTGTGTGTGTGTGTGTGTGTGTGTATAGGTTACAGAGTGACTACAAAATGTTAGAAAGACAAGGTGTTTCAAAGAGGCCTGTGAAACCAGGGCTGGAATCTGATAGAAATATAAAAGAGACTGAAGGAATGAGATAACCAACAAGCCCAGAGGACTCTGGGAAAGCATTGCTGCTGCCACTGCTGTTGTGCCAAAGACTGGAGCAAAGCTACAGGGCTCAGTCAGTTGAAGGAGCAAAAGGACAGGACATGGTTCAGACCAGTGAACAGGCAGGTGGGTGGATGGAAGGTCCAAACGGATAAACAGCTATATGGGCTGTTAGTAGATACTGGCAGGGAGGGAGCCAAGCTGGAGGCCCAGGGACACTTGGGAGTTCTCTGCCTGTAGATTCCTCGATGCACACAGTGAATGATGAGATGACAGGTTTGTGGGGCTGTTGCTGAACTTGGGGGTCACAGCCTGTCTGTACCCCAAGGAGCCATATTCAGTAATTTAGGCTTGAGAAGTTAATTAAAACAGGCACATTAATAGAAAAAAAAAACAGAAAAAGATTTATTCAATATGACCATTTTGCAAAGATAGCACAGTTATCTTGTTACAATAGAGAATAAACCACCAGAAGTTTAATCAGCAATGTCTTCAGAGACAAAGGGAAGTGGATGGAATGAAGCCATGTTGGGCATGGTAGAGTGTGCCTATAATCCTAGATTTTGAGAAGCTGATGCGGGAGGACCGTAAATTTGAGGCCAGCCTAGGCTTTGTAGAAATGTCCTATTTTAAACTAACAAGATAGAGTTGTTTATGTCAGTCCTTCCAAAGATAAGTAAGCAAACCTTGACTGTTGGGTGCACAGTCTGTGACCTCAAATTTGGTCACAAGGCAATGTCATTACAATGCTAGGTGTTCACCTAGTTATGAGGTCCCAGGGAAGGAGTCATAGTCTTTCCTTTGTCTGGTGTGTCCAATAAGTTCTTGGGCCTGGTTTTCCCGTATGATTTTAATGCATCCATGTGCCCTACAGTCTCAGTACACCCATTCTGTCATGTGGGTGGTGTGACAGATGGCGCCGTTTACACGTCCACCCAGGTGCAGTGTTCCTCTATCTTCAAAATGGAGTCAAAGCCGCTTGTAAAATGGAGTCTTTCAGGGTAAGGAATTCTGAAAGTTCACTGTTTTACACAATGGGGAGTAAGTTGGACCACTGCGCAGCCTGTTTGCAACAGTGGCGAGACAAGATTGGTTCTTTAAAATAAACAAAGGGGATTAAATGAATCTATAATACTGACCATTCCGAAGCCAGGGCTAATGTTTAGCATAGGGAGAGGGAACAGGAGCTGAATGTTCTTGGAAACTCACTTTTAAAAAAGGCTTTCAGCAAAGCATTGTGTATCAGTACTCACCTCCCGGGGGGAATAATATTTTAAGATATTAACCACAGGGCGCTGCACTCAGGCTCCAGCCCTTGCCTATGGCACTTCTCCCACTCAAGCTTCGGGGAACTTAAGGCATTTTGCCAAAGAATAGGAGCCTCACTGCAGAGAGGAAGAGATGTCTTTCAGTTTTAAATGTGCAACCCACAGCAGGATCCAGAAAGAATGTAGGACAAAAGATTCCAAAGAAAACATAGCAGCCCTGAGCTAATGTTTCCCACCCTTCTAACTTGCTTTATGAACTCCCCGGATTGATGGGAAAGGAAAACTTCAGAGGAACTTGGCTCCGGAAGAGGTGCCCAGAGGCTTGCCTTCCTTACGCGGTGGCGACCTGAAGGTCGAATGCAGACTATGGTAGGAGTCTAGATGGATCTGATGGATCCAAGCATGAGAGTATCTGTTGTTGCTTTCCTAGCGAGATTCGAGGAATGGAAATCTTGCCTATTGACCATGTGCTTGGCAGTGAGCAGAAGCAAAGGGAGGATGGGTCTGTGGAGTATCTGGGAAGACGGAAGATGGAGCGGCCACCTAGTTCCAAGCGCAATGATAGATGTACCTAGAAGCAGACGCCAAAGTAGATTGAAGGAAGCAAAATAACTCTCTTGAGGAGGTCTAGAGGTTAGAAATGGGGGTGAGAAACAGCAGGAAACCAATGGCAAAGTTGTATACCTCAGCACATTCCTGCCTAGTAGCTGGTTATTCAGACAAGGAGAAAGATGGAACGCCGAGGGAGGCATGAGAACGGAAAAGCCGTGGCTCCCTGAGATCTGGCTGAAATCTCTTGCTGGCAGACAGTCAAGAATTTAAAGACAAAAAAAAAAAAAGAGAACTTCAAGACAGCTGACCAAATGGCCTGCAGAGGATGTACTCCCTTCCTGAGCAAGTTTCGCTAACAAGGTAATGAACCATCTTTCCAGACAAAAAGTTCGACTTAACTTCCTTCCTTGTGACTTAAGAATTAATTCATTCACGAGAACTCCTTGTGAGGTAAGAATTCCTCTGACCTTTTCTAACTACATTTTTTTTTAAGCTTTCCTTTCTTATTTGAACAAAACACATTAAATTCCCTTATAATCATATTTATAAGCAAAAAAGGTCTTCTGAAAAAAGATAATCCAGGCATTACTTAAACTTCTATATAGATGATATTCATTGAACATTGTGACTTAAAGCCACAAAATCTCTGTCTTACACACACACACATACACACACACACACGCACACGCACGCACATGCACATACACGCATGCACACACGTACACGCACACACACACACACATGCATGCACGCACACGCACATACACACGTGCACACACGCATGCGCGCGGGCACACACACGCACACACACGCATGCACGCACAGGCATACGCACACAGGTACAGGTGCGCGCACGCGCGCGCACACACACACGCACACGCACGCACACACACACTATTGTTGACATACTTGAGCATATACTGCCTTGCTTAATGAACTCCAACTTCAGCTCACATGAACATGTCCTAAGACTTTTTCTGTGCCGTATGGCAAGATCCTACCTTCCCCTAAGGAGAAGTCTGTGAGACGAACTCAGGCTACATGGGTGTGGTGGTTTGAATAATGACCCCCATAGGACCATATATTTGCAGCTTAGTCCTCAGTTGGTGAACTGTTTCAAAAAAAAAAAGGTGGGGCCTTTTTGGAGGAGGTGTGTGGCTGGGAGTGGGCTTTGAGGTTTCAAAAGTCCACTCCAGGCCCAGTGAGCTCTCGCTGCCTGAGGATCAAGTCATAGCTCTCAGCTACCACTCCAGGATCCTGTGTGCCACCGTGCCCCTGCCTGTGCTGAGAATGAGCTGATCGTCTGAACTGTAAGCAAGCTCCCAACCAAATGCTTTCTTATATAAGAGTTGCCTTGGTCATGATGTCTCTCACAGCTAAAACACTGACTAATACCCTGGAGGACCCCAGTTCCAGCTTTCATTCCTGCTGGTAGTCACCAACATGAAGATGCTCCTGCTGTAAGCCTTTCATATCATCAGCCTGCTCTGTTTAGGTGTAAGCTCACGGGCAAAGGGGGATCCAGAATTAATCATATTAAGTTTGTGCCAGCAGGCAGGATGAAGGCCAAACTATTAATAGAATGACCAAGTAAAAGCAAGGAACCTCTTACTTTTTGCAAAATGCCCCAAGGTGTACATGTGCTTCTGTATCCTACCTCTTCTAGGTAGCCCTGAAATAAAAATCTGGAGCAGAGCTGTGCTCATTCTCTGCTCCCACTCTCACAAGCAGCATGCCAAGGCTATTTGAAGGCTCTGGGTTTCTGAGCAGAAACTCATCACTATTTCTGGGTGCAAGACACTGGGAAGCAGCAGAAAGAGAGAGGCAACAGTCCCATTCATTTTTTTTGGGTACAAAAAAAAAAGCTGGAGTTTTGGGTGAAGAAGATTACCAGCTGCCTCTGTGTGATATGGAGAAGAAGAGAGTACAGATAAGTAAACCAAAAACCAAAACCAAAACTAAAACACACAATAAAGCAAAATCAAACAAAAACAAAAATAAACCAAAAACCAAAAACACTTACCATGAGAAAATAGAAAAAGCACTATGAAGTGTCAGAAAGAAGTCCAAAGAAGGGGAGAAAGGGAGACAGTTACAGTTAGAAGAGAGTCCTAGCAAATCTTGAGGAAATGGCATCAGTGGGCTTGCGTGGTATGAACAAAGTGGACGAAGAGGAAGAAGTTGATTTAAAGCCTATCTGTAGAGTAGATATGCTCATACCTGTTGAGTCACATTTAAAAACTTCAGTTTCAGATGGGAGAGACTGCACCTTCGTTCTGTAGTTTCAATATAATCACAATCTCTTTGTGATCAGAGGTCTTAAAAGCAAGCCATAGCAAACTGTCCAATCAGATATATTTAAGATGAAACTTCACTCTTGGTAAGGATTTGGAAGGCTCACCGGAATGGTAAGACAATTGATGATCTGAGCTTGGAGATTAGTGCTCTACAGAAAGGCTGTAAAACCTTGAACACAGGAGCTTACCCACTGGTGAGGGGGTAAATGATCACTTGCACCTCCAGCACAGCCTTCCTCACAGATATATCTTGGTCGGTGTCCTATTGCTGTGAACAGACTCCATGACCATGGCAACTCCTGTAAAGAAAAACATTTAATTGGGGCTGTTGTACATTTTTAAGTGATCTTTCTACCACTGAGGTCAACCACTCTATACAATTACAGGCACATGCTTACTTCTTAGTGCTTATTAAATACACAGTACATTTGTGTTTCCACCACTCAGGAAGGGGCTGAAGTAGAAGGATCATGAGATCCTGACTAGGCTAAGTTACATAGAGAGACCCTGCCTCCAAAATACATACATACATGCATACATACATACATACATACATACATAACAACACACACACACACACACACACACACACACACACACACTATTTTAAATGCAGCCTCTATGTCTGTTCCTTATAGGATCAGAATGAGAACTTCTGAATCAGAATAAGTCTCCTCCCCCTCTGGCTCAAACCCTTCTTATCCTCCTCCTACTTCCATGGCTTTGGATGTGGTCCCCATAGTTTAGTAAGAGTTATTAGTCTGAGCATGGGTAGTCTCTTAGGTTTTTATTACTGTGAAGAGACACTATGACCATGTCAACTCTATAAAGGAAACCATTTAATTAGGGCTGGCTTACAGTTCAGGGGTTTAGTCTATTGTCATCATGGAGGGACTCATGGCAGCATGTAGGCAGACATGGTGCTTAAGAAGGAGCTGAGAGTTCTGCATCTAGATCAGCAGGTGGCAGGAAGAGAGAGTGACACTGGGCCTGGCTTGAAATTCCAAAGCTCATCCAGTGACATACTTCCTCCAACAAGGCCACACATACAACCAACATGGCAACCCCTTGTAATAGTGCCACTCTCTATAGGCCTATAGGGGCCATTTCCATTCAAACCACCACAATTGTGGTGCTTTATCATAGCAACAAAAAAAGTAACTCATGCAGTGGGAGAGATAATATGATACTGAGATGGTATCTAGCAAGGTTAGGGTAGAACAGATAGAGTGGCACCTTGGTGGCTTAATGCAGTAAAGTCCTTCCTTTTAAAAAAGCTTGTCTTTAACAACATCAACTTATTGGTACAACTTGTTGGTTCAAGTACATGGCTTGAACCTGAAAATGGACATCCAGACAGAGTTAGTAAATTAACAGCCTGGCAGGCCAAGGACAGGTAAGATTCTGCACAGAGCCTTATCAACCTAAGACAAAAATACATTACTTTTGATAACACATATCCCATGATGGGTAAGGAAGGCATTCTTGTCAGAACATCCTAAGACAGGTTCAGTCTTGTTAATGAAATAAAAAAGGGGGAGAGGTGGAGAGCCTTTGGGACTGCTTGGTAAGAATCTGACATGGACCAAGGATAAAGAAATAGGCTGCTTGGCAGGAATATGACATTGGCCAAGGAAAAGGAAGTGGGCTTCAGCCAGGAAGCTGACATTAGGCTAGAACAAAGAAATGATTTCAGGCAGGAATCTAAATCTTAGGCTAGAACAAAGAAGCAATTTCAGACAGGAATCTAAATTTTAGGCTAGAACAAGGAAGTAGGCTTCAGACATGAAAATGACTTTGGGCTAGGACAGGGAAGTTGGCTCAGATATTTTGGTCATCCTGATAAGTCCTGAGAAACAGCGATCATGGGAGTGATCACAGGACTTTGTTTATTGCCTTGCTTGTTCTTTGATTATTTGTGTTTATTGTCTTGCTTGTTCCTTGACTATTTGTATCTATTGTATTGGTAGTTCCTCAACCTAGAACTGAGCTTAATACTTGCATGTAATTAAAATGGTATAAAAGCAAAAAGGAGGGGGGTGATGGAATAGGGGGTTCTAGGGAGGGGAAATGGGGAAAGGGGATACATCTGAAATGTAAATAAATAAAATATCCAATAAAAAATTTAGAAAGACTTTACTATTTTAAAAGATTTTATTTTAGTTATGTGTATATGTGGACTTGCAGGGGATTAGTGCTTAAGAGTACAAAGCCCTTGGAGAAAAGGACTTTGGATCCCTTGAAGTTATGGGCAGTTATGAGCTTCCCCACATAGGTGCTGTGAACCTAACTTGTGACCTCTGCAAGGGCAATATGTGCTCTTGACTGCTGAGCCTCTAAAAGACTTTACTTTTAAGAGCAGTTTAAAGTTCATAGTAAACTTGAGAAGCAGATACAAGGATCTCCCACAAGATCTCTGCCCCATCGAGGCATAGTCACCCCCGCCCTCTATTAGCAACAGCCAGAGCCTACAGTGATATGTTCTTATACTCAGGGTGCACAGTTTACATTGGGCTCATTCATGCTGTTTTCATTATGCATTATGCAAACAATTATAATGTACATGTACCCACCACTATAGTATCCCACTGAGTAGTTTCATTTACCTAAATAGTCTGTCTCACTCAGTCATCTCTCCCTCTTCTCAAACTCCTAGAAACCATTCATTTATATGCCCTATAGTTTTGCATTTTGTAGAATATTCTAAAGCAGGAATCACACACTATTTGGTGAAAGAAGGACTTCTTTCACTTGGAGGTACTTATTTAAGATTACTCTGCATGTTTCCACCATGTGAGAGCTTACTTTTAGCACTGAATAATATTCCATCATCTAGATGTAGCAAGTACAGTTTGTCTGTTTATGTGTTAAAGGGGCATTGTCATTATTTCAAAATTTTGGCAACAATGAACAAAGCTGCAATATGGGTGGGTCCTTGTAGGTGTCAGACAGGGACACAAACTATGACAAGAGATGATAATAAGAACCCCACTCAACCCCAGATTGGTTTTGTCAACCTGGACCAGACTTAAGGGAGTCTAGTGCCAAGCTGTTCATTGTCAGCATACTTAAAATACCTTAGGGAAAAGGTTTTCAGGCAACAATCATTCCAATTCCAGGTGCACAATAAAGCTTAAGGTGTGACTACATAGAAACTCCTTTACAAGGTATGTGACCATGGGGGTGGGAGGTTCTATAACTGAAAGGCCTAGGATCTAGTGTGGTCTCTGACCAATAGCATAGCGGTCAGCAGGCTGTGAAGTACCCGTGACATCTTCCTTGAGAATGAGTAATGCTCTAGGGAGGGAAGAGTCTGTGATAATCATTCTGGGGAATTTGGATGAGGTCTGCCTCTATAGAAAAAGGTAGGTGAGTTCTGCAGCCATGGATAGCAAAATAGTCACCAGGTCATTAACAAAATCCATGCTTAGTTATCTGGGTGAGAAAACAGGTATTTTCACCTCCTCCACTAAGAGGAGGCCCCTTTGTGTTTAACATTCCTGGTTTCCTTAGTGATCTGTGGGTGTAAGAACCTTTGTACCCCCAACAGCAATTAGCACTTGTGTACAGGGTTTGTGTGGACATAAATCTTTAATTCCTTTGCAAAAAATACAAAGAAGTGTGATTCCTAGATCATATGTTAAGAATATGTTTATATTGTAAGAATGTATCAAACTGTCTTCTAAAGTGGCTAAACTATCTCGAATTACTGTCTAAAATAAATGAGCCTGCCTGTTGCTTCATGCCTTGTTAACATTTGGTATTGTCTTTGTTCTGAATTTGAGCCATTCTAATAGTTATATATGTGATAGTATATATCTCATTGGTATCTCAGTTTGCACTTTCCTGATGACATATGGTGTGGAATATCTTTTTATATGTGTTCAAATGCTTAGACTATGAATAAATCTGTATTTATTCTTCGGCATCTATCTGTTACAAGCTTACACGTGATTTAATTGGGGCTTCTTGAGTTCTTCTAAGGTTTTAGAGTCTTTGTATTCTTAGACAGAGTCTTTCTCTGTAGCTCACAATAACCTTAACTCAGTTTGTAGCCTTAAGTAGCTTTAACACCTTTCAAGAACTGGGATTACAAGCGTGTACCTTCACACTAGCTCTAGATACCATCTTGTACATGATAGATCCTTTGCAAATACTTCTCCAGTCTGTGGTTATAATCTTACTCTTGACAGTGCTTTCGATAGTTGAAATTCTATTGTTTTTATTTCTCTGTTTGTTTGTTTGTTTGTTTGTTTTGAGACAGGGTCTCACTATGTAGCACTGGCTGTCCTGGAATTCACTAAGTAGACCAGGCTGGCCTTGAACTCATAAAGATCTCTGAGACTCTGCCTCCCAAGTGCTGGGATAAAAAGCATACATCATCTATACCTAGCCATAGCTGAAATTTTTTATTATTTTCTCTTACCATATTTACCGTCATTCTACTCAGTATGAAGGGGGAAGGGACAGATGCTTTTATTTAAACTTGCAATTTAATGTATTTTTGAGTGGATATATAAAACAAGAAAAGTGCATGAGTGTATGGAATACTCTTGTGGTTTGGACATGAAATGTCCTCCACTGGCTCCTGTGTTAGACATTGATCCCAGCTGTGGGTCACTGAGGAAAGCCCTTGGGAATTTACAGGACAGTTTCTCTTTCTGTCTGCTCTCTGCTTCATAACTGCAAACACACTGTGGTCAAACATTTGTTTATACAAAGTTTTTATTGTGGCAGGAGAAGTAAAACTTTTGCTAGTCTTACAAGGTAAGGGAGACAAAAGATCTTGATTCCTTGTAAACTCAAGATTTACAGTATTTGATAGACAAGATTCATATTTAATACTTCCTACAAAACTTTCTTTTTAACATTTTTCATCAAATTCATTAAGTAAGATGCTAGCTCTTATTTTTCTTCTCCTTCCCCCTTCTTTTCCTTCTCCTCCTCCTCTTCCTCTTCTTCCTCCCCCTCTTCCCCTCCTCCTCCTCTTCTTTTTCTTCCTCCCCCTCCTCCTCCTCTTCCTCCTTCTTTTCCTCCACAACTGAAAATCCATACACTATATTTTGATCACAGTTTCCTTTCCTCCATCTCCTCCCAGATCCTCCAGACATCCTCTCTATCCAACTTCGTGCTTTCTTTCTCTCTCTTTAGAGGACAAAAGGTAAAAATAAAAATAAAATGAAAACAACAACACCAAAAAGCATAAGAAAAACACACAGAGATAAAGACACACAGAAAAAGAAAACTCCCAAAACAACAAAATTGAGAACCATACTATACAAGCAGAAGATCAGCAAAATCAAAAATCCCAAAACAAAGCAATATGAAATTTAAAAAATTTTACAAAAACGCCATTGAGTTTGTTTTGGGTTGGCCTTCTACTGCTGAGTGTGGGATCTACCCTTAAGTATGGATAATACACCCAGTGAGATTCCATTGGAGTAAACAAAATTTTCCTTTGCAAGCAGTTGTTGATTAGAGATAGGTTATTGTTTAGGGATGGGAGCTTATGTCTACTTTATCCTATTATTGCTGGGACCCCCTCTGACTTGACCCTGCCCAGGTCCTGTGCATGCTGTAAAGAACCAGCCCGCCTCCATCTTAGGCTTCAAAATCATCTTATAGTAAAGACAAACTAGGTTCATTCCTGTTTATGATTAAATCTCTGTTTCTCAAGGATTGGGCTATGTGCCACCTGTAGCCTTAACTACAAATGGCTCTGTACTGTCTATTCTAGGTATGGTAATTATGTCTTTGTTTCAGAAAATTAAAATGTAGCTAGCACAGTATACATCTTACCTTTGTTATAAAAGAGTTGTTATGATTACCTTGCTACAACCATTTTGCATGTCTTTGTTGCAAGAGGTCATTATGACTTGAGATGCTTATATTCTGCCCCTGATACCCCACCTATGTTGCCCATTATATCCTCCATTTGAAAACCCCCTACCCCTGACCTATAAAAACCTTGTCTTCCTCACATCTAATGCTAACCTCTTAAACCCTGCCTTAAGGGAAGGCAGCCCATGTATGCAAATAAAAAAAGCTTGCTTTCATTAATTTGGCCATGATGCTTTGGGTCAGTGGTCTTTTTTCTTCCATTTTTGGGAGCTGGTACCGTCTCTGTAAGTTCATATGTGCATCATTCCTACTGTGCCTGTAAGACACGGTTTGCTTAGTGTCCTCCATCCTCTCTAGCTCTCATAACCTCCCACTTCTTGACTACAACCTGAGGGGAGAGGTTTGAGGGAGACATCCTGTTTAAGATAAATGGGCCAAAGTTTCTCTGTACACTTTCCAGTCGTAAGTCTCTTTAGTAATTTCCATCTATCTTCTCTGATGATGGCTGAGAGATTCTGATTTTAGTATAGGGATGGCATGTGGGCACTTGACGACCCAGGTAGAAAGTGCTTTTAGGTATCAGTGGCTGATAGAAAAGAATGGGAGAGGTTCAGAAGGGGGAGCTGAGAGGGTCCAGGAAGGATCCTATGCAAGGTTCCATGGAGTCCCAGGGAAATCAGATTCTATTCTCTTAACCAGGAGGCATTTGGTCTTAACCAGAAGGCTTTCTTTGCTATATTAACACTCCACATCCTTAAAGACCCTACAAATCAGAGGAAGATGAGAGATCAGAGATACCAAAATATTTTTGACATCTTTGGTCTCCAGAAAGGAGGAAACTGCTGAGTTCCAAGGACACTTCTGGCTTTTTGTCAAGAAAGAAATTACTTTTGTTTCTTTAGGATCTTTTTACCCCAAGCTGGCTAACTATTTTCTCCCACCACTCTTGTTATCACTGCCTGTTCTTATCATCCCTCCTTCCTCTGAAGAGGCAGACCTAGCTGACACTATAGAATTGGGTTGACAACCAGTCTGACTTCTTTAAGCTGAATTTGTTATGTTGGATGTGGCAGTATTTGGGTACCCCTCCAGAGGGCCTATCCAAAAGATCCAACTTGTCAGTTGTAGGAAGGGAAAGAAGTCCTTGACTGGTGTCTGGAAAGTATTTTAAAATGTCCTAAGGAAAGACCATTAGAAACGATGGATGTGCTTGTAAGAACCTCCATTTTTCTTAGACCTAAGATTGGTCTAGAGTGATGAACCCATAATCTGCTCCCGTGCTCTCTGAGAGCTGTGGTATCAGACAAAAGTCAGTAAGCACAATGCCTTCCCATATGACTTAGAGATAGAGATGTTAAGCCGTCATTTAAGTTTTAGACTAACACAATAGTGGGCGTGGACCTGGTTGCGGACAGGTGCTTCAGTGAGCTAAGGTCTGAAGTCTTATATTTGAGCATCATATTTATCAAGAAGAAAATATTAGTGAGACATACTTGTTTAAATAATATCTCATGTAGATTGTGTCTAATGTCTGGGCTTTGTGACCAGTCCTTGGACTGTTACCAGTCCTTGATCTTTAGTTACACTTTTCCTGCTAAGTGTTTAAGACCACACAGTGACCAAAATAAACTTTTTTTTTTTTTTTTTTGGTTTTTCGAGACAGGGTTTTTCTGTGTAGCTCTGGCTGTCCTGGAACTCACTCTGTA
>NW_021604597.1:8173055-8196321 GCF_004785775.1 Grammomys surdaster | reverse complement strand
CCCCCCCACACAGCGTCCAGCCTTCATGGGACCAAGGATCTCCTCTCCCACCTATTCCCGACAGGACCATCCTCCCCTACATATACAGCTGGAGCCATGAGACCCTCCCTAAGTGCTCCTAGGCTCATGGTTTAGACCCTGGGAGCTCTGGTTGGTTGGTATTGTTGCTCTCCTCATGGGGCTGCAAACCCTTTCAGCTCCTTCAGTCTTCTCTCTAACTCCTCCACTGGGAACCTCATGATCAGTTCAATGGCTAGCTGTGAGCATCTGCCTCTGAATATGTCAGACTCTTGCAGACCTCTAAGGAGACAGCTATATCAGGCTCCTGTCAGCATGCACTTCCTGACATCCACATCAGCGTCTACCTTTGGTGCACATGGAATGGATACCCAGTGGACTAGTCTCCAGACAGCCTCTCCTTCAGTTTCTGTCCCAGACTTTGTCTCCATATTTTCTCCCTTGAGTATTTTGTTACTCCTTCTAAGAAGGACCAAAGCACCCCCACTTGGTCTTCCTTCTTCATGAGCTCCATGTGGTCTGTGAGTTGAACCTTGGGTATTTCAAGCTTCTGGGATTATTCTGGATATTGATTATCCAATAATCAGTGAGTGAATACCATGTGTATTCTTTTGTGATTGGGTTACCTCACTGAGGATGATATTTTCTAGTTCCATCCATTTACCTAAGAATTTCATGAATTCATTGTTTTTAATAGCTGAGTAGTACTCCATTATGTAAATGTACCACATTTTCTGTATCCATTCCTCAGTTGAAGGACATCTGGGTTCTTTCCAGCTTCTGGCTATTATTAATAAAGCTGCTATGACCATAGTGGAGCATATGTCCTTGTTATATGTTAGAGCATCTTCTGGGTCTATGCCCAGGAGTGGTATAGCTCAGGTAATGCTATGTCCAATTTTCTGAGGAACTGCCAGACTGATTTCCAAAGTGGTTGCACCATCTTGCAGTCCCACCAACAATGGAGGAGTGTTCCTCTTTCTCCACACCCTCGCCAGCATCTACTATCACCTGAGTTTTTAATCTTAGCCATTCTCACTGGTGTGAGATAGAATCTCAGGGTTGTTTTGATTTGCATTTCCCTGACGACTAAGGGTACTGAACATTTTATTAGGTGCTTCTCGGCCATTTGAGTTTCCTCAGTTGAGAATTCTTTGTTTAGCTCTATACCCCATTTTTTAATAGGGTTATTTGGTTGTCTGGAGTCTAATTTCTTGAGTTCTTTGTATATATTGGATATTAGTCCTCTATCAGATGTGGGATTGGTAAAGATCTTTTCCCAATCTGTTGGTTGTCATTTTGTCCTATTGACAGTCCTTGCCTTTGTCAAAGCCAGTTGAGAATCTTGTCCTCAGGGGTTACATGAGCTTGGGAGGAATCTCTGAGTCCTTGGGCCTTTCTTTACCAGTTGTCTATTATGAGAATAAGTCAAAGGCTCTGCTTAGCCTGAGTATGGCTTCCCTTGGAAGCACTGAGGGATTCTTTCCCCTGTATTGAGCCTCTTCTTTATAGACTTCACTGTGGTTAGAATTCATTGAGTGGAGTCTCCATGGCCTCACTGAACAAGAGAGCAGGTGATTTCCCACAGTTAGAGACTATTCTAGAAATAGTTCACAGTCTCCTTGGTGGGGGGAAATATTCTCCCTTTTAGTTCCTCTCACCACATTAAAACCACCTTCAAGTGTGGCTCTTACCATCCAGAAGATCTATTACTGCACTCTGGCACTTTTAACCACTACATAATATTCCAATAACCAGATAAGATACTTCTAAATAAACTTTGATTAGACATACATATTAGCCAGTCCTTGTAATTGTTCATCTTTGGGCTTGCAAACTTTAAGTTTCATCCTCTGTGTACCTGAAATAACTTACTTAGACCTTCATAACTTGCAAAAACTTTCTAGTCTTTTCCATTTTGGAAACATCCAACCATCTTTATCTTCATATATAAAAGTCCCTCTTTATTAGAAAATTTCCATGTGTACCCCATCTAATATTTTTCTCATTTGCTAGTTCCCTTTCATAGTACCATGAGACATGATATCCCTAACAAGTCCATTTATCGTCTTTTGTGAGAATTTTCTCCCTCGAGCGGGAGACTAAGGAATGCCTGCTCCCTCTTCCTAAGGTCCCAATGACCAGACAAAGTTCAGTTTCACCAGATCGTTTACCCCTGGGAACCAATGAGTTTATTGAGCAAGAGTACAAGATGGAGGAACTGTCTTGGCCTGTCGCACTTATGCACATGCTTGCCTCTTTATTAATCTGTTTCTCTACTTCCTTTAGCCCTTTGAGCTGTTCTCAAAACACGACTGGCCGTGGAGGTCACAATGTGGATTAGAACGTGCGGAACCAGATATGTTTACTGCTACAAAAGCAGCCAACATACATTGAACTCTTAATCATGCTGGTTCCATGAAAGTTTGCTCAGCGCAGACCTGCTATTGCACACACAATGAGAGACCCAGCCGAGAATTGTCTCTCATTCTTTACAGAACACAGTTTCATGCTACCACGGTGAAGAGAAATCCCTGGAAGCACAGGCGTCCTATTCATAAAGCGTGTTTACATACGCAGAAAAAAGATTCTAAAGAGGATTTCAGACTCCTAAAACAATGAACCCCAAAGGATTAAAATTTCTCCAGGAATCCCTTGATGGGAGAAAGACTAAAAGCTGGCAGAAGAGGAATTTGCTCCCAGGAAGAGATTTTACAGTTTGGGCAAATTAACATATGCATATTTCATGGCTTTTGTTTAATCTTTTATATAAAACACTGCAATAGAGAATGCAGAGAGAAAATCGGAATCTTTCTTTCCTCAGTTTGACCAAAGTGTAAATAAATTCATTTTCTCTTAAACATTTGTTTCTTAATCTCTTTCAAGATACAGGGTTTGTGAGTCTAAGGTATGCTGCTCAGGGGTCTTTACCCCCTCTATACCTCTTGTCTTGGAGATGAAAGTAAGCGAGTAAACCAAGAAAAAAGCTTTAAAAGTATCAGCTTCACACACACACACACACACACATTTATAATATATATTATTTGTAATATATATATTATGTATAATATATATATTCCCTGTAACAGGGGACAATACCCCATCTATATTCTATATACTAGCAAAAACAAAAACAAACAAAAACCCTCAGAAATTATAATCTAATTATAGAATTTCTCCCTTTCCTTTCTGTCTTAGCACAATTGACTCTTTGTTAACTTGGCACATAAACCCATCGCTGTTAAACTACAACCTTTCCTTTCAGATTCATTTCCAAGATGACACATTAATATCTATATCACAATATAAAACATTTAACGGACTCTAAAAAATCCCACAGTCTTTACAAATTCAAACACTTAGAAATTCAGTTTTTTTTGTTTTTGGTTTTTTTTTTTTTAAATTCAAAGTCTCTTTAAAAGCCTAGAATCTCTTTTAAAACAATCTCTTAACTATGGGCTTCTGTAAAAATCAAAAATAAATTAAATGCATCCTTACTTCAAGAGATAAGAAACAGGACACAGTCAAAATCAAAGTGGAGCAAAACAAAACTCCAAAAATGTAAATAACTCAATGTCCAACAATGTCATTGTTGCCTTACGAGGGATTCCTCTAGGCTTCTCCCAGGGACCTAGTAATAGCTTGCATCATCATCTGCTGCCATTGCCTGACAGGTGGCAGCTTATAAAAAGGACTGCTCCTTACCCCAGCACCCCTCCTCTTCCTCTTCTTCTTCCTCCTCTCCTCATCTCGACTCCCCATACCTGCTGTGTGTTCCCAGGAATTTCTGACCAACCTTCCTTCCTTACTTTCTTTCTGTCTTTCTCTCTCCCCTTTCTCTGCCCTCTTGGCTCTGTCTGACACTACCCCTTTTCCAGGTCCTCACTGATATGTTGTATAATACAGTGACATGATGAAGTGGAAGAGGGTGCCTCAGAGGGCCAATGCTGAGTCATCTTCCTTGAGGTACCAGCCATACAACAGGTCTAGTATGAAATGAAGTTTATTGGAGGCATGAGAAGGGGGTTGAGAAAGGAGTGTGGGGAAGAAAGGGGACAGGGAGGGACAGAAAGAGAAAGAAGGGAAGAGGCTGGGCAGCTGAGGTGGTGGAAAGGGAGGGAGGGAGAGAGAGGGGGGGGGAGGCAAACGGTCCTTTTATAACAAGTCAGGATAGTACCTTGTTGTTGCTAGGTAACTGTTTGGGTGGAGCCTAGAAGAAATGCTAATCCTTATTCTTCTCCCTTCCTCCAAATAAACCCCCCTTATACCAGATCTGTTGCATGGTGTGATTTCTCAGGGGGACACCTGAGCATGGGCCCACCAGGTACCCTCTTACCTCCACCACAGCTGCATTATATTTCATAATACCCAGAACTTCTAGGTTTCTCTTAGGGACTTGTTATATTCTGCCTCCTACAACACACACAGCTAATCTCCTAGGCTCAGGCTAGAGCTCTATCTGCTGCTGCTCTACTTCAGGGTCATCTGAGGACCCTGGCATCTGCGGATCTGCCAGGTTCCCTCGGTTACATTTGCATCAGCGTTTTGTTGTCCATGCTTTCCTTCACTGCCTGCTTAAGCTTTTTCTTTCTCCTTAAGCTGTATGTTTCATATTTTTCCTTGCTCAGCTTCCTCCTTTTCCTTTTCATTGTAGACTTGCATAAGACTGATCAGAAAGACACGCGACAGAGTCAATACTAGGCAGTCTTAAAATCTCTTCTGCCAGTATCATTAATCCAAACTCTTCAATTTAACCTCAGGAGGATTTTTTCAGACAAGGGCAAAAAGCAGCCATAGTCTTTGCAGAATATCACAAGAACATTCTCTAGGACAGCCTGGCTGTCATAATCCACATTTCTCTCCCATTATTGTCTTCTTTCTGGTATGGCACATTAACAACTGCTTAAAGTGTTCAACTGCATTCCTAATCCAAAGTCCCAAAGCCCTCATTCTGCCAACAAGTATGGTCAGGTCTGTCACAGCAATAACCCACTCCCTGATACCAAATGATGCATTAGTGTTCTATTGCTGTGAAGAGGCACCATGCAAAGTTAACTCTCATAAAATAAAGCATTTAATTGGGGGCTGGCTTACATTTCTAGAGGTTTAGTCCATTGTTATGTCAGGAAGCATGGTGGCACACAAGCAGACATGGTGCTGGAGAAGTAGTTGAGAGTTATACATCTGGATCCACAAGAATCAGGGGAGAGAGAGAGGGAGAGAGAGAGAGAGAGAGAGAGAGAGAGAGAGAGAGAGAGAGAGAGAGAGGGAGAGATACTAGCTTGGGTTTTTGAAGCCTCATCTCCAACAAGGATACATCTCCGAATCTTTTTCAAGTAATGCCACTCCTTGAAGATTAAGCATTCAAATATAGGAACCTTTGGAGCCATTCCATCAATGTTGAGATGACTACTTTTGTACCTTAGATAATCAACACCACAGCATTAGTTGATTGCTAATAAATGATATGCTTTCTTAATAAAAAATATCACAAGCTTGGATTTTTTAATATCTACTATAGTTCGTACGCATACTACAAAATTATTAAGATAAAACCAGTGTCATTCACCAAAAAAAAAAAAAAATTCCTGATGCTAGATGTGGTGTCTTTATGTTCATTGGTTCACTTGTTCAATATTCAGTTTGTAAAAGAAAATGTGATGATGTATTTCAGCCTGAGTCCAGGTGGAGACAGCTCCACAGTGTATCTGTAGCAGCCGGTGGAATTGTTTTCAGAGACTGCCACTCAGGAGAGGCCAGATCTTTTACTTCCCCACAGAAACGTATTTGAGGGTGAACCAGAATGAAACAGAGAAATTTTCATTTCGAGTTTGACAGAGAAACATGAGAAATATCCCTTATTAAAATATCCTTTAGTAATTCTGGCCACTCATTACAGGAAAGACTAGGCTTGGAGAATCAACAATGCACAGGAAAAAAATGCATACTTGTATAAACTTTTGAAGCTCATCAAGTGAGTCTCTATGATATTCTGCTATTCTCATAAAGTGGAGAATATATCATCATCATAACCACCACCACCATCACTAATTGAGAAAATGCAGCTGAATCTTATAGAGACATTCTTTCAACTGAGGCCCTTTCCTCTCTGATGACTCTATCTTGTGTAAAGCTGACACACAAAACCAGCCGGTATACAAATTTTGCCCTGGGCCTGCTCATCAAGAATCTGATTCTCATAATGTCAGTGAAGAGTCCATCTCCTGCACCCTCAATGGTAGAGAAGCTGTGAAGGAGTGCTGCTGAACCCTTCAAGCAGCTGCATCAGGGATTATTCTACGCTTCTTTGGTTTACATTAAAAGGAAACCTGTACATGAAACTGGGGATATAAGGAATCAAGGCCCAAGGGAAAGAAGAGCATTGTTCTCCATTCTGATTATTTCTTTCATTCTGAACTGGGGAACTGTAGGGGCTAAGGTCATTTCCTCCCCCCACTCCACTTGTGCTCCCTGGCCAGTGGGTGAGGTGATTCTTGGATGAGGTGCTGCTATCTGTAGTCATACATCAAACATGAGTGTGTGTGGCGTGCTGGGTAGTGGTCTGGAGGAATTGACTTAACAGATGAATTAGAGTGGGGCCTATGGCTATAAGAATTGATAGGATTTTTAATGGATTACCAATTGGTATGAGCCAGGAGTTCTGTAAGTAACCTTGGAAGCGGCAATGCTGTCTTCTTCTTCTTCTTCTTCTTCTTCTTCTTCTTCTTCTTCTTCTTCTTCTTCTTCTTCTTCCTCCTCCTCCTCCTCTTCCTCCTCCTCCTCTTCCTTGTCTTCTTCTTCCTCTTCTTCTTCTTCTTCCTCCTCCTCCCTCCCCCTCTTCCTCCTCCCCCTCTTCCTCCTCCTTCCCCTCCTCTTCCTCCTCTCCCTCCTCCTCTTCCTCCTCCTCCTCTTCCTCCTCCTCCTCTTCTTTCTCCTCCTCCTCCTTCTGGCTAAATTTGGGTACAGTCATAAAGAGTTAGGGTCCAGACGTCTATGTACAAACATCATAGGCCAGACTATAAATGGTCACGGCCTGGCTGTTAAAGTGTGGGAATTTTGCTTTTATTTTTGATATTTTGTCATTATTATCAACAAATCTTGATAACATTATTTTTAAAATAAGGAAATAAAATGCCCGAATAAGTAACATTGTTAAAGGAATCCAGGCTTCATTATTAAATATGATTTAAAAGTTTTAAACATAATAGTTTCTTGGCTATAAAGATCTTACCTTCCCCTTATTTTATTTCTCAAAATGCTTATTTAAAATACCTGTCCTGAAGCTTCAATATGTACATAGGAATTACAATTTTAGGGTACTGTTTAGTTTTTGTCAAGCTAGTTAGGTTTTTGACACCAGTTTAGACACATCTGGGAAGAACAAACCTCCACTGAGAGAAATGCCTCCATCAGATTGGCCTGCAGGTAAGACTGTAAGGGTTTTTTCCTTGATTAATGATTGATGAGCGTCCAGCCTACAGTGGGTGGTCCCATACCTAGGCAGACAGTCCTAACAGGTACAAAACAGGTAGCTGACTAAGGACCCAAGAAGCAAGCCAGTAAGCAGCTCTCTTCCATGGCCTCCTCTTCAGTTCCTGCCTCTATATTCCTGCCTTGATATCCTGCCCAGATTTCCCATTATGATGTAAGCTGAAATAAACCCTTTCGTCCTCAAGTGTCATTTTATCACGGCAATAGGAAGCAAACTAGGATACCTAGTTGTTTCCAGATATCATTCAGAACTTTAGACAATGTTTTAAGAGTACCATTTTTTTCTTTCTCATGAAAATGTCTGGTTTGCTCAAGTTTCTACTGTTGTGAAGGTCTGTGTGATTGAGTCTTCACTGAGAGTGAAATAGTTTGGTTCATAGAACCACTGTCTAGGAGAATCTGTGGTTAGTACCCAAGAATATAATAATTAAGTTCCATGGGAGAGCCTTGTCTTAGTTTGTTTTCTAGTGTAATAAATACCAGGACCAAAAGCAACATGAGGATGAAAGAGTTTATTTCAATTTATAGCTTGTAGTCTATCATGAAGAGACATCAGGGCAGAATCCTGGAGGCAGGAACTGAGACAGAGATCATAAATGCTGCTTACTGGTATGCTCTCCATGGTCTGCTCCAGCTGTTTTCTTATGTAATGCACTCACTTGCTTAGGGGTGGCATGGCCCATGGGTGGTATTGACCACAGTGGGTAGGTCCTCTCACATCAAATATTAATCAAGAAAATTCTCCAAAGGCTTGCCAACAGGCAATCTGATAAGAGACATTTTCTCAAATGAAGGTCATCTTTTTAGATGATCCCTAGCTTGTTAAAGTTGACAACAAACCAACTAGGCCACATCTAGCACTTATCCAAGGACTGAGATCCTACGGGTTCATATGTACTTCACATTGTAAGAAGGAGTCTATTTAGGCATATCGCAAATAAGCCCAACACACACATACTTCATCTCACACACAGAGAGGAAAGAGAGAGAACCAAAGAGAGAGCTAATAGTGTATTGATTCTGAATTAACCTTTGATTTAGATGGAATATAAATTAAGAATGAGATATTAAAGACTTACAAATAACAGACTCCGTGGCCTTTAGATTTTGAAAATTTTACAATACAGGGAACATTTATTAAGGGATGGAGATAATGGAGTGATAAGGAGAGAAACACCGACTCCATGAGTCTCAGAGACAAGGCTGGGTAGAACACCGTACTTTGAGATGATTAACTGCCTTTGTTCAGATTCTGTATACTAACTAGATAAGACCCAAGAAAGGAGGCTCTTTTGGGATGCTAACTGCCTGTTTTCTTGAATTAATGACTTTCTGAGTAAATTACAGCTTAAAGATTTATCCCCCACCTCTCCTTGTCGCATCTGTAGTGACAGGCACAAGGAACTACCATGTTCTGGTTATATCATAACAGGAAAAAAAAACATATCAGTGATTGGTTAAGTGTAAATCAACAGAGAAATGAGTGGTGGACTTTGGTAGAGCAGAAATCACTGCACAGCAGTTTTATCATGGATACTATTAATCTCTGTTATACAGCCAACTTGGAAGCAAGTTCTGTGGTTTCCAAAAAGTATTTTCAAAGGATAGTGTATTGCTTTCCTCCAGGCATACTATGGAGGCCATCGCAGAACAGCTTTGGTCCATAGTCTTGTAAAGAAACAAGCAAAGAAATATGGTGGCTAGGCCTGTAGTACTGGTAACACTCTAATAAAAGGAGGATAAACAGCTTTATGGGACACCCCACCACAACCCCACGGAGTACTCTGTGCATAGGGTCTTGAGAAATGCTGGTAATGGTAGAAAGCAGAAAGCCAGCAGTGGGAGCCTAGGATGCAGCTTTCAGGAACTCGGCTGTTGTCCTGGTTAAGACTTTTCAATCAAGTAGCTACTCAGAGAGACACCCACACTCTCTATAACCATGACTGGTTCCAAATCTGTATGTGGATCTGGCTGGCCTCAAACTTAGTGATTTAGGTGAAGGGTACCTTACCTAGCTCATTATTGTGTTTTTAAAGATGAATTCTCCTGTCATTCTTCCAGCCTTTGCCTATCAAGAGCTGGGATTACAGGCTGCTGACCAGGCAATGAAACTGTTCTCATTTGTGGATTAGGAATTCTCAGGTAGTACATTTTAAAATTTCATTGAACTCTGAACATATATGTAATAATTTTTAAATATTCTTTTGGCAATCAAGATGTTGTAACTTATCTCTACCTTGTAGCTTGACCCTTAACTGAATACATTGATTTTTTTTTTTCAATTGTGTTTGAAAAATAAATGTCAGCATGGTGACTGGCCTTTAACCCCAGGACTAGGGTTGTAGAAACAGGTGGGGTTGCTATGAGTTCTAGGCCAGCCTGGTGTACATATAAAGTTCCAGGGCAACTAGGGCTAGGTAGTGAAACCCTGTATCATGAGAGGGGGGACTGTCTCAAGGAAAGGCATAGCCTAAAAATCCACCATTTTACACGAGATTGAGTAATTTAGGGCAGGGCACAGCCTCCTTGCAACAAGTAATATAACCCACGTACACAAAACAGCTCCCCAAGTCCTGCACACCTGACCAGGAAGTTACAAAGCTTTTCAAGCGGAAGCTTACCATGCAACTTAATGAGCCATGTCACATCCATTGATGCAATAAAATCTGACACATGGTCAAATAAGCTTCTACACGGCACATCTACCTTCACTAGCCGTTTCAGAAAACAAATCTCATAGTTTCTCTCTGGGTTAGAAAAGCTCACTCTATAATGATCTAGGAAAAGAAATCACAAAGTCGAATGAGGGAACCATCCACAGATACTGCGAAAGTAACACACACACAATTGAGCTATTGCTTTGAAATAGAATGTCCAAATAGATTAGGTAAATATCCACTGCTGGCAAGCAGAGGAAGAAATTCTTGTCTCATGTGCGTTTCTCAAAGGGTGTGCTACACTAAACAAGGGCTCCCAACTCTCACTGTACATCACTGTCACCTGGGAGCACTGAAAATTCATGGCCATGGGAGCTTTAAAACTGACCAGGAGCTCCAACTCTGTCAGAACTGCGAACCCATGCTCTATACCAATGCTTTCAAATGACCAGACAGCAGGCCAGCAGTCACTATCTACCAGAATCCTGCTAAGGAATACATATTTCCCCATGGACTTACTGTAAAAACCTGCACAAGATTGGCCCGCCAACATTTCATCCTAAGTAGAAAGGCTGTACTCTGCCCCCCAACCCCGAGGTATGACTAACACTAAATAAATATTGGTGGAAGGGTGTCATTTTCTTCAGTGGTGAAGTCACAGATGAACTGGTCTTGTTTCACTAAATAACTGTTCACCTCTGGTGGTTTGAATGAAAATGGTTCCCAAAAGGCCCCTAGGGAGTGGCACTATTAGGAGGTGTTGCCCTGTTGGAGTAGGTGTGGCTTTGTTGGAGGAAGTGTGCTACTGGGGGTAGGCTTTGAAGTCTCAGATGCTCAAGCTGGGCCTAGTGTCTCAGTTTCTCTTCCTGTTGTCTGCTGATCTGGACCTAGAACTCTCAGCTACCTCTCCAGCACCACATCTGCCTGCATGCTGCCATGCTGCCCTCCATGATGACAATGGACTAAACCTCCAAACTTTAAGTCAGACCTAAGTAAATGCTTTCCTTTATAAGAGTTTGCCGTGGTCATGATGTCTCTTCACAGTAATAGAAACCTAAGACACATCTCATCTGTAGTCTAACAACTTTTATTAAACTGTGTGGGCCACACACAAACACGAGTTTGGAAATAGGAGGCAGTTCTGGCCAAAGAGGCAAGAGGTTGATCAGTTGGAATGGATTGTAAAAACTTATGAAAACTCCTTATATCAATGTAAAAAACAGTCAAATTAAAAAAAAAACCCACAGTGTTAGAACATAATGCATATTCTCTGAGCCCACTCCAGCCCATCTTAATCAAAAACTTTGGGCTGGAATTTAAGAATGTGCTTAGCAGTTCTTCTGGGTGAGTCCAGTAGATACTGAAGTAGCTTTGTAAAGTATTGCCCTGTAAATAAAAAGGCAATGTCTTTCCACCTGCAGTTTTAAACAACAGATGTCTGATCTGCCGCAAACACTGGAGACATCATCTGTTTTTTGTCTGAAGACAGAAGCCACTATTGACACAATACCCAGACCTCTGGCTTTAGTGACCCGTGAGTACCACGGCAAGTATAAACAGAGTGGTATAAAGGCTAGATGGGAACAACAAAATCCCCTGGCTCCAATCCCAGGGTTGTTCTCATAAGGTGGCTTGGTCACATATAGACCATCGCAGGGACTCTTGCCAATGAGTGACTGATGGTCAGCAGCAGAGGATGTACTGCCTGGCACACATCACTCTTCTGACGAGGCCCAATTTATCAATTCTGCCTGTTCATCCCTGGGTGGATCTTTGCTTGTCCTGCATGGAAGCCTAGAAACCTGACCTGGATGGCTCTGTCATGAAGAAATGACTCACACTGAAGAAACAACAGCTACACGTACAGAAAAGCTGGGATGACATGGCAGCGTGCTGCATCTGATGGAGGGTGCCTACTACATAACCCAAATACTCAGTGTGTTTATTATGTTCGGCACCGGAGGAGGGGCTAGGTAGTCTCAGTAGGCGGTGTCTGAAGGGAGAAGTCTCAGGCTGTGAACAGCTGAGGAACCTGCCTTTAATGGTTTCTGCACTCACTGTCAGACCAGCTTTGCCATTACCATGGATCTGAAGCACTGGGGTCCTTGATATGGTTGTGCTCACATCAACAATACACATCCACTCAGGACTTTATCAGCTCCTTACAGCATCACTTGGATCTTCCTCTGGTTCCCACAGGTCTCACCAGCTAGGCCCATCACTCCTCTTCATTCCATTTATTGTCATCTTCTGGGCAACACAGATACCGTTTTGGATGACCATCCAATTTATTGTTCATGTACTTTCTGAACCTTTTCATCTCTGTTGACCTTCACCTATGCTTAACCTCACCCACCCCCAAATCTTAAATTTACTAATCTGAGCCTTGGTCTGCAGCCACCAGCTACACTGGCCTCATCTCCTTTTAATGCTTTTACTTTTGATTTCTTGTCTTAGTTCTTTTTGAGTTTTCCTGCCCTCCTCATCTATGATCACCTTTCTTGATCAATTTTCTCTATAGCAATAGTCTCTATTTCATCTCCCAATTGTATTTCATCGTCTTGTTAGCTTTGGGACTGTGATTTACACGTCAACACCATCTCCTAGATAGCTGTACTCAGCCTAGTCCTTTCTCCTGAGCTGCAAATCTAAATCCCACACAGGTCCTGTCTGCTCAACATCCCACTTAGCTGTCATGTAAATGTCTGAGGTGAAACAAGTCCAAACAAGCAGTTCTCTGCACAATGAAAGAAGTTAATTCTTCTCTGTCCTGCATGCCTGCTTCTCCTCTATCGTTCTCTCTAACGCGGTTCTACCTCCGGCTGGATCACTGATGCCTAAACCTCAGGCTTGCCTCCCTGAATCCCCTCCTTGAAATCAAAGGTCGTGATTTTTAGACACTGACTCGTATAACAAACAAGATTCTATTTCAGTAAAGCTCTAGATTGCTTTTTCCTGTCCATTTTACCATAGGTGAATCCACATGTGTAACTGTGTTTTGCAAATGATTGTCTCAATAGGATTTATTAGTTGCCCCTTTTTTCTTATTGACTAGGTTCTATCATGCCTCTCTCAGAATTCTTGGCACAAATTTCTGCTTTGCCTGGCAAACCAGTTTGTCTCTGCTTTCCTCAGTACAATCATGTTTGAGAATATTTCTTTGTAGAGTCGTCTCTCCTTTGCTGGGTAACCTGCCTCCTGGATTCCACGTCCTCTTTTCTTTTGGTTTACTTTTTCATTTCAGTGCATTACTCAGTAGCATCCAGAAAAGCACTGGAAATACATATTTTGAGACTTAACATTCTAGAAATATCTTTATCCCCATTATTAAAATATGAACCTGCCTGAGGATAGAATTCACAGCTAGAAATAATTTGTCAACAAAGTTTTTAGCTCATTAGTTCTTTTTAAAGAAAAGACACTTCATTATAAACTGACAATTTATTATATATTTATGGAATATAAAATGATGGTATGTGTTATAAATATCACCATGATTTGGAGGAAGTAAAAAAAATCAAGGCCTTTTTCCTCTGCAGAATATTGATCATCATAACCCCATTCCCTCAAGCCCTTAAACCGAGTAACTACCACTCTACCATCTGTTCCTATAGACTCAATTGTTTTGGCTCCTGAGATGAGGCTGTTTAGCAACTGCCTGGCTTGCCTGGTTTATTTCATTTAACACAGTGTACTCAATATTTTCCATGCATCACAGACGACAGAATTCCCTTCATTTTTAAGGCTGAGTAGTATTCTATTATCTATATGTGCCACAGTTCTTCTGTCTACCAATTAGTGATCGGGCCTTCAATTCTATCACTTGGATACTGTGAATAATGTTGAAATAAACATAACGTGCAGATTTCTTACTGACAAACTGAGAACAGCAGGACATAGGATTCCCAGACTACGTGGTGGTTCTATGTATTTTGTGGAAAACTATGATACTGAGTCCCATGGTGGCCACACTCTTTTACATTCTCTTTACAGCGTATGAGAATTCACTCTTTTTTTTTTAAATAAACGAATTGGTTGGAGATTCTTATTCTTTTATTTTTCAGTGTGTTGAGAGTTCGCTGCTGTTCTGCTTTCAGACGCTCTCTGACATGATTTTTCCCATGAGAGATTTTGGAGACTCATGGAGAATGTTGGTGGAAAATTTCCCACCAAATTTTGGAGACACTAGTGCTATAATGAGGAAGGGCCAGAACAGCTGAAAGAGCAAGAGGTCAGCATCGAGGAAACAGTCCTCTCCAGACACAGCCGGCAGCTGCACATGCAAGTTCACAGCCGTGGTAACAGAACACAAAAGACTCCAGCCAGACTAAAGCCCAACACTGAGCAGGGAGTAAGAAATCCCAGGACTAGTGCAAGACCCATGGGAATTTGTTAGCAGCTAGGTGAAGGGAAGTCTGATTTCTAGACTGATGTTTGCTATACCACATGCCAGGGCAAGCCCCAGGACTAGCTGCACAATGCAAACTGAAGTTCACGAGAAAAGAAAAAAAAAACCGAGTTGAGTGGGAAGGAATGGAGGGATGGAAGAGTGGAAAGGTTAAGTATGAAAATAGTTGAGGGAGAGGGGCTGAATATGTTCAAAACACACTGTGTGAAATTCTCAAATAATTAATAAAATGTTTAAAAGCCATAATGACATGTTTTAAGAGCACTTTTTACTTAATGCATTTCTTTGATATTCAATCTAAAAACTCATGCCCCCCAGTCCTTAAAAGATTTCTTGTAGTACTATTACAGCTTTTGAAATATAATTTTTATACTAAGTTATTATTATTATTTTGGATTAAAAGTGTTATTTTTACTATCATCTCTTTTTCCTGTAACTTTTGGTTTTGTGTTATGATAAAATCTCTACCTTCCACACCAGATATTATTCTAAAAGTTTTTAGTCTTGATATTCAGTAAGCCCTGGTCATGCTGCTGTTTGGAAAGAAAAAAAAAATTGGCTAGGAAAAACCGTCCACTTAAATATGACCCTGGTATTTTCTCTTGTAGAAGTTGTCTGGCTACACACATGGGTAGTTGTAAGGCGCTAAAAGGGATACCAGAAAGAAAATTTCCTTATTTCACAGAGAAATAAGCTGGCAGATGTATGTGCCCAAAAGGCAGTAGTCCAGGGGACATCTGAGACTGTCCAGGAGCCCTAACCCTAGAATTAAATGTAAACTCATCTACATAGAAGCAGAGAAGACATGGACCTCCCAGTCAGATTAGATTAGCTGAAAATGGCTGATAAGATCAATGGAAGCACAAGGTTCTGTTACCTCAAGCAGACCAATGGGAAATCAATAAGGACTTCATGAGTCTTGTTACTTGGGAAAAATCAATAGCTACTCCAGTCACTCCTGCCTGGGGGATGGAGATTAAAATTCACATTCACTGAATCACCAGGCCTGTCCCCCTTGTGTCCCTAAGAACTCAGAAGTTTACACCAAGTGTCCTGCTGCATCCCAACACAAAGGAGAAGGGTGTGCCCAGGGGAAAACTGGTGTTTGGGTTTCACTCAGGTGACTCCCTGCTAAGGATATAAATATGTATACATTCTGGCCTTGCCTAGCACCCCCTTGGGTGTACAAATGTCTATCCTATTTGGAATGAAAAGTCCAAAGAAGTTATTTTTCCTCACTTTAGACTCTCAGGGTGTGATTGTTTTGGCTTTGGCTTTGGTTTTGGCTTTGGTTTTGGTTTTATTTCACAAACAATCCAAGTGGTCTCACAGACATGGAGAGGTAAGTCTTGCTATCAAGCATCTTGCATCCTCAGTCTCTATGATAGTAAGCAGGGCATATAAGATCTCCATGGCCACATATGCCAAGAAAACGGAGGGACATGGTTATCTTTGCTTCCTGTCACTTCAGTATGAACAACAACCACTTCTACAGCCTTCTTACAGCTCAGCCCTTGTGCAATGCTTTGTGGATGGATGGCTTTTTGTACCTCAGACATAGTAACTGATCCCCCAAAATAATTAAATTTAGATTGATACAAAAAACTCTATTAGATTATGGTCATAAAGTCCTTTCAGCCACTGGCTATAAAGTATGTGGACCATATATATAGCCAGAAAACTATATACCTTCAGTCCTAGGCCAACTCAGGCTGCATAATAAGACCTGCAAGCACATTAACCTTGTGTTCTTTACAACTGATCTTTTGTGAACACACACACACACACACACACACACAGAGAGAGAGAGAGAGAGAGAGAGACAGAGACAGAGACAGAGACACAGAGAGAGACAGAGACACACACACACACAGAGATTGGAGGGGAAAATAAGGTAAAAAATACCAAACGTTGTCTCTTGCCCAATTTCCCTGCTATAGAGTGATGGAGTAATTTCTCATTTAAAAGTCACTGGACTGGTCTGGCAAGATGTATTAATGAACAAAAGCCCATGCCACCAAACAACTACCTGAGTTCCAAACCTGGAGACCACATGGTAGGGGAGAACTGACTGCAGACTACAGCTGTCCTCTGACAAATGTGCCTGTTCCATGCTGTACCTATCCTACCCAACCATCATAAGTACATACAAGCAATAGGAAATTTAAATCACTGGACTTGTCAAGTTTGTCCCTGACTATATAAAATAAAAAATGTTATCTCACTGAACGGGCTTTGAAATAGGGAAGAAAAAAAAAAGAAGACTTTTTTTGAGATACGTGTGAAAGGGAACTGGAAGTAGTTGTGATGAAAACACTAATCTTGTGTTGTTTTATCAAAACAAATACAAAACCTCACAAGGTATCCCAATAAATAAAAAGAGGAAAGACAATAGGTGAAATGGGTTTTGATAACATAAGTCACCTTATTGAAATCATCATCTAAGTCACAGAGCTTATAGAATGCATATGTATGTACATATACATGTACATATACATATATACACACACATATCAATATATCAAGAGAACTTGCTAGAATGACTCATAGGCTACAGTCCTACTAATCCACCAATGACTAGCTGTAAGTGGAAAATGACTACTAATCCACCAACGACTAGCTGTAAGTGCAAAATCCAAAAATCCAGTAGTTGCGCAGTCCCACAAGGCTGAGTGTCTCAGCTGCTTTCCTGTATGTGTGGGAATCCTGAAGAAGTAGACTTCAGTGCCAGTGAAGCAACAAAGATGCTGCAAGGTGAGGGCAAGCAGGCAAAGAAGAAAAACCTCTACCTTCTTCCATGGTTCTTTTATAGACTTCTAGCAGAGTGCGGCCCAGATTAAAGGTGTGTCTTCCAGCCTCAAGATCTGGATCAAAAGCCTGTGTCTTCCAGACCCAAAATCTGGGTCAAAAGCTTGTTGTCTTTCTGTCCCAAGATCCAGATCAGAGGTGTGCCTTCTATTTCTGGATTGTAGTTCATTCCAGATATAGTCAAGTTGATAATCGAGAATAGCTATCACAGCATGTGTGTTGTGTCTTCCTGCACCTGCCGTCAGGGTCTAGCTACATTCCCAGCACTGGCTGTGGTAGGAGGCTGCTGTATTTGACAGCAACACTCTACTTATACACATCTCCAAAGAGAAGTTGCAACTACAGTCTAAAAACTTAGGGTCAAAAAGTTGGCTTATGTGAACCATCTAAATGCAAAGCAGTTTTCTTTGATGAGACATTTGTCATTAAGAATTGCACAGTTAAACTGAAAAGCTTTTGTGGTCCTTGGAGGTTACTGAATGAAACCAGACCTTTTTCTTGAAGAACCCTTCCTCATTTGCTATGAAGTTTTAGGGGGAATTTTCCTTTCCCAAGACATGTAGTATTTTCCATCACTTTATCAAATACAATTTCATTTTCCTGGTTTCCATCATGGCCTATGTAGTGACTAACACATGTAGTAAGAGCCTCTTGGGCCTCTCTGGAGTTCACATGAAATTCCACCCACTGTGTGACGATAAGCATAGCCTTAAGGACTCCATCTGCTGGGCAGGGGCAGAGAAACCTGAGCCCAGCAGACAGCTGATTTCTGCATTAAGGGAGCATGGATTCAAATAAAGTGTCTCTTTGTTCCACAATCACAGACACACTGTCAGGATGATCTAATTTATTCTCAGCAGGTTGATCGTTTTTTGGAAATGCTTGCTTCACCAGGTGACTTGTCCTTAAGAATGATGTGGTAGGGAACTGGCAGGTGGTGTGGCTCTCACTTCAGGCTGGTTTCTCTGCTGGGACAGAGACTGTCAGCGTGTCCTGCACACTGTGCTGTCTCTCACACTGTTCTCAAGTAGATCTAGAGGTGTCAGGAATTATGTAAGACACACAGAAACTACATGTTTGGCTTTCAGAGGATCAGCAAGGTCATTTTGTTGTGACAATCTCAGGATTTTCCAATGTGGGCCAGCTCTACAGACAAAGATCTGTGTGGTGTCAAATGGCAGCGCAAGCCACGCTCAGCCACTTATCACACTTGACTGGCCCACCTGACTGACTCCCCACAGTCCTCCCCCACAAGCTTGCCACACGTCTCAAAAGGTGACATTTAGCAGTCTGTTTATAAACTGCAAAATAACATTTATTATGAGGTGAAGAAAAAAGGAAAGAAATCCTTTTCTTAGGTTTCCCAGAATTCTGAAACATGCCTTCCCAATGCAGAAAGGGTAGGGGACTCAATGTAAGTACCTCAATGACATCTTTATTTGTGTGACTACTTCTTTTCCCAAGTTGTGAACAACTGGCAGGCAAGAATCACATTTTAACTTCATCTTTTAAGGCAACATTACCTTTTTCTTTCCCAATTAAAAGAGAAATATATGCCCAGTGTAGAAAATAGAGTGTAGGAAAAGGATCATGTTCCCTCTCTATTTTGTGTCACTGAAGTCACCAGGCATAGAAAAAAATCAGTTGGTAATAACTTGGGAGCTTTTTTCCGTCATGGCTGTCATGGTGCCAGAAGATGATATACAGGCTCGGGGGAGGGGTGTTTTGAATGGAAAGGGAGGTAAATATAGCAAATAACACTAAGTGTGCTGGGAAGCCTGCTCCTTACCATGCCATTCTTAAGGACAAGTAACCTGGTGAAGTAAGCATTTACCAAAACCATCTGAAGAGAAAAAATTAGATCATCCAGACAGTGTGTCTGTGATCATGAGAAGCCTGTGTTATCGTAAAACAAAGAGACATGTTATTTGAATCCATGCTCATAGGTTTGGAACCTATGGGGGAATGGCCCCATGGGTTCATGTATTTAAATGCTTAAGGAAAGGAACTAGTTGAAAGGATTAGGTATGCCCTTGTTGAAGGAAGTGTGTTACTGGGGGTGGGCTTTGAGGTTTCAAAGGCCAAGTCAGGTCCAGTGGCTCTCTTTCCTGCTGCCTCTGAATCTAGATGTAGAACTTTCAGCTCCTTCTCTAGCACTAAGTCTTCCTGCACTCCACCATGATAACAATGGACTAAGCATCTGAAACTGTAAGCAAGCCCCAATTAAATGCTTTTCTTTATAAGAGTTTCTATGGTCATATCTCTTCATGATACCTTTAGTCAATAAAAACTTGCCTAAATACTACAAATGTCTGAAAAATCTATAAGAAATCATATTATTATTATTTACTTACCTAAAATTATATATAGTACATGTAAGTTTGTACACACACGCACACGCACACGCACACGCACACACAAACACACACACACACGAAATTATCCTACTTGAGCTGACAATGCTCCTTCAAAGACCAATAAACTAAAAAAACCCCTCTATACCAGGCATGAGAAAATTCCTTTCACATTTTTGATCAGAGGAGTCCAAGAAATTCCCAAAACAATCTAGGATATTGCTGCTGCCTTTGTTGCCCTCTAGAACCTAAAGGTAAGTCCCTATTTTAGAAGACACAATGCACTTTGGACATAAGACTTGGAGGACCCAAGTTGGATCTGACTTGAAAGTCTCTTCCATGAGGACCAGCTTTCATATTATTGGAAGGTACTATGCAAGCTCGCAAGGAAAGAATGTAACCAGTAGTTCTACACAGCTGTACTACCTATGAAACACAATAGTAATAAGCATGGCAAAGATATCCCTAAGAATAAAATAATGGCACACATACCTTGGCAGAAACCAACAATTTTATAATTAGACTCAAAGCCGGCTCAACAGTATGGAAACCATGCTTGATACTGGAAATCTACTCAGCTATCCAGTACTGGTGAAGTCATGCATCTTAGAGGAGAATAGACTACTGCCAATTTACTAAAATAACAAAAGTCCTCTGTGCATTCCAAATATTTATCCACATATATAGAGTCTCACCCCTTATTGAAGTAACTTCTCTTTGCAACAATTAGCAAGCATTACGGAAAACCATAACCAGCCCAAACACAGAGAAGAAGTGACTTGGGGGTGTTCAGCTTCAATTGGTAGACCTACAATACAGTCCCTACCTAAGACTCAGGAAGCATCCTCAAAGAGGGGACAGAAATATTGTAAGATCCATAGGACTAGGAACTCTGCTGTTAGGTTATATTTCCTAGAAATGGCAGAGAAACTTCACCCATGATACCTTAATAATATGGCTACCCAAATAAGACATGAAGGAGAGAAATTTCACAGGGCTCCACCCATAAACAAAGAACTACAGGTAACTAAGGAATACTGAGAGCAAGAGAAATAGCCTTAGACCCAAGGGAATAGCAAAGCCTTCTTCCCATCAACTTAGGGATATGGTAAACCCTTCCCATGGTCCCTCTGTGAATGTTAACAGTGTGTCAGAAAATGTCAACTGAAGCTTCATCCTCCCACTTGACTGCAGCCTATCAAGATTAGCTAAACCTAGCTCTTTTTTTCAGCTGTATATGATAAGCCCATTTCCTCCATTCAGTTGTATAAAGGTGCTGAGTTTGCAGGTTGCTGCTGGTGACTCTCCATCAGAGCTCATCATCCACTCAACCCCAACCTTTCTGTATGTGTGCCTGTCATTTCTTTGTTCCTTGAAATCTCCTGGTTTGCAAGGTCTCATCAATGAAGCTCCACTCACACTGAGGAGCTATTGGTAGTTGAAGCCTGCTGGGGTAGGAAGACTGTGTTTTCTTCAGAGGTAAGCCCTCTGGTAAGTTGTCCATGCTCCAGTGAATGATCCAGCATCGATGTGCTTTTGGACAGTACTAATTAAGCTCAGTGGGCTGTTTTTAGAAAGCATATAAAGTTGGGATTATGTGGTAGTAGGAACTGAAGAGGTTGGAGAGGATGAAGTGGGGCTAGATATGATGAAAATATACTGTACACATTTATAAAATTCTCCAAGAATAAATAAAAATATATTTAAATATGAAGAAAGAAAAAGAGACAGAAACCAGGTAACTATGATATAAATTTCTTCATTAATATGTGCATAATATACCTCTGGCCTAGTATGGATCATGAGTTAAGAGATACTAAATTTTCAGAGTTGTTAAATGTAACTGGGGCACAAAGGTTGCATGTAGCTTTTGTTGCCACCCCTATGTTTGGACCCAGAAACTGTATGGAAGATGTGAATTGAGTTTACTGCATGTGATGGTTAGTGTTAACTCTTGATGAGGAAGAATCTAGAATCATCTTGGAGAAAGACATCTACGAATGCCTGCAGAGTGTTATTTTGAGGTGGGAAGACTGGTCCACTATGGGAGGCACCACTCCCTAGACAGAAGATCGTAACCACATAAGAGTGGAAAGAGTGTGTTGAACACAAGCATGCACTCATTTATTGCTCTTTTCTAACAGCAGATCTAATCTATTTCTTCAAGCTCCTGAAAAATTTATTTTCTTACTATAACAGACTCTAACCTTGGACTGGGAGCTAAAATAAACACTTTTCCCCTTAAGTTTTGTTTTGATTTTTTTTTTGTCAGAATATTTTAGAATAACAACAGGAAAGTATGAAACAAAGGCAGTATCTAATAAGGAACTAAGATTAGTTGGTCTGGAGAAGAGTAGCCTTAGGGACAAATTAAACATTAATATTGTGAAACTAAATCCAGTATAAATAGAAATATATATATGATAAAAATTAGAAAGTAAGAATGCATCCCTGTAGTCCTAGACATATTGATATTTTGGCACATTTTTGCTGAGCACATTTTATAAACATGGTCTTTTGTTGTCTATTCTTCTTCAGCATTTTTATACATAATCATTTTTAATGATTATGGTCATCATTGGTGAAACAAAAAAACTATGTAATATTAAGAAAGAATGAAAGAGGATAGAAAATGATTTGATCAGAGTTTCATGTGTTTAAGCTTTCATTTTAGCAATAAAATATATCTGAGTGCCTTGGATTACAAAGAAAATATTAGTTCCTGTCTTAAATTACCTTACAAAGTAACAGGTTTTCTTTGGCAATATGACTTTATTGCTGAAAATATCATGCATTTGAGTCAGAATGTGAGGAGAGAAAGCTGGTCCTGATCTGGAAGCTTCATCCCTACTTGTTAGCTTTCATAGCACCCGAAGGTGCTGTGCACTCTACTGGAAGAAAAAAGTAGTTGTCACTGTAACCCAGCTGTGAACTCTTGAGAGCTACAGTGATGACCAGACTGAAAAGATGGCAGCTGGTGAAAGAGGGGCATGAAAGTCATGGATGTGACCAACTTATGTCTGATGAGATGCAAGACCTATTCCACAGGTTTAAATGCATGCCTAACACCAAAAACTGACCTGACACTATTGGATTAGTGTAGGTATCATGCTAACCTATCAGTCATTTATCATACATGGTCATGTCTCTTCATGGCAATAGAAACCTAACTAAAACAGGTATGTATGAAACAGTATCTGACTGGGCTTTACAGTAAGAAGGAAGAATTAAGTCCAATTTGTGTGATCTATTTACTCACTGGAGTGTGGTCAAACTCTCAATAGCCCTCCCCTTATTCTCTTTGATGGTTTTCTGTTTTAGCTGTTACTTGGGGAGAGGTAGGATTTGGGAGAGTGGGGGTCATCACAGAAGCCTTCTGTGTTTTTCTTTCTCAACTGTACATCTTCAGTCATCAATATCATGGCCAAAGTAGCTGTCTTGCTCTTTACAGTCGGTGAGAGCATGGATCATGGGCTTCCTTCCTTCCTTCCTTCCTTCCTTCCTTCCTTCCTTCCTTCCTTCCTTCCTTC
>NW_021604597.1:8167113-8173045 GCF_004785775.1 Grammomys surdaster | reverse complement strand
TTCCTTCCTTCCTTCCTTCCTTCCTTCCTTCCTTCCTTCCTTCCTTCTTTTCTCCCTCCCTCCCTCCCCTCTCTCCCTCCCTCTCTCTCTTTTTCTTTCTTTCTTTGCTTGCTTCCTTCCTTTCCTTCCATTCTTCATTTCCTTCCATATTTCTATTTTTTATATTGGCTGGGAGTACATAAGGGTGTGTGTGTGGTGGGTCAGACACAGAAGGGCACGGAAGCAAGTGTGATCAGGATGAATGATGTGAAATTCCCAAAGAATCAATAAAAATAGTATGATGAAAAAAAAAAAAAGAAAGGGAAGGTCACAGGTACTTTGCTAGGAAATTTCTATGTAGCTATGCCTAACCCCTTGTTGAAAAAATTGTCATGTGGAATCCTTTTTCAAAAGTTTTATTGTGCTTATTGAATATGTAAGAAAGATAAGCCCTGAGGTCAAACTCTGGAAGTTTTGATCCAGCACCTATCACAGTGCTGACCTGAGTTTCATTTTTCACCTTGTGGGGATTGTTTATCTGCTGACCATGATGCTTACAGGGTCCACCACAAAAGTCAATAAACTTTTGTTAGTGTATACTAAGTATACAGAATTTATAGCATCATATATGGAATATACTGAATTGATTTCAATGTGACATTTTTATACATATAATATATTTTGCTTATGTTTACTACTCCCCTTTACCCTATTTTATCCTCCTTCCTCTCTCTTCCGAGTCTTCTTACTTTCATATCTTTTTTGTAACCCAATACATTTTATTGGTGTTGTTTACAGGATCTAGTAATCAACTCACTAGTGTATCACTGAAGAGATGTCTCTCCTCTACCCAGAAATTGTTAACTTCCTACAGCTTCTCAGGGAGGGATGGAGCCTTGTGAGACCATATACAAACACTGTGACAGGCTGCTGATGGACTCTATTTTTGTGCATGCTTTGAACAGAGAATCATAGCTGCTGTGTGTTCGAGTTTAACAGTTTATTCTTTAACAAATTATAAATCTCTGCAGTAACCAATGCCCAATGTAAAAAGAAGCTTTTCTGATCATTTAGAGAGCCTTTTTTCCCTCCAGGCATGTCCATTTGGAGGAAAACAAAACCAAACAAACAGTAGTCTGTGCCAGAGTCTAAAAGTTTTCAAGCCATGAACTTTTGACCAGGTTTAGTGCATCAGATATGAATCCCTTCATATGGAGTGGGCCTCAGGTCCAAGTACAATTGGTTGGTTACTCTGATTACTAATTTGCCACTATTGTATCATTATGCATATCTTCCTGTCCTGTCAGTGATGTAGCATACAGGGCCCACAGCTGAGGAAGCCTGTGAGTGACAACTGTCCTCCAGCGTTGTATAGTGCCTTCTAGCATTATGAAGGCTATCTAGAATGGAGAATGCTTTCAATTCAATTCCAGTATGACCTTTCTATATCCAGAGACAAGGGAGTATGTGGTATCTTAAGCAATGGAGTCTTACTGTTTAGTTCTGGTTGGCAACCATCAGCAGTGGTGATTGTCTGTATTATTTGGGGGTTTCCAGACACCTCACTGACCTAGTAACTCCTAAGGAGGTAGCTGAAATGTGAGTTGCTTTCCTTTGATGGTAGACAATACTGATATCCTATTGACATTTATTTAAAAATTAATGTTTTTTATTTCTCACATTTGAGTTTTTGGATGTAAGGTAATTTAGAGAAAATTTAATTGAATAAACAGGATACAACACACAAATATGGCAAAAATTATAAGAACCATGGAAAAATTTGGACTTTAAAACTATCCCTAAGCTATTTCTTTACAGCTAATGCAGATCTGTGGATTTTTTTTAAATGAAAAAGATCAGTAGTTTAAATGAAAGCATCTTCTGCTCTGTTCCCATAGTTACAGATTGATAGATTCTAAATCAAACTGGATTAGAATCATAAAGATTCTAATGATGAAACATAGTGCTGTCCTTATCCTTGTCTCTACAAATGGTCTTCCGGGAAGTCTGTGTGTCGTCAGCACTTTAAGCAGTTTCTAAGTATACCCCATGTCCAGATTACTTTTAGGAACTTTAGGCAATCCTTTTGTGTGGGGCCAGAAAGCCGTGTGACCAGGGACGCCAGTCCGGAGCAGGAGTGAGGTTTAGACTGTCCAAACCCCGAAAATCTCATCCTGAGACCGGCAGGAGTAGGACTGTCTTTCTCCTTGCTCTGAGTCTGCATGTCCCAGCACACGTAGACCATAGGACCCGCACCTCTGCTACCCTTGAAGTAGTCATATAGCCTGGTGGTCAAATTACAGGTATAACTTACTCTCCCAATAAGGATATTTCCAGCAAGCTCCTGGAATTCCTCTTCATGCAAATGAATCATTTTTAGCACCTGGGTCCTACCCAACAATGTAAACTCACCCCCATATCGCTACCCACTCCCCAAGGTTTATATAGCCCTTGTTACTCCTAATAAAGGAGGGATGTTCCACTGAAAACCATCTCCGAGAAGGCTGCTTCTCTCGGCACTCATGCTGGCTGAGAGCCTGTGGAACCCACCAGCCCGCGTAAACTTTTTCCATCCAGCCCGGCCCGGTGTGCAATGGTGCCCGGACACCCTGAAGGCAGAAGCAGAGCCAGCCAACCCTTTTAAGAGCACTATAAATTCAGCTTGGCATGAAAGCCAGAGTGCCTCCATTTCAGACACCATAGCTTCTCTTGTATTTGTAGCCACTGTCAGTCCAGTCAAGAAGAATGCAAAGATTTGTACCAACGGCCACTTTTTATCAAAGAGGACAAAAGCATTATTGAGGTAGAAATGATACATTTTGAAAACCTTGTTTCTTACATAGTAGGCTCACATTTAAAGTGTAAGGACACTGGCAGGTCAGTCATACTCAGCGGATGGCCTCCTATCCAGGATTGTATGGACAGGACAGAAGATCTGATGGAATATTTTATTAAAAGAGAGGATGTGAAGTTGGGAGCGATAGATCTGGGAGGCTTACAGGGAAGGAATAAGTAATGAATATGATCAAATGCCATGCATGAAATTCTCAGAAATTAATAAAATACTTTAAAAATATAGGCTATAATTATAAATGGAAGAAGATATGAATGTAACATGGCAATATCACCAACGTGTGCTTTGAAATAAAGTGGGCACTCAAGCTTGCAATCTTTTAAAACTACTTTAAAAATCAATGCCCATTTTATAGTTATATTATTGTTGATGGCAAAATTACAAAGGTCACGGAAAACTTCAAACTTCAGATGGCCTCATGCTGAAAATTAGCTGTGTTTGACGTCACTTTGTCAACAGACGGCTTCAGTTCCTTCATGCAGTAATTATCTAATTTAGTTCATTTATGTGTTTATATATAGGGCCAGCATTTATTTACTTATATACAGACTGAATGTTTCTTGTGGCATTCATAAAATCCGATTCTTTTTTCTTCAATAGTCAAAAGACTATTGGCAAGACACTTAATAACATTTGGTCTCTTCTCCTTAGTCTCCTGACTACTGTCCTTCCTACCAGCATTCCCCAGCCCATCCTGTGCTCAGCTTCACTAAAGTATAATTTAGATTATTGAAGATTGTATTCTTTAATATAACCATACATTTTATATTTGGCCTTGCACTATGATATATAATATACTCAGATATTAAAATGACCATATAAAATGACCTTAGAGAATTAACAATAAACCTACTACAGAGGTACTAAAAGGATGTATCGTATGACTTCATTTCAAACAATATAGCAACACTCCTAGCCTGACGTCATTTGAAGTACAACAGCACATAAACAGAATACTTCCCTCTGGAGAGCATCTGTACATTGGCACTTCCTAGCTAGCCAAGTTATCATGTGCACATGTGTGTTCATGGGTATGTATGTGTGTATGCATGCATATGTATGTATGTGTATATATATATATGTATATATATATATGTATGTGTGTATGAATGTGTCTGTATATAAGTGTCTAAGTGTGTGTGTTTCTCAGTATATATATATATATACACACATATATACACATATATATACACACATATATGTGTGTGTGTGTGTATGTCTGTGCACGTCTAATGTATATCTGTGTGCATGCATTTGTGTGTCTGTGTGTGTACTTGCATATGTTTGTGAGTGTCTGTGTATATGCATTTGTCTCTGTGTGTATATGAGTGTATTTGTATGTATCTATATGTGTGTATATCCATGTGTTTGTGTGCATGTGTTTGTTGGTGTGTGTCTAAGTGTGAGTGTACATCTGTATGTGTGAATATCTTTGTGTGTGTACATGTTCTGCATGTGTGTCTGTCTGTGTGTCTCTGTGTATGTGTGTCTATGAATGTCTCTGTGTGTATTTCTGTGTGTGAATAGATGATCACTGTTATTATGTTCTTCCTTGTTGACCAGTTTGTGTGTAAGTGCATGGCTTAGAACTTTTTTTTCCTTAAGAAAATACCCTTGAGAGTTAGTGCAGAAAGTGGGATTTGTAGGCACTTAACAGTGAGTCCTGGCTGCTCTTTCTTTAGTTTCTAATACTAATGATTTTGTGTTTACATTCAGAGGGGGACGGAGGACAAAGTCATGTAGAACAAACGTCCTTATCAAGCTCTTCCTTCTCTTTCAACATGAGGGATTATAGCCACAACAACATGGACCCACCCTCTGCATTTAAAAAGCGCTCTCCTGATTGATATTTTATGCTTACAGTGACCACAAGGGACACATTTTGTCTGCATTCATGTAAGCTGCTTTCATTTAAAGGCTTTGATGTTATAGCCCTAAAGGACAATTCATTTACTTACTTGCCTTTGGTCAAAACAGTAACAATTCCTGGGCACTTTAAAGGAATATTGATTATCCAGCCCACTGTGCTGTTTGCAGAAAGGCAGATGAAACCACCCTGTGCCTTTTATAGTCTTTCCATTAGAACTGAAAGAGCTTCACTTATGCCTGCCTGTGCTGCTTTCTAAGTCTTTGTTTCCCCTCTGAGGTCTGTCTTACCCTCCTTTCATCTTTTAAAGATAGGTCACATTGAGTCATTGTCAAAATGAGGAAATGTTGGGTTCCATGGTGAACAGGGTCAGGTCTTTATTTTTGAGACAATAGTCAGAGCCAATCCTAAGGATTTCAGTCAGAGTAATACTATACTTTCTGTCATAGGAGGCTGGGAATGTCAAGCAACTCCTTGTTTTGATGGAAGAGTCAGAAGATTGATTGGTGATGAGGTCTGCCCCTTTAGACTAGAAGAAGCCACTGTCTCTTCCATCTTTTAGCCCCTAGGCTGTGACACAGTGAATAAAGTTCCTAAGAAGCATTTTCTGCAGCACCGTCAAAACAAGTAATCTGCAAAGCAGAAGCTTAGTAACAGGCTCTCTCTCTCTCTCTCTCTCTCTCTCTCTCTCTCTCTCTCTCTCTCTGTGTGTGTGTGTGTGTGTGTGTGTGTGCTGGAAATTAAACCCAGGGCCTTGTGCATATTAGTACATAAGAAGTCTACTACTGAGCTATACTATTCAAAAGTAAAGCAATCATATCTAAGCTACTTAGAAGGCCAAGACAGGAGGATCAAATGTTCAAAGCCTTCCTGGGTTGGAGAGTGATTCAAGAACAGCTTGAGTAATGTAGGGAAAGCCTTTCTCTAAAGAAATGCATGGGTGAACAGCCCACGTGGTAATGTCTTAGTTATTTTTCTATTGCTGTGACAGAACAAAATAACCAAAGAAACTTATAAAAGAAAACATTTAATTGAACTTATGGTTTCAGAGGGCTGTAGTTTGTGATGAAGGAGCAGAAACCTGGCAGCAGGAACAAGGCAGAGCTCATACCTGAAGCAAGTAGGTGAGAGAGAGAGAGAGAGAGAGAGAGAGAGAGAGAGAGAGAGAGAGAGAGAGACAGAGACAGAGAGAGACAGAGAGAGAGAGAGAGAGAGAGAGAGAGAGAGAGAGA
>NW_021604597.1:8121876-8167013 GCF_004785775.1 Grammomys surdaster | reverse complement strand
AGACAGAGACAGAGAGAGACAGACAGAGAGAGAGAGAGAGAGAGAGAGAGAGAGAGAGAGAGAGAGAGAGAGAGAGAGAGAGAGACAGAGTACCAGGAATTCCCCAAGACTTTTGAAACCTCATGGTCACTTAAACACTTCCATTTTCAGTATCTTCTGCCAACCCATTTTTATATCACATGTGTCTACTACACATTCCTCACCACCTTAAGGCTTCTTTCTCTCCTACTGTGTAGGATGGTTGTTCTCAATCTTGCACTGTGACTCCTTTGACAAACCTCTATCTCCAGAAATATTTACATTATGATTCATAACAGCATCAAAATTATAGTTATAAAGTATCCAGAAAAATAATTTTATGGGGTTATCAAAACATGAGGAACTGTATAAAAGGGTTGCAGCATTAGAAAGGTTGGAAAACCACTGTTATAGGCCCTTTCTAGTTTCTATATCCACTCTAAATTAAACACACAAATCGAAATATTCAAATCTAGGATAAACATATAAGAGAGAACATGAGGCCTGGGGCTGTGTTATACCAGTTTATATATTTTTCTGTTCCATCCGCTTTTCTACAAGTTTCACTTTTTTCTTTATAGCTAGATAAAATCCATCATGTATAATTTTCATGATCTATTCCTCAGCTTATGGATACCTAGGCTGATTGCACTTTCTAGCTATTGTGAATAGAACAGCAATGGATATGGAAGTATCTCTGTCATAGAACACAGAGGTCTTGGGGTCATGTCCAGGAGTGGCACCGGTGGACCATATGGGAATTCTATTTTTAGAATAGAAACTTCTACACTGATTTTCATAGTGGCTGTACCAGTTTATAGTTCCATCTACAGTATATAAGCTTTCCTCTTTCTCAATAACATCTGTCGTCATTTGTTTTCTTGATGATACCCATTCTGACTGGGGTGAGACAGAATATTAAATTAGGTTTAATTTTCATTTCCATGATGGTTAGTGATGCTGAACACATTAAACTCAGAAATTGGGCATCTTTTCAGTTATAGAACCCATTTTTATTGGGTTACCTGCTTTGTTAATGTTTTGTTTGTTATTTGTGTATTCTAGATCCTAAATCTCTGTCAGAAGTAGGGTTGGCAAAGTATTTTTTTCTCATTCCTATGCCATCTCTTCATTTGGAAGCTTGTTAATGCCACAGAGTTTCACTTTAACAAAGATTGGCCTTATATCCTGAGAAATCAGAGTCTTATTCAAAAAGCCTTTGCCTGTGTGTATATCTTAAAGTATATTTTCTATTGTCACTTCTATAAGTTTAGAGATCCAGGTCTTATGTTGAGGTCCTTGATGTATCTGGAGTTGAGGTTTTCTTTACAGTGAGAGACAGGCTTTTGCTCATTATTCTACATGTGCAAATACCATTTGTTGAGCATCTTCCCAGTTTTTGTTTGGCATCTTTGTCAAAACTCAGGTGATTCAAGTTGTGTAACCTTGTATCTAAGTCATCTTTTATTCTGTTGATCAGATTTTATGCCAAATGCATGCCCTTTTATTCTTTCTTATTTTAGTAAAAATGCTTTGAAAAATTTCCCACTTAATATAGTATTGGCTAGAGGTTTATTGTATATAGCTTTTAATATACACTATTTTCTACATAATAAATGATTATGTTATATATATATTCTTTCCATTCTGAATTTCTTTGGGGCTTTTCTCATAAACGATGCTTAATTTTTGTCCAAAGTCTTTATGGATCTATTGAGATAACCATGTAATTTTTGTCTTTGGAACCATTTATGTAATTTGTATATTTATTGATGCATGCATGTTGAACCATGCCTGATCTCCAGAATAAAGCTAATTTGATCATGGAGAACTTTCTTTCTATGTAATCTCAAATTATTTGCAAGTATTTGAAGAGAAATTTGCATCTATGTTCATCAGGGAGATTAATCTATAATTTTCCTGTTACAAATTCATCTTTTATATAAAACTAGCTTTGTACAAATATTTTGGCAATGTGTATTCTTTTCCTATTGTGTAGAATAGTTTAAGAGAATTGGTCTTTGTACTTCCCTGAAAGTCTGGGAAATTTCACCAATGAATGAATCTGGCCTTAAACCTGTTTCAGTTGAGTGATTTTTATTTATAGCTTCTATCTCACTGTTTCTTGTAGATCTGGTTATTGTTGCTGTTGTTGATTGCATTTTTGTTTAATTCTAGTTTGTGTATTCATCTAGAAATTCATTATTTTAGATTTTCCAGTTTAGTGGAATATGTTTTAGATACAAGGTAATTTTCTAAATTTTATTAGTACCTCTTGTAATGGCTTCCTTTCCATTCTAAATTTTGATTTGCAATTCCTCATTTCTTTGGCTAATTTAGCTAAAGGTTTCCACATCTTACTTATCTTTTCAAAGAACCAACTCTAGGGTCATCAGTGCTTGCTGCCAAGCCTGATGGGCTCAATGTGATGCCTGGTGTGATGGTTTGTATATGCTTGGCCCAGGGAATGACACTGTTAGGAGATGTGGCCTTGTAGGTATGGGCTTTAGTACCCTTGTCCTAGCTGTCTGGAAGCAGTATTCTGCTAGCAGCCTTCAGATGAAGATGTAGAACTCACAGCTCCTCCTGTACCATGCCTGCATAGATGCTGCCATGTCCTGTCTTGATGATACTGGACTGAACCTCTGAACCTGTAAGCCAACCCCAGTTAAGTGTTGTTCTTTAGAAGACTTGCCTTACTCATAGTGTCTGTTCACAGCAGTAAAACACTAACTGAGATACCTGGACTGCACAAGAGGAACTGATGACATCAACACACACCATAAGTAAATAAACAAACAATAACTACAAATAACTGCTTAATAAAGAATCAGTTTGGATATGTGTTTTCTATAGAGCTTGCTTAGTGGTCATAAAGTCTTTTAACCAATTTTATCATAGACAATGTCTCTTCAGTAATGATGGATATTTTTTCTGGATATAGTAGTCCATGACAGTAGTTGTTGACTTTCACAACTTGCAATAAATCTTTCCAGGCCCTCATGGCTTTTATATTTTCAGTTGACAAACCTATTATTCTGTTGGTCCTGTCTTTACGTTCGAGTTGGTGATTCTCTCTTACTACTTATAATATACTTTCATTGTTCTCTATATTTAGAGCTTTAGCTAGAATATGACAAAGGGAGGTTTCTTTATGGTCTTGTTTGATTAGTGTCTTATATGCCTTCTGTTGCTATATTGGCATCTCTTTCCTTAACTCTGGGGGATATTCTGTTATTATTTTAAAAATTATTCACGTCTTTAGAACAATATTCTACTTTTTTGTTTGTTTTGATTTTGTTTTTGTTTTTTGTTTTTTTATTTTGAGATAGGATTTCCCTCTGTAGCACTGGCTGTCTTGAAACTCACTCTGTAGACCAGGCTGGCCTCAAACTCAGAGATCTTGCCTCTGCCTTTGAAGTGCTGAGATTATTAAAAGTATGTGCCACCACTTTCCAGTCGACTTTCCATGTGTCCACGATCTGTAGATTTTGGTCTTTTCATAGTCTCACATGGATTTTGTAGTTTCCATTTATACCTTCTTATTATTTTATATTTGCCCTTTGTCTTAGGGTTATTATTGCTGTGATAAAACACCATGGCCAGAAGCAACTTGAGAATGAAAGGACTTATTTGACTTATGCTTCCACATCATTGTTCACTGAAAGAAGTCAGGGAAGGAACTTGGAGGCTGGAGCTGATATAGAAGCCATGGAGGAGTGCTGCTTACTGGCTTGCTCCTCATGACTTTCTCAACCTCGTTTCTTATAGCACCTAGGACTACCACCTCAGGGGTGGCACCACCCATAATGGGTTGGGTCCTCCCACATCAACTACTAATGAACAAAATGCCTACCAGCTTGCTTATAGTCCAGTCTTATGTAGACATTGCCTCAATTGAGGTTTCTTCCTATCAGATGACTTTAGTTTGTATCAGGTTGACATAAATCTCACCAGAATATCTCACCATGTTTTCTGTTTGTTTGTTTGTTTTGAGGAAGTTTCTGTTGGTGTCAAGGCAGGCAGTGATCCACAAGAAATGAGAATGAAAACTCAGTTCAGATAGACTTCACCAACCTGGATCAAACTTCATGAAGTCTGATGCCAAGTGGTTTAATGTCAGCCTATTTGAACACAGTATAATTTGTAAAAAGATTTCCAGATAACAATCCTTACAGTTTCAGGTACACAATGAAGCTTAAATAGAAACTCCTTTACAAAGTGCCCGTGACCATGAAGGTGTTGTTCTATACTAAAAGGCCTATAATCTAGTGTAGTCTCTGACTGAGATAACATAAAAGTCAGTACACCATAAAGTACATGTGACATCTCTCCTAAGGATAGGATCTACCAACTGGCATATTAACTAAAGATTAAGGTCTAAGAAGGAGAATCTGGGATAGACATACTGGGGGTGGGGGTCTGTGTGAGGTCTGCCTCTTCAGATAGTAAAAGGTCACCGAGTTGTTAACAATATTGACTCATAGTCTTCTGGGCAGAAGACAGGTATTTCCTCCATTTAGGAAAGGTTCCTGAGCATTTAACATTACTGGTTTCTCTAGTTGTCTGTGGTCACATGGACCTTTGTATCCCCAGAACGTTTTGACCTCTGTAGCTCTGCTTCTGGCTACTTGCTTCTGGCTACTTGTTCTTGTTAACTAAAGGATATAATTTTTGTGCACACCCTAAGGAAGGCTTGAGGCTACACTGGGATCCTGAATACCAGTAGTTCAGGTTGGCTGACTAATAACAACTTTATATTGACTTAAACCTGTGCCTGAGTAGTCTTCTGGGGAATACCCTACAAAAAGCATGTTTTTTTTTTTTTTTAATTTCCAGCATGTTATAGGTTTTTCTTCATTATCTATAGCACTTCATTGAATTCCTCTTTCATATCTTACGTTGCCTTCCTTATTTCAGTCATCCATTTGTTTATAATCTGGGTCAGGAACTTTCTTTTGGGATTTCTTTCAACATATTTATAATTATTCTTTTGAATTCTCTAAGATTTTTATCTGTCTCACACCGAAAGCCATGACTGTAAGATTAGCAAATTTTGGAGGCATTACTTTTCTGTGTGTGTGTTTCTCATATATTACTATACTGAGACATGTGTGGGGTGATTTTTCTTTTTATTTCTTTTCTTCTAGCTATATTCTTTAAGTTGAATTATTTCAGTTCAACAAGTGAATTATGCAGGGTCCACATGTAACTTTGAGTAGTTCAGAAAATAGTTTCTCAGCCCAGATGCTCAGTGGCTACTCAATTTAACTGTTAAGTTATTGCCTGAGACTATTAGCTGGGAGAGCAGTTACTACTGCTGAATATTTTCACCATGTTGCGTATTATACCAGCCAATTAACAAGTTACCATTTGACTTCAGTAACTGTTTGCTGAGAGCCAGACTGATCCAAGGCTTTCTCAGAATGCCTGAAGAAAGGAAAAAGTTAGTTCTATGTCCTTGTCCAGGACCAGGTTTAGGCTGGGGCTAGAGCCAGGGCCTTGAAGGAGTCAAGGTTGCGGTTTGGGGGGATTTAATTCTTCCCCCTGTGCTGTGCTTATCAGTTCTGTGGTAGCTATGTTTGAGGTATCCTGTATTCTCTTTGCCAGCATTCTCTGATTTAGCTCTCTGCTGACCTTGGCCATTTTCCCCCCGAAAATAGTATGTAGGAAGCTGTGCTGTTTAATAAACTTGCTTCATAGAAGCTATCAGTTTATGCAAAAACTGGCTTTTGTTTTATCTTCTTTATTTTTCATCCCTGGTTCTCCCCCTCAACACCTTAAAGTTTAGGACCCTTATTCCTGAAGGTTCAGGTCAACTATTGGAGAACAAAAAGTAAATAAGACTAGTATAATATATAATCAGATTTTCATTACTAAGATTGAATGTAAGAGAGAACAAAAGTAGATGAGAATAGAAAGAAGTATAAGACAGTGTTTGAAAAGAAAAAAATAGAGGACATGAACTTAGCTGGGAGAATGTTGGAATACTGTAAATTCACACAGACTTTAGTGATTAAGACTGTGGAGAGTTATAATTAGGAAATTAAAAGAAGGCTAAGAATAAGATGAAGAAAAACACAGCAATAAGAAGGGAAGTATACGAGACGTGGATGAAAATTATAGTAGAGAATGCATTATAGTGGACTCTATGGAGGAGCACACAGCAATCCTAAAACCTAACTGAGCAACATATAGACAGAAGAGAAACCATCATGAGAGTTAAGATTAAATAATAGGAAAGAAGAAATTTAAAGAATACTTATGGAAGAAATTGCTGCTGCTGCTATATATACTGAGTCCAGAAGAAGTTCTCAGATCCTATGGCCAAAAAGGACCCGCTTGGTGCTATGTGGAAGAGGAGGGAGGGGAACCACAAGTTTCTAAAGCTTTCATGTTCTGTGCAGCTCTGACTTGAGGAGAAGAAGAGGGATAAAATCCTTCCCTGGTAGTTTTGAGAGGACAGGGTTAGCCAGAGCTAGGATGGCTCCATGACATGCTACGATCTGGCAAATCATGGACCCTTACAGTTCCTTTGGACCCCTACACTCTGTCTCACCCTCTTCTGATCCTACAGGTATGGTGTCTGTAAGGAACAGCACTTACCATGCAATTTCTACTGCTTTTCTCTAGGTGCCTTGATTCATCTGCATGGTCCCATTTAAAAGTACTACAGCCCTAAGATCGTCAGTGCTCCCTCCTGCCTCCATGTGGGGATCTTGCCTAGCTTAGTACATTTATTGTTTCTTGTAAGAAAAAGAACGGACTGTGTATTTTCTAGACTATTTTCTCTCACTGAGTGCCAATGATGACTCTTCTAACCTGCCTTATGACACAGATGTCTCCTCTTCTGATCTATTTTTGCCAGATCTTAAAATACTTTCCCTTCCTCCAACTTTGGGTATATAATCACTTAAAACTTCAGCTGATCCCTAAGCATGGCCTTCTTTGCCTTTTCTAAGATCATTCAATGAGAAGGCAACAAGCAAGAGTGTAGGTACTCCTAAGATCACCAGTCCAAGTGCAAGGCATAGTGTTTTCTCAAACACAAAACTCATTTTTTTGCCTCCCAATATGGAAACCCTCTGTCTTCAAGTCCATCTAATTTCATCTTTAATCAATATTCCTTCTGTTACATTGTTTTCCTTTGTACATTCTTTAATAAACGAACCCAGAGGCTCTGGGTGGTTGCTTAGTTGAATTAATGTTCTATATGTCCTCTCTAACACTTTCTATAATTTTGAGCATTACTATCCCCATTTAAAAAAATGAGAAAACCAAGGCACCATAAAGACTTATGGTTTATAAGATACAATGTCAATATTTAGACATAATTCTTATCATCTTCATCCTTCTCCTGGACTTACGTGATGTGGGACTTGTATTCGCAATACAATATAGTGACTGATCACATGGTACGAACTATCCTTATTGCAGTTTCTTGTCTGGAGGCTATTTTGTTTCCCAGGAGGAGACATCTAGACATCTAGAGAGAAAGAGAGGGACTTTTAGCACCTAGCACTGGGAGGCCAGATATGACAGTAAATGTCTTCTGATATGCACAGATGTCTCCAGGAACAAGGAATTATATCAATAAAGCGTGCTAAGATAGAGGCAGGAAAATCTGTTTGACAAAGTGCCTACACAGGATGATGGTGATACTCAGCCTAGGAGACTAGGAAGCTCCTTTTGAAGATGGCAGTACAGGGTAGTTGAAAATATGTCATGAATCAAAAGACTTATTCTAGCTCCAGAGTGGTTGATAATCTTATAAAAACAAGTCTTGATTTCCTTAACAGTATTGCTTCTATTTTCTGTTGACTGTGCTCCCAATCGTGTGTGTGTGAATGTGTGTATGTGTGTCTTTCTGTTTGTCTGTCTGTCTGTCTGTTATATCAGAGTGTGTGTATATGTTTCTGTGTCTGTCTGTCTGTATGTATGTATCTGTGTGTGTGTCTGTTTGTCTGTCTGTCTGTGTCTGTCTGTCTGTCTGAATCTGTGTCTGTCCCTGTCTGTGTAGGGGTATATGCACATGAGTACAGATGCCCGTGGATATCAGAAGAGGACATTAGACTGGATGCCCTGAAGCTGGAGTTACAAGTGGTTGTGTGAGAAACTAAACTTGGGTCCTTTGCAGAAGGAGTATAGTTGCTTAAGCACTAAGCTATTCTCCAGCCTCTTGCTTCTCATTACATATATGATTCTATGTGTTTATAAAGTCCAGATACCATAAATGAGAGAAAAGATTTGATATTTGTCTTTCTGAGACTGAGACATTTAATGTGATTATTTCCAGTTGCCTTCTCTTTTTCTAGCAAGAGGTTTTCTAATAAAGAAAAATAACACACTGTTGTTACCCCTTCATATAAAATTCAAGCTAAGTAGGCCAGTCAACTTCCTGGACAGAACATAGTTCTTTAGAAAGTCTGCTTGAGCTAGAGAAATAACATGATGCCTTTCTAAAATTTAGTTTGGCAAGAAGAGCCATTTTTCCATTGTCCACTCACCTTTTGAGAGTGTTCTCTACGGAACCAAACCATGCCATATACTGTCCATCTTCTATACCACACTGTGTTTTGTTTAAAATCTTTACATGAAGATCATAACTATTAGGAATCATAGATGAGTCTACATTGAGAACCCATTGATAGTCTACCTTAAAATACCATCATACCAAAGATTAGGGCTTTATCTTATAAATTTGGAAAACCAACAACATTCTGCATAGTGTGTTCTTTGGGACATTAAAAGCTTCATGGCCATGGTGAATCTTGGTTCTTCCACTTACCAGCCATGTGACTTTAGGTAATAGGTAACTGACTTAGTTCATTCATTTCCTCTATAAAGTAGGTTAATGTCTTGCCCTATTTTATTTTAGCAGTGAAAAGATGCTGTAGCAAAAGTAATTTGGAGAAAGGGGTTTGCTTTGCTTACATTTCAGGGGTACAATCCTTGATGGCAGGGAAGACAAACCAGCTGGTCACATATGAGCAGAGGATGAGTATATCCTAGTTACCTGCTTGACCTCTCCATTTTATATATTACAGTCCAGGATCCCCTGCCTAGTGGATGGTCCCTCCTTCAATTAAGTTGAGTTATCAATGACCATAATCAAAATAATCTCCTACAGGCATGCTCAGAGCCCATCTCCCATGTAATTATATTTTCTGTCAAGTTGACAATGCAACCTGCCTTTTGCCAACTTGATACCCCTACAGATTGCTTTTAAATGTAATCTTCCATCCCTTCCATAGGCTCATGACTATACAAGTAAGTATGTTCTATCCAACTTAAAAAGTTCCCATAGGAATTAATTGTTCAAATACGTTCAAAAAGTTCTAAGTCTTTTAGTTATGAATTTCTATAAAATAAAAAGACAGTTAATTCAAATATACAATGGCACAGAGTAAACTTCTCATTCCAGAGTAAAGATCTGAACATAGAAAGGGCTGATTGGAGGAAAGCAAGACCAAAATCCACCAGAGAAAATGTCAAATCCTATAGCTCCCTAACCAGCATATGGAGATCATGTTGAAATAGGTTGAGCTCCAAAGTGCTTAGGAAGACCACCCCTCCAGTTCAGCCATCTTCAGCACACAGTATCTCTCTTGGTCACCTCCACTCCATAGCAATCTTCTGGATAGGTGTCCTCTTGTTCTGACACATCCAACATTCTGGGGTCTCCACTGATACCTTCATTGTTTTAGAATATTTGATCACACTGTGAACCCTGAGGTTATGTTATTTACTGGAAAAACCTGTTTCTAGTTGTGATGTGGCTCAGCCCTAACACACACCTGTAATCCAAGAGCTTTCTGTTTATTGTAAACAGGATTAAATAGAGTCAACCATAGGTCAAGAGGCAGAACAAGCAGCTAGTAGAAAAGGAGTGAACATAGGGAAAAAATATAGAGAGTAAGAGGGAGTCAGGAGGATGAATAGAAAGATACACAAGAAGTAGAAAAGAGACATTCAGTTTGAAGGGTTTTTGAGATGGCATGGAGAGGAGAATTTGCTTTTTCTTTTGGGATGACAACTGAGGGGGCAGGTCAGATGCACACGTTCTCTGCCTCTCTGAGGTAGCAGGCTTTCACCCCCAGCATCTGGCTCCCAAATCTTTATTGGTAAAATTGAACGACTGAGATTTTGAAAAAAAAAACAAAAACACTTCATATCTTTACACAGGGACGTCCCCAGGCATCTTTGCAGGAACTCTGACCTCGACGTGTACTGCTTGACTGCAGCTGCTCTCAGAAGCCATGGAGTGAAGTCCTCCATTCTGTGTCTTCTGTGCCTTTAAGACTAGTATCAGTGTGAATCTGGCTACCAAGTTCTGCCAGCTTGTCATGGAACCTGGCACTAAGCAGTTGCATTAATCAGCTTCTGCATGCCAGCTCTGTGGAAACGGTCCCATTGGCAGCTACTTTTTATAAGAAGAAAAGCCCCTCAGTTACATTCCTTCATATAAATGAACACTGTCACAGTTAGGGACAATCCTACAGCTACTGGATCATGAGATCATGGAGTCCTGCTCCCGGTTGTCTCTTCTGGACCACATTAGAAGCAGAGGTTGATGGGCAAAATGAGTTTGTTTAAGTCTGAGCTTGGAAAAATGGGTTTAAAAAAAACCTTTTTTTTTTTTAAATTCAAAGAAAAGTGTTCCCCATTAACAAAAGCTTATTGACTTTTGTGGTGGACCCTGTAAGCATCATGGTCAGCAGATAAACAATCCCCACAAGGTGAAAAATGAAACTCAGGTCAGCACTGTGATAGGTGCTGGATCAAAACTTCCAGAGTTTGACCTCAGGGCTTATCTTTCTTACATATTCAATAAGCACAATAAAACTTTTGAAAAAGGATTCCACATGACAATTTTTTCAACAAGGGGTTAGGCATAGCTACATAGAAATTTCCTAGCAAAGTACCTGTGACCTTCCCTTTCTTTTATTTTTTTCATCATACTATTTTTATTGATTCTTTGGGAATTTCACATCATTCATCCTGATCACACTTGCTTCCGTGCCCTTCTGTGTCTGACCCCCCCCCAAACATCTTTAGGTACTCCTCAGCCAATATAAAAAAATAGAAAGATGGAAGGAAAGGAAGGAAGCAAGCAAAGAAAGAAAAAGAAAGAGAGAGAGAGAGAGAGGGAGGGAGGGAGGGAGGAAGAAGGAAGGAAGAATTAAGTCCAATTTGTGTGATCTATTTACTCACTGGAGTGTGGTCAAACTCTCAATAGCCTGCCCCTTATTCTCTTTGATGGTTTTCTGTTTTAGCTGTTACTTGGGGAGAGGTAGGATTTGGGAGAGTGTGGGTCATCACAGAAGCCTTCTGTGTTTTTCTTTCTCAACTGTGCATCTTCAGTCATCAATATCATGGCCAAAGTAGCTGTTTTGCTCTTTACAGTCGGTGGGAGCATAGATCATGGGCTTCCTTATGGTTTCTGGCATCAGCACAGACTACAAACATGGCTCCTGGCTACAGTAGGGCCACAGAGCCAAAGAAGGCCCTCAGTGGTAGCACAGGTGCCTCACATCAAAATGTCTCCTGGCAGCAGCACAGCCCTCAGAGATCAGATTGCCTCAGGCTGCAGCATAGACCATGGACCTACTCTTGGCATTTGGAGGTAACTTGAGCCACAACATCAACACAGATTCCAGCTCCAGTAATACTATGGACCCTCAGAGGCAGCATGGGCCTGGGCATCACCATGGCCTCTAGTGGCAGTGCAGGTCACTCAGATTAGTATGACCTCCAGTGGCCTCATGGCACATGGATTCAGGTGGCAGCACAGACCATGAACATCTACATGACCTTTGAGGACCACATGGGCCATGGACATCAACACAGACCCTGGCTATGGTAAGACCACTATCTTTTTCATAAGAATGAATTCTATTGACTGATAAGCAGTGTTCAGGACAAGAATCTAAGGAGGAAGGATTTGTAATAAGGATAAATTCTATTGATGGAAAATGCAAAGAACATTGATCCGTTTCAGAAGGATGGGGTCTATTCACTGAGAGATAAAGCTCTGTATTATGGCCTAAACAATGCCTAGGATTTTTGGGGGGCGGGGATTCAGAAAGCTTGGCTCCATAGAATAGCAAAAGGATCACCAGGTTGTCACTCCAGCCTCCACCTGGTCCAGGTGACCAGGTATTTGTTAGTCATTGTCTTCCTCTGACTAAAACAAGTCCTTATGTTTAACAAATCTGGTCCCTCCAATGCTTTCTCTAAGTTATGCCTCATACAGATTTTGGTTTTGTTTGTTTGTTTTGTCTTTTTTGTTGTTGTTTTGTTTTTGGTTTTTTTTGGTTTTTGGTTTGGGGTTTTTTGTTGTTTGTTTGGTTGGGTTTTTTTTGTTTGTCTTTTGTTTTTTGTTTTTTTTTTTTTGAGGAATAATGATGTCATAAGTATTCTCTGCTGGAAACACAGATATATCTATTTGTTTTTTCCACGATGTCAACATTGCTATTGAATAGCAGTAAGTTTACAGGATATAGTGGTTTCATTGGCAGCAATCTACCAGATAGTCCTATTTTCCCTGATAGCCCTGGCTGAATCAAAATTGGGTTCTTTTGTTCCAATCTTAGTAATAATGATTATTAATAATAACTCTCAGATTTCACATTGCACATCGCATGGTATGTGTGTGTGTGTGTTACAGAATGGTTACAAAGTGTTCAAAATATAAGGGGTTTCAGAGAGAATAAAACTTGGTGACTGATAGAAATGCAAAGAAGTGTAAGTAGGCGTGAGATACTGAACTGGCTCTAGATGTACTGTAACTACTATCAGTTAGACTATTGTGATCTGAATGAAGCTTCAGGACTGAGTTCAGCTGCCAAGGCCAAGAGGTAGGACCAGGTCCAGACAAAGAAATGAGTGGATAGATGGATGCAGGTCTATGCAGATGAGAAAGACAGGTAAACAGTAGTAGAACGGCCCATGCTAATGAAAGCAACCAAGCTCAACTGAACACCCCAGTGACAGTTGGGAGTTCTTTGTCAGTTGCTTGACACACATGACAGGTCATTGAGGACCATTTTCATTGCACTGTTAGGTGTCCACCTATTTATGGGGTCTAGATGAGAGAACAACAGCCTTTTCTTGATCTGATGGATCCAATAAGTTTTCAAGCCTAGTTTTCCTAATGCACGTATATATTTCTACAGTATCAATTTTCATCGATAACTTTATAGAATGTCACCCTTTTCATTCCCAGTAATAAGTAATTTATCAATTTATACCATGTGGATGCTGCTGGAATATGGTGCCATTCACAGGTCTTCTAAGGTACAGATTCATTGTATATCCTGAAAATGGAGTCAAAGGGGTCTGACAGATGGCTCAGTGGATAAAGTTATGTGCCACCAAACCAGATAACTTCATCATATTGTGAAATATAATTTGGTGCAGGGGTATCTTTGGCCGCCCAGAGCCAAGGTATACCCCCAAGAAATTATGCCATGCAACAGATCTGAGGTTTATTGGGGAAGGGGAGGGAGTGAGGACTTGAGGAAGGGGTAGAGCAGAGAGAGAGCCATGAGGGCAGAGAGGGAGAGGGGCACACACAGAGAACAGAGAGGAGAAAGCAGAGAACAGTGAGAGAGCTGGAGTGGTGAGCAGGTCCTTTTATCTCCTCCACACACCTGACATCTGGAGGCAGGGGCAAGTCCGGAAGAGCAGGCCAGTGGAATTGCCTATACACTAACAAAGCACTGTCTCCAAGATCCACATGGTAAAAAGAGAACCAGATACATGCATCTATATGTAGGCACACAGGCACACTAACTAACATGCACGCACACACACACACACACACACACACACACACACACAGAGAGAGAGAGAGAGAGGGGGGGGGGGGGGGGGGGGGGGGGGGGGGACGGAGGGAGGAAGGGAGAGAGGGAGAGAGAGAGGGGGAGATAACAGATTAACAAATGTGATTTTCAAAAGTAAAAAATAAAATGAGTCAATAGCTACTTGTGAAATTAAGTGTGTCGGTGAGAGGCATGTCTGAAAAAACACTGTTTCACAAGTGTGGAGCATCTCAGGGCAGCACACAGCCTTAGCTCAACAAGTGTGCAGAAGACGTGCACATCTGTGTGAGTTGTCTGGACAGTCTTTGATTCTGTAAAGCAGAGAAGTGATCTACTTTTTCCTAAAAAAATCAGTCTGGGCCCTACCTTCTATGTCTCTGTTAACACTTGTTTTTACAGGAAGAAATGGTTCTAGGCAATGAAAGGGGAAAGAATAGAAACACTTCTTCCTAGAAAGTTTTTTTTGGGGGGGTTGAAACAGGGTTTCTCTGTGTAGCCCTGGCTGTTCTGGAACTCACTCTGTAGACCAGGCTAGCCTCGAACTCAGAAATCCTCCTGCCTCTGCCTCCCCTTCCTAGAGTTTTAAACTCAGTGAAAAGAACAGAGGAACCAGCTATCAGGGCTTTGTTTACCTCACTTGTGGGGCCCATCAAGGGAAGGCAATTCCCCCCTGCTAAGGCATGGCTATTTTTTACACCTTCATTGTTTACTCTTTAATTTTAAAGTCTGTTTTATTACAGTACCTCATATAGTCATTATAAGAATAAATTAATTAATGCTGGCAATGTACTCATGGAACACAGTCTGAGCTCAACGAATGAGCCGAAGACTTGCCCTAGGATGTACAGAGAGCCCAATAAATGTTACTATCCCTGTTCTCTTTTAGATCCAGATGAGCCTTAGTCTTTTCACAGAATTCTCAGCTGCAACTACCCTATCAGGTCACTTTCTATCCAACCAACCCTCAGATTAGCCTCTCAGTTTAACAAAATGAAATAGTAATAATACAAATAAAATAAAGCTGGTAGGAAACAGTAGTTCACAGCTATAATCCTAGCGCTCAAGAGACAAAGGTATCAAGACCACCAACATTTTGAGGCCTGGATGGATTACATCAAATGAAAAATGTATTTAGTATGTAAGCAACATAATTCATCCAGAGCAGGCTACATTTCTGGTGGCGGGAGAGCAAGGGTGGAATTTCAGAATCGCTCTCCAGGCATTCCAGCTTAAAGATGGTGGAGAGTGCTCAACCCCAGTGGTGTTCTGAACTTTCAACATGACTATTTTTCATTTTCAAAAGCTTTCTTTAACCGCTGTATTCTGAGGCTTTCTTCAAAGCTAGGTATAGAGTAAAGCATAAGAGTGCAACGTACTCCTGCTGAGCTGAAAGAAGTGGCCAAACCCCTCACAAGCGTTAATGGCTTCTTTGATTTCTCTGTTATTGTCCAATGTTGTCTTATCTATTCTGGAAGTGCTCCTTTTGTCTCTCCTAACCCAGCTTCCCTCTGCTGGGAAAAATGACCAAATTATTCCACTAATGTCCTCCTTCCACGCCGCTATTTTTTTTGGGGGGGGGTTGGCTCCCATTCTGAGTTTACAATTGACTGGGCCATTGCAGATGATGGTGGAAGAGGATAATCAGTCAGTGCTAGAGATGGGAAACTTGTCAGAATGTTTTCTGATGTGAAAATCACTCCCAAGAAAAGGGGAAATCATTATCTCTGACCAGCACTTCAAGCACATCGGCTAACCCAACCAGTTGTTTGCTATGGTAAGAAGTAGTTCCACGCTCTTCTAAAGGCTGACAAGATTGAACAAATGAGCTGCCTCTGGGGCAGAACACAAAAGCAGAGGCCATGTGGTACCCTTTTTGGCTAAGACTACAGTGGCCTTGAATATAATTTTGGGAGGAGCTGGTGGCAACCACCCAGTAATTGGCTATGCCATCATACACATAAATGCCCTAGAGTTTATCATCTTAATATTGGAAATAGTGTTCTGGCATGGCTCCCAATACAAGCTTCTAAAACTAAAGAAGAGAGGCAAAGACACAGAATTTCAAGTCACTAAGGAAAAAAAAAAAGCTATGATATATGAACAATAGGAACAGAAGAAATATGCAAAACAATGGTTATTGGGAATTCCTGCAAATGTAATGCTAGACACCAAATCACAGATGTAAAAGCTCAGAGAGCATCATGCAGGATGAATGCTTCTACCCAAAAACCTATACCTGGACCTGTTCTGGATTAAATTCAGAGGAAATAGCAATAATGATGAAATCTTGAGAGAAGCCAAAAGAAAGTAAATGACTCTGGCTAGCTCTCCATTGGACATGGCAACCGTGATGCACGTGGAGCGTCTTCTCTGGCTAGCTCTCCATTGGACATGGCGACTGTGATGCACGTGGAGCGTCTTCTCATTCTCTCACCCCATGATCTGTACAGGAGTAGAAACAAAAACGAGATCCACTGGGCTGGAGAGACAGCTCAGTAGCTACGAGCACTGGCTGCTCTCCCAGAGAACCTAGGTTTTATTCCCAGCATCCATAGGGAGGCTAATAACTGTCTCTAACTCTAGTCTCAGGGGTCTGACAACCTCCGGTCTTGTGAGTACCATGCACACAAATGGGACACAGACATACATGCAGGTGAAACTCCCCCACACACAAAATTTTAAAAGGAAGATAATTAAGCTTATTTTTTCCCTCTTAGAAACCATTAGAGCAAAAAGAGGAGTGGAAACGATATTTAAAGCATTGAGTGAGAAAACCTGATGACATCAAGTTCTGTAAGATGTAAAATCATCCTTGAAAAATGAAGGAGAGAGCTAGTCTGGGTGCGTGAGTGGGAGGCGGCGGGCCTGCGACTCTGGCCTTCCCGGCTGACTGCTCCGACGCCGCCGCATCCCCAGTCATGAACCGGTTTGGCACCCGGTTGGTGGGAGCTACGGCGACTCCGCCGCCGCCGAAAGCACGAAGCAATGAGAACCTCGACAAAATCGATATGTCCCTTGATGATATTATCAAACTGAATAGAAAGGAAGGAAAGAAGCAAAATTTTCCAAGACTAAATAGAAGAAGACTACAGCAAAGTGGTACCCGGCAATTCAGGATGAGAGTACGGTGGGGAATCCAGCAGAATTCTGGTTTTGGTAAAGCCAGTGTGAGCCGTAGAGGAAGAGTGCTGCCTGGAAAGAGACGTCCTTATGGAGTTATCACTGGCCTTGCAGCCAGGAAAGCAACTGGTATTCGGAAAGGAATAAGTCCTATGAATCGTCCACCTCTAAGTGACAAGAATATAGAACGATATTTTCCAGCATTAAAAAGGAAGACAAGCCTTCTGAGACAAAATGAAGTGCAAAGGAAACCAGTTGCAGTTCTCAAGAGACCCAATCAGTTAAACAGAAAAAATAACATTCCAGCTAATTTTACCAGGAGTGGAAATAAATTAAGTCATCAGAAAGACACTCGTCAGGCAACCTTTCTTTTCAGAAGAGGCCTGAAGGTTCAGACCCAGTTGAACACGGAACTGCTGATAGATGATATGGCAGCAAAGAGAACGCGCCAATGGCGTACTTCCACCACAAATGGAGGAATTTTGACTGTATCCATTGACAATCCTGGAGCTGTACAGTGTCCGGTAACTCAGAAACCACGATTAACTCGTACTGCTGTGCCCTCATTCTTGACAAAAAGAGAACAGTCTGATGTTAAGAAAGTTCCTAAAGGCGTCCCTCTACAGTTTGACATAAATAGTGTGGGAAAACAGACAGGGATGACTTTGAATGAACGGTTTGGGATACTGAAAGAGCAAAGAGCCACCCTCACGTTCAGCAAAGGAGGAAACCGCTTTGTGACTGTGGGATAGATCCGTGTCCAAGGAACTTTTAAGTGTTGACTGTTTGAAAAGTTGATTTGCTTGAAGAGCTCATCGGAGAAGTTCAAGAAACTTTACTTCAGAATATTCACAAGCCTAAATAACTTTATTTTTGAAGGTTTTTTGTTTTGTTTTGTTTTTTTAATGTATAAATAATGCCCTGAAAGAATAGCAGGGAATATACCTATCTGTTCTTAAAGATTTCATGGTTGGCCCAAACAAACCAGTTCTCTGTTGACTTCTTTGATTCCCTGTGAAGCAGAAGGAAGACAGAAAGATAAAAATTGATTATTTTTATGAGCGTGGTATTTCAGATCTCATCACTTTTATCCAGGTTTTAGGCTTTGCCATGGTAAATCTTAAACTTGAGAAATAAGAGTACATACACCTCTGGGTTGTTACTTACCCATTCATGTGTTGGTGTGACAAGGACAGCTGCCTTTCTATCATTACTGGTGTTTTTTAAACTGTAGGAGAGTTTTGGTTTTGACTTTCGAGGCTTATGGAAGTATTTGGAACTTGGTTCATTTTTCAGTTATTGTTAGATTAAACTCCCTGAGTTCTAAGCACTTAGTATTAAACTTTTAATAAAAAAATGTGGCTCTCAGGATTAGTCTCAGACCAAAATGTGTCAGTGCTGTAATTGCTTATTTACAAAGTTACCTGATAGGTCGTTGGAGGAGATGCCTAATGCAAAACCCTGATAGTTTATGTTTAGTATAAATGGAGAAAACATGAAAAGTTTATGTTTAGTATAAATGGAGAAAACATGAAAGGCGTTAGCAAACTGAAGGATTGGAAATGGGAAAAAATAAAAACCTGAGTCATAGTTATACTATCTGGATTTACTTCTATCTTGAGTCTAGTGTCTGTAGGTTCTTCTATAAATGATGCTTACAAGAATTACAATTTTTAAAATGAGTTGAATCCTTGGGTATTTTGACAGTACACTTACTAGATATAAAGTCCTATGGTTCATATTCAAAAGGTTCTTTTGTAAAGCTTTTAGACTTGATAAGTTCAATAATTTATAACTCCCCAAACAAAAATCTACTTGTGTGTCACAAAGGGAAAAAAAATCAAAATTATAATGAAGTTACACTTGACTATACACATTCTGTTTCTTCTATTGCTCAAAGTTCAGACATTATAGGGAGAAAGGGTTTTCTTTTCTTACTCTGGAGGTTTGCTGTGCCAAGACAGTGCTGAGAGTGCTCACATGGTCACAGGTCAGAAATTCAGTGAAATGCCAATATGCAGCAGCGGGTCCCAGCTACAAATTATCAAGTGTGGTCGTTTGGAAGCCTGACCTTTTGTTTTGTTATGATTTCAAGTGTGAGTGGGTGTTTAAGTCTCTGCTATTGATTGCTCCTGTAAAGACAGGGCACTATACTTCCTGCCTGCCTTCATTGTGTCCAAGACTTCATTGTCTTTGATGTTCTTCAAGTTTCTTACTGGCTTGTGCTAGTCGTAGCAAAATCAGCAACAATGTCATGCTTATACCAAAGATCTAAATCTTTCTCAGCATCTGTTATCTGCCAGTACTTGTACTTGAGAAAGGGTTTTGGAGGCTAATCACAGAATTTGAAAGTAAACTCCAGTTTCTCCTTAGCTGTAATGCTTTTCATTGAGGCCAAGGACTCATTATAAAACATTTTTGCCAATATGAATATTTATATTTGGTTCAGAAATAAAACATTTTAGAGTGGTTTGCTGGTAGCTTATTTTAAAGCAAAGGAAAAACAACTGAGCATGAACACTATCTTTGGAACAGTTTTTAAAATATGATATAAAAGTCTTTGTTTCTTTTTGTTTTAAATATTATTATAAAGAGGTATTAGTAATTCCATTTTTGGAAAATCTTAAAAACCACCCAAATGTTGACACTTAACTACATTGAAAACCAGTATCTTTGGTATAGTAAATGTTTGCTCTTCATGCATCTGTAATTTAATTTTTTGTTCAGATTTTGCCTTTGGTACAACTAAGTTAAAACTCTTGAGTGCTGACATGTATATAAACAAAACAATATGCTTTGTTGGAGGAAAATTTCCTGTCTTGGAATGTGATTATAGTCATCCTTGTTCAGTTCTTGAAGCCTTTTTTTTTTTTTATTTAAACAGGGTGCAACTTAAAATTTCCTTTGCATCAAGGTGTATGCAAAACATTGATGCAGTGCATCACAAAGTGAAAGTTTGTATTTAATGAGGAGGTGCTTTACACTGTACTTTTTGGTGTTTTTTGGAAAAGTTACATTAGATTTGTTCTGAAGCTGTTCATTTTTGACAAATAAAATGTAACAGGTTTCACATGAGTTATTCTGAGCTATAAAGATTGAGTTGTGGTTTTTTAGATTGTTCTGTGCTACAAAGCATCTTGTAGTGGTTTTATTTATGATTTCTGGGATTTGAAGTTGCTGATCAGCTAAATTTCCACTCTTGTTGTTCCTCTGACTTTTGACCATTTCATGCATAGGTGACATGATGTTCCAACTTGAGGTCACCGAGGGGAATTGAAGAGAGTCACTGTTCCAGTGCAGAGCACAGAAGTAGATGAGCCTTTAGATGGTCTTCATCAGTCCCTCTTCTTACATCTTAGGAAAGTGACGCCGGACATTTCCTAAGACGCATTTAACAGTCAGGTTTTGAGCCTCATGTCTTATAATTCTCAGTGGACAATAAATGGCTTCATACATAGACAGTAGTTTTGTGGTATTTAATGTGTCAGATACCTAAAAATTAATAATAGCCCTATGTCAGCATTTGTGGTATGCTTAGTAAATCTATTCTTTCAATGATAATTCCTACTTAACTTACATTAATATTGAAGTTACTGAAACTCATTCATTAGGAAAGGCCAATGTTTCCAGTGTACACCAGGAAGATGATTGCTAATTCTAAGCCCCATCTCAAAAAAAAGTAGCACACAGAGGAAAAAGACTAGTGTTCGAATCTGTCATATATTTTTAAACATAAACTTTTTACTATATTAATTATAATCAAATTATAAAATATTTATGTTTAAGGAACATATGGGTGTGGTTGTCAACTTTTTAGTTTTGTTAGAGATACATATTAAATGTTGCTGCCTGTAATGTAATTCATACAGTAAATGCAATTTGGCAGTATGAAGAGATTAAAAAAATTCACTTGATATACAAAGAATTCCATATATCCCAAATGCAGGCAATATTAAAGCAAAAAGAACTTACTCATTTCTGATTAGTGAACCTTTTAAATTTACTTGGAGTTAATTATCTTGTCACTTGGTATATATGATTTAAGCTTCCCATCAAAGAATCAAAGATGGTGGTTCCGTTTGGAGCTAGGGCAGAGTTGGTGGTGGTGTTCCAGTCTCTCTCCCCTGGCCTCTTCCTTTCTTCTCTCCCCCATTCCTCCTTCCCCCTCCAGACTGTGTATCACATTGCTAGGCTTCAGCTTTCAGACTACTGAGTTTATAGGAATTTGCCACAATATCCAGTTTTATCACTTTTCAAAGATTGGTTTAAATATTTTTGTGTGTACCACCTGCATGTATGCATATTCACTGTGTTTTCTGGTGCCCATGAAGGGCAGATGAAGGTGTTAGATCCCCTGGTACTGGCGTTAGAGGTGCTGTGAACAGCTTGATGTTGGTGGTGGATCTCTCCAGCTCCTTCAGCACATTTCAAAGTGGACACTTCAGTAAACCCCAAGCGTTTATGAAAATAATTTTGGATACTGTAGACCTAAGAGATGTAAAGATTTGCTTGGAAATTGTAGACTTCTAAATATACTCAGATGAGATATAAAAAAAAAAAAAGAAAAGAAAAATGAAGGAGAAAATATAGAGGGTCCAGACAGCCAAAATTACAGAAAGTTGTTATTAGATTTGCCTCTCAAGAAATATTAATGGTAATTCTCTGAAGTCAAGTAAAATATAAGTTTAAAACTCTGATCTTTGTAAAGAAAGGGAGAGATTTAGAGAAAGAATTTTATTCTTAATTGATCTATGAATTAACTATTAGTCAAAAATAGCAGCATATCACTACATGTTCATTGTATATTTAAAATGAACACCATAAAGGGATAGGACAGAGGGATTACAAGTATCTTGTTATTGAATGGTACTCATACTACTATGAATAGACACAGTCAATTAATTTAAAGTGAGTGCATTGTAAACATATATTTAAATTGAAGAGTAACCATTAAAATGTTCTAAAGTAGTTCGTATGCTGAGAAGAAGAATATCTTAAGAGTTATATAAAAATGTTCCATTTCATATTATAAGAGGTGGAAAAAGAGAGAAACCCAAAAGCAAAGAGCAAGGGCACCAGGAAGAAACTAGATACAAGCATAGTAGATATTAGCTATGTCATCATAGTTGACATAGCCAACGAGGTCATTTCAAACTCCAGTGGTCTGAACACCTTCATTAGAGGCCAAAGGTTGTTAAGGTTGATCAAGAAGTAAAACACTTTCAACATGAATGTTACCATCAGCCCAGGGCTCTTTTGCTCTATTGAAATAGAAATCGAAACCACTATCTTGGCGTCAACTATCCTGAAGTTAAGAGTATTGGGACCCAATCGTGTTACACTCTGGGCTTGGAGCTTGAAGCTGCCATTTTTGGCTCCTGCTCAGAGAGTGGGAACTCTGAGTTCTTAGTGTTACAGCTCTAACCTTGGGGCATCAGAATCCCTAATTCTCAGTGCTATAGCTCTGAGCTCAGGGTGTTGAAACCCTCAGCTTTTACTGTTTCATATGTCCAGCAGTCAGAGCTCAGTGGCCTTCTGGAATTCTTCTATCCATCAGGGTTTGCAGTTCTTCCCAACTCTCAAGTCTTTGCAGTGCTTCCCCTTCCACAGACTGGCTATTTTCACACATTTGTGTTTTGAAGACTCTGCTCTCTACCTTCTACCTCCTCAGTGTTTAGACTGTTCCTCATGGTCTCAAGTCCCCTCTCAGACTGTGCTCCTACTCCCTCTCTGAAACTCATCATCCGTTTTCCAGGTGGTGCTGTCAAGTATGTCTGAAGCTTGCAACCCAGGGAGCCTTGTCTGCAACTTGTGTCACCAGCCCAGCTTGCTCTACCTGTGATTAAAACAAAACAAAACAAAACAAAAACCCAGAGGCTTTATGTGGCTTATGTTACAGTAGGCAGGAGATGGGCAAAGTGTAAGAGAAAGATGAACACTGTGTATATAGTAAGCCATCCACGTGCATCATCTATGATATGCAAAGACAGTGTTTCTCCCTGACCAGACTGGGGACTGCTGAGGTTAAGCCTGGGCAAGATGTTGGCTGCATATCTAGAGCAGCTGTCAGTTGGGTCATCTAAGTAGCATCTGAAGCTGACATAGCCAAAGTCTTCTTGAGTGATTCAGAGTATTTGGAACAGCTGCAACAGAATCAAAGCCTTCCTGAGAAAATCCACAGTTGGAAGAGTGACCATAATGGCATCAGTGGTTCCTACAACTGGAAAAAATCTCAAGAGTCTGTGGCTGGTTTGATGGCATTTCTGGGCAGCAGCAACTGGATCCCATTCTTCCTGAACAGCTGTTTGTTGGTTAAAGCAGCTGGGACCCCCATGATGACTGCTGGAAATGTAGCTACTTCATTGACAACTCCTTATAGCCTCTACAGAGATGAAAGGACTGAAGTGGTTTCCACAGCCCTGAGGGACTTGCCTGAGCAATAGCAAAAACATTCTGCAGCTCCGTGGAACACCACCTCTGTTTGACCTGGAGTGTCTTCCTGTTTTGCTTCTGCGCAGCTAGCTGGAGCCAACATGTGAAAAGGATCTGATGATTGTCAATCAAGTTTCTGTGTTGCCACTAATGGCTTCAATCACTTAAAAGGAAAAGAATATGAAGGGGTGTTTGTAATAGGAATTTAACCTGGAAATAAAAGCCTTCTTTAACAGATCTTACCTAACATTTCTTAATCCTAGCCAAATACTTCCAGAAGAGGATTGAGTCCGTGGATCTGTCTGATAAATACACATACAGATTAGAAATAAGTGGGTGGAGAAAAATATACCACGCCAACACCAAATAGTAGAATTTCTATATTCATTTCATGTAAGTTGGGCATCAGAAAAAGGGAGTGTATCATTACATAAAATAAAAGGACCAATACTCAACATGTACCATGTACATGTGTATGTGCCTAATAATTGATCATCCTAATAACTGAAGCAAAAAAATAATAGAACTTTTGAGCAGAAACATTAAATCTGCTATTGTCATTACAGTCTTTAGTATCCATCTACCAGAAATGAACAAATCCAACAAGCTGAAAATCAGAACATAGCTGACCTCAACTGTACTGTGAACACAGCTGAATAATTCTCACTTGTTAAGTACTTAATCCCACAATAAAAATACACATTCTTTTCTAGTTTGTTTGGAATATTTACCATGATAGATTGACTGCACTGCAGGATATAAAGTATATCTCATCAATTTAAAGGATAAGCAATCTGGACTGTGGGAATTCTTGCTCTCATGAGACTCTGAATTCAGAGCCCACACACTTATATAAAATGCCAGGGCTGGCTAACTAAGAGCTAAATGGCCAGGAACAGGTGAAAGCCCCGAGCTTACTGGCCAGCTGCTGTAGCCAGTCAGGGAGCTCTAGGTTCAGTGAAAGACCCTGTTTCAAAAATACAAAGTAGTGAATGATAGAAGACACTAAATATCAATCTCTGGTTTCTTCACACGCACACATGCACGCATGCACTCATGCACGCATGCACGCATGCACGCATGCACGCACACATGCACACACACACACACACACCATATATATGCGTACTCACAAGACAAGAAGTCATATACCATCTACTTTCAGACTACAATAGAATGAAGAACTGAAAAGTATCTAGGAAGCCCACAGTCCTGGGAAGTTAAAGGACATATTTCTAAATAATATATGATCAAAGGAGAAATCTGTGAGATCTTTTTAAATATTTTGAACTGCATAAAAATAAAAATAATACTAATTAAAAATTAGCAATACAGAAATAGTTCATTGATGAGTGTTTATGGTATTTTATAGGCATAAAGAGGAACTCTAACAAAGGACTATGTTATGTAATATCTGCCTATCCCAGGTAGGGCACCAAAGCAGGGATGACATCCTTTCTTAGGATCCTTTTTTCACACAGGTAAAGCCAGAGCATTGACTATGGACAGAAAAGAATTTTAGGGTGAATCAGAGTGAAGCAAAGTGAGAGAGTTTATTATTAAGTGATAAAAGAGAGTATGTGCCATAGACTTAAGCCACTTCGACATGGACACCTGTGGAAGGCTTCACAGTGGAGATATGTGTGTGTGTGTGTGTGTGTGTGTGTGTGTGTGTAAATTACATTACTCAGAGCATGAAATTGACAAGATTTAAAGGTTATGCAAACTTGAAAATTTAAATAAAGTTTAAAGGTTAAGTGAAAGCATACCACTTGATTTCTCTAAAATATTGTGAAAATGACTTTTTTACCAAAGAAAAGAATGCAAGTTCCATATAAATTCCCATGCCATTCTTTACTTAAATAGAAAGTCAATTTTAAAATTTATATGAACCACAAAGACTCCAATTAGCAACAAAAAAAAGCATAATGCTGCAGGTGTATCATCATACCTGATTTCAAACTATACTAGTGAGTCACAATAACAAAAAATTGACACATAACCAGAAATGTACATCTTATAAGTATTCCAGAGGGCATTTAGTAGCAGGCTAATAAGTCTTCAGTTATTAGCCTTGCTATAGCTGCTTTTCCTAATCTAGGACATCCACATGCTGTATAGTCTAGTTGTTTGGAGAAATAGGATACAGATTGGGGAATGTCCCATAGCTTTTGGGTAAGAATCCCTATTATATGACTTTTCTTGGAGAGACATAAAAAAAGATCTCTTTCCCAGATAGAGCACCCATGGCAGACGAAGAGAGCATCTGGGTTACTAGTAGGAGCATGGTGACTCAAAGGCAGCTCTGTCACCAAAAGCCCATTCATGAAAGCTGACCTCCTGAAGCTCCTTACACAACTTGTATGCACACTTGTTGGTCCTAGATTCCCCTCATACCCTTTACAGCCCTGCACAGATAGTTGTGAATCTTTTAATTTTCTGAGCTCCCTGATCCTAAATTTCATAAGCTTCCTTGCACCTTGTACATTGAACGGACTGAGATAACAGAATTAACTCTATTTTTAAGTTACTTTCCTTGGAAAAAGCTACTGTCTGCTGTCCTTCAAGCAATATGGCTCCTGCCATTAGGCTCTGGGAAAGAGACCAACATTTCTTTACCCTCTCATATAATGCCAAGGCTTAGAAACCCCCGCTTGTGGTCTCTTTCCTTTATAAACCCCCTTCACCTAGAGCTAGGGATCACTCTTCTTCCTGTTCCATTAGAAAGGTTTGTAGCCCAAGCTCAAGCTTGAGTAAAGACTCTTGTGTATTTGCATTGGATTTGGGGGTCCCTAGTAGTCTCTTGGAGATCTCATGAACTGGGCATAGCAACATTTCTCAGTATCCTGAACTTTATGAGCTTTAAAATGAAAGAAATAGCTACAGAATTTACAGTGCCATGCCTTGTATTCTGTTACACACAGGGGTAAAGATTTTTCTAAATCAAGAATTCTCAAGTTCAGGCCAACAAGAGTAACTTGTTTGAAAAGCTTGCTGCTATTCCTCACCAACCATTGGTGGTGTCCAGGGCCTGGTCTTTGTGTGGTCTCATGGAGTGTCTTAACAAAGATACCAAAGTTGGGAATCCAAATTGGCAGAATCCAGCCATGCCTAAAAAGTCTATGAGCATAGTTTATGGAGGTCCTACACATGGGAGAACTGTTTTCCTTTTAGGAGACAAAGCCCATTATTCTGGAATTAGGACATGCCTCAAATATTTTACCATTTGTTGGGAAGCTCAAGCCTTTTGAGAAAGTAGTCATTATGTTGTAGTTCCTAGAAACTTCAGAACATTAATATTCTCATCAGTCTAATTTTGCAGTGCTATACATAGGTTACCTGTCTATTGAAGTAAGCCTTGTTTTTTATAGTTATATTAATTATTTTTGCATTTTCAAACAGGTGAGGGCTACCTCTAAATCCCTGTGGCAGAAATACATACATGTTTATTACACACACACACACACACACACACACACAGACACACACACACACACACATTTACTGTGTATGATAGTTTCTACTATTGGAATCAAACAGATATTTCCATTTGGGATATAACAGAAATGTGGTGGTTTGAAGGAGAATGATCTAAATAGGCTCATATATTTCAGTGCTTGGTTTCCAGTTGGTGGAACTATTTGGGAAAGATTAGGAGGTGTGGCCTTGTTGAAGGAGCCATAGACTTGTTGGAGGTGGTATGTCACTGAGTGTGGGTTTTGAGAAGCTTACACTGTTATAGTGCCCCCCCTTCTTTCTTTCTGCCTCATGGTTGTTGTCTCAACATGTGAACTCACAAGCATGCCTGCCTGCTGCCATGCCACTGTCATGATGATCATGGACTAACCCTCAGAAACTGCAAGAATACAATAGTAAACTTTCTCTCTCTTATATTTTGCCTTGGTTTATGGTGTTTCTTCATAGTATAGGAAGGCAACTAAGACAAAAGTTGGCTCCAGAGAATAGAGTATTGCTGACAGGCCTGACTATGCTGGTTTTGTAGTCATGTAGATGATGTTGGGACTTTGGACTAGGAAAGCAGTTGAATGCTGTAACTAGGGTTTAACAGACCATACTAGAAGGAGCTTTAAATACAGTAGTACTAAGAGCAACATAGATTATGAAGGACCAGCTCAGGAGATTTCAGAGGACATCAATATTAGCAACTGGGTTAGAGATCATTCTTGTAATATTTTGGCAATGAATGCTGCTGTTTTTTTGCCCTTGTCCTAAGAAGAAATCCTCCTGAGTCTAAATGCAAGAATTTTGGACTAATTTCACTAATAGATGTGAGTTCAAGATATCCTAATACTGACTGTTTCATGTGGCTATTAGTGATCACTCTTCTGCAAATCTACACGGAAAAGTAACTAATAGTTATTACAAATAATCTGAGGTACAGTTTAAGCGGGATACTAGAGGTTAAGGAATTGAAGGAATTGAAGATTGAAGAGATGGCATTGGAACTGTTGGTAAACTGAATCTGAAGAATCCCTGGATTCTTAATTATTGCATTGCTGTTGCCCTGAAATTGCCAATACCCTTGGCAAGACTTAGGAATAGCCTCTCTTGATGAGACTTTAGTAATATCCTCTCACAAATGTGTCTAACCTGTGGCCCATGGAACCAAGAAGAGGTATGAACATGGCTGTCCTAGTTTACTTTCTACTATGATAAATGCCATGACTAAAAGCAAGTTGGGGAGAAGAGTTTATTTGGCTAACAGATTGCAGTCCACCATTAAGGAAAACAAGGGTAGGAGCTCAGGGTAGGAACTAAGGTAGAGACCTCGGAGTAACTCTGCTTACTGCCTTGTTCTCCATGCCTTCTTCAGCCAGATTATAAGACCGAGGGCCATCTGCTCATGGGTGACACCACTCACACACAACAAGTGGTCATTTAGAAGATGGATGGACACGCCTGGTAGAGGTATCATGAGTAGTCCCTAGAGACATAGAAGCATAGTCATTTTTACGAATTCTCAATAATTTGGGGCTCTGAAATAATATCATAGATATCTGAACATAAAAAAACCTTAAGATCATTTACCTTTCCTTTTGTAAACTAAATGAAATTATAAGTCTTACTACAGTTGGTAGAGTAACTGGTTTTCTTAAAAGTTAATCTTGTATCCTGTCATTTGGCTGAGGAGTTTATCAGCTGTAGAAGTCCCCTAGTAGAATTTCTAGAGTTGCTTATGTATACTATCACATCACCTGCAAATAGCAATACTTTCACTTCTTCTTTTCCAATATATTTCCCTCTTACCTCCTTTAGTTGTCTTATTGCTCTAGCTAGAACTTAAACTACTATATTGAACAGATATGGAGAGACAGGGCAGCTTTGTCTTGTCCCTGACTTTAGTGGAATTGCTTTGAGTTTCTCTCCATTTCATTTGATGTTGGCTATAGGATTTTAAAAAACTGCCTTTATTATACTTGTAATCCTGATCTCTCCAAGATGTTCATCTTGAAAAAATATTGGATTTTGTCAAAGGCTTTTTCACCATCTAGTGAGAAGATCATATGTTTTGTTTTGTTTTTGTTTGATTGGGTGTTTTTTTTTCTTTTTAGTATATTTAGAAGGTGGATTACACTGACAGGTTTTTGGATGTTGAACTAGCTCTGCATCTCTGGGATGAAGCCTACTTGATCATGGTGAACAATCTTTCTGATGAGTTCTTGGATTTGATTTGCAAGTATTTATTGAGTATTTTTGCATCAATGTTCAGAAGGAAATTTGTCTATAATTCTCTTTCTTCCTTGAATGTTTGTGTGGCTTGTGTATCAGGGTGACTGTGGTCTCTTAAAATTAATTTGGCAATGTTCTTTCTGTTTCTATTTTGTGAAATAATTTGACGAGTATTAGCATCAGCTCTTCTTTGAAAATCTAGTAAACTTTTGTGCTAAAACCGTCTGTATTTGGTTGGGAGACTACTTCTGTTTCCTAGGGGTTAGGTCTATTGATATTAAGATATTGATTTAACTTTGGTAAGTGGTATCTATCAAGAAAATTTTCCATTTCATTTAGATTTTCCCATTTTGTGAAGGACAGGTTTTGAAAGTATGACCTAATGATTCTTTGGATTTTCTCAGTGTCTGTTCTTATTTCACTCTTTCCTTTTATGATTTTTTTTTTATTCGGATATTCTTTCTCTGCCTTTTAGTTAGATTGGATAAGAGTTTGTCTATCTTGTTGATTTTCTCAAAGAATCAACTGGTTGTTTCATTGATTCTTTGTATTTTCTTTGTTTCTATTTTATTGATTTCAGCTCTGAGTTTGACTATTTCCTGGCATCTACTCCTCTTGAGTGTGCTGGCTTCTTTTTGTTCTAGAGTTTTCACATCTGCTATTAAGTTGATAGCATAAAATCTAATTTCTTTTTGAAGGTGCTTTGAGCTATGAACTTTCATATTAACACCACTTTCATTGTGTCCCATAAATTTGAGTATGTTGTGTATTCATGTTCATTGAATTCTAGGAAGTCTAATTTTTTTATTTCTTCCTTCACCTAGTGGTCACTCAGAAGATGGATGTTCACTTTTCATGAGTGTTTAAGCTTTCTTTTTCTGTTGTTGTTGAAGTCCAGCTTTAGTCCCTGCTGGCCTGATAGAATGTAGGGGGATAGTCTCACCTTCCTTATATCCGTTGAAACTTGCTTTGTGACCAAGTAAGTGGTCAATTTAATGAATGTTCTATGAGATACTGAGAAGAAGGAATCTTGCTTCATCTCTGATCCACTAGAGAGTCTTGGATCAGGTTGGAGGCTTGATTTCTGATAACTTGCTTGGCCTTTGATACAGTAGGAGGGTCTCTGTTCTTCTGACTGGTGTGGCCTGCACCTGAGCAGCTGGAATTGGGGACAGGGACCTGTCCATGGTGCAGGCAGTGAAGTGTAGGATGACAGTGGAATGTGTTTTCAGGAGCCAAGTCTAGGGAGTAGAGTTGTTCAGCTGAAAGGAGGATCACTCACCTGTTTTTCTGACTGATGTGGCCTGCCAATTTTCTGGTTTTTAAAAAGTTACATTATTGAGGTGCTTCATTAAGTCAGTATCCAGCATGCATCAGTCTCATAAGGTGCATGGTTTAATTCATGCAACTTACAGCAAGGTTTAATGCATGCAACTTACAGCAAGGTTTAGAAATTAAGCAAGGTTTAAATATTAACCAACTTTAAAAAATAAGTTTAAAAAAATCATTCTGGTTTACTTATTTTTCTTAAGAAATTTTCTTTTGTAAATAAAACTCTAAGATGATTTTTTTTTTGGACCCATTATTTATCATTGAGTAGTGAAAAAGAGGAGTGAAAAATACAGTTAAACTTAAAGTTCTAAATGTTCTGGTCAGATGTAAGTGGAGACTGTTGTTCTGTTTTGGAGACGCCGTGTGTGTGTGTGTGTGTGTGTGTGTGTGTGTGTGTGTAATTCATATATTCATTATATATATGTATGTGTATAAATGTATGTATAGTGTATATAAAAAATGCACACACATATGCAATTTCAACTTTAGCAGTTGAGTTGAAGTTTCTGCATCTCAATTAAATTCTAGAGTGAGAGGAGGTTTCTTTCTCTTCCCTAAATTTTTCTATTTTTCTATCCTGCTTCATTATAACCTAAACATACTCTTACCACAGAATCTAGTAATTACATTTTGTTTCACTTATGCAAAGGGGTTGACAACTCTATTCAGAAAATAACACACAGATGTTTCTAGAAGGACAAATGTTATGATGTTAGATGTTAATGGAAGAAAAAACCAGGAAGCAACCAAAATTATTCTCAGTTGGTGAATGGATAAAAATTACTTAATATCCTGACAAAGGGATGTTATTTACTACTAAGAAAGAGAGAAGGAAGGAAGGAAGGAAGGAAGGAAGGAAAAAAAGAAAGAAAGAAAGAAAGAGAGAAAAGAAAGAAAAGAAGGAAAAGAAGGAAGGAAAGAAGGAAGAAGTTGTCAAACTATGAAAAGACACAGAGGAAAGTAACATTTACTTTACTAAGTATAAGAAGCCAAAATTCCAACTGTATATCATTATCTGAAAGGCAAAAGTATTTGTATAGTAACTATATCAGTGCTTGCCAGAAAGCACAGAAGAATGACCTGCAGAGACACTATTCTGTGTGATGCTATAATGGTTGACCCCATATCTGTCACTAGCCTTTTGCCAGACTGCATAGAATGTATAGTACAAAAGTGAACCTAAATGTAAACTATGGACTTGGGGTGACAATAATACAACAGTATATGTTCAATAGTTGTACTGAGCATAACCCTGTGGTGCAGAATGTCAACAGCAGGACTGTGCCTATGTGGGAACAGAGTGTACATAGAAACTCTCTGTACTTTCCATTCAGTTTTGACATGAACCTAAAGTTGTTCTCAAAACTAAATTTCATTAATTAAAATGTCTTTGATTGAATTGTTAGAAATACAAACCTGTATCTTGCCAAATTAAATATAATTATTTTTGAATCATTATACAACTAATTAACTTTTGGGTAACATAATTTGACATGAGAATTCATAGTGCCTCTCTACATTTGTATTTAAACTAAATATAATTCAATAAAGTACTTATTATAGATTCTACTGCCAGTCACTTTGACAAGAACTATTGAGAAATATTAATCTTAAAATACATAGTTCAGAGATGTTGGATCATCTTTATTCATGAAATTATGTTCTGAGAAGCAGTCTGGATTTCATTTATGCAATTTATGCTGCCCTACATCTCGTTCCCACATTTGCATCCCTTGCTCGTCTTTGTCAACAGAGAGCCTACATCATGGCAGATGATTTGCAATATACACATAGTGATCCTAGAGGGCTTCAGATATAAACTCAGAGTGTATATATAATTATTAAACTATTTTAAAATTATTCCAAGTAAGGATAACTGTTGTTATACAAAACAACTAACCACAAAGAGAGATTAGGGAAATGGATAGTTATCTGGTGTTTTATAAGAATGAGAGAACATAACTTTTTTTTTTCAGTTCTTTCCTAACTTCTTAGATTCACAAGACATGGTATTGATATGTCTTCTGCAGCTTAACATGAACAACACATATTTTCCAAATCATAGAGTCTTTGAGACCTTTTCCTTTTTATTTTTCTTCTCTGTACTTCACTCGTGTATGTAGTAGGAGAATTGTTTATTATTTGTCTGGCTAGTTCTAAGATAAAATATTGCTACGTAGCCTAGGCTGACCTCTATTCATAACCCTCACAAGTGCTTGGATCACAGGCATGGGCCATCGAGCCAAGTACTTTGTTGTCAATGAGTATGTATTATGAATGCAATAAAAGCACTTGTGAAGGACTAGGGTATCTGCTCATTTGTTCATCTGAAGGTTTCTGGATAAGAGTACTAATTCAGGAATACTATACTATCGTTTCCTCCCCAATCCTTCCTATAGTCTCCAGAGCTCTGCAGATACCTTCCTTGAGGTTCCACTCAAGCAAAAGAAAGCTTGCTTATTTTAATAAAGAGTATATTAGGCTAACAGGATTAAATTAAAAACCTTAAATGAGATCACATCAACCAATGAATGAATGAACAAAAGATGATGATGATACATACATACATACTTACAAATACACATATAGATAAAAATTAGATGATTGAAAGATAGATTAGATATATGATAGATAAGTAATAGAAGACGAAGATAGATAGATAGATAGATAGATAGATAGATAGATAGATAGATAGATAGATAGATAGACAGACAGACTGGTAGAGTCAGACAGGCAGGGAGACAGACAGACAGACAGATACAAACTAGTAGAGGCGTTTCATGGACCTCCTGAGGCACTTCCGGTGGAATCCTGCTTTCCTGTTATAATAAATGCCCCTTCAGAGGCCAAGCTTATCTTTTTCACCATATGACTATTTCAATCAAGATGTTTTAAACACTAAACCTTTCTCCTTTCCATAGGCTAGTTTAAGCCACAGACTTTAACAGATGGCATTGGTTTCAGTGTGTCCCTGTCCCTTGAGGCCGAACAGGATTCCAGGCCAACTACCATCAAAGAACTGCCAGAGGCTTATGGCTTAAGTACTTCAGAATAACCTTACCCTGACATTTGGCAAGGCTCCAGAGCATTTAGGGTCAAAAGAAGAATGCATAATCAAACACTCATCTGTGGCTTGTAGAGGAGAGCCTTTCAATTAAAGCTTTTAATGGTTTCACAAGAGACCCACAGTCATTTTCAAGGCTAGCTTTAAGGGCTATCAGGCAAATCAGCAAAAGGCTCACCCTGCCTTCAGCAAATAGTATAGAAACCTAGGTACTCCTCCCTGTCCAGAAAGGTCCTGAGGCTCCGGACAGAGACTTGGATTAAGGAGCACTGAGAAAACTTGACTGTCCTTAATTAAATAAGTGCGTTTCTATTATTTCCAGCAGGTATGGATTCTTCATAAAGCAGGCTAGAAAGAGACAATGAGAGACTATGGAAAGGGAAAGAAGTCCCAAACTCTGGCTCCAGCTGGTAGTTAGAAACTTTAACACAACAGATACCATTGAAATTGCAACACAGACAATGATTGTCCCACAAAGCAGGATGTTAAAGCATCCTATGGAGCTGGAGGGATGGCTCAGAGCTTAAGATCACTTATAAATCTTGAACATACCAGGCAACTCAAAATCACCTGTAACATCAATGCCAGGGAATCTTATGCCCTCTATGGAGTCAGAGTACTCCACACAGGTACACACACATGCACATGTAAATAACACCAATAAACTAGAGCCAGGCATAATGGCATAAGCCTTTGATCTAAGCATAGCATGTAGGAGGCAGAGGCAAGTGAGACCAGCCTGGACTGCACACTGAGCTCCAGGACAACCAGAGCAACATGGTAACCCTGTCTTATGGGCATTGTGGGGAGACTGTGCTTATTTTCAGGCAGAATGTTTGTGACTTTGCGGTTTAAATGCATTAGCATGTCTTTCTCATCTCTAACTCTAAACAATGTACCTCATAACACCTAGAGTGAAAAAAGATAGGTGTGTGTGTGTGTGTGTGTGTGTGTGTGTGTGTGCCTGTATGTGTAACCCGGACTACTTTGTAAGAACTCTACTACTGAGTCAAATCTCTAGCCCAAAAGGAAAATTTTAGGATTAAAAAATAAAATAAAATAAAATAAAATAAAATGAAATAAAATAAAATAAAATAAAATAAAAGGTGATACACTTTGAACTTTTAAACTTAATTTATAAACTTGAATTAATTTTCGTTTAATCTTCAATTCTTGTTGTAAATTATGTCTTTTAAGCAATATAAATCATAAAGTCACAGAGCCATATATGTGGTCTTATGTAGATATGCAAAGGTATCACTCTTTCTAAATCCCTGCACGTAAATCTGAAGTATGTGGTCTTCCTTGACTATATTTAATAAATTCACTACTTCTACTTCAAACTTCTGTAGCCCTTGTAAGGGATCCACCTCTATCTGAAGTGAAATTCCCTAGAGAAAACCTCCCCTGCATGCTGGTAGTAGCATTGGGCTCTGTCTCCCTGCCACTGTTACATGTTGACATGTAGTTTCAAAAATTTATTTTGTATCATTGAGTGGTTAAAAATGAAGACCACGACGTCCTGAGTTGTCTTCATAGGTGAGGCAAAACTCTAGTCTGGAAATAGAATCCTGATTAAAATCTGAGTTCTGTTTCTTGTTCAATGACTAGCCAATTTGCTTAGTTTCTCTTAGCTTCCATTCCTTATCTATTTCATAGAGTAATTTAATCTAACTCCTAGGTTTCAGTCTGATTCAAATGAAGAGCTAAGGTATTGACTATTTTATTCATAGGTATACTATAAAGAACAGTATGTATACGTGATGGACAGGTGTAACTATTTTCTACAAGCATATAGATATGAGCTAACATTTTTACACTGAAATTTTTAGATATAGATGTAGATTTCTAGTTTTCCTTGAAAACAAATCAGATATATAACAATAGTGGGTTAAGTCAAAGTGCCACTATCACCTGGATTGGCAAGAACTTACTGTCTTATCACTTTCTAGGTCACTCTGTCCCTTTGGGTTATTCGACTAAAACATTTTCTGTCTGAGTTTCTCTTACTGGAACCTACCCTCTACCACAGAAAGCCAGAAGTCTTCAAAACTACAGAAGCAAACTGACTAAGTGCATGCTGTGGGTAATACTCAAGGAGCGGCCCCCTTGGTCTCTCACCCCACTGAAGACTTACACAGAGAAGAGAGCCGTTCAGAGGACAGGAACCAGACAGTTCCCGACATGATGAATCTCTCTGTTATAGATCTCACTATGAAGGTAACCTGCCTTTCTCCACAGTTGCCACCTGGCTGAGCAGATGGTCTGCCAGGGGCCCACTTCAGCAACTCCACTGCCGTGAAGAGTGCTGTTTTCTTATCATTTACAACCATCATGTCATAACTACCAACCAGAAAAATACAATTGTCTTCATTCAAGTCTGAACTCTTAAGCATATATACAGATTGTTTTCAAATAGTCTTAAAGACATTGAATTTCAGAGAAGTTGTAAAAGAAGTATACTTTATGAATTCAGAAATTTACCAAGATTTGCTTTCCATTTCAAAATCTACCCGAGGCAGCATTGTTTAATGTAACGGGGGTGACAGTTTTGTCAGTCTGCTTTGTCCTGAATATTTTTCATATAATCACAAGTGTACGATTATTTCATGAAATGAAAGAGGAGATCTTTATACTGCAGTAGGAAAAGTGCACTGTTCATCAGTGCTGACTTTGAGTTGTTTCTGATTCCATGTAAAATGTCCTTCAACTCTGTTAAATATAGATACTTAAGAACAGTAAGAAAACTGTGCAGTAGTGGCACATGCCTTTAATCCCAGCACTCAGGAGGCAGAGGCAGGTAAATTTCTGTGAATTTTAGGCCAGCCTGGTCTACAGAATGAGTTCTAGGACAGCCAAGGCTACACAGAAGAACCTTGTCTTGAGGAAGGTAAAAAGAACAATGAGAAAATAGTGTTCATCTGTCCTCATGCACTCTGTCCCATGTAGGAAAGGCTCAGATGACTCTCTCTGCTCACTGCTGAAGATGTTAGCTTTGCCTTTGTAAGGGTTCAAGAATTGCTGAAGGAAGATCCCAGACTCAGATAGTATGACAAGGAGTGTTTATTCTGCAAAAACAACTGGCATGCAGGGTTCAACCATTTTACAAAATGACAGCCCCAAACAAAGCATGCAGGCCTTCTTATAGGGAATCTGGGGAACTCTCTAGAAGGATTAGGTAATCTAAAATTTCATTGGTGCGTGCTGGGGAAGGGGGGGTCACAGATGATCAGTGGTCTGCATACCTATGTCATGAACGTTTAACCATAGGATGAGACAGTGCTGCCCAGCACAGATGGCCCATCCTGAGATAAGGTATTTCCCATTTTTTGTGGTTATCCCCAGGCTGTTCTTTGGGAGGGGGTTTTATGGCCTTGTTTCTGGATTTTAAGGTGTCTTCCTAGAGCTGGTACCTGTGGCTTTCTTTTTGAAATCAAGCCTGGTTCTTAAATGGAGATGGAAGGCTTACATCATCCTCTCAGGTGGCTCATCATAAGTTAATTAGAATATGAATGCACATCTTCAGGTCTAGGTAGGAGTCAAGCTTTAGAACAATATCTTCAACATTAGTCTTCTTGTCTAGTATTTGCCAATTGGTATTCACATCTATTGAGACCTGACTTCCTTTTAGCTCTCTTCATAGAACAGGATATTTATTTATTTATTTAATATGTGTGGATGTTTTTACCTTCACGCACCCATTTCATGCCTGGTGCCTGAGGAGGACAGAAAAGGGTTTGACTCTCTGAAACTAGCTTTCAGAAAGTTGTGAGCCACCAACTGGGTGCTGGGAATCAACTTGGGAGTCTGACAGAACAACAGTGTTCTTAACAGCCGACCCATCTCTTCATCCCCAGGGTATTTATTTCATGATATATGATGTAAGTTTATTTTAGGATAGCAAAAGGTGTGTTTAAACATTTGTTATAGAAAGAAACATGTAGACAAACAAATTCTATGAATAAACCCACGTACATAACTGTTGATCAATCTGGGTCATTATTTTTCCCAGTTTGAAAAGATAGTTCTGGAACTTCAAGCAATTTAAAGAAATTTCTAAACTGCAAACTGTTTTTGGAAAACCTTCCCCATCTTCTGAGCTCCAGCATAGTTTACATAGAACAGTAACAAAAAAGTCAGTTAATTATGTTAGTGTTATCTAAAAGCCAAGGCTATCTCAGACAGACTATATACTGTGTGGTCACCTTAGCCTTGATTCATATATGGCAGCCCAAGATGAGAAAGTTGTCACATGAAGGAACTCCTCTCCTTGCTTGAAACTTCAAGAATGTCTTAGAACTATCACAGTCCATTTACATCCTTCAGTGATGTTCCCAGGAAGGATGACGTTTCAGCTGAAGTTTCTGGAAGCTTAAAAGAACACCATGACTCAGCTCAGCCATCTTGACACCAATCCACCCTGGCTGCTGTTTGGGAATGTTCCCAGCTGACAATGATGAATGAAAAAAGAAAGACTCACTGCTAGTTGTGTACTACCAAAATATCCTTGTTTCAAGATATCACTTTTCACTTTATTTAATAAACACATTTCCCCACCCCAAAGACGCACAGAAAAACTTGGCAAATAAAAATAAGCTTTAAAAAAATTATAAGTCTGACTTATACATTGCTTTATTTAGAGAATACTTTTCACACTTTTTTTTCTTCCACCCACCAAAAGGAACATGCATAATAAATGAAACTGAGCTTGGCAGGAAATCCATCAATAAGGTTAATTTAATGTAGGCAGAATCACTAATCTCCATATGGCCATCAGGGGTTGTTCTTATTTCAAAACCAATGATTTCCAAATAGCAGAGCAGAACATACCTCTCCAAAGGAGCTGAGAAGGAAATCTCAGCTGTGTGGGAAAGCACACCACCACCCTGAGATATCATATGGAAATTCAGGTTTTGGGTCAATCACAGCAGAGAGAGAGAGCTGTTCCAACTCCAGCTCATCCCTCACTGTTCAACCTTCTGACAAGACAGAAGTCCATAGCCACTCTCAACTTCCCTGTCAGCAGAATCAAGAGACAGTGCACAGAGTTGCATGCTGTATATGTAGCAGGTGTTTCAGAAGAAATGTTTAGCATTCTATCTAGTATTTAAAGGTTTCATTTGTAAATACTTTAAGTTGGTGACAGTAACAGTACAACCCCTGGCAAGGGTTGCTAGAGACACTGCTTACCTTGAAAGGGAGGGAGAGAGAGAGAGATAAAGCATGGGGAAGCTGTAGGCTTTTTTTTCTTTTTCTTAAAGTCCTCCATCAATGACTGAACTGTAAAAGATTTTGAGTTACATTAGGAAACTGTTTTGTTTCTATTGATTCTTTTGGTATGTATATAAAATAAGAATCTTGGGAAATATAAGTTTTAAATGCCTTTGGTAGTAAGATGCTAATATATGCTTTCTGGTAGCTAGCAATGCTCTGTGCACCATGAAGTTTCAGTCATTATGCCAAAAAATAAATTTAAAAAATGTATCTGAGAGTGTTAGCTGAATCCACAGCAGCCTTTTCATTACATGAAATTTGCTTAAGTTACAGAGTAAATGCAATTATAGATTCCTGGGCATAACAAGGTACCATTTCTTTTGGCCGATTTTTTTTTAAAACCAAAAATTATATAATAGGTCCCTATGTAGATGGAGATCAATCTTGTTTAAAATGTGATCTAGTCATCTGAGAAGATGGAGTAAGATGGAAGAGGAAGCCATTATTCTTTTAAATGAGACTTATGGACAGCTACTGTGCAGCTTGCTTTACTCCTATAGTAGGCAAGAGAGAAAGGAGGGGAAGAGAGAAGAAGGAGAAGAGGTGGGGTCAGGGTAAGAGAAAGGAGAATAGGAGAGAGGAGGAAGCCGTCATCTTATTCTTTCTCTATTCTTGTTTTTCTCTAAGGTCTTGCTCAACTTTAAAAGTCTGAAGCTACACAGAGGATTGAAGAGGCGGAGAGAGAGGAACTAAAAACTGGAGAGACATGAGAGATAACTATAAGAACAAATAGCTTCAAGAAAATATTGACAAAGGCAGGTTTTATAACATGTCAATCATTGGCACCAACTCATTCCAATTAACACTGCTTTTCCAACTGATCTTAGAGTGAATGTTGTCTTCCGAATTAATACTGTTTTAAAATGTAGTTATAGTCAACTTAGTCTTTGTTTTAAACATGTTTGTGTTTAGTGATTTAGTATGTGGTATTCTTCAAAAGGTATAGAGGGCCATATTAAAATAGTAAGAATTTGCTGGCCCAGTGTTCCATACCTTTTCCATCCCAATCTGCTAAAATCCTCCACAATATTTTGACTCTGTTCTTGACTCTAGAGTTCAAAGCCTTGAGGTTTTACTCTGATGGTACCACTTAGCTACATTACCTCACACAAGCTAATTATCACCTCTAAGCACTAACTTCCTAATCCTGAAAATGAAGAGAATTAAAGTAAGGGCAGTTAGTTAAGAAAAACAAAAACAAAAGAGCAAGCCAAATAGTAGAGGAAGAACTGACATGATCTGTGCCTAAGCAGTGCTTGTGTCTGTCGGATCCTAAAGCATCCGCAAAAAGGGTGTTAGAACTAGCTAGCTAACTCATCAAAACTGCAATATAAAATTAGCTGCTTTTTGTAAAATGACTATGGGTAACCTTGAAGCCAAATTAACAAAGCATAAATAAAATACTAGATCAGCAAAATGGTCCAGCTGGTAAAAAAGCGTGCTACACAACCTGACCACCTGAGTTTGAGCCCTGGAATCCACATCAAAAAGCTAGAGGCAGTGGTTCAGACTTACAGACTTAGCACTCACAGGCTGTGAGATGAGAAGCAAAGGTGAGAATTGCCCAAAGCTCATGGGCCACCTAGCCTGAAGTATGCAGCATGGTAAAAAGAAGAAAGACCTTGCCTCAAGGTGGAAGGAGAGAATCAACTCCAAAACTCTGACCTCCACACATCCAGGGAGGCAGACATACCCACACTCTCACACTCTCACCTCTCTTCCCCTCACACACACACACAGGCACACACGAAACCATTCACTCATACACACACACACACACACACACACACACATACATACATACATACATATACACCACCGGTAATCTACAAAATGGAAGGAAATATATATAAGTCATATATATGATGAAGGACTAACCCTAAATATTTTAAGAGCCAGTACAACCCAACAACAATAAAAATTCAGATCTCTCTATTACATAATGGACAAAAAAACTTTAGTAAACATTTTTACAAACATAACATGTATACGACTAACATATTAAAAATATTCAACACTGTAAATCGTAAGACAGATGCAAGCCAAACCCACAACTAACTTTTACTTCATATCTCTTTGGACAAAGAATATAAAGAAAATGGGTAGAATTTTCACCGAGGATGACTTACCCTTCTGTTCTTTACTGCTAGCATTGAATTATATGTATATTTTATGGCATATGCTACTATAGAGGTGAGTATCAGGTCAATGGGTAGATAAACAAGCATCAGAGTATATTACTTCATTCTGGTTGCTGTAATGAAATATCACAGACTTGGGAATTTATAATTAGGATGAATGTAGAGTGCATAGTTTCAGAAACTGGAAGATTTGAGATCAAGTTTCTGATAGCTGTGGTGTCTGGTTAAATATTTTTTTTTTCTGCTTTCAGGAAGGCACTTTGATAAGATGGGCCCACTGGTGCAAGAGGGACACACCTTTTGGGGGTAATGAAGTGCTTTCTGATTAGAATGAGGCCTGCCCCAGAGGAGAGAATTTCCTGCTGTAAACCTTGTCAATCATGGCTGGTAAGGTCATAGGACCCAGGATAAAACTACTATTGTTATTTTGCTAAGTGGTCATGGTTCTCAAATTGATTTCTAATATGCTTATATCTATAGACTGTTCTCAATCTTAGCCAGAGAAGCTTCTTTTTACAGAGGGCAAAAGCAGTCAGTATAGAGGCCCATAGTGCTGAGAATAACAGTGAATACTCAGCTCTAAATGAGATATCTACTATTGCCCTCATTTTTGCACCTGCCAAGACTCAGAGAAAAGCAAGGACGATAGGTGGGAATAATGCAAGAGCCAGAGGCTCCAGAAGCCCTCTGAAGTGTTGTCTTCTGCACATAGCGTGGCTACTGCACTCATAAACTCACATCAGCTATGGTTATGCATAAGAGCAAGCCAGCCAGAATACCAGCTAAAATGAGAGAGGGTTTGTAGATGGTTCTACCTCTAACTAAAGAACTAATGACAGCTGATAACTGCTGTGGGAGGGAGAATCATTCTGCTTTGGGGTTTGTGACCCCTGGTGGGATGGCCCCTCATCCATGTACACATAGGTAACACTAACTGAGATTAGTGGGTTATTAAAGAAAAAAGGAGAAATAAAGGTTGGGTGAGATAAAGCTGAAGTTGGGAGGGGTAGGTTGGAAGGGAGCCTGGAACCAAATTGGGGTAGATGTGGCTATACACCATTATATACATGTAAAAATTTCTCAAAGGATAAAACATTTAAAAATAGAGTTCCTTGATTGTTATTGCCTCTGGATTGAGTGGACACTGTCATCACATGATGGAACTGCAGAAAATCCAACAGGGATCAGCTTTCCCTGTCCCCTCTACAAAGTGCTGACGTCACCCTCTTAGGTGAGGCTTCTTGACCTACTCTCTTTCTAAAGTTGTTGCTGTTGAAGACTATTGTGCTGAGTTAAATTCATGACATTCATGAAGGCCACACAACCATTCAAACCATAGGACAGAGATACACAGACAAACATCCTCATAGCAATCCAAAAGCACCAGGGCCTTCTGCTGCGAGGCCTTTCAGCTGGGTCATGCTTTGCTCATGTTTTTATGTTTACTGCTGGGCACTTCCTCTGGACTTTCCTAAACAGACTCAACTTGTTTGCTCCAAATAATTAGCATTTTGGTATGCTGTGCTGTGGATTGAGAGCCTCAAAACCTCCTCGTGGTATGAGGGGGTGCAGCATTTCCGTTTCTAAAAAGATTAGGAAAAGCTTGGAGGCAGCTTTGTTTTCCTCCTATGCTCTGGCTGGGAAGGCATGGGGAAGGCAGACCTGCTTTTTCTTTCTTTCTTGTGCTGTTCTGGGCTTTGTGAGGAAAGTGGAAGGAAAAGAGATTGCCCCAGGGTGGTTCCTGCAACAGAATTCCCACTTTGGTGGTAAGATAAAGAGGTCTGAAAATAAATAAAATAAAAAAGATCTTATCCCAGAAAACCAAAAGAGAATAAAGGCTAGGCAGAGCCAAGGGGAAATAAGGAGCCTAACTTCTGCAGCCAAACATTAACATTGGTCTCCAAAGCCCAGGTGAGGGAATCCAAGGGCTTGTTCAATAGAGCTATTATAACATCAGAGTTGGTGGGAATTATCTGAAATTACTGTTTACACTGAGTTGAATTAATGTTCCTCAATGTAATTAAGAATAGCTCACATATTAACTTTATGGATGAACTAAGACAAATACTCATTATCTTGTCTCTCTCAGAGATACTACAAAGTGGTATGTGCACATTGAAAGACTTGGTATTCATGCTATGGTGGAAAGAGACAAAGAAGAGGGAGAGACCAGAGATAGGGATGTTCTTCAGCACTCTTCCTGTATTCATGGAGATTCTTTCCTACCCTCCCCTTCCGTCAGTTTATAAGCACCTATGAGAAAGCTGTGTGTGGAAAATTAGACAAGTGTATCTTCCTGTTGAAAGAGATGGAAGGGAAGAGGAGAAATGTTATTGTAGGACTTTCAGGTCTCAGTTCAAACTTAAAATTGAAAGAATCCCGCTGTCCCAGGACACATTCTGGGAGAAACACATTCCTTAGTCAGAGGACACTTGCTGGATTAACTTTCAGAGGAAGAAGGGAGGGAGAGGCTGATTAACATTCCTCAGACCACAGGGAAGGGAACCCACCTGCGAGTGGGGAAGGCCCAGAGCACTTAGACACATTCCAGCGGAAGGGCCCAAGATGAGAGGTAATCAGGAAGCTGGGCCCTTAACGTAATAAACTTGGGCAAACAGAAGCCACTTAGCTAGCACTCATTGTAATAAAGATAATGTGCAAATCTGAGTCACCTAGAGACCGGGCCTGGGAACGGTTGTCGAGGTCAACCTTTGTGGTTATTGTTTAAGAGATGAAACTGCCCTCGTATAAAAATTTCTCTCAGCCTTGGTTCGGGTTCCTCAGTTATCAATAAGCCTCATGTTATTGCATCGAATCCACTGTTCGTGAGTGCTTCTGGGGGAGTGCGTCTCCTGGTTTGGATCTTAGAGTCCAACAATATAATTATATTTTAATGTAAAAAGCATTTTTAAAATTAAAACAAAAGAAAAATGTCATGCTGTGTTCTCAGATATACCCCTTCATGGACCTCCTCACCAGTGAGAAATGACATAAGAGACAAGCCTTAGTTAACTAAGAACCACCCACATCTCAGAAAGAGGTGATCCTCCATCTCTCCCCCACCCTTCCCACACACACACACACCCACACCATTCAATGACTCAGCACTAATGGCCCTGTTATTGCTAACAACCAATCACCATCATCACTGTCTCTATATATTTTCCCCTCATCCCCGAACACAGGCAGCCATTTTTCGTCTCACTCCCCCTTAATAAATCTCTTTATCTAATAAGGTGAGGTTTGTTGTGTGGTGTGATTTTTGTAGCATTCTTTGGTCCTTGATCTCAAAGATACTTCTTCAGTGGCAAAACACTTTCATTGATGCCAAGACTTGAATAGGCTGCTGCCTGTAGTCCTCCTCAGGGTTTGGGCTATACTGGGATGCTATTCCTCATTTTCAACTCACTCACAACAGATTCATCTTCACAATAGAATGACTTTCTGACTCACAGATCACTGAGCCCTCCATCCATCACCAGAAAGTGGTAAGAGATCCTTCTCTGTTGGTATAAATGCTGCTCTGAGAACAAGGACAGGGCCATTGAGTGTCTGACATCTCTTTGGTACTCTTGGAGGTGGAAGTACTGCCAGCCATGGTCTTAAGGCCACTCTTGACCCTTTTCACTAACCTCCTGGCTCTTTCCCTTGGGTAAGGCTTTATTTGAGCTTTTTTTGTTTGCTTGTAGTGTTTTGTTTTAAATTACATCATATTTTTATTGATTATTTGCACCCTGATCACATTCATTTCCCAGTAGTCCCTGCATCCTTGTGACCACTTGCTCCACTCTCCAGAAGAAGGAAGAGAAGCAAGAGGAGGAGAAGCAAGAGGAGAAGGAGGAAGAAGGGGGAGAAAAATGAGTCTAATTTGTGTTGTTCATATACTCACTGGAGGAGGGTTGGGGGGTCCCAGGACCAGAGAACGGGGAATAGATCCCACCCTTAGGAATAGGCAGGTGGAGAGGGGGAAACAGACTGTTAATTGACAGTAGTCATCTTGAGTCCATTTGACCTCTGAGAAGCAGATTTGAATGGATTCCCTGAAGCTTACAAAAATCTTTGTAAGTTAACAAAAAGATAAATTCTTTATAACTTGCATTTACCAACCTCAAAACTCCTTCCTAGACCTTCAGTTTCTTAGAAGCTTTTATATCCTCAGACCTTCATAAACTTTTTTTTAATCTAACTTTTTACCATGAGATACAGATGGTAGATCAGTGAGTTCAAACCCCTCAGAGT
>NW_021604597.1:8074613-8116876 GCF_004785775.1 Grammomys surdaster | reverse complement strand
GATGAGATCTCTCTCTCTCTCTCTCTCTCTCTCTCTCTCTCTCTCTCTGGCGCCCCCCCCGACCCCGGGTCCTGGGTGTCCCTGTGCGGCTAATGGAAGTTTCAAATGTACACCCAAGATAAAAGTTTTCCCCTAAAGTCCTTAACTTAGCCTTCTGGCCCTAATGCAGATGCTTCAGCAGATTTCCAATTAGTCAAAGACTACAAACTGTTCCAATGTGGCCTGTACCTCCCTAGCCCCAGATGGTTCCACAGAGCCTGGACAGCAATAGAAACAGCTTGCTCTTCCTGGCCTTGGCCAGGATTCAGCTTTCTTGGGTCCCCAAAGATGTCAACACCCCTAGTTAGCAGAGAACAATCTAAAGAGCATGGCACCCTTACTGCTACCTCACCAGTCACCCCCTCCTATTCTCTTTCCTGTTAAATGAAAGGGAGAAATATTAATCAACTAAGAATCACTTACATTCCAGAACCTGATGCCTTCCATCCCCCATCTCATCTCTAATGACTTAACCCCATCATTACTTGGACAATATAAAATTCCATCACCACCACTGTTGCCATACTTTCCCTAATAGAATGTTCCATACTCCCCGTTCCCACAATGTCTGCAACTGGGACATGCTCTCCACCCATGCTCAGAAGCAGCCATCCCCACCTCTCAATAAATCTCTTGTATCAGGTCTTTCAGGAGGGGGGAATTGACTGTTGTGGCATTCCTTGATTCTTGATTGCCAAGATGCTCTTTCACCACAAAATCACAAAACTCTTTCAACAGGTCCACATCCAGGAAGCAGGAAACAGCCCTTAGAAAGGGCATGGATTGGACTCTGGGCTTCCACATATATTATAAACACACAACATTGGTGGTGAGATTTACTCTTGGATTTAGAAACTCATAGGTTCTCATATCCCCCTGCCGCATGGAATTACAGCCATCAACTGCTAGTCCTATTCACCCAAACTTTGGAGAACTGGTAAGCTCCTTCCCACATTGGTCAGTGTAAATGTTCCCTGCTCCCAAGGGAAGGTTGTTGAGCTCCAATCCACCACCGTGCTGTCCTTGAGGATGAAGACATTCAGTCTTTATGACTGGTCTTTCCACTGACCCTCATTCTAGGACCTCTAACACTTGAATGATTTCCCCCCCACACACACACACACACATACACACACACATACAAGCAGTTTTCTGTCGCTGCTGTAGACAAATCTTAAGCTTAGGTAAACCATTCTCCTGTGTGCCCGGAACCCACTCAGCCACTAGCTTCTATGTGATAACCTGGCAAGTCTAGACTTGGCTTCCTGTTTGTTATTAATTTTGTTTTTGGGACGCCAGTAGGAACATTTTAATAACATCCCACACTCAAAGGGAAAGTCTTCACTGCCGCGTCACTACTTACTGGGATGGGATGTCTCCAGGTCTAATTCACAGTACCCAGCAAGCAATAATCGCTACATAGCCACTTAACTGGCACTTTAAAAAAAAAACAACAACTTTCACCCTGCTCCCCCTTAATTCTCTTCACCATTTGCTCTCTGATCCAGTTCCCTGCCCCTTCATTCTGCTGCTGTGGTGGGAAAAGCAACCATCTGCCTTGCCGCTGTACACTTCCCCCAGGACTCTGCTCTGCGAAGCCATTGGGTCACACTTTCATCCCCCAGCCCTCGCTTTTACTTTCCTGTGGTCACGGCTACCACTACCCCTGCCCCACTCAACTCTGCTTTCCTTCACTTTGTGGCACAGGCACCAAACTCTCACACCACCTGAGCTGAGTTGCTAGGAGAGGAAGAGAACACTACTTCAGGCACTAGCTCTTGCTCTGCCCCACCCCCTTGATTATTCTGCCGCCACTGTGCATTCCCGAAGACTTTCCCTCTGCCCCAGCCAGGTCCCCAGGCCACCACCCGCTGCAGAGGCCACTCAGAGGCAGCGTAGGCCAGGAAATGGGCCTGTGTGCCCTCTTGCCCACCTATCAGCCCTCTCCATGGTACTGGCCTGAAATGGCCTGAGTGGCTTGCTATCTGCCCCTGCCTGGTACTCGGCTCAGCCAAGCTGCTGCACAGCGCACTGTCAGCTCTCTGGTTTCTTTCCATTCTGGTGCACACCAAGCGTCCACCAGACAAAACTCAGCCATTTGTCTACGTGTGTGTCTCTTTATATGTTTTTCTCTGCTGATATATAGCTGCAAGGCCGAGACTTCTAAACAGTAAAAAGTTAAAGGTCACTGACACACACACACACACACACACACACGCGTGCGCACACACACACACGTTTGGCCTTGTTTTTTTTGTTTTGTTTTTTGATTTGCTACGGTCATTAAGTCTGGCTGTGTTCTCTTTATTTGCTAGTTACATTCTCGAATAAGTAATTAAACAAACACAGGTTGTCTAACTCAGACATGCTCAACATACTAGTCCTCAGTCCTGTCAGAAATCTGCTAAATGTAACAATGTTTAAGCTTATGACAGAGACTCCCAAAGGCTGACAGCTTACCCTCCAAGGTCACTAAGAAGATAACAGGCACAGTGACCAGATTCTACCTGGATTGTGGTATGATAACCACTGAGAAACACTGCTTCATTGCTTCACCTGCTGCCAGGGCTTCGCCTATGTTGTGGACAGAAGATACCCAGAGAGTTAATTGTCTCATATTGCCTAAGTCAAGGTGGGTCATTTCTTTCATAAGTACCTACTCCACAGGAAAAAGCTTTTTATCTTCTGGGCCTCACGGCCAGACTGACCCTACCTAAGTTGTCATGGAGACAACAGGAACCTGGGAACTGTTTAGACAGTGGACCACAGACCAACCTCTGTCATTTTAATTAATGCATAACTCCTAGATTACAATTCATTCATACCATATTTTTGACTGTATCCAACTGTTTAATTACAAGGTCAAATTCTAAGTTTCCTTTGATTGCCTTTTAAGACTTCATGCTAAATCTACATTATAAGCTATCATGCTCAAATATAAGTTTCCTTTGGCTATCTTTGAACTATAGACTTAAGGTATTTCTCACATTAAACTATATGATTAACTATCGTTTTCACAAGGTCAAAGTTTTGAGTTTCCTTTTCTTTAAAATGTAAACTTAAAATAGTTTCTCATTATACAAAATTTATAAGTATATTCAGTCTCCTAGACAGAAGAAAAAAAACCCTTCTTGTTCCTTCTGCTCCACAAAAAGTTTTTGTCTTTCCTAAGCTTGTTTTAAAGATTGTTCATGTTGTTAACAAATTTATCTCTTGTGTAAACTTACAAGCTACAGGAAACTCACACAGATCTATCTCTTATGGACCAAATAGACTCCACCCAGATAAGTACACCTGCCAACCAATACTCTTAAGTTCTCACTTGCTACTCATTCCAGAGGACGAGATTCCTCTGGAATTGGAACTCCCCTCACCCTAACCAAGAAGACCTAAGGATTTCAAATTCAGTATCTTGTCAAGTCCAGGCATTTACTATATCCAGGACAGCTCCAGAGAAGCAACCTACAGATGCTCCAATCTTCTCTCACAGACACAAACTTGTCTACTGGACCTGCTCCTTCCTGTCTATCTGTAGATGGTTCCACAGACCCTGGACAACAAGGAAACAGTCAACTCTCCTAAGACTGGACCAACATCCCCATACCCATTTTTTTAGGTTTTCTAGAGACATGTCACCCCAAAGTCATCGGGAAATAGCCAAAGATCATGATAACCCTATTCCTGACTTACCATCAACTTTTTCTAATTTTTTCTTTTTTTAATTAAACCAAAATGGGAGAACGTTAGCATTCCTTCTAGGCTCCACCCTACAGTTACCTGGCAATAGCCACATATGTCTGATTCTGATTCACTATAAAAGGAGCTGCTTGCCCCCTCCTCAATCACTCTCTCACTCTCTTATCCTCTTCCCTCTCTGTCTCTTCTCTCCCCATTCCTTCCCCCCTCTCTCCACATGTTCATAGTCAGCCACTACTCTTCCTTCTCCTCATCCCCCCCATCTCTGCATTTCTCTGTCTCTACTACCCCCTTAGCTCTCCTCCCCATGCCCTAAATAAACTCTATTGCTATATGCTATACTTGTTGTGTGGCTGGTACCTCAGGGGGAAGTAATGCCTCAGCATGGTCCTGCAAAGGCACCCCCTTCCCCCACCTATACCTCTCCTCCACCAAACATATCCCATGTCAGTTTCAGTTTCTTCTTCTTCTTCTTCTTCTTCTTCTTCTTCTTCTTCTTCTTCTTCTTCTTCTTCTTCTTCTTCTTCTTCCTCTTCCTCTTCCTCTTCCTCTTCCTCTTCCTCTTCCTCTTCTTCTTCTTCGTCTCCTCCTCCTTCTTCTCCCTCTCCCTCTCCCTTTCCTTCTCCCTCTCCCTTTTTTTCTTCCTCTTCTTCTTTTATAAAACACAACACATTCCAAACCTCATCTTTTCCTGGGAGAAAGAGATGACATCACTTGATGGCCTCCTGTGTGTCTCCATCTGCATAATTTCTAGATGCTTCCAAAATGGCCTGTAGGAATCAGGCCTCAGTTCTTTGCAGAGTTGTGCCACTTGTCTGACAGTGATTTATGCCAGAAAGTTATTGGAAGTTCTCATCATCTAGTAGTCATAGAAAGTGTCTTCTATCGACCCCTGTTAGTTCATGTCTGTCATCCCTGCTTTAAAGAGAATAAGGCAGAAAAATGTGAATTCGTGGCTTGTCTCCTAGATACAGAAAGACCCTGTCTTATGAAACAAGATGAGACAGGGAAGGGAGAAAGAGAAGGAGAAACAAGAAGAGGAGGAAGAAACAGAAGACAGGGGATGGAAGAGAGAGAGGGAACAGATGAGGTAATGAAGGGGGTGGAGGGGAAGGGAAGGAAGGGGCGATAAGAGAAAAAGAGAAAGGAAGAGAAAAGAAGAGAAGAGGAGGGCAGGGAGGAGAGTTATAGGAAGAGGAAGGAATGAGAAGGAAGGTGAGAGGAGAGAAAAGAAGAGAAAGGAAGGGAAAGGAAAATAAGAGAAGGGAAAATAAGAGAAGAGGAGGAGAGGGGAGGGGAGGGGAGGGGAGAGGAGAGGAGAGGGTAGGAGAGGAGAGGTCTTTTATAACCTCAGTAAGGTTTCTCAGCTTCAGTGTGGGCAGAGTAGAAGGGGAGCGTGGGAGTCATTAGCTAAGCCAAACCTCAAGCCATCCCCAAATTTACTAAGACAGAATGTGAATTCTACCTATATTTCCCAAGTGATTTGGGCATAGATTTTAAAAACACTGATCTGAAGTACTTGAGTTTACTTTTCGTTTAACTGATCCGAGACCTCATCTCATCTTTAGCACTTACACTTGCTGTAAGACTTTTAAAAGGGAAGTTACTTCACTTCTGAGTTTGAGTTTCTACATCTAGAAAATGGGAATGAAAACAAGACTCACTTCATGGGCTACTGTAATGAAGATATGTGATCCTGTGTTGAAAGTCATGCTGCCTAGCAAAAGTGAGTACTTAGACAAAATGAGTTAGAAGGAATGTGCTTCCCTTTGAATACAATGCAGACCTAGAGATGATTGAGACAGGTTTTATTGTAGATATGTAGATATGTAGAGGTACAGTACAACTAGAAGCATCTGGAAGAGTCCAGGGCAGGGGAGGAAGAGAAAGCAGTGGACTAAAATTTGTCCAGTAGACTGAACTGGGCCATGAGAGGAGAAAGAGAGATGGGGAGAGAAAAAAAAGTAAGAAAAGAGAGAGGAGAGAGGGCCAAGAGGACCAAGAGAGAGTGCATGTCCAGAATGGCAGGGTTATATAGGAATGAGAAATGGGGGCAGGGCGAGAACAGCTGAGGGGAGCCATGGGTACTGAGTGAGTTAGGCAGGTCAGTGTGCTCTTTGGCAAGCTAATAGGCAGCACAGCTCACCAGGGAAAGTCACAAATGGCATTGAACCTCTAGTTTGTTTGGTCTTGGGCCACTCATTCTGGGGGAAGCCAGATTCCGTTTCATGGAGACACACAAGTACCCCTAATGACAGATCTGGATAGCAAAGTATTGATTCCTTCTACCCACAGCCAGCAGCAGTTTGCCAAGCAAGAAACTGAATTTTCCCAGAGTGAGTACTTATATAGTTAATATCTAATTTATAGTGGACAATATATAGTATAGACTTTTCTATAAGATTCTTATCTCAAATCAATAAGAGAAGAAAAAAGAAAGAAATGAAATTCTAAGAAGGTATTCTTGCAGTTCCAAACAGATGCCAACCACACAAATACTGGAAAAGGGAGTTGTTTTAGTCAGGGTTTCTATTGATGTGATAAAAGGTGACAACCAAAAAGTAAGTTGGGAAGAAAGGGTTTATTCGGCTTATACTTCCACATCATTGTTCATCACTGCAGAAAGTCAGGACAAGAACTCAAACAGTATAGGAACCTGGAGGCAGGAGCTGATGCAGAGGCCATGGAGGGGTGCAACTTACTGACTTGCTTTCCCTGGTTTCCTCAGCCTGCTTTCCTATAGAACCCAGGACCACCAGCCTAGGTATGGCACAACTCACACTAGGCTGGGCCCTGCCCCATCAATAACGGAGAAAATGCCTTATAGCCTTATCTTATAGAGCCATTTTCTCAATTATGGTTCCCTCCTTTCTGATACCTCTAGTTTGTGCATCAAATTGATATAATGCTAGTCAGCATAAGAACAATCCCTGTACTATGCACCTCCACCCCACTGTACTAAGGTACTAGAGAAGGACCAGCTAACCACCTCCATTCCTGGGAAAGCAAACTTGTCTCAGCACGTGGGAGAAGGTACTGCACATGTTTGGCCCTGCTCTGTCCAGGCCTTCCAGTCTCAGGAATGTGGAATCTGCAGCCTACACATGAATTTATGGCATCAGGTCTCTGCTTTGAACCTTTATGGTGAGCTAGCTCTTCCATAAAAACCAGAGAGACTCAACCCAGGTGGCTTAAGCCAAGGCAGTTTTTCTTGTTGTTGTTTGGGGTTTTTTGGTTTGCTTTGGTTTTGTTTTGTTATTGTTGTTTTGTTTTGCTGTTGTTCTTGTTTTGAGACAGGATTTGTTTGTGTAGCACAGGGTGTCCTGGAACTAGCTCTGTAGACCAGGCTGGCCTCAGACTCACAGAGATCCACTTGCCTCTGCTTCACGAGTGCTGGGATTAAAAGCATGCACCACCACTGCCCAAGACAAGCGAGTTTTTATCAGTAGCAAAATGTTCACTTTGATCTAGAGATCTTTGTACTATTGCAATGACTGCTTAACTGATTCCAAATTCAGAAGAGCATGGTGTAGCATTGTTCATTAGCTTGCTAAACCTCAACAAGTAGCATAACTTCACCATAGATATAGCTTACTCTACATTAATCTCTTTAAAATTACCCAGTTATCAATTTCCCTATGCTTTATTATGAGAAATTCCTACTACATCATAATTCTAGCCTTTCTCAACATAACAATCCTCAAAATCCAAGTCATTAATGTTAACCATACTTATACATAATATGTATAACCATAGTACTGATATATTGTATTTTTTTTCATTCTCAGAGCAATCTAATGACATAACCATCATTTGTTTCTTTTGTATTGGAAAGGGCTCTGAGGCTAAAGGGTGTGGTTTCAACGATGGGGTATGAAGTTAGGTTTCCATGTTAATTAAAATCCATCATACTGGCTTGTGACTTGAAGATGTTTGTTTGCCATTGGGGCTTTGATTTCTGAGTCTGTGACATGGTGTTAGTTAGGGTTTCTATTCCTGTGAAGAGACATCATGACCATGGGAAAACATTTAATTGGGGCTGACTTACAGTTTCAGAAGTTTAGTCCACTATCATCATGGCAGGAAGCGAGGCAGCATGCAGGCAGCCATGGTTGGTGCCAGAGAGGGAGCTGAGAGATCTACATTTGGATCTGCAGGCAACAGGAAGAAGAAAAGCATTTGACACCTACAATTCCACCCTCAGTGAAGGCTGCCTCCAACAAGACCACACCTACTCCAACAAGGCCACATGTCCTAGTCCTTCAAAATAGTGACACTCCCCATGGGCCTGCGAGAGCCATTTTCATTCAAACCACAAGTGGGGAACAAAATATATGATGTATAGGTTTATAATGAGAGCAAAAAGAAATACTTATCTAGCATTTCACACACATTTGGTGGGTAATCGTTGTCTATAAACCAGAGTTTTCATGCCTAGCTTCATCTTAGATAATCCTAGGGCACTTTTTAAAAGTATCAGAGTTTAGGAACTGTGTCCTAAAGGTTTGACTTAGTCTTCAAAGTTTCCAAACTATACACATATGTCTCCTGCAGGAGAGCCAGGGCAGATAGCAAGTCTAGCTGCAGATTCCAAGCTGCTGTCTGTGTGTGGTAACTGTGCTTCTTCACAATCATACTTAGCTTGTATTGATTGCATCACTGACTCAACCAGAGATAAAAGCATAGCTTCTGAGTTCAAAGAACCAAACACAAGAGAAGATATGAGAAGGACATGTCAGAAACCATGCTGATTCCAGACTCTCATTTGTACTAACAGTGGATACTAATGCCCACATTAATGCTTACTGCCCTTTGTTTTCCTTATCCCATAAGCACATGGCCATTCAGGCTGATATCATGGGTCTCTGGCCATAGATTCTTGGGTACACTGACCTGTGAGCTGCTAATACCCCTGGATCAAGTGGGACACCTTTAAGAGGAGGGTTTCTTGGTTGTTTCATCTCACCTGCAATTTCTAATTCCTTATACAACTCTCATGTTCCCAAGTGATTCTGGTACTGTCTACGCAATGTCTACACATTTAGAAACTAACTACAAGGAGCTCCATGGATTCTACAGGGAACCCAAATACAGTGTTTGGTGACAAAAAAAGCAGGAATGGGAGCTAGTGAAAGATGAGGGATTCGTTACTATTTGTGAGGAAATTGGTTGAGACACTTACAGGCTATATGTGTGGATACTATTTCTAGAAGGTTCCAAAGAAAAGGCTAATAGATCCCTCAGAGATGGGAACTCAATGCTTCTGTGGTTGGTTGTTCTGTGATCACACTCAATCCTAGCACCACCCTTCCTGCTCTCTGTATTCATCTGCATCCTCCACAGAAGACAATCAGTTGTCCCTCCCTTGATGGCTGACTGCTTAGGTTGAGTTCAGTATGAATCACAGCAAGAGATCTTATAGGTAGAAGACAGACTGAGGATTTCCTTCCATGCTCCCTCCTTCTTTGGTGCTGTGCCTCTGGCAATACATAAATTTGTCTCAAACCAGCTCCTTCCCAACTTAAACTGGACCGCACTAATACTACTTCTCCTTCAGGCTGTTGACTAAGTGTCTGGCTTCTCCCATGTCCCGTGTTTCTCCATTAACCCTGGCACATTACTGTAAATAGTCCTTTCATTGAAGTCTCTTAATTTGAACCTTCTGGAAGCAATTTTTTTTCTTTCTCAAGTTCCTGAGAGGCATGTACCCTTTTGCATCATTTAAATATTTTACATGTGTTTGTAATATCTATCCAAAATAAAAATACTAAAAAAAAAAAACCATAGGAATGGAGATTTAATCTTGAGTAATCTTCAGCAATAAGTCACAAAGACTTTCTGAAGAGCATGGTCCACTCCACTCCAGCCCCTTCATCTTATTTGGCCTTAATATGATTTCAAGAATGCAGTCTACCAATACTACAGCTCCATCAGCATACAAAATTGAAACTGCCCAAAAGATAAGGGCCATGGCTGGGGCCTCTCTGCAATGTAAATGGTCTCTGGGTAGTTAGAGAAATACGCTTGGAAGAAATTTTTAGTCTTAGAGTCACACATCTGAGTTCAAATGACATCCATACCATCTTCTTGTTGGGTTCCCACCAGATTCCTATCCTTTCTGAACCCCTTAATGGACTCACCATAGCATACATGAGTTTGAATGGTGTCACTGTTCTATTGCTATGAAGAGTCACCATGACAAAGGCAACTCTTATTAAAAAGAAAGCAGTTATTTGGAGGCTTGCTTATAGTGTCAGAGGGTCAGTTCATTATCATCATGGCTGGGGTATGGGAGCACTCCTAGCACCAGAGCAGTAGTTGAGAGTTACATCCTGATCCACAGGTAGAGGAGGGTGGGGGAGGACAAAACAAATCTGGGCCTGGCATAGGCTTTTGAAACCTCAAAGCATACCCCTAGTGACCTTCTTCCTCCAACAAGGTCACATCTACTTATACTTCAAATCCTTTCAAATTGTGCTATTCCTTGGTGACTAAGAATTCAAATTTATGAGCCTCTGAGGACCATTCTTATTCAAACCTCCACAAATGGTTTGGATATCACCTCTTGGGTGCCATGAATAATAAATAATACTTGTATATTATTCCACAATACTAAGAGGAAATTATTAAACTTTTAACGGTTCTCAATCCAGTATATATGCACAATAAATACCTTTATTCTATACCTGGGCTTTCTGGAGCAAAGATGGACATGAGTCACCCAGGGGAAAAGAATTAGACTGAAGCATGGAGATTCAGAGGAGACAAAACTTTTAAGTAATGATTTTGAAAGCTTAATATCTATTTAGCAAGAGTAATGATTTAAATTGAGAAGTTGCCAGATGGTATCCACAGTTAATAATGCCCATCTGTGAGCCATATCATGAATTATCTCCCACTGTTTGCCTCAGGTGCCAAAATGTCTCCATACAGATTCAAAGTCAGGTGTGACATTTATGGTAAGGAAGAAACATCTTGCTTGACAGTAAATAAGACTTACACAATAGTAGAAAACATGATGAATGCTATTTGAAGTTAGACATTTGTGTCACCCTGAGAACCATGTTGACAGAAGACTCTGCCTTACACTCAAACTTGCCTCAGGAACCTGGAAGAATCTCTTTGTAAGCATGGCTTTGAACAGCTTGGCACAGTTCTGAAGGCTGCTGAGCCTGCTATTCTCACCTTGGCTCTTGATAAGACTTAAGAGTCCCTCACAGTAGAGGCCAGCTTGCTGTTGTGTCTCCTGCTTGCCCTAAGACTCTTCCCTTCTTAGTATCACAGCTGTAGTTAGTGAGGAGGCTCATCTTTCTCTTTGATCACTCAAGACCAGGCCATCTGAACACCAGAGCTCAACTCTCTGACATCTAAATCTCTTTGGGTCAATTTCTCTATCTGTAATGACATTGTAGAAGCATTCCAGCAATGATTAGTGCAGAGAACTTGGTGAAGGGTGGTTATAAGGGTGGAGCATACCAACCTTAATGCAATCACAGGACATCCCAGTTCGTATCCCCTATAACCCACCCTACCCTTTTCTTTTCATGTATTTGCTCAAGTGTCCACTTCCTACTCCCTAGTAAGCTCTAATAAGTATCTTACCTGAAAGCCTCTGTAATCCCTTTAACAGTAGGAGTCCCTTCCCAATATCTTTGTAACACCTCTGACAGCCATGGCTTTGTACAGTTCTCCGTTCCTACCTTGGTGCTTCTCCTGCCTCTCAAACAGAATAGTAAAACCTCTGTGTCTGGTGTCTTTATATCTTCTCTCAAAATGTTCTTGACCCAAAGCTGGGGACAGGGGGAAACTTCATTTTTTCTGTTCATTATGGAACCACCCTGTCCAGGATCAACTGTCTTTAACCCTTGCAGTACACTAGAAACTCCTGGTAATACTAAAGTATGCCAATTTTCAAGTCACATCCGAGAGATCCAGTTGTGGTTGATTTGGAGAAGAACCCACCTCTAGGTATTTGTTTCAAAGCTTCCCAGGCACACTCAGTGTGCAGCTGAGAGCAAGCACGGCTGCACTGTACTAACCAGGATGGCTTTGTCCTCAGGTATGCGCTCTGCTCCATGCCCTCATAATTTGTCTTCAGGCTATACTTCCTCTGTTTTAACAGTTTAAATTATATCTTATGAATTAAATTGCAACCCTAAGCTCTTTTTTTTGATATAATATACAAGGAATCCTTTTAAGACAAACACATTTGGTCATTACCTCATTGGGGCAGAAAATCAAGCTGTAAAGAAGGAAGATAAGTAATTCCTGTTAAAATGAAAGGCTCATCAATCAATGGTCCGTTCTCTACGCTCCCGCATGCTGGCAGGTCAGCATCGCTGATGATATTCCACTTCCTCCCCTCCCTAAAATAAATCAGACTGCAATCTCGCAAACAACAAAGACCAAAGCTGACTTTAGGAATTGGGGTCACCAATAAATAATGATGAGAAAATAGGGAAGGAGGGGAAAAAACAAAACAAAATGAAGGCTGATGACTTAATGGGGCTATGATGACAAATGGTTTAATGGCAAATACTGTCCATGAAGGTGAATCAACAGGCTCTGACGGTGTCTACAAGTGCCATTTCCCTTAAGTGTCTAAATGATCCAATACCTCCTGAAATAAAATTCAAAAGATATTACATTTTGAAGACTTTTGGCTCTTCAACCTTGAGGGATATTATTCTCATATTTATGGTGCATACTTGCTGCAGATTTAATTACTCATGAGAAGAAAACCATGATGTGAAAAGGAAAAAAAATAATCCCAACAACACACAGAACTCTGGAGCGGCCATATTCTTTTAACTATGTGATTTTGTCCAATAGTTAAAAGAAGGAAAGGAGCCCATCAGGAAGTTCACATAACACACTCACATCTATGTTACATTTCTTAAGGTGGTCCAGGAGACACTAGTGAGTCCAAGGCTTTGACAGCAGACCTATTGGCTGCTCAGAACCAGCTGTGTTCTTACTTTACAGTAAGCTGAAGCTTCTTAACTGACAGCTGTGTTCTCAACTTCTCAACCACCAGATGACATTCTGTACACACACGTAGAGGTCTGCACATTTTAATTCTTCTCACTAAAATATAAATATAATTCAAGGATCATTAACACTAAAAACAAAACTCTTCCAGGGTGAAAGCAAGTGAGCCCCAAATGAATATGAAGGCAAAGGGGTACAGATGGACCAATGATTATGAAACGAGCAGAGGGAAACATCAAAGCTACCTGAATTAGAGTCTCTGGGGAAAAAAGAAAAGTGATTGCAGTCAATTAAATAAGTCAAATAAGAACAATGACAAAATCAAACAATAAGGAATCTATTCTTGCAAATTAAAATTATAATACTGGAAACTAAAATTTCATACTTTTCTTTTTTTTAAAGATTTATTTATTTTTTTATTTATATGAGTACACTGTAGCTGTCTTCAGACACATACTAGAAGAGTGCATCAAATCACATTACAGATAGTTGTGAGCCATCATGTGGTTGCTGGGAATTGAACTCAGGACCTCTGGCAGAGCAGTCAGTGCTCTTAACCACTGAACCATCTCTCCAGTCCCCATACTTTTCTTTAAACTGAAAATGGATAGAAAAAAAATCAGGGGTGGAATAATAGAGTCAAAGGAAAGCACCTACAAGTAGAGATAAGAAATAAAAAACTAAAATTAAACAAGAAGAAGATAAGAAATGACCCCAAATTCCAATGGGAAACTAAGAAGGGAAAATGAAGGATGGGGATGAGGAGATGAAGGGAATTATATAGAAAGTGTCCAGAGTTACTGGGCCTGAGAAGTTCATTATAGTGAAGTAGTGGCTGGGGTTGCAGGTGAGGTGGGGGGTAGGGGAGGGAGGGAGGGAAAGAGGGAGGGAGAGAGACAGAGGATTCTAGAGCAACTAAAATCTTACGTGTGACCACGTGTTTGAAGTTCACAGTGTGCAGAACAGGAACTAAAATAGCTCCATCTTCCTCAGAGGCAACACTAGGGGCTAGAAAACAGTGGGAGGAATGCCACTAAATTAAAAATCCTAGTTTGGCTGGGACAGACACCTAGCTGGTCTGCTCCTGTGAAGACACCAGATCCTGAGCCATTCTAGAGGAACCACTGCACTCAGAGCAGCTGGATTTCAGGATCCCAGAGGAGGCCTGAGTCCCAGCAATCCTTCCACCCAGTAGCTCAGGATTACAGGATCACAGAGACATCTAGACTCTGAGGAGTTCTAACACAAGCAAGCTAACTGGAAAGACAGACTCCAGTCAAACACAGTGAGTGCAGATAGCACTAGAGTTAACCAGATGGCAAAAGGCAAGTACAAGAACATAAGCAACAGAATCAAAAGTTACTTGGCATCATCAGAACCCAGTTCTCCCACCATAGCAAGCCCTGGACATCCCATCACACCGGAAAAGCAGAATTCAGAATTAAATCACGTCTTGTGATGATGATAGAGGACTTTAAGAAGGGCATAAATAACTCCCTTAAAGAAGTACAGGAGAACACAGGTAAACAGGTAGAAGTCTTTAAAGAGGAAACACAAAAATCCCTTAAAGAATTACAAGAAAACACAACCAAACAGGTAAAGGAATTAAACAAAACCATTGTTGGTAGGATTACAAGCTGGTCTAACCACTCTGGAAATCAGTCTGGTGGTTCCTCAGAAAATTGGACATAGTATTACCTGAGGATCCAGCTATACCACTACTGGGCACATATCCAGAAGATGCTCCAACATATAACAAGGACACATGCTCCACTATGTCCATAGCAGCCTTATTTATAATAGTCAGAAGCTGGAAACAACCCAGATGTCCTTCAACAGAAGAATGGATACAGAAAATGTGGTACATTTACACAATGGAATATTGCTCAGATATTAAAAACAATGAATTCGAGGAATTCTTAGCCAAATGGATGGAACTAGAAAATATCATCTTCAGTGAGGTAAGCCAATCACGAAAGAACATACATGGTATGCACTCACTGATAATTGGATATTAGCCCAAAAGCTTGCAATGTCCAAGATACAACTCACAGACCTCATGAAGTTCATGAACAAGGTAGACCAAAGTGTAGGTGCTTCGGTCCTTCTTAGAAGGAGTAACAAAATACTCATGGGAGCAAATATGGAGACAAAATGTGGGATAGAAACTGAAGGAAGGGCTGTCCAGAGACTGCTCCATCTGGGTATCCATCCCTTGTGCAGTCACCAAAGATAGATGCTGACGTGGATGTCAGGAAGTACATGCTGACAGGAGCCTGATATAGCTGTCTCCTTAGAGGTCTGCCAGAGCCTGGAATATACAGAGGCGGATGCTCACAGCTAACCATTGAATTGATCAAGGGGTTCCCAATGGAGGAGTGAGAGAGAAGACTGAAGGAGCTGAAAGGGTTTGCAGCCCCATGAGGAGAGCAACAATACCAACCAACCAGAGCTCCCAGAGTCTAAACCACCAGCCTGGGAGCACACAGTGAGGGACCCATGGCTCCAGCTGTATATGCAGGGGAGGATGGCGTTGTAGGGCATAGGTGGGAGAGGAAGTCCTTGGTCCAGTGAAAGCTGGACACCCAGTGTGGGGGAATTTGTGGGTGGAGAGGTGGGAGTGAAAGGGTAGGTGGGAGCATATCCTCATGGAAGCAGGAGGAGGGGGGATGGGATAGGGGGTTCCTGGGTGGGGAGGAATGGGGAAAGGGGATCACATTTGAAATGTAAATAAAATATCAAATAAATAAATAAATAAATAAATATTAAAAATCCTCAAGTATTTAGGCCTTACCTAGTTTTTCCTAGAAAAGGATTAAAGACCGTTTACACCAGTAAAACAGGATATGAATCAACGTGTAAGAATCCTTCAATGAAAGAAAGAAGGGCTGCTTCATGTGAGAATGGTGTTGGGAAACCAGAGAGCTGTCCCACAGCCCACCAGCTCCTGACATCATTAGCTGTTTGGTTGTTTGCACCATTACCAAGTTTGGCTTTTCTTTGCTGGTTCAGTTTATCTTGGCCATTTGGTGAATATATATTGATACACCATTGTGGGTTCCATTTGCATTTTTCTGATTGCTAAGGTGCTAGGTACCTTTTTTATTGTTCATTTACATATTATTTTGTCTGTTCAAATCATTTTCCCACATTATAAACAAGATCTCCTTTTTTTTATTGATGGGTAGGAATGGTTAAAGTGTATTTTGAATATGAGCCTCAGGCTTTTGTATTACTATCACAAAATTCTTGACTGAAACAACTTAGAAGGAAAGAGTTAGCTTGGCTCCTGGTTACAGGGTGACAGCTTCTCATGGCGGGGTCGGGGGCAGACTATGGAGTAGCAGCAGTTACATCATGGTGGACAGGAAGTAGAGAAATGCTGTAGAGAAAAGAGTACAGGCAAGACGACAGAATGGTAGAGTGGAGTCAGAATAACAGACTAAAATTGATACTATCTTCAAACAAATACTTAGATCTAACACAACCTTGAAATAACACAGAAAGCTGGATGTTTGTTGCTATAATCTCTTGTTTGCTTCAAAATAACATTCTGAATTTAAAAGTAAAATGTCTCAGGGCCTGAGAAGACATATTAGTTGATATAATTCTTGCTTGCAAGCACAAGCATCTGCCTCCAATCTCCAGACTCCATGTGTAGAAGGAGGCTCGTGGTCCCAGTGCTGGAGGCAGAAACAGGTAGATCTCCAGGTTTGGATGGTGCCTGAATAACAACATAGATTGTCTGCTCCCCTAACAAGTCCACACATGTGTGCACATGTGCATACACATGCAAAACAAAATATGAAAATAAAAATAATAGTCATTGAAAGCTACTAACAAAAATTATAATCCTGTCAGGGGTTGGATGTGGGATTTATTGAATAGTGATTTTATAGCCTATTGCTTTTTACATGGAAAAAAACATTAGAAAATACAGAACCAGATTCAAATTGTGTTAGGAAAGCCAACTGCTGCAACCCCACCTTCTTCATTTATAATAACAGAACAATGGCATTTAGGAAAGGGGTATTATATCCTTGTCTGTGAGGTAAATGGTGATATTTTTAAAGATCTGTTGATTAAAATATTGTTTGTATAGAGCAAATTTATGTTGGAAAGAACATGGCCATTTATTATGGTGTATATAAGGAGTTAAAGGATGTAATATAGGTAATAAGAAATAAGGAGAAGAGTTGATAAAAATAAAAGTTAAACTTTTTATTTAAAAACAGTAAAATAAAAAAAGATTAAAAAAAAAAACACTAAGTATATCCTTGGCTCTACAAACAGCAAAAAACAAAAAGTGCTTTACTTCTCTAACATCTAAAACTTGGAAGGAGCCAAATGACATATGTATACATTTATTTAATAGTGGGAGACCTACCTTCGTTTGGTGGCAGGCGTGGTGTTCCACTCAGTGGGATGAAATGCATGCGTCACACCAGTTTCTCTGGAGACACCGTTATTCATCACAGCAGTAATGTTCCTTTCGCAAAGCTCCCGCTGGAAGGGAAAAAGGCACACTGGCAATTTATATACAAAAACCAACCCACATTTGGCATTGAAAATTAGCTGGGAAACCTGTATGTCGTCTGTTAGTTATTCACAGACATGTTCTGACTTCTGATGGAAGGGCTGTGGTTTCATTATGTTATCATCGCAGTAAAATCAGAAAGCAGCAAAGAAGGGTTGAAGGACTGGTTTGTAAGGTTCGCTAGCTGGCGAACTAGAATATCTGCAGGATTCCTTGGTTCAGCTGCTATGTAAAGATAGTCACCATCACACAGACCTGGGTTTAGAATTAGTAAGATGGCCTTTTCCTCAGCATTCACTGCTGTCTTGCTGCTCCTTTGAGGTAATTATGAAGTCACCCTCCTTTCTAGAAATATTGAACATTCCCTGCCAGAATATCCTGGGTCTGGGATCCGCAGACATTGCTTTCATGAAGCAGGGCATGTGCAGAAGCTATACAGAAAACATCCTTTAACGTCAAAGGAAGCGGTGTGATTGAAAAAGGTCAATGTACAGATTGTTCGGCAGATGAATCTTGATTTGAAAATAATAACATTTCCAGTTAACCCTACAGCCTTGACAGCCTCTCATTCTCCATTTCTCCCCCAAATAATTTAGTCTTGCGTTTGCAGAGGGTTGGGTAATGTGCTATTCAAAAGTACATTCATGTACACCATCAGGCCTAATTATAACAGGAAATGTGAAGGAGACAAGAACATACTGTCTATTTTCAGATGGGAACCCTGAATCCCAAGAACACTTACCAATTTGCCTTATATCTCACAGCTAGTACAGAAATGGGGCTGGAATCTGGTAAAGGAAGTGGGTCTTACACTATGTACCTGATGTGCTTGCTGAAAAGAAGTAAGACTTCGTCTTCAGCCGTGATAAGTTCAATCTGAATTTATCGAAGCAATAAATCCTAAGCATCAGTAGTTCTGTTCAGTCCTGGCCTGGTAAGTATAATACTGTGAAGTTCATGAGGCTGCTACTTTGTGAGCAGCCCATTCTCCAGAATATCAGTGCTCTACTCAATAAGCACTGAACTGAACAACACTATATAGCAAACAACCAAGCAACACTACAGTCACAGGGTTTAGTTTGGTCATTCTCTTACTGTCTATTATGGGGACACAAAAGTAAACAGATACCATCTCCCAAGCTTTCTGGCTGCTGGGGGAAGAGACAGACATGGTGGCTTGTGACTGTCATCTCAGCATATGGGGAGCTGAGATAAGATTACAAGTTTGAGGCTAGCCTGGGCTACAGAGTAAGACCCTCTTTCAACAAAATAAAACAAAACAAGCCATCAAAAGGTTACTGTGAGTGCCCACAGGGGAGTGCCAGTGAGTCCACTAAGAAAGAGTCTTCTAGGGCTAGAGAGATGACTCCGCAGTTAAAAATACTTATGGCTCTTGTGGAGGACCCAGGTGTTGGTTTCCAGCGCCTGCATGGCAGCTCTCAGCTATCTTTAATTCTAGTCCAAGAAACCAGATATTCTCTTCTGACCTCTTTGAGCACGGGGCACTTGTGGTGCACATACACACACATAGACAGAGCATTCAGACATATCAAGTAAGAACAAAACAAAAAAAATTAAGAAAGGCTTTCTGTGGGAGGAAATGTCTAGGATTTGTGAAGGATGAGGAGGCCTTCTGTAAGAAGCGAAGAGCTGGAAGCATGTTTGTATATCATGATCCTAGAGGAGAATCCAAGAACCAAGGCAGCCTGGTCAGGCTAATAGGAAAACCCTGTCTCAAAACAAGACTAGGCAAAGCAAAAACTAGAAAAGCAGAAGGAAATTCCAGGCACACCCAGAGACAGAGACAGACACAGAGACAGAGAGACAGAGACAGAGACAGAGAGACAGAGACAGACAACAGGAATAAACACACCTTATGGCAAGGGAGTAGGGTGCATATTAAAGGGGAATGGTCCTTAATTATAATGGTCACTAATGATCACATAGTGTTTGTTCTGTGCCAAGTGCTCCAAATGCATTCAATTCCCATCACCACCCTGGTGGACAAAACATGAAACTGAGGCACACTGCTATTAAGCAACTCAGCTCTTATTCCAAGGCCAGTGCTTTCAACACTGCTATACACTGCTTTCAAAGTGTGTGCCTGAGTGTGTGTGTGAGCAAGAAGGGAGAAAGAGGGACAGGACACACACATACACACACACACACCAGCATTGAAATGTGTGTGCACAGGTTTAATCCATTGAGGGATTTTACCAAAGAGGGCTGAGAAAGTCACATAAGAAAGTGGACCTCAATATTATTAAGAGAGCCTGAAAATTAAATACAGGTCTGTATTTCCAAGTGAGATTAGAAGTTGTGTCATTCAGGGGCTTGTCTGTCCTTCTTTGAGGATGGGCTACAAAATTTTCCAGGTTGTATGAGTCGCATATGAGCCTGGAGAACTGTGTGATCCCTTTAAATATATATGATCCGTAAAACTCAGTTGCTAACAACCTGAATTTAATGCAGTAAGTGTTACACGTGACTCACAGGGAACTGGTAGAAATGCAACAAGGATGAGTTTTTATCAGTTTTCTTTCTTTTCTTTTTAAAAGATTTTAATAGCTACCGCTGGCCCCTTAAGAAGTTCAAAGTTAAATTTGGTGTCTAGCTCTAGAAAGACAAAACTCTGTAACAGTAACTATTAAGCTTGTTCCCATTTGATCTGAAGTCTTCAATGCTTATTTCCTCCCCATGGTTTTCTTTAAAATTTCTGTCATTATATATTTACTTATTTCTTCATGGGTTCAGAGGAATACAGACAAATCTTTCAAAATGATGCAGATTCTTTTGCATTGGGGTATAATATAATTAAATGCATATACAAACCAGATGTTTCTTGGAGATTCAAAGATTAGGTGAAAATTAGTTTACTTCCAACCCTTGAACCTCAGAGTCTTCTGTGACGTTTATACTCCCATGGGCCATGTCATTTCAAGCCCATTTGCTCATTATTTTACCTGGTACTTCAACATCTAGCTACTGACCACTAACCGAATCCCAGGCATTGTTACAAACAGTGGCAGCACTGTTTAAACCACAGGTAAATTCCTGTTCTGCTAGGACTGACATGCTGGCTGGAGGCAGGCAGGCAAACAAAACACAGAGAGATGGAAAAAAATTCAGAGCACGAGAAGACATTTTCAGAGGGGAAAAATATAACATTTTCAGGGAGATAAAGAAAATGACGCAGGGCAAATGAGGTCCCTGGTACTGCAACTTGCTCTGCCCAGTGGGTGTAATCCTCCTCTCTGAAAGATGGCCCTGGCTAGGGCCTATGGATGTGGGAAAGGAATTGCCTGCAGAGAGAATCACCCAGGTCCATGCTCCGGTGCCTGGCTGTCCTGAATATGTTTATGGAAAGAAAGGCATGTGTGAGTGGCTAGGGGTTAGTTGCATCCTGGAGAGAACCCTGGAGTGAGGCACTGAACTATATGGCGAGGTAGATAACATAGGGATTCTAACCAGAAAGAGGTGGAAATTTATCTGAATGGAGTATCTTATTCCTGGTTTTGAATAGCCACCATTACATTGGAGTGAAGATTGTTCAGAAACAGAAGAGTAGGATAACTCTAGTTGTGGCTCCTTCAGCTTTGAGATGCTGGACATACAACTGGCAGTAAATGGAGCTGGGCTCAGTTTTGAGATGCTGGCAGAGAGACAAGACTCAAGGCTAATCACCCAACCTACTTCCTGGCTGACTTCTGCAAGACATTTACTTGAACCAAGACAACAATTTAAGCAATTTTATTTAATAGGGAAGGATTCACTTTGGGAAAACATGTGGGTATCTTTGGTACGGCCCCCTCTGTCTCACTGTGCCTCCTTAAAAGATGTGTGCTGTCCGCTAATGACCCTCCCCTCTATCCAAATCCCCCCACACATGTGACTCCACCTCCTGCCCCTCATGGCAAGCCCTGAAAACATTCCACACTAAATCTCATTTACATGCCTTGACTTGTGGCTAACTAGATAATATGCTGTTATGGCTTGTACGCATTTAGTTGGCATTTATTTTTACTTTATACTTTAATTTTCTGTTGTCGAAAACTTTTTTTTCCAAGTCAGACCCCACACATTGTGAGAAGTTCACATGCTCTGTGTGGCTGTGGAGCTGGCTGCAAATAGCCTGTGACCAGACCTATCTGTGTGGCCCAGTCTGGCTGGCACTCCGTGAATAAAATTGTCTCCATGTCACTGCACATGAGACGAACTGCAGTGTCAGCAGGTTTCCATGACACCCACCGAGGGTTGTGGAAGACACATCTCTCCCACACTCCATTTGTTACAAGGCCTTCATGGAGCAAACGGCACTGTCTGTGCCCACCTCCCTTCACTGGATCCTCTTACTCATGGATCTTCTGCAGCACCAGCAGCCCTAACCTCAGAGCTGTAGGCACTGATCCACAGTGCTCATGAGCAAAAAATTCTGAGCCTGGACTTGCCATGACGTAGCTAGGGCAACGTCATTGATTTGTTCCGAAATGCAGGTAGCAGCTTCAGGAAGAGGTGAGGCACGGGCTAGAACAAAGAGAACAGGTAAGACTCAAGACTTTAGATGTACCGGAGTCTTGAGGGTAGGGATGGAGGAGAGAGAGCTAACGTAGAATCACTGATCTACACAGTGAATCACCAACGTAGGAAAATAACAGGAAGGCAAGCTCATGCCAAGAAAATTCCAGAAGGAGCCGTTTCACTCACCCCTGATTCAACACAGATCCACAGTGTCCCTCCCTTCCTGTCTAACACAGTTTCCATAGTTGTCCTCTGCTGGCCCAGCACTTTTGAGACCAGATACCCACCCCATCATGGAGACCTTCAAAACTGAGGAGCAGAGATGAAGTTGAACTCGTCAATGTCAGAGTCTGACCTCCTGTTCTCCAATGGCCATGAGCATATCTATTTTCATAGGCCTAAGCCACAGTTTGCTCAGTTGTAAAGCAGAACAACAATTCATTTCTACTTAAATTGTTTTGGAATGTTCTAAGATCAGAACATAAGCTCTCCATAAACACTTAATTATTAATGTTGTAAAGAACTGTCAAAACAGGGTCACAAAATTATAGTATGTTCTTAAGATTTTTGTTTAACATATGATCAGTTTTAATTTTAAAAAATGCAATGATATGTAGCTGTGGATTTCATGGATAATTGCAGTTTAGTTTTTTCTTTTAATTAACTGAAAGAATTTTAGAGGTAGAAAGGTACAATCATGAGACATGCATGGGTCTGGAGTTGAAGAGAAGCATCTGCGCCTAGGACTGTATTTATAACCATGTTTGGAAACAATGTTCAAAGTCTAAGTTTATGGTTCTTTATGAATATTTGTCTTCAAACCAAATGTTTTCCCTGGCCTCTTTCAGGACTCCCACTCCTAACCCCATTCAAAGGGCATAGGGCAATTATTTCTATAACTGAATTGTTGGTAGGCTTTTATATGTCAACATATGCACAGTGGTGGAGGTTCACATAAGAGGAAAATCTAGAGGGACAAATGATGCAAGACTAAGACTCATTTGACCTCTAGACAAAGCAGATGGGTCAAAGCAGGATCAGTAGGCAGACTTCCTTCCCTTACCTCACAACTGGGTTGAAACTCACACATAGCCTGTAGGTACCTGAGAAATAAGTCAAGGAAGTTCACTTCCTGGCCACAAGTAGGGCCCTAAGTTTCAGCAGACAATAGAGTAATAGCCTCAAGTGGGACATAGGGGAACTTCCCCCTGAAAAGATCACTGTCATGCGTTCAGGGTTTGATATCTGCTACAGGACCTGAAGAACTTTAAAGCATGTACCTCAGCTGCTCTCAAAGATGTGAACAGTGCTTACCTAGAGTATAGCATGCTGGTTAACTTTCAAAGATCCTTTCATTTTTGGAAGTCTGTGGTTTTGATGTAATGCTGAATATTTTTCAACCCCTCTCATGGCCAGGCAGTGGTAGTGCACACTTTTAATCCTAGCACTCAGGAGGCAGAGGCAGCCAGATCTCTGAGTTTGAGACCAAGCCTGGTCTACAGAATGAGTTCTAGGACAGCCAGGGCTAAACAGGAAAACCCTGTCTGGGAAGTGTAGAGAAAGAAAAGAAAAGAAAAAGAAAGGAGAAAGGAAGGAAAAATGAAGGGAGAGAGGGAGGGAGGGAAAGAGGAAAGGAGGGAGGGAGGGAAGGGAAGAAGGAGGAAGAAAGGAGAGAGAACGAGAGATACAGGATCTGGCATAGTGTTCCTTCCTGATACATTTTTCTAGTTCCTTAAGCATGATGTGAAATTGAAATTTTTCTCTGCCTTGTAGATCTAATGGTTGAGAAATACTTTTTTTACTAGGGGAGGAGGTCTACCATTTTATAAAAAAAGTGAAATAATTTATTGCTTCATCACGGTAACAGTGCATTATTCTGGGGGTGAAGAAATTTGGGAAGTTTCCCATATCTTATATTCATTTATTTTACCTTTATTGCATTTATTATTGAAGTTGGTAATAACCTTCTTAGAAGAAATTAAGACATTGGATAACTACAACAACCAAAACCAGCTGCTATTTTCTGAGAGCACAGTATAACAAGCCACCACAAAATGTCATTGCTTAGAGTAATATTTTTTTATCTCATAGGGTTTTACAGGTTGATTGGGCTCAGCTGAGTAGTCCATCTACTCTGGTCGAGGCTAATAGGGTTGAAATGCCTAAGACAACATCTGCTACTTTAGCAGTATACCGAGAAGGCTGGAGTTTGGCTGGGTATCTTCTCCAGGTGTTCTTTTCCAACAGGGTATCCCAGGTGCTTTATATGATCGCTTGGCACTCCAAGTTCTGAAAAAGGACAAACTCTTATTGATAAGACCTGACTAAAACCCTGCTAGTATCCCAACAGCCAGAGGACTGTAAAACAGTTTAAGACACAAGATCCAGGGTTCACTGGGATCACCATAGCCACATACCATGTCTTGTTTTAGGTATTTTATGACTATTCGGTTTTGTTTTATAAACCAATACAATCTGGCAAAGAACATACTTAGACTCCTCACTCTAAAATGAAGAAAAGGAGATACTAGTTGATAAAATTCCTTAATGAAAGTCTCACTGGAAAAAGGGGTGAAACAAAATTAGAATTCAGGCCAACTAATCCCAGAGAATAGGCTTTAAGTCTGAAGGCACAAGCATAAGAAATTAGCAACTTCAGGAAGTATATGATGTCTTAAAAATGTTTGGCTTGTGGTTTGAGGACTTATATACTCAATAGCAGTATAAAAGTATAAAAATTCTGTCTTTTTTTCTAAAAATCAAATGGCATATATCTTAGTTCTTTTAAAAATTAATTCACAACCAGGCATGAATCCCAGTGTTTGGGAGGCAGAGGCAGGCAAATCTTTGAGTTGGAGGCTAGCCTGGTCTATAGAAAGAGTTCAGGACAGCCACAAGTACTTAGAGAAATTCTGTCTCAAAAAAAAAAATGAAAAGAAAGAAAGAAAGAAAGAAAGAAAGGAAGAAAGAAAGAAAGAAAGATGAGTTCACATTGACAACGTTTCTAGTTTGATGAGCTCCTTTGACTTGAGTTCAAATTTTACTTCTTGTTTGTTGTGACTCAGTTTCCTCAACTACAAAGTGGCAATGGTAATATCTAATCTCAAGGCTATGCAAGGATTAAGTGAGACACTTCAGCGAACATTAAGTACCTACAATTTCTTGCTGCGTAAATATCCATAGCTACATGCAAAAGCACAGTGAACGAAACAGAGTGTGGTAGGCCATGAGTCAGATTCAGGGGACTCATACCACACCTCAGGCAGTGGATCTTAACGGTAAGTTGACCTGGGAAGATGGCTCAGCTCAGAAAGGTGCTTGCCACCGAGCTTGTAGGAGGAGAAACTAACTCCTGTAAACTGTTGTCCTCTGGCCTCAACACGTGTGCTGTAGCACACCCCTCACCACAACACTGTCACACACAAATAATGCAATAATAAACTTTTAGTAGACCTTGAAATCACCAGAATTAAGATGAGAATATGGTTGAGTTTTTGGACTATATCCTACAAATACTAGAAAAACAAGCACTTCAATTGTTTAGAACTCACAAGTACTGATAGCCATGGGTCTAGTGTAACCATTCTAACTTCCCCAGGCTACGTCTACAGTCCTCACCTAGCTCTAAGCCTTTTCCAGGGCATCTCCAGACATGCCATTGGAAGGATGACTTAGCTGTGGAATTAGTTGTGAATTACTTGTCTGAAACTATTTGGATGAATATGAAGATGAGGAAACATGAAGACAGGAGAAGAAATTCACTGTGGGTAGCTTTCTACCCTTAGTTTCCATTGCCTGGTTATGCTAGCAGCTGCCTGTGGAGGCTGAAGCAATTTATAGCTGTAAGAAACAGGACTCATCATTACAAGGTCCCCTTCAATTACTGGAGGTCAGGCCTCTATCCCTGCCTTCACAAGATTAGAATCGCCACAGCCCTTCTATACTTAGAGAAGGGAGGAGATGTCAGGGGCAGCCCTGCTTGTACACTGAAGGCCTAAAATCAGCCATAGGCCTAAAATCAGCAATAGGCCTGTCATACATGTATACTAACACCAAGTCTTGGGTCTCTGTGGAAAAACATTGAAACAGATGGCTATAAGCTATTGTAAACAGGCAGCTTTTGTGGAAATTTACCAGCTTGAGTAGTCATAGACCTTGTAAATAGGTAGCCTTGGCAGATAATACCAACTTAGATAAGGACAAGTGAATCATAGGCAGAGTCACAGTGACCTGTCCCCTGAACCTTCACCAGCCGATACCATGTTCTGAAAGATATCTGTATTCTCCCTGAACACCCACGCTCCAGTGTCATCCCCTTCCCCATGTCCTGCCTTTCTGTGTTTATAACCCCTGTGTGAATGAGCAAAAATTACGATTTGAAAAAAAGAAATAAATTATAAAATAAAAAAAGAATTAAACACTTTAGTGACTTAAAAAAAAAGAAAGAAAGAAACAGGGCTCAGAACTTCTTCCTCTGGAGTCTGGAAGATGGCCTTTCCCACACCATTATGGTCACCATTCCACATGGGTCATGACATCCCTAAATTACAGCCACAACATTATGAGCAACAGGATAAATTCCTCTCTGCTTCTTAAGACCAAAGGAAGAGGGATAGGGTAGTGAGGCCACTTACCCAGAAACAGTCAGTGAGGGTAGGGCCTGTGCCAGGAAAGGCAGCTGGCCGTAGACTGCACTGAAGTGCTCACAATACAGACAAATCTTTCCTCGACAGAGCTAGGAGGGAGGACAAAGTGAAGGAGTGTGGAGAATGAGACTTCCTAAGATCTGCGCATTGCATTCTGTCGCTGTACTGTATTGCCCAATCTTCTCTGAGGATTAGGATACTCTTTCCAGGGAACAACTTGCTATTGTCTTTTAAATAGTTTTCTATGACTCACTTAAATGTATTTCCTGTGATCTCACAGGCCTAAGCAATTCTCGGGTGCAGTTCCTCAATGGTCTAATGATATTTCTCCTTTCTCTCTTTCTCTCTTTCTTTCTTTCTTTCTTTCTTTCTTTCTTTCTTTCTTTCTTTCTTCCTTCCTTCCTTCCTTCCTTCCTTCCTTCCTTCCTTCCTTCCTTTCTTTCTCTCTTTCTTTCTTTCTTCCTCTCTTTCTTTCTTTCTTTTTTTTTTCTTTTTATTTTATGTGCATTGGTGTTTTGCCTGTTGAGCCCCATGGAACTAGAGTTACAGACAGCTGTGAGATGTCATATGGGATTTGGGAATTGAACCTGGGTCCTCAGGAAGAGCCACCAGTGCTCTTAACTGCTGAGCTATCTCCAGCCCTGAGGCTTCTTTTTGGTCAGCTAGATAAACCTGTCTTGTTACCTGTAAAATGAGCAGCATGGCACCTGTATTGTAATATTTGGGGAGTAGCCAGATAAAGCTGATTGCACCCTCTTTTCCTTCACCCTTCCATGTATCATTCTGGCATCTGATACACCCCTAAAGTGGACTCCCATTTTCATCTTCTCTGTATTTCTTCATGTTGGTACATCATCTCTCACATGGTCTATATCTCAAGCTTTCATCAGGTTTTCCTATTTCAAATGCCAGAGGGATCTTTCAAAATCCACAGTAACCACCGTCTTCCCAAATCACATCGGTAGCAGTTATGATTCAAACCCCAGCACAGCACCAAGGCTCCATGGCCCCATGGGCCAGCCATCTTCACCTCCCACCCCACTTTAGGGTCCATACACAGCTCTCCCCTAAACACAACACACTACAGGAACTGCCTTGCCCCCAGACTTTGGATCTCACAAGTCTCTTGTTCTGCATAAAGGATTCAACTTTCTTCCACCTATAGCATTTTTATAGACTTTTCAAGACTCGGGCCAATAATCATTTCTTCTTTTTCACCTGAGACGACTCTTGCTTATCATACCCTGTATTCCCAAGGAGCCCTTTTCCTTTCTTTTTAGAACAGTTGTTCCTACCCTGTTGTCACCTGCTGCAGCCATCAGTGTAGATCCAGTGTGCTGCATTGGTCTGCAGAGAAGAGGGATTCAAGATGAACTGACAAGTGTCCCTGTAGCATTCTCTCCCTCGTTCTTTTACATAGCAGATTTCTCTGCTCAGATCCACTTTCCAGTCTTAATGAGTCAAACTTCCCTGGGAGCAATGGCTAAATGAATGAATGACACCCACAGTAAGGAACCAGAACTTCAAACACAAGAAGGAACAGAGGGACTGAGAACAATTAACGCACAATGCTGGTTATCCCGATTGCTTTCCTTGTATCTGTGGTTGCACACCAGATATTTCACAGAAGTATCTGGGACCGTTCTTAGCTATGAAAGCATCTAGAAAATATGATGTATTTTAAGAGAAAAACTGAGAACAATAACAAAATACTTTAAATATGCCTGAGAAATAAATGCTTCTGTCTCCTGGATCTGGACTGTTCAGTGAGAGAAGGGATGGGGAGGGAGCAGGTCACCCTGCCTCATGCTGTTGCTCATTTCAGAAGTAACAGCTTTAGCAGGGGCTAAAACCCTTGCTGGGTATCAGATGGTCACATGAATGGCATCTAAGGATGAAGCTTCTGCATGAACTAGTGTTTGGAGCACGTTTCTGCCCTTGGAAAGCGTAGCAGTCCAGGTTTATTTTTGAACAAATGCTTTCCTTTGTACAGAGGGCTCATGATTTAAGATGATTGACTTTTTCCCCATAATGGTACAAATGCATTAGGTGTTTTTACAGAAACCATATTTCAAAATACTTTTCACTTAAATTTGATCTTCACCAGACTAGCTTATCTCTTGTGATATTAGGTAGAGGTGGCATGTCCCAGTACCCAGTCAGCCAAGTATTACAAAGCAAACGACTGTATACTGCCTGTTCTTCATCATAGTTAAACTATGATATCAAATAACCTAGGCATGTTAAATGCACTTTCCACTTATGCTTAACTTCTGATGGGTTTATTGGAATATCAGGCCAACCTAAGGGGAGGAACATCTACATTCTTTGCCCACCTTGAAAATCAATTTCTTCTTAATTTAAAAAACTAACAATGAAAAAGTAATCATGACTCTCTTACTCTTATTAGAAATCCCTAGTGTTTGGGATCATAGACTAAGCACAAGCATTTGGAGGCTGGAGAGGCAGCTCTGATGCAGAGGACGATGCTCCTCAGGTTCACTCCCTCACTAAACTTGCTTCTGAAGTGATATTACCAGGAAATCATTCTCAGTATTTTAATGAGGAAATAAATTAAGTGAATGGAGAACTTTAAAGTCTATGAAGAAAAGAAATTAAAAGCAAAAGACAACTTTGAAGAACACTGAAAAGCTTCTACCCAGCCCCCTCAAAAGGAACATGTTCATGATATATGCATAAACATAAATGAATTTAAAAGTGTCTGGCTCTGTGAAAGAAGCCACACACAACAGGTTCCAGACTGCACAATTCTATTTATATGACATTCGGAAAGATATCGTGCAGTGGATGGGTTGTCAGTCAGGGTTTGCAGGACTGAGTGTGTGAAAAGACTGATTACAAAAATGCTTAAGAAATTTATGGTCCTTCTTGATTCTGGTTCTGGTGTTATTGTAAGACTGACCAAACTCATCGACCCATGCACCTTAAAATGGATGTGTTTTACTGTGTGCAAATTATACTTCCTTAAACCTCACATGCAGGATGATCCTGGTAGGACGGATGTGAACCAGAGTCTGCAGCAGTGCTTAGGAAATGATCACTTGCCTATTGTCTCCATTTCACAGTAAGATTCCGTGCCAATTGCAGAACATAATATAAACCAATCTCTGGTGGATTGGGAAGCTTCCTCCCCTCTGGCTAGCTTTTGTGATGCCAGAAAGTGCTATGTAGGCTGCTAAGGGGAAAAACCACCAATGATTTTACTCAGAACTGGTATACATGGTCCCCATTGATTTGCCAGGGAAGATATGCCCACTGCTACAGCAATGGTGTGACTGTTATGGTGAGCAACTACTTTCCTGTTGAATTTGTTGAGGCCTGCTCTATAGGAGGGAATTTCATGACCAGTTTTGTAAACCTAGTCAGAAGCCGTTGGCTGGGGAGGTTGTAAGTCCTAGGATAGAGCTTACTATTGTCATTTTTGCTACATTCTCATGTTGTCATTTTGATTTCTCAATGTTGATGTTTATACCCGTAGACTTGGGGAGGGTCTCAACTGTGTTCAGAGAATCTTCTTTTTGAAGTGGGCAGCAGTCAATGCAGAGACTCCTAATTAGTCAGAGTGCCGAGAGTAACTGTGAGTGCTCAGTTCTACATGGGCTAAACAGGGAAGCATTGGTATCATCCCCAACCTTGGCTAAGGCTTAGAGAACATTATGGAAGAAGTGAAAATGGTGTAAGAAGCAGCGTATGAGGAGGGGTGTTATGAAATACACTTCTAGAGATGGCCTGGATATTGTTCTTATGAATTGTGAGCAGCTGTACTTACCTGCATAAGACCTGCACAAGATCAAGCCAGCCAGAATTCCAGCTTAGGTCTAGCAGAAACTTGTGAGGCCTCAGTCCTTGGTGAGGATAGCTTCTGAAGGAGGGAGAAAGGTTCTTTTGGGGATATGGCCGTTGATAGGTTCTCATGGATGGCTCTGTTTCTATATACATACAGGTATCCCAAAGTGGACTTACTGGGTTATCAACAAGACCAATAACAAAAAGACATGGTCATGAGAGAAGCCACATTGGTAACACCTGAGGAGAGCAAGAGCGGGCAAATAAGGATGGATTTGAATGTATTTTACTGTATATGGGTATGAGTTTCTTAAAGAAAAAAAAAACCTTAAAAAAAGTTTTCTCTGGCAGATAGAAAAGAGTTCTGCTGCTAAAAGCCAATGGCAACCAGCCAGCAACCAAGAATCTCAGATGGGCTAGTGGTCAAGAGTAGCTGAGGTGTGTTAGGAAGGCAAAGCCTCTGTTCTTGTCGATGATGATGATGATGAGGTGGATGATGATGAGGAGGAGGAGGAAGAAGAGGAAGAAGAGGAGGAGGAGGAGGAGAATGATTTTCCCTGGATCTATTATATTGAAAGACAGAAATCAGACAAGAAAAGCCACAAAGGAGACTATGAATATTTTCTTTCCCTGAGTAACTCCTAATCTTTTCTTCCTGGGAATTCTGTCTTGATAACAATTCTATGTTCTCCCTACTGAGGCTCACAGGTATGGAAGCCATCATCAGCCTGGCAGGACCAGCCACATGGTGCTTTCAGTGGGATACCTTGCTTAACCCAAAATAAGCACCTGACAGGATTTACTGGCCTCTGAATAGCAGTGAGAACACAGCGATGAACAGCTCTGGAAACGTCTGTTAGCCTGAAGAGGTGGCTTCATACTGACTTCATGGCTTGCCTCCACAAGCCTGAACTAGGGGCTGGGAAACCTTAATACTGGGATCCCTTTGATAGCCCCACCCACATTCTTATACATCATTCCTATAACTTGTTATTACAATTTCCCCAGTTTCTCCATTCCTGGCTGAGCCCTGGGTAATTTAAGGTTTATGAAAACTCCTTGAGTTTTGTTGGCAAATATCAGAACTGGCTGAAGATATTAGTTGGAAGAAATGAAGTTCTTTTGTCTCTGCACCTCCACCTCACACCAAAAGTGCAGATCACTGTGTGCTCAGTGGTTCTCCGAAGTCCAGGCACCTCGCTGCTATCCTCTTCACAGGGCTCTGGGCACTGCCTTACTGGAATGTCCACTCCTGCCCACCATCCTCCACATGCTAACAGGCTCCCATGATTCCTCATCAGATGCCAGCTTGTGTCCTGTGACACATTTTCATGTGTGTCTTCCCATATGCCAGTTAGAGCTGCTTAGGTAGAAGATGGTGACAGCTTCTTTTCTCGCTGCTGCTGGTTCCAGAAGCTTCTTCCTTGGTTTGTTAGTCCCATCCATACCTTGGCAAACAGTACATGGGTCACCTCTTTTGTTCCCCTCAATTAAATCACCCACTATTTAAACTGTCATCAGTCAGGAGAGAGATCGTTTCAATTTCCCTATGCCGAATTCTGCAATGACATCTCCATGTCCTTAAGACAAACCTAGAACTCTCCATGCCTTCCTCCTAGACCCCAACTTCCACTATGTTCTGTCTCCAGGCTCCATGCTGGCTTAACTTATCCCACTTGGGGGTCAATTACATCCACTGTCCCCTGTCTGGATTGCTACCTCAATCCCAACCTGTGTTGCTGCAACCAGGAACCCTTCTCATTCTGGTTGTAGGTTACATACAGGTCACCTCTGTGATTAGTACCATGCTGTGTGTCCCTCCATTTCTAGGCTCCCACAATGTCATTAGTCTAATTTTCTCTTTCAGTCCTTATTACTACCTAAAGCAATCACAACTGTATCTCATGCTCATTTGCTCTCTATTGCCTCATGGTAACTTGAGATCCAAATGGGGCAGCCCTTTAGATTATTTCCTAGTATATCATTCAAAGCTAGAATGAGAAAGAAATGACAGCATACTCACACCGAGTTAGATTTAAAGTGGAATTACTGGGCTGATTTCAAAAGACAAGGGCAACAAATGTTAGTGCAGTGCTTGGGCTAGCAAAGCCAGAGCAAGCAGAGCATCAAAACACTAAGAGACAGGGTTTGTGGCTTTTATCTGTGTCTTAGTTAGGGTTTTACTGCTGTGAACAGAAACCATGACCAAGGAAACTCTTATACAGACAACATTTAATTGGGGCTGGCTTACAGGTTCAGAGGTTCAGTCCATTATCAAGGTGGGAGCATGGTAGCATCCAGGCAAGTATGGTGCAGGAGGAGCTGAGAGTTCTACATCTTCATCTGAAGGCAGCTAGGAGAAGACTGGCTTCCAGGAAGCTAGGATCTTGAACCTCACACCCACAGTGACATACCTACTCCAACAAGGCCATACCTACTCCAACAAGGCCACACCTACTCCAACAAGACCACACCTCCTAATAGTACCATTCCCTGGGCCAAGTATATACAAACAATCAAAGCTGCAGAGCCAGAGCATCATGACAGGGATGCAGGCACATTGATCACTCTTCTCTGTCATAACCCTCCAGTATCCTGCTGGCTATTATCTCTATCCAGTAAGAAGTAGGAAAGCCAAGGAGTTGGAACCATCTTCACAGGACATGGACAGGTGGAAAAGAATAAATAATGCATCTGAAGAATGGAGAGGTTAAACAAGGCACATCAGATTCTACCTTCCCACTACAAACCCAGACTAGTGTGATATGGCAGCCTCACCAGGCAATAGGATGTCATGGAAGGAGATATGAATGAATCCAGAATTCTCAATGATTCACTGTATATTTGGGATTCATTTTGGAGACTGTTCACTTTCTCTGTCAATAGAACAACAGACAATGGAAGATTCACTCCATAGTTGTTTCCTGAACAGGGTTTCCGAGAACTCAGCCATGGCCCTGTACAACACAAAGAGAGGATTTCTGTGGCTGGCAGAATTTTGAGTTCTGTGCTAACATCATTTCTGTAGCTAAAGGACAATGTCTACTTGTGTGTAACATGGAAACACGTGCTTGATTTACATTGTATTTAGAGACAGAGAAGAACCAGATAACACACTGGTAACCCTGCTGAATTTGTAATGGAGTTTGGACCGTCCCACACTTGATGGGGCTAGGGACAACATCAAGCTTCTACACTCAGGGTCTGTAGTTAAAAGGGGAAGATGCCAACTTATTACATATCTCTGCCATCAGCTTTAAACAAGCTGTGGAGTTGCTATGGTGACAGCTGGGGGATGTCTGTGTCTAAGTGGACTGGCTATCAGAAGTTCTCCTTGAGTGCTTATGAGGTATGGGATGTGATAGAAATCCATAGTCGTGTGAAGACAGAGTCCTGTCTTTAATAATAGACACAAGGAGCCACAGATGTGAGATGAAGAGGCAGCCATACGTTGTATCATTAAAGGTGAGGCGGGAGTCATTTGCTTGTCAAAGGGCTTTGAACAATGAGCTAGATAATGTATGAAGAGGTATACACACACACACACACACACACACACACACACACACAAGCAGGAAGAGCAGGTTTGCCCACTTCTTAGGATAGGACACTGAAGAAAGAGGTGAGCTTGGATGTATGGGGAAATAGAAAGACAAGATAGACTCTTAGAATGTGAAGCCTGGTCCACTTGCCTAAGGATTGTGCTTTCTCTTAAACAAGGCAGAGTCATGCAAACAGTTGTAGACTCCGTGGTGTTGCATATAGCTGGTAAATTTAATTTCCCTAAATATCTTTATATTTGATCCATTTGGCTAACATACCACCACTTCTTTCAGTTGATTTCATTTCCCCTCTTACAAAATAAAAAAAAAAAAATGAGGGAACAGGAGAGATGGCTCAGCAGTTAAGAGCACTGACTGCTCTTCCAGGAGTCCTGAGTTCAATTCCCAGCAACCATATGGTGGCTCACAACCATCTGTAATGGGATCCAATGCCCTCTTCTGGTGTGTCTAAAAAAAGCAACAGTGTACTCACATACGTTAAACAAACAAACAAAACTGAGTCCCCAGTATGTGCTAATTTTTAGTAGGAGTCCTAGCTTCTCATGGGGGAAACTTCCACAGGTTTATTCACTGATGGCACACAGATTCATTCAAGCAAGAGTAAAACACCAAGAGGGAAGGGGGTGCTAATCTCCAGTGAAGAAGCTTGTTTCTTTCCATTAACCCTAAGGCATTGGGTGATGCTAAATTGAGCAGCTAAGCTTCTAAATGAAGCCCAGATACGATCAGAGATCAGAAGAGCTTATTTTATATGCCACTCACTGAGCCCTTACTATGTGCTCTGTAGAGAGCATTTTAAAAAATAGATAGCTGAGATGTAGCTTAAAGGTGGGGATGGCAGGGAGTGGTTCTGGCTGGTGAGAGTTACAGGGTGTTGGGAGACTTAACAGAAGAAGCTCTTGACCTATGTAGGGACAAGGAATGGTCCACAGCACTGATAAAATACCTTCCACGTGGCTCTCCCAGAAGGCAAAGTTACCTACAACCTACATGCCTATGGTCTTCTCTTCACCTTGTTATTATGCCAGTGGATAATTTGATTCCAAATTCTATGCATTTAATTGCTACTGTAAGTTACACATTGTACTGCATGGAGGAAAACCTGAGAAGCATAAAGGAATGGCCAGGAAGCAGAGTTTGAAGAGCAATGATAACAAGATGGACTGGTCCAGAAAGATTGATTCACTGGACGCTGGCTATGGAGACAATGGGAGGTTCCTGTCCTGTGACAGCAGGAGGATGTATCACAGCATCACGAGGGATGAGGAACATTTGCAAACCATACAGATGACAGGACTTGGAGCAGAGAGCCATGGCAGGGACCATGCCATTTTTCCTTTTCATGCTTCTGTCCAAATTAATCTCATTTTTTTCTGAAATATCCAAATTATGAGCCCTGAAAGAAAATTGTGGTAATGTGAAAATGTCAATGGGCTTTACATAGGAGTATCTAGACAAATCTCAAACATTTGGATGCATTCGAAAATGGAAGAAAATGCAGTAAGTGTTCAGCCAACTCAGGGCTGGAGCGCATCAAGGCTAGGCTACACTTACCTCTGACAGATGGAATTGTGAGTTAACTTTATCTTTGTGTGTATACCTGTTTTCCTTTGCTTTCTTCAATGACCATCTCAAATGGTATCTGTAAAAGTTAATACAATTTTCAAGTACAACCATAAGAATTATGTCTCTATTGAGAAATTTCCTTCAAGAAGACAATTTGAGGTTCATTATATTGTTTACAAAATATGAAAAAATCAAAATAAGCTAAATAGCCAATCATATAAGAGTAACTAAACATATCTTGCTTTATCATTACACATATTTAGGTTATTATTTATTGACATGAGAGTCATTGACATTATGTCACTGGATATAAAATATAAAAATATATACAAGAGATTATATGTTGCAATTTTTCTTTTTATAAAATTAGAAATTTTCATTTGGGGGCTAGAGAGATGGTTCAAAGGTATAGAGCAAGTACAGATGCTCTTACAAAGGGCCTCGATTGGTTCTGGCACCCAAGTCACGGAATTTAGAAGCATCTGGAACTCTAGCTCCAACAAGATCCAATGCCTGTTATCTCCTGGTCACCTGTACACATGTAACATACACCTATACCTACACACACACACACACACACATACACACACTGGAAATTAATAAAAAATAAAACAAATACCTCATTTACATTAAAACAGTAGTAATTTAGGGTATTGGATATGTTGGCATAAACCAAACATCTTTAAGACTTTTATAGTCAGTTCTGGTTCAGCTTTCAACTTGGCCTCCCTTCCTTGTTTTACCTGTTGTGTGATCATTGAACTCGTGAGCTTGGGCCATTGTTTTCTAAACCAAGTTGGAATGAACTTCAGTGGCAAGGATGGCTGCTTGGCAAAAGCCCACTTTCGATGGGCTAAGCTTGAAAGTATTTCAGATAAGGGAACAGTAGAAACAATGTTAAGCCTGTGTATTGTTTTGGAAAAATGAGGAGACCTACTGTCTGAGTAGAAAATGTAGGAGATACAGAGGGCTAACCATCAAGAGAGCCAGGTGGGATGATCAAGAGACTCAGATTGAAGAGTCTTCAGGTTATATTCAGAAAGCAACGGGACCATGGAATCTGTAAGTAACAAAATGACTGGTCATTGGAATTTTAGGAAGTCTCACTTGAGGGCTAAAAACAGAATGATCATTGATACCAAGACAGCAGCAGAAACAAAATATTCATGACTCAGATTCAAGAAGTATCCTACAGGTGTGTTCCAGCTCTGAAGAGAGCCGCTCCTTGTTCTTCCACACCACAGGGGACAGCTGTGACATCAACCAGATACAACATGTGTCCATCACTCAGAGCTACAGGCCCACATATTCAGACATATCCGTGAGTAGGTGTTATGTTCTCCTCCTACATGATTTAATGGAACTCAAAGCCAATGTCAGATCATATATAGCTACTAAGTAACAAGCACAGACAGGGAGGGTTCCAGCCCTCAGTCTGGATTAGCCATAGGTCAGTCTCTCACTGGACTTGACCATGGTTGAGTTTCACAGTAGCCTATACCTTATACACCACCATTGTTATCTCTATTTTTTAGATGAGATCCTGGAAGATCACTGAGTGGAGGAATCTCCCCCAGACCAAGCAGTGTGTCTACTGGATCTCAAAGCCCTGTACTAGCATATAACAAGTCTCGAAAGGTCAGAGGGTACACTTAAGACCACCAAGGGCTGGAAGCCAAGCACACACACACACATTACCAGTGTGAGCAAACCAAGGAACTCCTTCAAACCTTCAGGTGTTTGAGGATAATGCCTGCTCTGCCACTGTATCCACAGCTTAGCCTAACTCATCTTCTAGGGGCTTCTCTTCCCATATGCACAGATCTGTTTTCAAATGTTCAGCCTTACAGGAAAACACAGAATGGCTTCATCTTTAAGATAATGACAGTGAGGAACCCAAGAACCACTTCCTTTATAAGCTATTTAGGGCCAGGGAGATAATTCCATAGTTAAAATTTTTGTTATGCAGGCAAAAGGACCAAGAGTTCAAATCCCCAGAACCCACTAAAGAGCTGAGTATGTGTGTGGCAGCACTTCATAATTCTACCTTCAAAAGGCAGATGCAGCATATTTTCAGAGAAAACTTCCGAATGTAATGAGCCTATCAGCCAGCTCTGTGTTTAACTGAGAGATTCTGATTCAAAAAGAGTAACATGAGTTAAGATTCATGGATATTTTCTAACACCAATCTCCTATCTCCACACATGTACCCCTGCATACACACAAACTCGTGTGTGTGTGTGTGTGTGTGTGTATGAGCATATACAGCATACACACAAACACATGAAGAAAAAGGTGTCTTTCTAATTGAAAGAATGTCCTTCGATAGACTGAATCCAGAATCTCCAGCAAATAAGACTGACTCCTCCCCCACACCATGGAAACTTTCTCTCTTTACAGATGAAGGATCCAAAGGATATTTTGTAGCCAAGCTGCAGCTGGGTCCTTACAGGAAGTTTCAGCTCTGCAGTTTCTGGGATAATGAGGGATCAGTGATGTGCAAAGAACAAAGGATCCCAGAGAACGCAGGGAGTTCCCCAGCTTTACCACTTTTCAGAGGAAGCAAGGAGCTAAAAATGAATAGGGTTTGTTGGGACTGTCTTGTTCCTGAACTAATACATTTGTTCATCTCTGGCCTCCATTTATCTACTATCCTTGTCTAGCTACCCAACCCCCGCAAGGAAAAAAATAAACAGAGCTAACATCACATCAGTATCATATATAAAAGGAATCTGGCTTTAAAGAAGTGCTACTTTCGTATTCCCTATACACCCAGCCATGAATATCTTATCAGTATTTGTCTACACTTGTCCCTGAAACCCAAGAGACCCTCTGTGGCACCTACAAAGACACATTTATCTTCTCACACCATACCTCCGATTTGGCACTTGTAACCCTTAACACTGGGAAGATGATTGGGTAAGGGCACCCCTGAGGGTAGAGTGTGCAGGAACATCTTGTGCCTGAAAGGAAAGCTGTCAGCCCTCCCCTGTGCACACTGCTCTCTCTGGCTGGATCCTTGGTCTCTTCAGATCAGCAGCATGCCCTGGCCATGTTAGAGGCCTCTTGCAGAATCTAGTTTGTAGTTGGTACTCACTGACGAGGTTTGAAGTTGTAGGTTCAGACAGAAGACAAGAAGAGAGCCAGGGCAGAGAAAAGCCAAGTGCTGAGGAACATAGAAAGCCCGAGAGCAGGCTGCTTTTGCAGTGCCTGTGGTAATATTCGTTTGGATCTGATTTTGTCAGCCAGCTCTGATGGGTAGGAATGGAGCCCAATGTGGTATCAGATAGCTGTGACTGGGACTCTAGACTGCAGCAGGCTGGTAGCTTCTGAACTGGACAGGATGAAAATGGAGAAGGCTCATACAGAGACTTACCTGCTGTTCCCTGCTAAGACCAGAAATGCTTAGAGATGATCAGGAAAGCTTAACAATTTACAAATGCCCTTGGTCTCTTGCTTGCCCATTTGATGTACTGGCTGACTGTTAGCAGCACTGATCTGCAGCAGTCGCTAGGACCTGCCAGGCTCTGAAAGGGCAGGAAGGACACTGACCTGACCTCAGAGATTTCTATATTTAAGATGGTTGTCTCTGCTGCTATTTCAGACCTAGTCTGTCACACCTCGATCATGAATTCTTCTAATGTTGCTTCTCCCCAGTGTTGTTTCTCTGCAGCTGACATTACACATGGTGAAGTCACTTCTCTGTCCTCTCTATCAAGAGGTAGAAGGAACATCTAAGCATTGTACTATATTTGTTGCAATGGTTACAGAGTAAAATGTTGATTAAAGCAGGTGTTAATTAACAGCAAGGCTACTAATATCTATTTTTGAAGAGCATCATACGTGTTGTAAAATCATGAATATTATATAAGATGACTGGTGAGGGCGGCTTCATACTAAGTATTGCAGGGCTCAGGTACTGGAAGCTGCAGCCCTGGCAATTTTCACCATATTCAGAAAACCTGAGCAGTCCAGTGTGTGTGTGTGTGTGTGTGTGTGTGTGTGTGTGTGTGTGTGTGAGAGAGAGAGAGAGAGAGAGAGAGAGAGAGAGAGAGAGAGAAGGGGGTAATGTCTTCAACCTTCACAGGTAGTAGAGAGATGGGCCTTGGGAGGCAAGAAGACAGTTTAGCTCAGCACTGCTCTGTAGCTGATATTGCTTTAAACTTTAGGAGTCTGAGTAGATTTTAGCTGGCATATTTAAGCACAGCAAAATTTTGTGGAAACTATTCTGGTGATAATTAACTCAATCCAAGGTTCACTAAAAAGCATGCGTAAGTCTCCATGAAGAACACGACTACATCAAAACTCTTTGTAAAGTCTATAAAGATAGGTTCTATAAATTGGCTGAGGCAAACAGGCTTACGGTCGCCTGAGACAAACAAGGGTCTGGAGGAGAGTCTGGTGCCTGAACTGTCTTTATCACATAGATGCACAAAGCACATCTGCTTCAGCCTTCTAAGTGGAAAACAGGTTTTGTGTTCCTTCCCTGGATGCTTGACACTCCTGGTTTCTCTAGTGCATCCCTTTGAGCACAAATACCTCCATACGCCTTACAGTGATGTGGGATAGCCACTGTAACCTCAGCTACACCCCCATCCTTTCTACCCCTTAGCTATTGATGCTCTTAGCTTAATCCAAATTCACCATGCTCACCAATCTCATCCTAGTCCCCTCAAGGAAACTCTTGTTCCATTTCAGTAGTTCCCACTCAAATCAACTTTGTTGATTGTTCAGTGTTTATCCCAACCTACAGTTTAGATAGGGATTGCTCTCCATCTACCATAGTTCTGACCTAAAATTAGGCCCTATTTTGTAAACTACTGTAAACCATCCCCACTCTCCTCTCAGTCCTCTCAGGGTTCTCTTAACATCTAGTTTAGCTAAATGCTATAGTTCCATTCTTCACAGTTCTCTGTTGCATCCAACCTTAACCACAAATCTGGGCTTTTATAACTAGATCCCTGTCTACCGTTATTAGAAAAATGAAAACAATCCTTTCTGCAATTCCAGAGGTTAATGATGCAATGGGGCCCTGGCAAAGGGTCCTCATGGTTGGCATTAGCACTTTGGAGCTTCCCCAGATGATTTCCTCCCTCAGGGAGAAATCTCCATCTAATTACTAATGGTCATCATTTGATTCTGTACGAAGGTGAATTTTCTTAGATTTTTCTCTACACTTGATCTTAGCCAAAAGACTGCAAAGTGATTCTTAGACTTTTCTCAAGGGTAGTCCTAAAGGAAGCATGAGTTCAAATAAAGGGCAGCTTACATATGGCATTCACAGGTAAATATATTTATCTTGGTAGCAGGCCAAAGCAATCTGAAAGCTTTATAAAAGTAAAATAGAGTACTAGGGAAATGACTCAGCAGGTAATGGACCTGAGTTCAGTCCCCCTAGGATGCACATAAAAGCCAGATGTGTAGCACAAGTATCTGTAATCATACAAGATGGCAAGAGGCTGAGATGGGAGACTCTCAGGAAGATGGCAAGCCATCTAGTTTGGTGTCCACAGTGTAAAAACAACAAAAAGACTGTATCTCAAACAGAATAGAGACCAGCCCAAACCTAATGTTATCCTCAGACCTCTACTCTTAGATTGTGATGTGTGTGCACACACTAATGTTCCTTTACATATGCATAGACACACATTTTAAAAACTAAGATAAAAATAGTCAGTATAATTAATAGTTCTTGCAAAATTGTTGCTTTGAGGGTGAAGCTATTAAAAAACAGGAGACATAACTTTTGAACCCAGAATTACCAGAGCTGATCTGTACCCAAAGATCGAATGTATACTTTGGTATGTACTTTGTGACTAAGTTCTCTAGAGGAATGTTCTTCCTTCTGGTTTTGAGATTTATATCAATTGCTTATAAAAGGCAAGTGAAGTTATTTGCAAGTTAACCTTGACCCTGAGGGAGACACTGACCCTTAACCATTTTTTGTACCAATACAGCTGAAAAGGACCAGGCAGTTCTTATTGAGATGCTCATGAAGATGATGTTTGCCTCCTGTGCCCCAGACTTCCTTTTTTAGTCACTCTGTGTCATGTCACCAAGGTGCTGTTTGGACAGGGCTCACACTGTGAAACCATCAGACCCAGGCTTAGCTCTGTTAAGATGTATGGCCGTGAGCAGGACTGTCAATCTACCTCTTCTGTTAAATCCAGCCCATCACCTGATTTGGTGGGTCAGGTTTTCCTTGATGGCCACCATGCTTTCTCTTGAAGGACTGTTGACTGCTGTCTCTGTGCTTCAGATGAGATCTTATGTTCTCAAAGGCGAAACCATCTCCCTCTCCCAATGTTTTCTGGAGACCAGGTCTCACTATGTAACCTAGCCAGGCTTTCTGTATACCAATGTGTTAGTTAGGTTTTCTATTGCTATGATAAAATACTGACCAAAAACAGCTTGGGAAAGAAAAGTTCTATTTCAGCTTACAGTTTATAGTACATAATGAAGGGAAGTCAGGGCAGGAACTCAAGTCAGGAACTGGAGGCAGGAACTGAAGCAGGGGTCACAGAGGAATGCTGCTTACTGACTTGCTTCTCAGGCTTATGATCTGCCACCCTTTTTATGCCTCTCAAAACCATCTTCCCAGGGTGATACCACCCACAGTGGACTGCTCCTTCATATCAATTACTAGTCAAGAAAATGTCCCACAGACTTGCCTACAAGCCAATCTGATGGAGGCATTTTCTCAATTCAGGTTCTTCTCTTTCCTGATTATCTTGTGTCAAGCTGACAAAAAGTAACTATACTGACAAAGCTGTCCTCAGTCCCCCCACAAGCTGTCCTCAGTCCCCCCACAAGATGTCCTCAGTCCCCCCCACAAGCTGTCCTCAGTCTCCCCACAAGCTGTCCTCAGTTCCCCCCCACAAGCTGTCCTCAGTCCCCCCC
>NW_021604597.1:8073310-8074213 GCF_004785775.1 Grammomys surdaster | reverse complement strand
GCTGTCCTCAGTCCCCCCCACAAGCTGTCCTCAGTCCCCACACCCTCAAGCTGTCCTCAGTTACCCTCCCCCCCCAACCTAGTAAGTGCTGCTATTACAGGCATGAACTATACCACATCTGGCAACAAAACACTTTTTACACGGTCTTTTCCAAATAGAATTTCTAGCTCCTTGACCTAAAACAAATGATTTAACCTCAATTTTACATGCTGATAATCGTGCTATTCTAAAAGGTTTTTGTAATGATGAGAAAAGGTGTCAAACAAAGATAAATAAGTTTACTTGGAAAAAAATCTAGATGAAATAATAAGGAACTCTCCTGGCCTGTGAAGTGCAAGTCAAGGAATCAGAAATGCATTCCCCAAATTAATTTAACCTTCTAAGCCTACTGCCATGAAATAATTTGTGAGAATCATATATATATATATATATATATATATATATATATATATATCAAGGAATCACTAAGGCTCCCCAAGGGATGTTGATAGTTCAAAATGAATTCATTTCCAGAGCTTAATTCTATATGTATTAGTGCATAAGCCTCACTTTTGCTGGAACCAAGTACTCTGGATTGACTGTTCCTATAATGCTAAATTGTGCAGTCCCAAGGGAGTGTCTCAGGCAGATTTTTGTTAAGTCTGAAGCTTGCATTAATGAGGTGTCTTGGGATATGCTGAGACACTTGAATTCAAAGTAGCTGAAGTGGTCCAGGTTTGTGGTGTATGTAGTTTATTCTCTATAACTAGAATGCATTGAGAATACCATTTTTTCCAAGCTATGTGAAAGAAAATTCATGTGTAAAAAAATACCTTCCTTCCTTTTTTCCTTCCTTCCTTCCTTCCTTCCTTCCTTCCTTTCTTTCTTTCTTTCTTTCTTTCTTTCTTTCTTTCTTTCTTTCTT
>NW_021604597.1:8063218-8073300 GCF_004785775.1 Grammomys surdaster | reverse complement strand
CTTTCTTTCTTTCTTTCTTTCTTTCTTTCTTTCTTTCTTTCTTTCTTTCTTTCTCTCTTTCCAGTTTGGTGTTCTTGGTTTGACGAAGTAGTTAGGACTCACTCCATCAAGTTCTGAGATATTTGTGATCAGCCTCCACCAGACTTTGCCAGTGATTAATATGTTCTACTCCCATTCATTAAAAGAGCCTTCATACTTACAATGAAAAGAACATTAGCTGTTAACTTAACAATGTGTAAAATGATATGTGGCTTCTCAAAATCCTCTTAGAAGGCAGGTGAATTAAAACATTTGCATCTGTTTCTCCTGTGGGGCTAGTGTCTGAAGTACCATCTTGGGGTAACACTAGACAGGTCTATAAAAAAATCAACCAAGAATCCCAAGTGCAGCAGCTATTTAAAAATGCCTGGTACTTTTCTTCTGCTCTTTCCCTGAGCGACTCTCTGATCCATGAGTTCATGCTTTCTATATGCTCCAAAGTGTGCTCTCAGGAGGTTGGATGGGTTCATTCATACTAAGAAATTATTTCAACTTGGGTTCCTGCTCATAGGACCCCAGTGCTTGCATTTTATCACTGGAGAGAATAAAAGCCAGGAGGAGAACCAAGGCAGTGGAGGGGTTCTTTCCTGCTCTCCTGGGGCCACTGAGAAAGGTCCCTTGTTTTGTTTGTGTGGCATTCATTTTCAGAGGAATGTTCACTCTGTCCAGTGAGAATGTCACAAGTACAACATGCCCATGGCTCTGCCTGAGCACCAGAGCTGAGGCTGACAGTGGCATCCAGGTCTCAGAAGCACATTTCCTCTGGAAAAAAAAAATCACACAAGTAGGGGGAGGTACCCTACTAGAACACTGTGTCTTCTCCCAGCACCACCCACACCCAGCCGGCTTGTGGCTTTTAGGGCTGTCTTACTTTTTTCAGACTTTTGAATAACTGGGAAGTGCTAACTTGATGAGTTTTCTCCAAGCTTGATACCGAGTTCAGCAAAATATGTAGCAGAGCAACAGAAAGCCCACCTACTACCTGTTAAGAAATCCCAGAAAGAAAAGCATCATTCCATCAGCTCACCTCAAATACAGCCTCATGTTCATGTTACTTCCTTGCAAAGTGTTATTGCTTCCAACGAGAAGTGCCGATCATATATATATATATATATATATATATATATATATATATATATATTCCAGCTAGTCCCACAATGTGTTCCAGCTAGTCCCACAATGGTTGTCTACCGATGAACAACTATCAGTAGTTGTTGAGGCATGAGGCTATATGTCTCAGCTGGTCTTCAGTAGAAGCTGGAATCCCACATAAATAGACTTTAATAACAGTGAAGAAATGGACTTGCAAGCAAGAATGAGAACCAGCCGGCAAAGAAAGAGAGCTTCCTTTTATGCCCTTTATAGAGGCTGCTAGCAGAAGGTGTGGCCCAGACTAAAGGTGGATCTTCCTACCTCAAAAGGTCTGGATTAAACATGATCTCATTAAGAAATTAATTTTCACTTCGAATAATCTAATTAAGAAAAAAATCCCCCACAGGCTGTCTTGGTTAGGGTTACTGTCGCTGTGATAACAGACAATGATCAGAACAAGCTGGGGAGAGAAGGGTATTTCCCCTTCCACAGTGCTGTTCGTCATCGAAGGAAGTCAGGATGGGAACTCAAACAGGGCAGAAACTTAGAGACAGAAACTGATGCAGAGGCCATGGATGTAGGATGAGATGGTTCCTCCCCCATCAATTACTAATTAATAAAATGTCCTATAGCTGGATCTTAGGGAGGCCTTTCCCAATCAAGTCTCCCTCCTTTCAGATGACTCTAACCTACGTCAAGTTAACATAAAACTAGCCAGGATGACTGGCCCCTTGTCAACTTGACACAAACATAATGCTTTTAAGCCATAACCTTTCCTTTCTTGATCTTCCTCAAGATCACACGTTAATACCAACATTCCAATAAAACCATTCCAAATTTAAGTCCCACAGTTTTTAAAACTTCAAACACTTAAAACCCCAATCTCTTTAAAATAACCAATCTCTTTTAAAGTCCAAAGCCTTTTACAATTGAAAGTCTCTCAATTGTGGGCTGCTGTTGGTCAGAGACCAGACTAGATGCTAAGATTTTTAGCTATAGAACCCACCCTCATGGTCACCTGTACTTTGTAAAGAACTATCTAAGTAGTCACACCTTAAGTGCACCCCAAATCAGAATGATAGTTGCTTGGAAACTTTTCTCCAAATTGTCCTGTTTTAAATATGCTGATGATCAACCACCGGTATCAGACTCCCTAAGTCTGATCCAGGTCCCTTTCAGAACAGGAACCTGTAGGCAAGAGCTGATGCAGAGGCTGTGGAGGGAGGGAGTACTGCTTACTGGCTTGCTTCTCATGGCTTGCTCAGACTGCTTTCTTATAGAACCCAGGACCACCAGCCCAGGAACGACACTGCCCACAGGACTTGGGCCTTCCCCTCTATCAATTACTAAAGAAAATGCCTTACAGCTGGATCTTATGGAGGCATTTTCTCAATCGAGGTTTCCTCCTTTCAGATGACGCTAGCTTGTGTCAAGTTGACTTAAACCTAGCCAGGACACAGGTCTACCCAGCCACTTGGTATTTAGTTAGTTCCAGATATAGTCAAGTTGATAACCAAGAATAGCCATCACAGGAATTATTTACTAAAAGTCTGTTGTATCCCATTCTGATTCCTATAGGCTTTGTCCCTTCACTTCTTCCTCCAGCGTATTAGGCAAGACTATTATCTTAGTCAGGGTTTGTATTCCTGCACAAAATGTCATGACCAAGAAGCAAGTTGGGGAGGAAAGGGTTTATTCAGCTTACACTTCCACGTTGCTGTTCATCACCAATGGAAGTCAGGACAGGAACTCATACAGGGCAGAAACTTGAAGGCAGGAGCTGATGCAGAGGCCATGGAGGGATGCTGCTTACTGGCTTGCTTCCCCTGGCTTGCTCAGCTTGATTTCTTATAGAACCCAGGACTACCAGCCCAGGGATGGCACCATCCACAATGGGCTGGGCTCTCCCCCTTGATCACTAATTGAAAAAATGTCTTACAGCTAGATCTTATGGAGGCCATTTCCTCAAGGGAGGCTTCTTTCTCTGTCAGAACTCTAGCTTATATCAAGTTGACACACAAAGCCAGCCAGTACAGCTATGATCAAGAAATTCCATTGAAATAATCTCAAATCACAATAAAATTTATGGAAACTCTAAACATTGGTTTATATATTTGAAATCTGCAGTCATTTGGATGTGGGACTAGAGGATTCACTCAGGAACTTGGGTGATACTACAGAGTCCTTGGGCTTGCCTTGTTACAACATAAGCTCCAACATTAGGCTGCACAGGATGGACAGTATCCCACCTGGTCTACCCTGTTCACATGTCCCCATGGCTTTAGCAGCTATAGGCCTCATGCTCCATTGCCCAGGGAATGTCTGGTCAAGCAGAAAAGGGATAGTCTTTTTCCTGAAAGTCTTAACATATGTCTGGTTTCTTAAAATTCTTATGAACTAATCTCAGAGCTCAGTCAATCAGGCTAAACTAATCTGTGTCTTGAGAACAGAGTAGACCTCACCTAAATCATGAAGCTGAACTTTCCCTCTACCTGAAACTAAGTTCTTGCTAAACCCTGTCAACAAGTTATATTGGCTGATCTTCTGAACTCTTGAATTTCACCTTGACATGACCTTTAAGTCAGAGCCCTATCTTCTACATACTGTCTTTTCTGGACCCAGAACAGATCCAGGGTCCCAGACTATTACCTAGTAGCTGGCCTTATTATTTTGGAACTGAATTTCAGAATGGGTAAACCCTACCCCTACAATTTTGTCTTCATTTCTTTGGACACTAAGACTTAGCATGCATGACTAGTCCATAGCTTAAGTGTCCCCTACACTTTGGTAACCAGAGAACTGGATTTATTTGTGCTATCTCTGAATACCACATGACTGATTTGTCACCAGAGTGACAATGACTGCTTTGCATACCAACTTTGAAACTACCCCCTTTCCTGGCCCCAGTCAGTGGAAATCAAGCCATTACCTAGAAAGAACCAGATCACCTTTTGACATTGGGACACTCATAGCTTCCCCTGATATAACAGGATTCTGGAAGCAAAACTTTCTAAAGCTGCTTCCTATATAACTTGATCTGAAGAGCATCTCTGCTCTTCTCATAGCCTGCTTTCCCTTCTAGGCTTTTCTTCATAAAAGTCACAAAAGGTCATTAAAACCTCCTGCTTTAATAGTGATAAAAACTGCATGGTATTGGTACAGAGACAGGCAGGAAGATCAATGGAATAGAATTGAAGACCCAAAAATGAACTCACACACCTATGGTCACTTGATCTTTGACAAAGGAGCTAAAACTGTCCAGTGGAAAAAGGACAGCATTTTCAACAAATGGTGCTGGTTCAACTGGAAGACAACATGTAGAAGAATGCAAATCGATCCATTCTTACCTCCTTGTACAAAGTTCAAGTCCACTTGGATAAAGGACCTTCACACAAAACCAGATACACAGAAACTAATAGAAGAGAAAGTGAGGAAGAGCCTCGAATACTTGGGCACAGGGGAAAAGTTCCTGAACAGAACACCAATGGCATCTGCTCTAAAATCAAGAATTGACAAATGGGACCTCATAAAATTGCAAAGCTTCTGTAAGGCAAAGAACACTGTCAATAGGACAAAACAGCAACCAACAGATTGGGAAAAGATCTTTACCAGTCCTATATCAGATAGAGGGCTAATATCCAATATATACAAAGAACTCAAGAAATTAGACTCCAGACAACCAAATAACCCTATTAAAAAATGGGGTATAGAGCTTAACAAAGAATATTTAACAGAAGAAACTCAAATGGCCGAGAAGCACCTAAAGAGATGTTCAATATCCTTAGTCATCAGGGAAATGCAAATCAAAACAACCCTGAGATTCCATCTCACACCAGTCAGAATGGCTAAGATTAAAAACTCAGGTGATAGTAGATGCTGGTGAGGGTGTGGAGAAAGAGGAACACTTCTCCATTGTTGGTGGGACTGCAAGATGGTGCAACCACTCTGGAAATCAGTCTGGCAGTTCCTCAGAAAATTGGACATAGCATTACCTGAGGATCCAGCTATACCACTCCTGGGCATATACCCAGAAGTTGCTCTAACATATAACAAGGACATATGCTCAACTATGTTCATAGCAGCCTTATTTATAATAGCCAGAAGCTGGAAAGAACCCAGGTGTCCTTCAACTGAGGAATGGATACAAAAAAACGTGGTACATTTACACAATGGAGTATTATTCAGCTATTAAAAACAATGAATTCGAGAAATTCTTAGGTAAATGGGTGGAACTAGAAAATATCATCCTGAGTGAGGTAACCCAATCACAAAAGAACACACATGGTATTCACTCACTGATTTTTGGATATTAGCCCAGAACCTTGAAATGCCCAAGATGCAACTCACAGGCCACATGAAGCTCATGAAGAAGGAAGACCAAGTGGGGGTGCTTCAGTCCTTCTTACAAGGAGTAACAAAATACTCAAGGAAGCAAATATGGAGACAAAGTGAGGGTCAGAAACTAAAGGAGGGACCATCTGGAGACCATTCCACCTGGGTATCCATCCCATGTGCAGCCACCAAAGATAGATGCTGATGTGGAAGTCAGGAAGTGCATGCTGACAAGATATAGATGTCTCCTTAGAGGTCTGCAAGAGACTGACATATTCAGAGGAAGATGCTCACAACTAGCCATTGAACTGATCATGGGGTTCCCAATGGAGGAGTTAGATTGAAGATTGTAGGAGCTTAAAGGGTTTGTGGCCCCATGAGGAGAGCAACAATACCAACCAACCACAGCTCCCAGGGTCTAAACTACCAGCCTGGGAGCACTTAGGGAGGGATCCATGGCTCCAGCTGTATATGTAACGGTGGAGGGCCCTGTTGGGCATAGGTGGGAGAAGATATCCTTGGTCTCATGAAGGCTGGATGCCCCAGTGGGTGGGAATTTAAGGGTGGGGAGGTGGTAGTGGGGGGCACATCCACAGAGAAGCAGGAGGAGGGGTGAGGGGATAGGAGGTTCCTGGCAGGGGAGAATGAGGTAAGGGGATAACATATGAAATGTAAATAAAACATCCAATAAAAAAATGGAAAAAACAAAAACACCTCCTGCTCTGCCTTCTCTCCAGTGTCATCTAAAGCATTAGGGTGTCTTATAAGAAAACACTCCCCTTTTTTCTTTAGAGTCTAAGTTCTCTCCTCTCACTAATATATTAAACTATTGCTGTTTCACTTTATTTTACTTGCAACCCACTGTTCTGTAGTGTCTAGGCAGTCCATAAATTGGAAGGCAGTTCACTCTTTATGCCCCAAAGGCCTTTTCGGCACAAGAGGTGCTCTAGAACTTATAGGGTCCCGAAACCATTCTCTTTCTTTTCCAATGAATCCTTGGATACTCTTTTTATATATATATAAGCTCATATAACTGTGGATGACCAGCAATGCAGAATTTTTGCAAAAGTATTTTTGGGTAATGCAAATGTAATGGTCATATGCTTTTCGACACTCCAATCATGGACATGGGCTTTTGTGAAATAAGTTTAGGCTAGGGAAGTGACCCCAGTGCAATGTCTCTAGGAGAAAAGGCAGCAGAAAACAAAGGCTGGGACAATAACGACTGAGGCTCTAAGTAAGGACTGAAGAGAAAGACTCCAGGGGATTTGTGACTTGTTTACTTATGGGAGATGACGCCTTAACAAGCCTGGTGCCAGTGTACTGACTAGTTTGGGGTATCAACTTGACACAAGGTAAAGTCATTTGGGAAGAGAGAACATCAAATGAGAAAGTGTTCCCACCAGATTAGCCTGTGGGACATTTTCTTGATTAGGGATTGATGTGGGAGGGCCCAGCCCATTAAGGATGGAGCCACCACTGAGTAGATGTCCTGGGGATTTGTAAGAAAGCAGTCTGAGCAAAACAGAAAGAACAAGCCAGTATCAACCTTCGTCCATGGCCTCTGCCAGCTCCTGCCTTTAGGTTTTTGCCATTTAAGTTCCTACCTTGGATTCCTTCAGTGGACTATGACCCAGGATGTGTAAGCAAGACAAACCTGTTCCTCAGTCGATAAGTGCTTTTGGTCACGGTTTTTTCCCCTAGGAATAGAAATCCTAAGACAGACAGTGATCCAGTCCTGAGCCTGATTGTCCTGGGGTTCTTGGAGTAGATTGGAAACAGCCTTGAATCTGAAATGAACAACTGTTTTCCTGTCCTCTAGTGTCCTGCCTGCCTTCTCTGATAATAGACAGAACAGAAGAATCAAGGCAGAATACAAACACACGCAGAATGGGAACTGTGCGGTTATGGGGCAGGTAAGTTGATTGTAGCAGTCATTATTCAATGTAAATCATCTTAGTGGATAATCTGAATGTGTATAATTTTATCAATTACACACCAACAGAATCTCAAAAACAAAACACACTCACAAACATACAAATTTTGAAAATAGGAAGTTATATTTTTTAATATTATTGTTCTTTTTTAAAGATTTATTTATTTTATGCATATGAATACACCACCATTGCTCTCTTCAGACACACCAGAAGAGGGCACCAGATGCCATTACAGATGGTTGTGAGCCACCATGTGGTTGCTGGGAATTGAACTCAGGACCTCTAAACCACTAATTCACATAGAATAAAAATTAATGGACAAATTAAATTTTTAGGAAAAAAAAAAGACTTTGAGCCCCAATCAATTTTCAACCATCCCCCAAGTTACATTGACCCAGGGTCCACGTTCACAGTACAAAAAACAATACAGTACAGTACAAACACAATACTATAGGTCCTGTTTTCATCTGTTTCTTTTTCTGTTTTTGTTTTTGAGACATTGCCTCACTTAGCACAGGCTGGCTTTGAACTCATAACCCTCCTGCTCTTATGTCTCAGTGTTATAAATATACACATGCACCACCACACCCAGTTTCAATTCTTGCTAAGATCCTAATTCAAAATCTAAATGAAGAAACCCTAATCCCACATCCCCAAACTGAGCCAAAAGCATTACATCTGACCCTCCTGAGCTCTTAGGCCTGAGCCAGCACTTTTCTTTCTTCATGGAGCATTCTGGTTCTCTTTTCTTCTTGAGCTCCCGCAGACACAACAAGCAAATCAAGACCAAAAGGAGTGAGAACACCAGGCTTACCTGAAATACTTAGGAATCGATGCGATTATATGCAGCTCTGTCCTTTCAACTGACTGCATTAGTTATACGAAATTAAAACCTGTTCTGTGCTCTTACAGCCTGGTAAGTATTCTGAGAGTGTATTCATTGACATTGAGCACTTGAAATACGCAATGTCATAAATCTTAGGATGTTTACTTTCAAGTCAGCTTAGCTCAGGTTTGAGTCCCCCGAGCTCCTATTTCACATCGGTAAAACAGTTGCCTTATCTACACCCTTGGCCTGTGTTGTGATGACTAAATGAGATGAGATTTGTAAAAGGGTTTGTGATGCCTTAGTATTGATTGTCAAGCTGCCTCAGTCTAGAATCTCCTATGAGCCATACCTTACAAGTTTATGGGTTGAGTAAACTGAGGTGGGAGGAGCCATCCAAACGCAGGCAGCACGGCGCCATGGACTAGTGTCCTGGGCTGAGGAAACCCAAGAACGTGTGTCGATCACCATTACTCATTATCCTGCCTCCTGCAAATGCGCAGATGCACTGTAACTGGAGATGGCTCACGCTCCTGTTGCCACAATTTCCTCTTTGTGACATCCTCACTCTGATAGACTGCATCCTCAAACTGTGACCCCCCCCCCAAATAAATCCTTTCTTCCTTAAATTTCTGTGTCAGGTATTTTGTCACACCAGAAAACTATGTGAGCCTGACATAACATTTGAAAAACGTGTTCTCAACGAACAATACTTATCAATAGGCTACATTAAAGCCACAGTACAGTATATTCATAACAGCCAAGCTTGACCTGATAGGAGAGCAGAATGTAGACATGCCTGACTGAGGTCAAATCCCTGTATTATGTGTTCCATCACGCCCAGCGTGTGCAGTGCTGGGGCTCAAACCAAGAGTTTTCTGCCTATTAGGCAAGTTCTCTTCCAGTTGATTCATATCTCCACATCAAGGTATAAAGTTTTTTAAGCCCACTTTCCAGGTGGGAAAACCGAGGCAGGGATGCTCAGCAGCAGCTAGTGTGAGGCAGACCTAAAGCTCAACTTATGCCACTGACTCCAAGGTATCTGCTTTTTACATCACAATTTTGCCTCTATCCTAACTGAATTACACAAATACACATCTTTTGTGATTTGCGTGATGTATGAAGAGAAACCAAAATTATATTTATTTTGGTATTTGTTGCTTTATAAATAGTGCAATTGTTTTCCTCCTTCCTAAAGATGGAAGTCCTAATTTGGTGTTTTATCTCAAGTATACTCCTGGGAAAGTGACAATTGGAAGTGGCTTTGATTAATTCATGCTCTCCTGATTGATGGGGGAAAACCCTTGCTGGGCCAAATGAAGCCCACGCATCTCCTATGCATTGCCTAGTTATTTTTAAAAGCATGACAGAGCACTGGCTTAAAGCGGAAAATCTCGCTTTTCTACTTCTCCTTCTAAGTTTTCATCATGGATATACAAGAACAACGGACTCTGCTTAACTCTCCACATCCCACCTCCAAAGTTCCACACACAACACAGTAACAAAAAGCAGAGAGTGTTTACAACATAAATACATTAAAGATGGAATCACCAGATAGGAGGGAGCCTCAACTGAGAAAATGCCTCCAGAAGATTGAGCTGATGCAAGCCCCTGGGACACCTTAAAACTGGTGATTGAAGTGGGCGGGCTCAGCCCAGTGTGGGTGGTGCCATCCCTGTGCTGGTTGTTCTGGTGGCTATAAAAAAGCAGGCTGATCAAGCTTCATTGAGCAGGTAGCACTTCCTCTATGGCCTCTGCATCAGTTCCCATCCTATTTGAGTTCCTGTCCTGACTTTCTTCAGTGGGGAACTATAACGTGGAAGTACAAGCCAAAAAAGTCACTGCCTCCCAAAGTC
>NW_021604597.1:8040990-8063118 GCF_004785775.1 Grammomys surdaster | reverse complement strand
CTTTCTTTCTTTCTTTCTTTCTTTCTTTCTTTCTTTCTTTCTTTCTTGTTCTTAAAAACCTCACCCTGAGACAGGCTCAGGACTATAGTTAACTGGTTTTGGTTTAACTCTGGGACATGTAAATACAATTTTACTTAAACTACAAGTGGCAAGCTTATAGTTTAACATCCAGTGAAGTTGCTGGCCTGCTAATAAAGGCTTTCTATTGGCTTAAACCCATGTCGGATAAGTCTTCTCTGGTAGATAGCCCACAACCATTACTTATTGGTAGCTTCTAAAGCTTCCCTTTCTCCCACTTTTCGTAACATCAACAAAGGTCCCTTCTGTTCCAGGGATGTATTTCAGGGACTCTGATGATGTCTCCTCTCCCCAGGTAAGAGGCTTTTTGTTCTTTTGGCATCTGTGTAAAAAAAAAAAAAAAAAAAAAAAAAAATCCAACAGCCAGACCTGTCTTCTATCCAAGGAGACCATGGAGATTTGGTCCAATGCTGTTCTAGCCATCCCTTTCCACATGCTGAATAAAAATGTTGTCTCCTTAACATCACACCATGTTATTCTCTGGCTCTCTCACTGTCTCTGGTTCTTTTCCTCTCCCTCTCAATCTTGCTCTCTCTCTTTCTTTCCCTCTGCCAACCTTCCTGATAAGAGGCTCCATGCCCCTCTCTAGCTTGAAACTTGAGAGGACTACATCCACCTCCCCAGCCTCCAGGAATGGGTAGAAGCTTGATTTGAGTTTTACTCTGGGATATGTAAACATGCTTTCACATAAACAATAAATGACAACCTTCAATGAGGGCAGCAGGTCAGGATTACTATAGAAAGAAAGTTGGCAGACCCTTGAGGGAAGTAATCTGGGCTATAGAGTTGTCAAACTTCGAAATAAAAATAATGCTTTTAAGTTACAAAGAAAAAAAAACCCACCTCAGTTAAATTTAATTTTTCAGATAAATAAGGTATGTCTCGGTATTAGATAGGACATTGCCTCGGTGGCATCATGAGAACACGGGAAACTGCCAAAGGGTGAGAACACAATAGATAAAACAGCTTAGCGAAGGAAATAACCATGTGACCCTCCACACTCCAGACGGTAGAACCAGCATGCACCAACAGAAGAAACAGTTTTCAAGGGGCCCGAGACCGATCCTAAAAACAAAAACATTGGTGCTAGCACAAGCCTGCCTTGGAATTAGCCTGAGCAACTTGGCACTGCATCAAAGAAAGACCGAAGTGGGGCAAAAAAAGGAACAAGGGGACTGTGTACCAAGAGAATGTCTGTCATGCCTGTTTCTTAGGACACCAAGTCTTTGCCTGAGAAGCTCATCTGCTTCTGAGATTTCTGTTCTCTCCTTTTTTGTCTCTTGTACTTACACCCTGTTTCTCAGTCAAGTGTCTTTGTGAGCTTTTTCAATTTATCTCTAAATAATTAATGTTGGTGCTGTAATTCTTTTTTAAAATTTTATTTATTTACATTCCAAATGTTGCCCCCATTCCTGGCCCCCCTTCCAAGAGTTCTTCACCCCCTCCTCTTTTCCTCTGAGAGGATGCTCCTCCACCCATACCTTGTCACCCATCCACCCCCCCACCCCCCACTCCCCTCCCTCGGGGCATCAAGTCTCTACAGCTTTAGGCACATTCTCTCCCACTGAGGCCAGACAAGGCAGTCCCCTGCTACATATGTGCAAGGGACCACAGACCATGTATGCTCTTTGGTTGGTGGCTTAGTCTCTGGGAGCTCCCAGGGATCCTGGGTCGTTGATATTGTTGGACTTCCCACTGGGTTGCCATCCTCTTCAGCTCCTTCAACTCTTCCATAGGGGTCTCCGACCTCAGTCCAATGCTTGGCTGTAAGTATCTGCATCTGTCTCGGTCAGCTGCTGGTGGGGCCTCTCAGAGAACAGCCCTGCTAGACTCTTGTCTTTTGCCATCCTCATGGTTGAATTTATCTTGATTTCCAGAAGTTTCTGCCCTCTGGCTGAAGAAGACAAGTCTTTACAATGCAATCAGGGCCTTCCATCTTTCACACGTGCAGTAATTCTTGATCACCATCAATCCACTCCCTTTGTAACCATCAGGTCTCCCTACCTCTCCCTCTCAACAAACATTACTGACTTACACATAATAAAATCACCAATTTTATGTATACAGGTCTGAGAGCTTTGTCAAATATATGTGGTCAGATAACCATTGAAGAAATTAAGATTACAGGACATTTAAACGATGTCAAAAACTTCTTTTAGGCTCCCCAGCAGACAGTCTCTTACGCCAGGATGGTGGCAACGCTGATCTGCTTTATCCCACCGTTAAGTAGAATTAAACTGCACGTAATCTTTGATGTCCAACTTATTTCACTTCATAAAATGCTTTTGTGACCCCTCTATGCTGTTGTATATCAATCGTTCCTTCTTTCCTTACAGTTGGCTAACATTCAATCATATTAATACTCTATGAATCCATAAATTGATGGTTTTTTCATATCTGAGACAAATACATAGAAGGTTCTTCCAATATTCAAGTAACGGTTTTTACAAATATTACATAACCTTTCTTTCTCTTTGGTAAATAGCTACAAGTGGAATCTCTGGATTATATTATAATTATACATTTAACTTATTTTAAGTGTCCACTGTCTAAGAGTTTCAGTTAGTTTCCATTGTTGCCATATCGAGAATGTGGTATTTTGAAAATAATGCTGTGTAGTATTTGGTTTGGTGTGTGTGTGTGTGTGTGTGTGTACATGCACATGCGTGTTTGTGCCTGTGCATGTATGTGCAGTATATGTATGTGTCAATGTGATGGTGTACATGCAGGTGCTGGTATGTTCACGTGGGGCCAGACAACAATGTTGGGTATGTTTCTCTATCGCTCTCCACCTTAGTTTTTGAGACAAGATTACCCATCAACCCTTACACTTGGTAAAGTTAATTAAATTGTCCTTTGGCAATTTCATATAATGCCTCCTTTTTGCTCTCAACTCCACCCTCCTTAATCTCCCACCTTCCCGTGCTCACAGCCCTCCTTGCTGTCTCTTCCTCACATTCATGTCTTTCTGTTTTATTTGTCCCTCCAGGTTTGAACAGTATTATTTGTGTGCGCATAAAATTCAAACTATTCATTGGCGACTCATGAGTTCTCCGTTGGCTACATACCTGGAGATAGTGACTCCTCTCCCCCAGAGCCTGGAGTTTATCAACAGCAATAGTAAAACAGTAAGGGCATATTAAAAAGGGCATGGCAGAAAGAACATTACTCTCTATCTGCTTGTTTGGCCTTCCCTCTACCTCAAGGTTGATTTATCCTGTTGTTGTTGTTGCTGCTGCTGCTTTCCTTACTGATATCAGAAGCATCTAGGCTTCCATCATAGACTAAGGACTACTGGCTCTCCATGAAACTTTCAAGTTTTCAGCACTTGATTGGGACAGCCTTGTGGCCTGAACAACTACCAGGTTGTCAGCCTCTGCTTCTCAACATGTCAGCCACTGTGTGCCTGCTCCAATTTCTGAGGCACCAATCCTCCAGGACTGAACAACTAGCAACTTGTCAGTCCTCAGATGTGATTCAGCTATTGTTATTTTGATGTGAGCTGACTTAATAAAGTGTGAGCACACACACACACACACACACACCAACCATTGGTTCTGCTCCTCTAGAGAACCCTGACTAATACAAGTGTCAAGAAATTCAGCCTTTCATCATTAAAGAAGATGATAATAGCAATGAAGGCTCTGGTAAATGTTCCATTCACATTCAACAGAATTGTTCATTCAATCATTGGGTGGAATAGCCAATAAATATCAAATTGGGTCAAGCTGGTGTTTTTTTAATAGGTGAGATCTGTGCATTCTGTTTCTAAATTTTTGAGTGTTTCTATTACAGATCTACATTTTTGCTTAAGAAGTTTTCTTTTTTGAGATTATAATATAACTTTGTCATTTCTTTCCTCCCTTTCCTCTCTCCAAACCCTCCCATATCTTCCTCTTAGCTCTCTTTCAAAGTCATGGTCTCTTGTTCTTCAATTATTGTAATAAATAAATATATACACACCTACATACACTCATTTCATTTCTAAAGATACAAACATAACTTGCTCAGTTTGTACAACATAATTAATGTTCATGGCTGTCCATTTGGTGTTGGATAACTAATTGCAGTGTTTTTCTACATTAGTTTGTCAAATTCTTTTACTGTGTCTACTAAAATAATATTGAGGGTTTTTCTTTGTACTCTGTTTATAAATACATATATTATATATTCATATGTAATATGAATTATTGCTGATTGATTTTCAAAAGATGAAGCAGTCTTAAATTTCTATAGTAAACCCTACTTGGTCATGATATATTATCTTTATATATCCCTAGATTCTGTTTATTAATAGTTTGTTGATGTTTGTGTCTAGAAAGATTGGTAGGTATGAATATTGATCTGGATTTTCATTTCTTGCAGTATCTTTGAGGGTTCTGGTCCCTTAGTCATACTGGCATTAATGAGTTGGAAAGCTTCTCCTCCTTCTGTTTTCTAGATTGTTATCTCTTTAATGTCAGACAGCATTCATCAAGGTATCTGACTTAGGTGGGAGTCTGCTTTGTCAGAAGGGCTTCTAGTCATCAGTTTAATTCTTTAGCAGTTTTAAGAATACTCACATCACATATTCATATTGGATTAATTGTGGTAGTTTTTGCCTTTTCATGAAATTTGAGTCTACTTCAGTTGACTTGTCCAAGAAGAGTGAGTGATTTATAGCTTTGCATTATATACTTTTGATGTCTCAAGAATCTATAGTCATAACCTCAATCCCTCTTTCTGGTCCTCCTCCTCTTCCTGCCTCCTTTCCTCTCTTTAATTAGTTTTTTCATTTATTGTTTTTTAATTTAATTAATTTTCTCTATTTTACCACTTTAAAATTTATTTATTTCAGATCGTCTGTCAGAGGGGGTTCTGGGGGGCCCCTCTCTGCTTGGTCTAAGGACAGAAGTCCCCCCTTTTAGGTTGGGTGGAGATGGGATTTTGGAAACACCCTGTATAAAGTAACAACCTCATCTTGAGTCTCGTGGTCCTCCATAGCTAACTTATGATAATGTATCTGAATAGATTTTGCTACCAAATTATTTATCTGTTGTACCACAGTGTTAGTCTGCCTATTTGAGGCCCAGGGACCAGTAGAAATAAGCAAAAAGAAACCAAATAATGGTCCCAAGATGGGAGGAAGTAGGGTTGACAACCTTGGAGAGGCTGAAAACCAATTCTTATACCAGCATTCATCTGTCTCTTTCTCCCTCTGATTTTTCTCAGAGCCTTCACTGACCTATTTCATTCTCTCTTTAACCCTCCTTTAACCCTCTTGTCTATGTAAAGGAAACATTCTTCTTTAAGGGCTGTACACAATCAAGAGCTGTACACAGCCTTTTCTTAGGCTGCGAGGCTAAGCACTGCAAGGGAATATAAATAAAAGATAAAAATATCTCTCTGGGTTCCCTGAGGGACAAGCCTGACTGCATAGGGGTTGATGTCAAAAGTATCCTCTCTCCAGGAAAAAGACATCGGGATGAGTATGGCCCTCATGCCTCACTGGACAACGACAGGGGGACCGGAGCCATTACAAGGTCCCCTTCAATTACTGGAGGTCAGGCCTCCATCCCCGCCTTTGAAAGATTAGAATTGCCACAACCCTTCTATACTTACAGAAGGGAGGAGATGTCAGGGGCAGCCCTGCTTACACACTGAAGGCCTAAAATCAACCATAGGCCTAAAATCAGCAATAGGCCTGCCATACATGTATACTAACACCAAGTCTTGGGTCTCAGTGGAAAAACATTGAAACAGATGGCTATAAGCTAATGTAAACAGGCAGCTTTTGTGAAAATCTACAAGCCTGAGTAGTCATAGACCTTGTAAATAGGTAGCCTTGGCAGACAATACCAACTTAGGTAAGGTCAAGCGAGTCATAGGCAGAGTCATAGTGACTTGTCCCCTGAACCTTCACCCAGCTGATACCCAGTTCTGAAGATATCTGTATTCCCCCTGAACACTCACACTCCAGTGTCATTCCCTTCCCCACATCCTGCCTTTCTGTGTTTATAACCCCTGTGTGAATGAATTACAATTTGAGAAAAAATAAATTATAAAAAAAAAAAAAAGGCCGGGCGGTGGTGGCGCACGCCTTTAATCCCAGCACTTGGGAGGCAGAGGCAGGCAGATTTCTGAGTTCGAGAGTTCGAGGCCAGCCTGGTCTACAGAGTGAGTTCCAGTACAGCCAGGGCTACACAGAGAAACCCTGTCTCAAAAAACCAAACCAAAAAAAAAAAAGAAGAAGAAAAAAAAAACTTACTTATTTCTACTCTTTTCCCTAATACATGCTTTCTTCTTTTGCTTTGGATTTTAGTTCACTCCTTTTTTTCTAGCCTTTGGAGCTAAAAGTTGAGAAATAACATCACAATTTGACTCAGGTTAGCTCTGTAAATTTTATTCTATGAATTATTTTAAAGCTAATGTGTTATATTGCTCTTTTCCTTCAATTGAAACAATTTTGTAATTTACCTTACAACTTCTCTTGCCAGTGGGTTATTTAACACTGTATTGTTGAACCTTCAAATATTTGGAGATTTTTCATGTAGTTTTCTACTATTATTTCTGATTTAATTCAGTTAAAGACAAAGAGAGTCTTTTATATTATTAATTTTCACAGTAGCTGCACGGTTTACAGACCCACCAGGAGCAAATAAGTGTTCCTCTTTCCCCCTATCCTTACCAGCATTTGTTGCCATAGGTTTGGAGCTTTTGATTGATTGATTGATTGATTGATTGATTGATTTTGCTAGCCACTCTGACTAGAGTGAGGTGGAGTCTCAAAGCAATTTTAATTTGCATTTATCTGATGGCTAAGAATGTTAATCACCTTTTGAGGCCTTCATTGCCCATTTCCATTTCTTTTTCTTAGAACTATCTGTTCAGTTTATTAACCTGTATGTTAATTGGATGGGGGTTTGGTAGTGAATTATTTGAAATTATTTACATTAGTCTGCTGTCTGATATGTAATTGCCAATGATCTGTGGGAAAATATGCATAGGTCTCTTCACTCTCCTAATGGTTTCCGTTGCTTTGCAGAAACTCTAATCCCATATAATGTCATCATCAATTCCTGGGGCAGCTCCTGTGCTAGTCAGTCCTTGACAGAAAATTCTCTCATGCCTGTAGCTTGGTGCATTTTATTTGTGAATCCTCTCACAGTTTCTAATGTTAAGGTCCTCCAGTAAGGTATTTGATTTCAAATTAATTCTTGTATGGGATGAGAAATAAGGATATAGTTGTATTCTTATCAGCATTGATTATTAAATGGGCATTCTTTTCTCTATGTACATCTTGGACACCTTTGTGAAAATCAAGGGGCTGTAGTCATATGGCTTATTTCTAGGTCCTCTATTCTAGTCTATTAGTGGCTGGGTTTGTGATGTTTTTGTTACCATGGCTCTGTAATTTGAGATGAGATATAAAGACACTTCCAGCTATGGGGTTGTTGTTAGGGGTGGTTTGTTTTGTTTTGTTTGTTTGTTTGTTGTTTTGTTTTTGAGAATCACTTTAGTTATTTGGGGTCTTTTGTTCTCCTATAAGAATTTTGGGAATTTTTTTTTAAGTCTAGGAGGAAAGCAACAAGAATTTCAGTGAGAGTTCCATTAAATTTCTAGATTGCTTTCATCAGTATAGCCATTGTTGCAATGTTAAGTCTAATTTTGCCAATACTTGAACATGGAGATTTTCTTGTATTTTCTTCAACTTCGTTTTTCACTATAGAAGTCTTTTGCCTCTGTAGTGAAAATGTTTATTATTTATTCTCTGTCTCTCTCTGTCTCTTTGTCTCTCTGTCTCTCTCTGTCTCTGTCTCTGTCTCTGTCTCTGTCTCTCTCTCTCTCTGTCTCTGTGTGTGTGTGTGTGTGTGTGTGTGTGTGCTCACGCATGTGTGAAGCACTCTAGAATCAGCAGGAGTGACCAGGATCAGCTAGGATGCCAGGAGAAGTCCTCTTCCATGCCTCTATCAACAAAGTCAACATGAAGATCAATAAAGACGGAGACAGAAGACCAACAGAGAGCATTGCAAACTTAGCTATGCAAGTGCCCAATCACTGTCTGTTGAGTCCTATTTACACTTTTTCTAAACATCATGTGTCCTCCCACAGGTCTTAATTCAACAAAACACCATGTGAGTCTGCATCACATGACCTAACCAAAACTTTCACTTCACTAGAGTTATCTGAAAAGAAGGAACACGATTGAGAAAATGCATCCATAAAATTGGACCATGGGCAGCCCATGGGGCATCTTCTTAATTAGTAATTAATGTGAGAGAACCAAGTCATGCCATCCCTAGGCAGATGTTCCTGGAGTGTTTAAGAAAGCAGTCTGTGCAAGCCTTTTAGAGCAAGACAGTAAGCAGCGCTTCTCCATGACTTCTGCATAAACTCCTGCCTTTGTGTTCCTGCCTTGAGTTTTTGTCCTTGACATCCCTCAGTGAAGGACCTTGATTATATAAGCTTTAAGGCATGGTAGTTTTTGCTTCTTTTTTTAAAAAATTTTTTATTGAATATTTTACTTATTTACATTTCAACTGTTATCCCCTTTCCATGTTTCCCCTCTGCAAATCCCCTATCCCATCTCCCCTCCCTGCTTCTATGAGGGTGCTCCCTCTCACACCTACCCACTGCCACCTCACTGCTCTAGCATTCCCCTACACTGGGACATTGAGCCTTCACAGGACCAAGGGCCCCCTCCCATAGGATATGGTGTTTTATCATAGAACCTCTAAGTCAAAAATTGGTTATAGGGTATTACTGTGATGAACCAGACCATGTTGTTTTAGGGAGGATTGTGGAAGGAATTTGGAACTTTGGGCAAGAAATGCTGTCAAGTGTTCAGACCTTAATCAGTTATTGTTGGAACTTAGAATATAATCTTGGGAGTAGTGTGGAAGATGGAGATCTGGCTCTATCATCATAAGGAAGTGTTGGGAGAACCTTAAAGATTGTTATAGCCACTTGATATTTTGAACGAAGAATCTGTGGCTCTAGTCAGATAGATCTGGAAAATTAGCTGTGATTATGAAGAGATCAGAACCATTGAAGTGAAATTTTTGCTTTTCTAGGACAATTGATGCTGGTTAGCTGGAGCTGAGAAATCAGCTATGATCAAGCAGAGAACAGCATCTTTGAGGATCAGAAATCTGGGATTTCTCTGAGTTAGCACACAGATGTTATAGTCCAGAGGAGGTGAGCACACAGTAATTGTGGTCCAGAGTGAGTTAGCATCTGGTCTGGGAATGGAGGTAGGGGTGGGTGGAGGTTGTATCTCATGCTGATAGCCAAATTTTGAAATGTATAAGAATCACCCAAGTGGTGCTCACTTCAAGGTCATGAAGGGGTTATGGAGAGAAGCTAAAGCTTGGCACTTGTGATTCAGCTGGAACCCCTGAAGAGAGGCTAGGAGAGGCCATTGGTGAAGTTGCAGTGTCAGTGGTATTAGGAACCCTAGGGTTAAAGGGATCTTGGAGAGAAGTTGAGGCTAGGTACTGGTACTGTGTGATAGGGGCGGAGTCCTTGAAGATGGCCAAGGAGAGGCTATGGTAAAATTGCCACCCGGGGGGAAGCAGAGAGCCCAGAATTTTGGAGCTGCCAGTACCCTGGTTGATCACAGCAGAGAACAGCAGCTGTGGAGTGGCACAAGCCAGTGAGCAGCACTCCCTCGTGGCTTTTGCGTCAGTTCCTGTTTCCAACTTCTTGCCTCTGACTTCCCTCAGTGATAAAATGCTGAAGTGTTCGATATGGTAAAACCCCTCCTCCTCACATTCTATTGGTCTGTCAGGTTGACAAGGGATCAATTGTTTCAGTTAGATTTTTTTTTTTGTCAACTTGACACAAGGTAGAGTTATTTGGGAAAAGGTAGACTCAAGTGAGACAATTCCCCCACCACATTGGCTTGTAGAGACTGGCATAATACAAAGCAATGCAGATAGACTCCATGACACTGTTCTCTCAAAGAACTAGAGAACTGGAAATAGATGGAATTTTTTTTTCTTCAAAATGAAAATCCAAGATGATGGGAAACTAGATAATCCTTGATTTAAAAGTATCCAACCAACTGGTAGAAAGTTGGACAAATGGGTGAGGTCTCAAGTCATGTGGGGGCCAAGTATGTTCAGGAGGGAGCATTCACTGTGGGAGAGAAGCCACTTGTTTCTGAATGACTCATTTCTGACAGAGACGTCTATGCCCAGTCATGGAGGAAGACATTTGGTCTCGGAGAAGGGCTGACAGGGAGAAGAGGGAAGAAGTGTTGGGAGGCGTGTGTGTCTTTTGCTACCACTGCTTATTTCCCAGAGAAACACAACTGTAACCCTTGTGGCAACTTTGAGTTCTAACTTTTTTTAGATAATTGGAAACACACTAACATTTACTGTGAACTCCTATGCAATCTATTTTGGAGGGGAGAGGGGGTCATGCCTCAGAGCTTTGAAAACTTCATATGATATCACTGCAATGGCAGTGATTGTATTTTATAAGTGAGGGGACAGAAAGGTTATTCACATGTCTTCATGTTGAGGTTCTACGCTTTCCCACAGGCCAACAAAAATGAAAGGAAATCTCAGATTGTTTAGTAAAAGCTTGTCAGGTTAGAATCCTGACTCCTGTATTCAATGGCAACCACACAGAGTGTGATAGATACTGTGGATAGGATAAATGGTAAATAGAATGATTTCCTTTGGAGAGTTAATACACTGTCAAGTGGAATTTTCAAAAAGTCAAGCCATAACTCTTGTATAAATATAGAAAGAACACATGCCAAACAACGTTACTTACTTCATTAGTGAGGGAACTAGAAAAATGGTAAATTTGGTGCAAAGAATATTGGAAGAACTGGATGTTTGTTGGCAACAAAACCTGGAGACAGAATGAGCTTACTTGAATAGATACAAAATTGGTTAATGTTTCAAAGAGTAATAAAATCAAATCTTTGATGTTATACTTTTATCAGAAGTCATTTGCATCTCTACCAGACACCACCTAAAAAAATTATAAGTTAAAATGTAGTTTCACAATGTCTATGACCTTTAAGCATCTTAAAGGAGTCAAAGATATATTTCCTTGGTTAAGTAAACATGCATTGGTGAGTTTACAACTTCTAAGCATGGCATCGCAAGGGTGTGGTTTATCTCTTGGTCTTATTTTTGAACATTGGCTTATATTTCTTATTAATACAGTAGAAGACCTTTTATAATAGTGTCAAAATTCCTGAAAGAGTGAGGCAGGAGTCCCATTTCATGGGCCATCAGACTTAAGGTTTATCCCATCTGTTTGAATGAGAAATACCCTGCCTCCCAATAGCTCATGCATTTGAACACTTGATGCCTCAGAACTGTTTGGGAAATTTATGGGAAGAACTTTAGGAGGTATAGACTTGTTCAAGAGCACACATCACAAGGCAGACCTTGAGAATGGATAGCCTCCTCTTCTTTAAGTTCCCTTGCTCTGATTCCCACATCTGGTTAGCATGTGGTCTCTGAGCCCCATGCATCCATTATATACATCTGGAATCATAAGCAAAATAAACTCTTTCTCCTGCTTTTGGTCCAGGTATTTTATCACAGCAACAGAAAAGTAGCTGATATTGGGGTCTTTTATAAAAAGATACAAAAATATTACCTTAAAAAAATCTTACACAAACATGTGGATATAAGAACACATAGTTTCTATCTCTATAAAGCACTGGAAGCCACCGTGCACAAAATTGATTTTTCAAGTATTTCTTCAAGTGTTCTATAACTGAAAACCTTTAAGTACAATTGGAGTACATGTGAGGAACTGAAAGCCCGTACTTTGTAAATTAGGTAGCATTTTGTATCACCCTGGACTCATTCTGTTCTCTGTGCCCCATTATTAAGCTGAATGATTTGATTGAGTGAATTGTCTAGGAAATATGTGCAGGTGCTGAATTTTCACTGGCCAAAAAGACATTAAGGACTGGTGACAGCAGATCCGTTCTCTTGTGTGTCGGCCATGTGATGTAGTTTTTCAGTGTATGTACGTTCTTACCAGACTTCACTAATGAGGCTTCTGCCTTTAACAACCAGCCACTCCCTAGCCCCTCACACTGGCAGGGTTTTCCCTAGCAGATTTGTCCATCTTTTTGATGAGATACCGAGTAGAATTAAAACGAAGAGAGAAAAGAGATGCACATGGAGTTCTTCAGTACTAGAGTCTTTAAAAAGTGCATGCAGAAGGAGCATTTCAGAATGGCTGCAGAGCTCGGAGTCACAGCTGTTCCACCAGCCTTGGGAGGTTCTGCTATACCTTTATGAACAGCTTTACCTATGAGTTCTAAAAGAAATCAAAAACAAAGAACTAGACCAGGAAAAGCTAAAGACTACATATTCCTCTCTCAGAGCAAAGCAAGAGTTTGAAAGGACACAAAGGAGAAGTGTAAAAGTCTAAAATCAGAGAATCTCTTCTTTGGCCTCATCTGCTCACCAATTTCCTCTTTACTGGGTCTCCAATGATGAAATCCAACCCAAGCTAACTCAAGTCAAAATGTTTCATACAAGGAGGGCTACTCTTTCTTTAGGCATGGCTAACATCTTCTGAGCTAATATGTGACCTTCAAATGTGTTTCCTTCTCTCTTTCAGCTGTGCTTTCCTGCATCGAGGCTTCATTCTATAGGCCAATGGGAGAATCGCTTCCTGCAGGGTCAAGTTCACATAGCCCTACAACCAGAAATTCCAGAGAAAAATAGAAATCTGCTCTCTGCCAGGGTTCCCACAACCTATCATAAGGCAAGCATCATCCTCAAGTAACCAAGAAATGGAATCCACCGACTTACTACACAGGACATTTTTGACTAGGAAAGTCATGAGGAAACTTAGACTTTGCATGGACTATGAGAAACAAGGAACATGCTGTTACTTGACCAAAGGGAAAACACACCATTTCTCTGATGAAATGGAGAGATACCTGTCGGGGCTAGGGTGTAGCTCAGTTGTAAGAGTGCTTACCTAAAGCCTGTGTTCATAACCAGCACTGTAAAAACTGAGTGTACTGGAACATATCTGTCTGTCATCCTAGCCCCTAAGAGGCAGAGGCAGGAGGATAACAACTTGAAAGCCATCATCTACTCTACAGTAATTTGCAAGTCAGCCTGAATTATTTGAGACCCTGTCTCAAAAAACAAAACAGAAAACCAACATGGCTGGTAAGTCACCAATAGAGCTGTTAATGATGCCTGCTGCCAAGTCTGATAGCCTGAGTTCAATCCTTGGGTCTACATGGTAGAGAACTGAGTCCCACAAGTTGTCTTCTAACTTACGCACACACACACACACACACACACACACACACACACTGATAATAATAATAATAATAATAATAATAATAAAAATAAATATAAAACAGTATCAGATTGGTGCTCACTGAGTAGCACAAATCCTAAAATCAAAATAACATCAAGAAGATTAGCATAGCCCCTGTGCAGGGAAGAATTTTATAAAGTGTTCCTTATTTGAGAAAACATGACAATGTCATCCTGAAATGATGCTCCTGACATCATGGTGACCCAGAACTCCTGTCTTATTGGGAAATTGTCATCTTATAACCTAACCCTATACTCTACCTAGAACTCTCACCAAATTACATTTCTAATTTTCTACTCCCATCTCTAAAGTCTGCCTTCTAATTTAGATTTGCATGTCAATCATGTTTTAATTTTAATTTGTTTTTTAACTTTATTTATCTCCCAATATTTGAATTCAAAACCCAAGTTCAACAATTAAAATATTTATTCTCTGATTAAATTAAATTTTGCATCAGCAAACACAGAGGGGGGGCATTCTGCAATAGTCCAGCAGGTATGGATTTCCCCTCTGTAACCCACTGTCATGGAGTCACTGAGGACAGGATCTGCTGTCCATATAATAAATCATCAACGCCTCATTTAAATGCAACTCATATCCAGGAAATTCCTTCCACAGACAGTCACAGGGTTTCTTTTAGGTCAGGGACACATGCATAGCCATTTCCCCCACAGAGATTTACAAGTGCTTAGAGTGACCTTAACTTCTCCAGTTTCCCAATCCAAATAGTTGGCCTGACCACATGTGAGCCGATGTCACTATATCTGAGCTGATGTCACCACATCTGAACAGCCCTCTTAAATAGTCTTATACAATCCTCTTTAGAGTTCTGTCAGTTGCAGAAAAATTGCTTTATAACCCCTCACCCTTAGTCATTCTTGACCACTGAAAGCCTTTAATCTGCTGGGTAAATTTTTTGGACAAGGGGTGTCTACAGTTAAAAAAGATAGAATTATATTAGCTGGATGATGGAGTGGCATCCCAGACTCTGCAAACAGTGAGAGAGATGGAAGGCCCACTTCTTGTCTAGCCCTGGGTAGGGGAGGGAGGCTATTGCTAAATTGACTAAGTGTTCACACTTAAGAGCATTGGGCTGGAAAGCTGCACTGCTGAGCCAACCTTTGGTTTTTAAATACATTCTGCCCACAGGTGTCTTAGTATTTTCTCCAAACTGTTTTTCTTTCACTTCCCACGTCTTACTTTTCCCTCCAAAGCAATCCAATTTCTACTTCTCCCCTGCAGACAAAACAAAAGTGAGATATTTCTAGAGGAGAGACATACTTTAGATCTTCTAAGTTCTCCACATTCTCCTGGGTGGATTGGCACTAGTTCCTTTAGGGAACACTCCCCAGGAAGAAGCTTTGCTAATGTATGAATGCTTAGCAATGTGAACATTCTTATGCCTTATTTCCTTCATTGTCATGGAGAAACAGACACCCATAGAGGGTCATTAATCAACAGAAGTGCTTGTGTGTTCTTTCCTGTCGAAAGCTTTGCTTCATAATCCTACCTTCCCTTCCTTGTCTCTCTTGGAATGATATTACTCTGTCAGCCAATACCACTGAAGCTGGGACCCTAGAACAACCTAGGCTGGATTTCCTGTAAACCTCAAGCATGTGTGGGTTCCTTTGGAACACTATGGAACTATAACAGGAATTCCTGTGAAGGTCTGTTTGTATAAGGGTGCTTATATACCTTAGATGCATATGGGAAGAAACTTCTAAAGGAGGAAGTTCTGCCTGTGCACATCAGTGCTTGAAGAGGTCACTTTGATTTTGATGGGCAGTGCTGAGCTCCTGTCGGTCCTGCCACCATACCCTTGACCTTCAAGTTCATCATTGTCTAACAAACATCTAGAATTCTACCTAGAGTGGAGGAAGAAAGTGAAGGACAAAGAGGTAGCTATTCACTAACAGCTCTGTAAGGCTTTACCAGCAGGAGGACAGCCTCTTCCTCATCCATGGTATAGAACACAACACAAGAAAAAAAAAAGCATCTTATATTCAAGTCATAAACATAATTTGTGAGCTCACTATTGCTACTCAGAGCAGCAGAGCACCAAACCACGGCTATGATATGTGGATGGAAAGGGGGAGGGGAGGTGCAGACAGCCCATGCAAAACTGTAGAGACAGGTTCCACTTGCCTCCCCCAGCTGGAAATGGAGAAAATGTGTAGTTAGTTCTTTTGATTATATGATGAGAGGCCCAGTCAATTGAAAGAACAAATAAATCACGTTATTACTGTTTCTGCAGCCCTGTTTTATCCAAATTTGGTGGGAAGGCGTGAATCAGGCACGTAATAAAAATACATTTATTCAATTGCCTGCCTCACCTCCCCATTCCAGGCCTTTTCAAAACATAATTTCACTTCAAGTTACTGTATTTTCTAGTCGATAAATGAGCTGAAATGTTCAAGTCAGTCTTTCCCCCGCCCCACATTTGTCCTATAATTCAGAGTATTTCCAAGAGGTCTTTACACAAATAGAAAGCCCAGGTGGGTCCCAAGATTACAGTATTGATTTCAGATTACAAATAGACTTTCGGGGCACAGAAGGGCAGCCCAGATCTTTCGTCAGGCTTCTGGATGTCCCTCTTTGAAGCTCACGATTCAGATGGCTGCAATTAGTTGCATTTTGGTTGCTAATTGCTCCTGCCACTGGTGCAACCAGCCACTGTAGGGTGCAATTACTCTCTTGTGGGAGCAATTATACACAAAATCCACTCTGCACGTGCAGCTAATTGTGACAAAACAAAGGGAGGCAGGGAGGAGAATTTGGCTCATCAAATCATAACTCTAACTTCATGTGCATGCCAGCTACCAGAAGGAAGAACAGTGGGGCCGGGTAGTAACATCAACTCCCTGGAATACACCTAGTCCTACTACCAACACATCTTTAGAGGATTACATTGTGAAGTTAATTTTTAAAAGAGCAACTCATCCTAACCACTCACTTATCTTTTGCTAACATTGTATCTAGATACCAGATCAAACCATAGAATTCTCTAGTTGAATACCCAGTTTTTCAGAAAATGCCAGATTTTTTTTTTAATTCTGTTTTTTATTGGCTCTATTTTCCCAAGAACGCTGATGCATCCAACCCATTAAATTATAACATGTCCAGGTCTCCCTTTGTTTCTGCTGCCAGCAACCATAAGACAGGATTCTGTAACATAGTGAGCTGACATGAGGTTCAAGTTCCAGGAGCACCAGGCCAATTGGCAAAGCACGGCAGCCATTTATAAAACCCACACAGGGTCTTCAGGCAGCATGCACAAAGGCAACTGCCACATCACAGCTCAGTGACTGTTTCAAATTTTAGGGCACCACTGCATATTTCTGTGACCCCAGTATTTGGAGATGGAGGCAGAAATACCAGGAGTTCAGTGTCATTCTCGGCTACATAGTGAGTTCTAGTCAGCCTGAGCTATTTGAGATCCTGTCTCAAAAACAAAACTAAACAAAAAGGCAACAAAGAGAGGTGAGGAAAGAGAAGAAATTGGAGTGCAGTAAAGTCCATCATCAACTCGTATTTGCCCACTTTATCTGGATACACACACACACACACACAGAGGAACACACTCATATACACACAGGAAGACATACTCAGGAACACACATTCGAGTGCACAAATACACATATACACACAAACTCAGGAATATACACACATGTGAGCATACACATAAACACATAAACACACACACACACACACACAAGAACTCAGCACTTAGACTGTGGCAGGAGGATTGTTACACATTTGAGGCTAGGTTGGGCTACAGAGTGAGTTCCAGGCCAGTCTGGACTATGTAGTAAGACCCTATCTAAAAAGGGAAAGAATGAACCCAAAGATCAAGGCTTTGTGGCTCTGAAGGTGTTAATTTGTTCTGTACTGACTATGTACTATTATTCCAACAATGTCTTTTGTTCCCTTGGCTACACGTATCAGTTCTCCTATCTTCTGATGTTTCCTGTTGAGATGCCTTCAGCAGTGAATCTGAAAATACCTTCAGCAAGTGTTCACCACACAATCTTTGAGCCCATGATTTTGTCTCTTTTGCCAGGTACCACAAGTTTTTCACAGGCAGGGCTCTATCTTGGACATCTTCATAAGCCGTTTCAGTGCTGTTGTGTTTTATGTGAATCCAGACCAATTGAGAGGTTGTGATATCTAGGAGTTTGAAATTTCTCACAGAAGTCATTGGCCTTAGTCCCAAGCACAGGACTTGAACTGGTACATGTGTGTGCTTGTAAATGTTTGTGTAAATATCCAACGATGAGAACAAAGCATGCATTGTACCTTCATTGCTACACTTCCTCATTCCTAACTTCTGTTTTCACAACATATGCTGCAGTACAGAGGATTTGCTATGCATAGAAGCATCATCAATATACTTTGACTAGTTTTTAAATTAGATTAATGAGAGGGTCTGGGGTGGAAGATACAGGAAACCACAGTTAGTTAGCAAGTCAGAAGTAATCCACATATAACGATTATGGCCCTACAAGTGCCACAAAAAGGACTCTCAGTAGAAGGGCCACTAACACAGCCACATTGTCTTATTGCTTCCTCGGGGGTCACATGGCTCCCTTCTTGGGCAGTCTTAAGCTTCAGAGAAAGGAACCCTAGTTGACCTAGAAAATAGTATGGGTACTTCTACGCATGGATTGGATTTGTTCTCCAGTTCCTGCAATCTCAGAACATACTGTCTTCATTTGCCTATAGATATATGTAGTTAACAGGCAGCAAAATCTCCAGTACTAGAAAGGAATAATCATGTGGCTATTAGACAGAATTAAAAATATCTACCCTAGTTCTTCTCAATTGATGCCTCAGTAGAATTGGAAACTTATAAAAATATATAGTGTCTATATCCAAGTCTCCCTTCCAGAGAGTTGTATTGGGGAAGGAGATGAAGAACTATATTTTCAGTACTGCACTAGGGCTAAAGGGGATAAATACCCCAAAGTTTATACAAATAGAAACCCCTTCGATTGCTCCAGTGACCTATTATTGGATTCTAATCATACTGGGAGCACTCCAAACTTCAGTAATAATAATAATAATAATAATAATAATAATAATAATAATGTCATTCTATGTACTTTAAAAAGTAAATGTATTAAAACCACTTTCCATAAAAAGTTCTAGGTGTTGCAGGGATGAGGTGAATGATCTGAATCATGGCTATAAGGTAACACTTCCCCAAGCACAGAGAGATGTGAAAAATAATGTTCCACTAGAAGCTAAAGCTAGTAGGAGTCATACAAACTGAAAAAGCAACCAAGAAGTTATAAATGTGACTTGGAGACTTTGTTTTGTTCTTGAACTATAAACACTTGAATTACTAAAATGATTAAAATTTCATTTAAAGAAACTACAATGAAGAAAGTCATATAAAATAAGAAAATAAAATCCCTGCATCCTTTCCTTCTCTCTCTCTTCTAGCCCATCATCCAGCAGAGGTAGAGGAAGAGAAAAGTTATTAGGATATGGGGAAAGTGGACCTGTTCAGCAATAGTTCTCTAAGGGGAGCTTGATCTTCTCTGGCAGCAGTTCAGTCCTGTAGCAAACACCAAATATGATTCAGCAGCTGCTGACCAGTCCTCTAAGCAGGCAGACACCAGGCACAAACCAGCTGCTACAGTCCAGTCCTTTCAGCAAGCAGACACCAGGTAGCTGTAATTCAAGCCTGAAGAAAACACCAGGCTTACCAACCAGTCTAAGGCAAGGCCTTAGCAAGCTCCCACAGAAACCTCAAGAGCAGTTTTGGGGTGAGTTTCTCTCAATAGTAGCATTGCTACAAGTTGAGCTCAACTATGGTACACAAGGCAAATCAATACATGTACATCTTTAGTGAAGAATATCGAGGCAGAGCAAACCAAATCAAGGCTCAGCGCTCAGCTACCACTGCTTGTGGGTCATATTTATATTCTTTCATCAAGCGCCCTTTCACATGTTTGCTGTATCCAAACATCCTTTCACCTGTGTCTGCTTCAGGAAAACAGCCTTTCACATGATTGCTTTAGCAAGACATCCTTTCCTCCTGTGTGTCCCAGCAAAACATCATTTAACATAACTACTTTCCAAAGAAACTAGAAGTTTCCACTTCACTAAGAGTAACCCTGGGGTACAGTCCACGGACAAGCCATCCATTAGGTGCTTCCTGGTACTTGGGTGTAGCTTGGGTTCAGCTGCAGGTCAAGTTCTCAGGCTTTTTCTTTTAAGATAGAGTCAGGTCCCAAGATGGAGTAGGTTTGGCCTCTCAATGCATGCTCTCTAGATTTCTACATTGACTCTAGGACAGTGGTTCCCAGCCTGTGGGTTGTGACACCTTTGGGGATTGAATGAGCCTTGCCCTAAAGAGACTGTTTTACAAGTAGCATTTGACTTCATTTCGAGTGTGAACATAGACTTTGTACAGTTGTAGGCGTGTAATCTACACCATCTGCCTGACACTACCTACTAGACACAGACTAATAAATAACATTTCTAAAAGAAAAATGGATGACAACTCTATGAATTTATCAGAGTAAATTGGGGTCCAGATAAGCATATGGCCATATTAGACTCCTATCAGAAAAATCAAGCCTGAGAATTATACAGAACATACCAGACTGAGAAAGAAAGGGTCCTTTCCTAGACCCTATAGAGAAGAGGACATCTTAGATAACCACCTGTTAAGTCATTAAAGGCAGAGAACTGCCAGCTCAGTCCCCAGTGTTGATGTAACACACTCTAATTGCTACCTACCTGTTCATAGGCCTGACCACTCCTGTCCATCCATGTACCCTTTAGACTTTAACTTTGCTTCTGTAGCTCAGTGTGACTCTAGATTCAGCTTGGTGTTACCAGAGTTGTTGGCTGAAGCTGATTATGAAAAGAGGAGTGGGTGAGTCCATCCTGAATGACCTTTAACCCTTCTAATAGCTTTAACAATTGAGTGCTTACCTAGTACCTACAAGGCACAAATGAATCCCCAGCACCCTGAATCAAAGAAACAGACCGGAGCAGGTGGTCACCTGCACTTGAGCAGCCGGCTGCCCCCTGTAGTGTGTGTAATGTACTTCTCTTCTTGCTAAGGAAGTGGGGTGGGAAGAAGCAAATTGACAAAGGGAACCGGTTCATTTACAGTTTGGACAAAGTGAGGAAAGAGAGACATTGTCTCTGTCTTTGCTGTGACAGTGTTACAATTCTATAGAAAACACTAACAAAAGCCAGGATACCCGTATGTTAACTTGTCAGAACAGTGTAAGTAAAAACCCTCCCTGCGAACCATCATCCCCTTGTTTCTAGCACAGTGACTACATTCTTTCCCTTCCTCCAGCATGGGATTCCTGTGAAAAATAACATTCTCTGTAGTCCATGGTTTCAACGGTCTGACAGATGAAGGGGGAAGGACACACAGGTTTCTCTTTTGAACATGTCTTCTGAGGGGACAGTTACACTGTATTCAATCCTGTGAGCAGGCCTATTGATTTACATTCAAGACATAGCCTGGATCCCTTCTCCCTCCTTCAGCTTGATCATCTCCACCATGGTCTCTGTTCCAGCCTCTGGCTGCATTGCTACAATAAATGAATTCTGTTTTTCGGTTGTTTTCTTTTTGTTGTTTTTTTGGTTTGTTTTGTTTTACTAGGCCTGAAGTAATATACAATGCATGACTCGTATCAGCTCGCCCTACAATCTGTCCACAGCAGCCATTCAGAAAGCCTTCCTGGCTCCTTTCCTCGCTCTTTCTTGAAAATTCTCCTCTAAACTCCTCCAAAGTTGGCTGTTTCCCACTCCCCTCCTTGTTTCTGTGCAACTTTTCACTAAGGAAACACAGCTAGCTTTGGGAGGCCTCTTTGAACTCAAAAACAGCAGAGCCGAGCCAGGACAAGCAGCTGCACAAAACCTCCTTCAAAACGGAATGGGGAGGCTTAAGCATTTGATAGATGAAACTTTTTGTTTAACCTGGGACACAAACTCTTGCAAGAAGCGGTGTCCTCTGAAAAATCACATCCTAAACTCAACATGCACCCCCACCCCCACCCCCACCCCCAGGTACCTCCCCCACTCCCCATTCTTGCACCTCCCCCAACCCTGGGGTTCCTCCCTACTCTCCTTTTCATTGATCCAGCTTCCTTGGCTCAGCATGATGATGGGCCTGCAATGAGAGATGTCGATGCAGCTAGGGAGGGCTGAGTCCGCCAGACTTTCTTCTAGAACAGTGACTTTGGAAGTGTTCCGAGACTAAGAAATAAATTTTGTATATCACAGCTAAGTATATTATGTGTGTGTATTCTCATACAACTGAAATGGACGTTTAACAAAATGTGGCTTCACCCTCACTATCAAACAGGTTTCTATCTTTCATTATCCATTTATCCATTGAAAAATGGCACGTGTGGTCTTTCAGTGTTACATACACATAAATCAAGTTAGAAGTGGTCCAGAACTTGCTGGGAGACGCCTGAGAGAAGGGACCGGGATGCAGCTGAAAGGAGATCATGCTGAAGCTGACTATTAGTCGCCCGAAGGGAAACTTTTAGTATTCTCTCTTATACTTCATATATTTGGTGTTTTCTACAATAAAGGTTAAAATATTGGTTATGCAGCACTAAATCAATTTCATAATCTATTAATAGCCCCAGAAGTGATGTTTGTTAAGTACTTTCTGGAAAATCTTGGAGTTGGAAAACATGAAGTAGATGCAAAGATGCATATTAACTTCTGATTTAACTCATATCCCCCCCCCCCCCC
>NW_021604597.1:8033791-8040890 GCF_004785775.1 Grammomys surdaster | reverse complement strand
GTACTTTATAAAGTTCATATTTGATGTCAAGTTGCCACCCACTCAGAATGTGACCTCCTTTGTTGAAGGTTTTGCTAGCTCCTAGTTGAAGGAGGTTTGCTCTATAACATAAAGTTGGATTCTATGTGCCACAATCTCACCCTGAAGCTAACAACAATGGCTGCCCAGCTCTGTTGGAAGGCACAGCACAGTGGTAGGCTTGCCTCAAGAGGATTCTGGTCCTGTGGTTCCTGCTGGTGCACTTGGACAACTTGCTGAATACGATGAGTGGGGACAAGGACTATGACATGATCTTTCCTGGGAAAAGACCACCACACCTCCAAAGCCTAAAGAGATGTGTGGAGAATGAGGTCTTTAAATATACTGTGGAGAAATAGCATTGCTTACAACTGTAAACTAATATTCCTATTTGTTGATAGTATAGTCTGCCTCCTAGAAGAAATTTAAAATCATGCCCATTCTCAAAAAATAGGTATTTTAAAAGTTACTGATGGACTGGGGAGATGGCTCAGTCAGTAAAGTGCTTACTTTGCAAGCATAAAGATCTAAGTTTGTTCCCCAAATCCATCTTTTAAAAAATGGTGTCATGGTGAGTTCTGTCAGTCCCAACACTGGGGAGGCAGAGACAGGCAGATTCCTCAGGCCCACTGCTAAGCCAGCCCAGCCTATTTCATGCCAGTGAGAGGACCTATTTTGTAGAAGATGCTTGGGAACTATTTTTTAAGTATTATACCCAGCATTAGTGGTTGGAAAAGGAGGTAGAGAAGGGGCGAGCAGAGGGGGATGACGAGGAAGTAGAGGAAGGGTTTTAAGTTGGCATATCTGTTCTTGCTGAGTGGTGTGATAACACCCATGATGTTACAGTGAAGAGCAGAAGCCCTCACAAGATGCTTAGAAGATGCTCTCGTCACATTCTCAGACTGCACAGATTCTAGAATCATGAGTCAAGAAGCTCCGTTGTGAATTACTCAGTCTTGAATATTTTGTTACAGAAAAAGAAATCAGACTAAAACAGAAAGAATCAGAAATGGTAACATACTGGGCTGGAGAAATGGTTCAACAGTTAAAAGCATTGACCTGGATTCCAGAGAACTAGGGTTCAATTCCCAGCACCCACATGGCAGCTCACAGTTCCAAGGGACCTGATGCCCTCTTCTGGCTTCCAAAGACATCAGGCATTCAATTGATACACAAACATACCTGCAGGCAAAGCACACATACACATAATATACATACTTCCATTTAAAGAAATAGTAACTTGTGCTTCCTTAATTTTCTCTGCAGCAAGTATCAGAAAACTGAGAGTTCAGAATCAGCCTCACATGATGACTTTGGATCCCTACGTGCTCTTACATCATACATTCCTTCCTCCATGGAAACAAATACAAATGAATAATAGATAAACATTGCAACAATTTAGTTTTTGAGACTATTGCTATATAGCAAGATTCTGCCTCAAAAAAGTGTGTGTGTGTGTGTGTGTGTGTGTGTGTGTGTGTGTGTGTGTGTGTAGAAATTAACATTAAATGGTAAGACCATGCTATCAAGGTGCTGGATATTTAAGAATATCCTTCACCATGTTTCCTCTGTCTACCCACTCTGCCCTGAACTTCCTGTTCTTAGTCATAATAAAGTATTATGTACAACTCACTTTGAAAGATGGGAATATGCAAAGGGAGTGGCATTTGCCATACACCACCTTTCCCACCTATTAATCTGTCCTAGGAAGTTCTTTACTTGAGGTCCCATCTACCCAGGTGTGTCAAAGTGACAATTGGAACTATGACAGTTACTAACCCTAATGCAGATATCCTCACATTAGCCAAGGAAATGTCATTTCAAAAGGTGTTTACAAAGCCATCCAACAGAAAAGGGATGTGCCATTATAATACATTTTTTAGCTAGTGAGTTATTAAATGTCCAGTTTTATAATACAACAAGTCACAAGCCTGTGTAAGATTGACAATGGCTGCTACAATAGTTTGCATCTGTCATTTTTAGAACTTTCCACCATAAGACAGGTTATCACAATACCCTTCATCAGTGTCGTCTAATTTACTTTTCTCTACCTTCTTTTGTAGATGGTCAAACTCTAGCAGGGGACCCTGAAAGACTTTCAAACACATTTATTCACTCTAGTTTAATACAGAGCTACCAAACAACTCATTTAACAGAAAACTATGTGCCTTCAAATAAGGGTGGAGTGTCACAAACCAGAAGCTGAAAACTGTTCTCCCCTTACTGTGGTTAAACTAAGTGGATTAAGTTATTATCTTACAGCATGCTAGACACTCTACAACCTGTAGGTTGAACTTGGCCAATCGTCTATCTTTACACAGTCCAGGAAATAAAAATGATCTTCACATATTTAATGGTTGAGGTAGGGAAGAGAATACTTAGAAAGATGAAAACTATATAAAGCTTAAGTTACAGTGTAAGAATATTTAGTGATGTGAAACTCATGTGAAATTCTAATTCTCATACACATAAACTCAGAGCATAACCAGTGAGCCCATTTACAGGTCATCAATGCATTAGAACCAAAGAACAGAAAGGAGTATCTGCCGTAGAGGCAATGTGGTCCCTAAAACTTTATTATTTATGGTCTGTTCTTTTTTCATTTTTCTTTTTTATTTATTCTTCTCTCATACAATGCATCCCAACAGAATCCTTCCCTCCATTTCTCCCAGTGCCAGCCACCTGCCTCATATACACTGCCCCTCTGTTTCCCTTCAGAAAAGAGCAGGGTTCCCAGGGCTATCAACCAAGCATGACAGAACAAGATGCAACAAGACTAAGCATAAATCTTCATATCAAAGCTGGATGAGGCAACACTATAGCAGGAAAAATGGCTCCAAAGAGCAAGCAAAAGAGTCAGAGACTAACCACTCCCACTGTTAGGAGCCCCACAGAAACTCCAAGCTAAACAACCACATCATATATGCAGAGGAGCTAGCTCAGACCCTACAGGCTCCCTGATTTCACTTCAGTCTCTGTGATCCCTTGTAAGTCTAGCTTAGTTGGTACAGTGAGCCCTGTTCTCCTGGTGTCCTAGACTCCTCTGGCTCCAAAAACCTGTCCTCCCTCTCTTCTGTGGGGTTCTGCCTAATGTTTGGGTATGCGTCTCTGCATCGGCAACCATCAGCTACTAGAGGAAGCCTCTCTGATGTCCATTGGACCAGGCACCTATCTATAAACATTTTGTTGATTTTTTTTTAGTTGTGTTTGAGTCTAACCTAGGTCTCCAGGGACATCCAACTTTCCATCCCTGGTCGTCAAAGCACTGTCCGGAATGGATTAGTTCTTATGGTGTGGGCCTCAAATTAAACCAATCATTGGTTGGCCACTCGCACAAGCTCTGATCCACCATTGGCACAATGCATTTTGCAGCAAGATCAGGTTGTAGGCTGAAGGTTTTGTGGCTGGGTTAGTGTCCCAGTCCCACCCCAGGAAGCCTTGCCTAGGCAGCCTTGATGGGTAGTTCAGGTTCTGAATCCTCCATTACTAGGAGTTCTAGCTAGGGTCACCCACATAGGTTCCAGAAAGTTTCCTCTGCACCAGATTTCCACATCATCCTCCAAATGGCCTTGCCAATTCCACTCATCTTTTTCAGTACTCTCTCCCTTTATCCTTTCTTCCACTGCCTGATCCCTCTGGTTCCCATCCCCACCCACCCCAAGTTTATTCTCAAAATCTATTCTAGTTCCCCTTTCCAGGGAGAGTCATGCATCCTCCCTGAAGTCCTCCTTGTTACTTAACTTCTCTGAGTCTGTGGATTGTAGCTTGATTATCCTTTAAATATCCACTTATAAGTAACTGTATACCATTTTTCTCTTTCTAGGTCTGGGTTATCTCACTCAAGATGATTTTTTTAAAAAAAAAATTCCATCAATTTGCCTACAAATTTCATGAGGTCATTGCTTTTCTCAGCTGAGTAATATTCCCTTGTGTACCATATGTACCATATTTTCTTTGTCCGTTCTTCAGTTGAGGGATATCTAGGTTGTTTCCAGTTTCTGGCTATTATGAATTATGCTGCTAAGGACATAGTTGAGAAAAGGTCCTTGTGGTAGGATAGAGGGCCTTTTGAGTATACACCCAGGAATGGTATAGCTGGGTCTTGAGGTAGAACAATTCTCAATTTTCTCAGGACCCACCATACGGATTTCCAGAGTGGTTTTACAAGTTTGCACTTCCACCAGTAACAGAGGTTTGCTTCCCTTGCTCCATATCCTCAATTGCATGAGCTGTCATTTGTTACTGATCTTAGCCATTCTGAGAGGTTTAAGATGAAATCTCAAAGTAATTTTAATTTACATTTCCCTGATGACTAAGGATATTGAACATTTCTTTAACTGTTTCTCAGTCATTTGAGAGTTCTATACTGAGAATCTTCTGTTTAGCTCTCTACCCTACTTTTAATTAGATTGATTTTTGATAGCTAATGTCTTAAGTTCTTGATATATATTAGATATTAGCCCTCTATCAGATGTGGACTTTCTGTTCTGTAGGCTGCTGACTTGATCTATTGACAGTGCCCTTTGCCTTATAGAAGCTTTCAGATTTCATGAGGTCCTATTTGTTAATTGTTGATCTTAGTGGCTGCACTATTGGTACTTTGATTAGGAAGTTGTCTCCTGTGCAATGCATTCAAGGCTATTCCTTACTTTCACTTCTATCAGGTTCAGTGTATCTTGTTTTATGTTGAGGTCTTTGATTCATTTGGACGCGACTTTTATGCAGGGTGATATATATGAATCTATTTGCATTCTTCTGCATGCAGACATCCAGATAGACCTGCACCATTTGTTGAAGATGTTTCATCTTTCCATTGTGTGTTTCTCAATCCTTTACTAAAAATCAGGTGTCCATAAGAGTGTGGATTTGTGCCTAGAATTTTGATTCAATTCCATTAATCAATGTATCTGGTTTTTTGTTAATACCATGCAGTTTTTATTACTATTGCTCTGCACTACAGCTTGAAATCAGGGATGGTGATACTCCTGGATACTCTTTAATTGTTCAGGGATGTTTTAGCTATCCTGGGTTTTTGGTTTTCCATATGAAGCTGAATATTGTGTTTTAAGGCCTATAAAGAATTGTGTGGGAATTTTGATAGGAATTGCATTGAATCTGTAAATTGCTCTTAGTAGGATGGCCATTTTCACCCTGTTAATTCTGCCAATCCATGAGCTTGGGAGATCTTTTTATCTTCTTATATCTTCTACAATTTCTTTCTTCAAAGATTTGAAGTTTTTGTCACACAAATCTTTCCCCTGCATGGTTGGCATTGCCCTGAGATATTTTTTATTATTTGAGGCTATTGTGAAAGGTGTTGTTTCCCTGATTTCCTTCTCAGTCTATTTATCATTTGCATATAGGAGGGCTACTGATATTTTTGAGTTAATCTTGTATCTAGCCACTTCACTAAAGATGTTTATCAGCTATAGGAATCCTCTGGTAGAATTTTGAGATTGCTTATATATACTATCATGTCATCTGCAAATAGGGATACTTTGATATGTTCCTTTTCAATTTTATCCTCTTGATCTCCTTCAGTTAGACTTAATATTTTCTTTGACTGATGCATCTATTTCTTCTATCATATCTTCAACTCTTATATTCTATTGGTGGTGCTCGCATCTGTAGTTTCTGTCAGCTTACCTAGATTTTCCATTTCCAGAATTCCCATAGTTTGTGTTTTCTTTATTGCTTCTATTTTCACTTTCATGTCTTGAACAGCTTTATTTCCTACAACTGTTTTTTTCCCTTTCTTTCTTTTTGGATTTCTCTAAGTGATTTACTCATTTTCTTTAATTTTTTATTTGTCTTTTCCTTGATATCTTTAAGGGATTTATTCATGTCCTGTTTAAGGACCAAATCATCTTCAGAAAGTTGGTTTTAAGGTCTTTTTCTTGTCCTTTGTTTGGAATATTCAGACCTTGTTGTAGTATGATGGCTGGGCTCTGGTGATAACATACTGTCCTGGCTATTGTTGATCATGTTCTTACTCTGGTGTTTAAGCATCTGGATTTGGGATGATTATAGGCCTATTTGTCATTTTCTGGGTTTGTCTTTGTTGGGTGGATGTTTTGTTCTTTGATTTCCGTTTCCTCTTGGTCTTTTGATCTGTGTGGCCTGTGGCTGAGGAGAGGGTCTCCTCTTGAGTTGAAAGCATTGATCAGGGAATCTCAGCCTGTTTTTGAGACTTGGATATGGTAACAAGGAGGGCAGAAGAAATTAAGGGTGAAGTGGACTTGACACCTAGAAAGTGCATGGGGTCTTTAGAGTTCTGGTGACTGGCGTGACCTCTCAATAAGCAGGTAGTCTCCTGGGGGGTTAGGATAGCAGTTTATCTGGTCTTCTGGTGGGTGTGGCCTATGTTTTAGGCGGGGTTGTCTGTCAGAGTTGGGGACTGGGACACAATGACAAGGGAGGAAGGTATAATTGATGATTGCATCTGTTGGAAGCAAGAGAAGAGGGAAGGTCCTTGGGCAAGTGTCCCTACCTGGCCTTCTGGGAGGTATGTTCTGTGGTCTGGGCAGGGCAGTCTGCCTGAGGGAGCTGAGAGAGTGGGGACTGTCACTAGGCTGTTGGCCTATCTGGCCACCTCACTGACTGCTCTTCATAAAAAATGTTTGTCTTGCCTTACTTAGGGCATAAACCAGTGGTTCTAGACCTGTAGGTTGTGACAACCCTTTCACAGGGGTCACCTAAGACAATTGGAAAACACAGATTTTTATATTATGATTCATAACAGTAGCAAAATTACAGTTTTGAAGTAGCAATAAAAATAATTTCATGGATGGGAGTCACTACAACATGAGGAACCGCATTAAATGGCCACAGCATTAGGAAGGTTGAGAGACACTGGTATAAACATTTCTATACAGGCTCAAGGTCATCACATTTCCTTTGGCAGTCATACTATTGGACTCTCATTTTTGAATTTTATTACCAGTTCGATTCTGTTGATTTTTTACGTTGATTGCTTGGGCTCTGGGTGTTTGTACCCGTTATCTCAGTTGAGCCTAATGAGGCAGACAATGTCACAGCCTCCATTTTGTACTTGAGTTCAGCTTAGCTCAGGAAGATTGGT
>NW_021604597.1:8020854-8033391 GCF_004785775.1 Grammomys surdaster | reverse complement strand
CCTCTTCCTCTTCCTCTCCCTCTTCCTCTTCCTCTCCAAGACCATTGTTGTGTGTAGTTACTATTTTTAAAGGGTTTCTAACAAATCTAAATAAGACACTGGTAGAAATGAAAGTTACTAAAAAACAAAAAAGCTTCTACAAAGTGCTCATTGACTGATTGGAACATTAATGATTGTGGAGGGGTTAGAATGTTGCAGGTTCAAAGTGTAATTAAAGTTGTTATCTTTAGCTCCCTTAAATGATATTTATTGTCAACCTCTGTATGTGACCTAACTACTCTGTAACTATTAGGTAAGTCCTTTGACACACATGAACAGACCCCCTAGCCTCCATCAGTACCCCCAACGCTATCTAAGGCCTATAGCAGAACTGTCCCCACTTTGCTATAGTCTGCCTACCTGGCATATCCACTAATTTGGAATGTGCACTGATTTATGATTTTCTTTGTTCTGTTATAAACACTCATAAACACTCCAAGAAGAGGCTGCCACAATGGAGCATAGAATTTGGGGTACCCTGAATCTGTGTTCAGGACCAATAGCCACTCATACTTAGCTCAACATAAACTTGTTTCCCCCTTAGAAGTGAGAGCTGTGTCTACCTTAGTTGCTCACTGGTCTAAGCTTTTAGACAGCATCTCTCACTAAACCTGGGGCCCATCAGTTCAGATAGCTGGCTGGCCAGAGAGCTTGGGGAGTTCAGGGCTGGGAAGATAGATGCATGCTACTGAACTAGACATTTTATATGGGTGATAAGAGTTCTGAACTCAGACCCCCATGCTGACATAGCAAGCACCTTCCCAACTGAGCAATCTCCCTGGTGTCTGGCCCCCTGTTCCATCTTGACAGGCCCATCTGAACTCACGCTTAAGGGGAGAGATGATGATATGCTTTTACCATCTTGTAACGTTTTGTATAATATAGATTACCATACCATCAGCCAGGGCCAAAAGTAAAACTTAGACTGTATTCGTCTCACAAAAATCATGTAACAGAATAGATACCAAAGAAGTAAAGGAAAGAAAGCTAAATCTACAAACTAGCCATGCTTTTACCAGAGGAAACAGCTTTCTCCTAAGGAGTTTCAACCAAGTTGCTTCCCCCATGTCACATGGCATTTTACATCTTCACGGTGGGAGTCTACCTATGATGCTTGCACTTGGCATATTAAATTCCAAGGTAGGGAATTATGATAGCTATCGTTCCTTAAAAAAAAAAAAACAAAACAGAGAGAGAGAGAGAGAGAGAGAGAGAGAGAGAGAAGAGATAGATAGATAAATAAATAAATAAATAAATAAATAAATAAATAAATCAAGGCCTCTTCAGGTAAGAGTGCTCACTGCCCTCTGAGGACTGGGGCCTGGTTCCTAGCACCCATCATACTGGGTGGCTCACAGCCACTTGTAACTCCAGCTCCAGGGGATCCAATGCCCTCTTCTGGCCTCTGTGGACACTCATGCAGACACAGATAAAAAAATTAAAAGTAAATCTTTTGTTAAAAATCAGCATTTTGCCATAAATGGAGAAGAGAATCCAAAGCATTGAGGATAAGTATTTATCCTCAGTGACCTCAAAACTGGCTAGTATCAATCTAACAAAAGGACTGAAAATTTAATTTGGTATCCAGTGCATCACCAATCCAAGTTGTGGAGGCAGTGCTCCCCTGTGTTACATTAATGAAACTTCAGTTTGGTTCTGAACATGTAACATGGATACTTTGTAGTCCCTCATACCAAGTAACCCAATATTGCATGCCATGAATTTCAGTATTTTAATTATATATACACAGTTTTTGCTCTCATACAAGCACAATGATTTAATTATGGATAGCAGAGTCTTTTAATATTTTTGTTATTTTTCATCATGTGTCAAATTGGGTTGCTTTGTCTTAGAAGTTTTCATTTTAAAAATCACTGTCTGAGTTTCTCATTTGAGTTCCATTTTAAAGCCTTTAAGTGAATTTTTGGCTCCGGATAATGGTAGAACTTCCAACATTTCCTGAATTGGTGCTAAGCATACTTCCATGTATTTATGCAAACCAGTGTTCTTAGCACTAACAATTACAAATTAAATTATCAATCAATGCTGAAAAGATATTGCAGGAACTCTAGGTCCGTTGTACCAAATATTCAGGAATCCAAAACTTATTCTTACAGAAAAGACATAAGCAGGTCCATTTCAGTAGAATGTAAATTTGCCTTCATCTTTATTAAATGTTAAAGTTATATATGCCAAATAACTGCTTTAAATAAATTTCTTTGTGATTTATTATCAGTAAATGTTTTATTTGTATACCTATATCCCCAGAGTCATGTAAAAATGTCTTAGGCTACCAGGAATGATACATGGGACAAATGAAGAGCCCTTCCCTAAACCTGTTTCCCCAGCACAGCTTTCCTCCTTCAGATGTCACTCTTGTACCTGTCTAAAGCTTCCTTGAGGGGAGGGGAGTGTCCCCACTTTCTGTACATGGAAATCTCCAGGCTTCTTCCATCTGGCTACTGTTTAGCTTAGTTTGATCGAGTTCCACTAAACACAAGGACCAGAACAACACATGGTATTTTCAGGGTCAGTAAACTGTCAAGGCAATGCTTATTTTCATTTTCCATGTTTTTCTGATGAGAACAGGAGATAAAAAGTAGCCAGGAAATTTTAGGGCTGGAAATCCAGAAGCAGCTGTTCTGGAAATGGCCCCAGTCCTGTCAACAGTTCCTTGTTTGCTGAAGGCCAGAACAGAGTTCTGATTCCTCATTGTCTCTCTGCTATGTGGGCATTTCTGCCCCAGAGTGAGGTGTGAGGAGTGACCCACACTGAGAGCAAGCACTCAGACACCTCATGAGTGGGACAACTGGACTACTTCTCCTTCATAATTTTCCCAGTTTTTGCCATCAAGTCTTATAAAATGTCTCCAGACTTGAAGATCAATTATCCCCCATTCCCTGGCATCTGCTCCAGCTCTCCAGAGCTCTGCCTTCTTTCTTTCTCTGAAATGTCTTATAATAAACCTTCATTCTAAAATTTGCCATCCTAGTCTATGAATTTCCTTCTTCAAATTTGTGAGACAAGAATCTTTGACTCTATCAAAGTTGTGTGTGAGTGTGAGCTTTCCTTTTCCTGAAGTAAAGCCCACCTGGGATAACAAAGAAAATATCAAGTCCAAGTGTGTGTGTGTGTGTGTATGTGTGTGTGTGTGCATGTGTGTGTGCATGTGTGTGTGTGTGTCTGCATCTATGTGTGTGTCTAAGTGTGTGTTTCTGTATGGGGTATGGAGATGTGTATTGTGGGGTTGAATGTGTGTGTGTGTGTGTGTGCATGTGTGTGTGTGCATGTGTGTGTGTCTGCATCTCTGTGTGTGTCTAAGTGTGTGTTTCTGTATAGGGTATGGGGATGTGTATTGTGGGGTTGAATTGTGTGTGTGTATCTGTATGGTATGTGTGTCGCTGTGTGGTATATATGTGTACCTGTGTGTGTGTGTGTGTGTGTGTATGTATGTATGTATGTTGGGTATGTGTGTCTGTGTATGTGTAGGGCTGAGTGTGTATGTGTGTAGCTGTATGGGGTGTGTGTGCCTGTGTGGGTCTGTGTGGGGTGTGTGTGTATCTGTATATTAATCTGTGTATGTATGTATGTCTATGGAGGTGTGGAGGTATGTGTGTCTATGTATGTATTTCATGTGGGGTGTGTCTGAGTATGTGTCTGTGTGTTTCTGTGTGTCTGTGTACGTATGTCTGTGTGGGGTGTGGAGATATGTGAGTCTGTGTATGTGTGTCTGTGTGGGGTGTATGTATGTGTCTGTGTATATATGTGTGTGTATCTTTATGGTGCATAGCTATCTGTGTAGAATGTGTGTTTCTGTGGGTGGGGTGTGTGCATTTATATGTGTCTCTATGGGGTGTACGTGGGGTGTCTGTGTATGTGGGGAGCTGTGGGGGGCTGAGAGACCTGTGTGTGTGTGTATATATGTGTGTGGAGGGAATGTATGCATGTGTGTGTGTCTATGTGTTATGTCTTGTGGGTGTGTGTGTCTGTATGTCTGTATATGTATGTGTATGTATGTCAATGTGTGTGTGTGTATGTATGTATGTCTGTATGTGTGTGTGGTGTATGTGGAAGGGATGCTTGGTGTGTGTGTGTGTGTGTGTGTGTGTGTGTGTGCCTGTGTGTACTATTAATGACTGTCTGTTGAGGCAGGGAAGCCTTATTTTCCTTTCCAAGAATCAGAACTTTCAAATATCCTCCCAAGAATATCAGATCTAATCTTAAAATTGATTCGAAATGCCAATAATTTCTATGAGTCGCAATGCCAGTTACATTAAAACCAAACAAACGAAGAGGAGTGAGGATTAGCATAACAGAGAAAGCACTGGCAGAAAACGTGGAACCTTCTCCCCACCAGGGTTCTTATATGATTGAGAGACGGCACATTTGGAAGAAGCCTGGGATAAATGCATATGAGAAAAGATGGTGCTACGCCAGGGATCTGTGCAGAGGTCATGACACTGAGGCCCAGCACCACTGAGCTTCTAACTTTCCTCCTGCTCGGACATATCTCCATTCTGCAGTCTTTCTTGCCTTTTCTTTCATTATTAAAAAAAAATGCATCTAGGAAAAACTATAATAAGATTAGATAAAGTAAAATCAAACAAACCAGAATAAGCCAAAACAAAATGAACAGGAAAAAAAAAAGACAAAGAAGAAAATCTTTAAACACACACACACACACGAGTAGACACAGAGAAATATACACTTCCACACACAGAAATCCCATAATATATAAGCAAAAGAGACCCATAGGTTAAAAAGATAAAATAAAGGCCAGAGCATTATGAGATAAAAAAGAAAAAAGCCTCTAAAAATACCATTGAGTTCATTTTGTTTTCTTCTGCCCTTATGTGTGGATTGTACACCCAGTAAGACTCCATTGTAAAGAACTAAAGGACAACTGTGTGTGTGTGTGTGTGTGTGTGTGTGTGTGTGTGTGTGTGTGTTTATCAGCTGGAGACAGCTTCTGGATTAGAGAGTTGTCCAGTGCTGGGATCCCATCTTGCTTAGACCTGTGCAGGCCCTGTGCAGGCTGCCACGGTCTCTGTGAGTTCATGTATGTCAGTTGTGCTATGCTTAGAGGGTCTTGTTTCCTTGGTGTCCTCCTTCCCCTCTGGCTCTTACAGCTTTTCTGCCTCCTCTTCTCCAGGGCTCCTCCTGAGCCCCGATAGGAGGGATTTGATGGAGACATCTCATTTAGAACTAAGTGTTCCAAGTCTTTCGCTCTCTGGGCCCTGTCCAGTTGCGGGTCTGTATTTATTCCTACCTGTTGTAAGTTTCTCTATGACAGACACACTCCTTAACAAGCAGCCCTTCACACCGCAAGGGTGAAAGTGTTGCCTGAACAACGTAGAGAAAGCAAATCTTAGGCTCCTGTTTTCTTCTTTAAAAAAAAAAATTAAATAAATAAAAGAACCCTGTTAAAGTAGATTTTGAAAAGAAGCCAAGCCTTCATGTATTCAGTACCCTACTCCAGCTGCTCATTACCTTTCCGTCCATAATGAGGTCTTATCTCTCTGGAACCATAGGCCCAAATAAAACTAGTTTCCTTCATGTTGTCTTTGGCCACGGTGCTTTTGCACAGCAACAGAAAAGTGAAGCAATGGGTTAAGACACTGGACTGAACATAAAGGAGACAGTGCGCTCAGCACCAGTAACTCCGCACCGCCTTCTTCCTGATCGTGCTGTACCGCCAGCTGCCTCACTTTCCTGACGCCATGCCTTCCCAGCTCCGGGAGTCATCTCTCCTGAAACTTGACTGTGGTGAACAATCTTTTGTTCTTGAAGTTAGTTGGCAGGTATTTGTTGAGAACTTTTGTATCTATGTTTGTCAGAGAAATTGGACTGTGATCTTTTTGGGTGTCATTGTGTTTTAATCTGCTTTCGTGATTAGGGTACTGCTGGGTTGTAAAAAGGTTTTATAATGTTCCTCCTTTTCTATTTTATGGGCTTGTTTGAGAAACATTGAAGTTAGTTCTTCTTTGAAGTTCAGGTAAATTTCACCAAAGAATTGATCTGATCCTGAGCTTTAGTGGTGGTGGTAGTGGTGATTTTGTGTGTGCGTGGAGGGGATTTATTTCAATCTCACTGCTGTTAGAAATCTATTTAAATTGTCTAACTCATCATGGCTTAATTTTTGTAGTCATATGTATGGAGAAATTCATAGGTTCCTTCTAATTGTTCCATTTTAGTGAGATATTTGTTTTTAAGGTAAGACCTAATGATTTTCTGAATTTCATTGATAGTAGCTCTCCGATTATGTTATTTTATTAATATGGGCCTTCTCTATTTCTTTCTGTTTCTATCAAAAAATTTACTTTCATGGTTTTGTAAGAAAAGTTTCCTTTATGAGATGGACGCATAGCTCACCTAAGCCATGAACCCTTGCTGCAGATGGAGAAGGTCTGCTCTATTTCTTTTGGTCGGGTTAATAAAAAATTTCTCAATCTCGCTTATTTTTTTCAAAGGACCTACTTCTTATTTAATCAGTCCTCTGTATTTCTTATCGTGTGCATTTGCTTCCTTTCCAGTAGTTTCTGCCGTAATCCTAATGATTTCTCCCTTTCTACTGATTTTGAGTTTGGCCTGTTCATTTTCCAGAACTCTAAGATGTATCAGTTAGTGATTCATTTGACACTTTTTTAATTTCATGAACTTGGAACCATACACTTCCTCTTTGGGCTGCTTTTATTCTATCCCATAGGTCCTGTTATGTTGTTTTCATTACCTTTGATTCTAGGAAGCTTAAATTTCCTTCTAGATGTCTTATTATTCAACCATGTGTTGTTTAATTTCCATGAGTGTGTGCATATTTTGGGATTTCTTTTGCTGTTGATTATAATCTTATTCTACTGTTATGAGTTAGATTACAGTGATTTGTTTCACTATTCTTATGTTGGTGGAAACTTACTTTGTGTTCTTATATATGATCTATTTTGGAGAAAGTTTTATGTGCTGCTGAGAAGCAAGCATATCCTGCTGAATTTGGATAGGATGTTCTATAACTGTCTGTTAAGTCTACTTGATCAATGACATTACTTAAGTCATCTATTTCTATTTTTCTTGTTATAAATGTCCATCAGTTCATGAAAATAGAGCATTAAAGTCACAAACTGTGCTAATATTAATCTATGCCTTTCTAGCTAATAATATTTATTTTATGAGATTGGGTGCACCTGGGTTCAAGATACATGTAGTTCTTATAGTAATATCCTCTCCCTGGACTTTTCCCTCTTAATCAGTGTGAAGTGACCATGGCTATCTTCTGTGGTTTGATAATAGAACAGAGACGCTGCTTCCTTGGTCCATTTGCTTAGAGCACCTGTTCCTATCCTTTCACTCTAAAAGGGTGTCTGTCGTTTATGGTGAAGGGTGTTCCTTAGAAGCAAACACAGATGGCTCTTGCTTTTTGATCCAATCTATAATTTTGTATCTTGATTGGAGAATTAAAAGCATGAATACTGAGTTATTATGGAAAGGTATGTATTGATTGTGTTGATTGTTTTCTATTTGTTTTTTTTTCTTCTCTTCCCTTCTGGTTTAACTATTAATCCAGCATTGTTTACTATTTCCTATGATAACTAATTTTTTTTCTTTTGGTCTGAAGCAGTCTTCAAAGATTGTCTATAGAGTGGCCTTCATTGTCATAGATTTCTGTCCTGGATAGTTTTATGTCAACTTGACACAAGCTGGAGTCACCTGAAAGAAGGGAACCTCAATGAGAAAACGCCTTCATAAGACTCAGCTATAAGGTGTTTTCTTAACTAGTGATTGATGGAGGATTAGGGATACTTAGTTTTAAGGTTTGACTGAGAGACTCTTCCTAACTTCTGTATAGTTTTGTCATTGATTGCCTTGTTTGTTCTTTACTCTTCACTATTAGTATCTGAGATTTGCTTGTTCCCTAGATTGGACATGATCAGTTCCACCCCTGCTCATCTTTACTCAGCCTTTTTTCCTCATTACATCTATTCTTTCTTGTACTTTCATGGTTGAGCTTGCCTTTTTTCTTCCTCTGTCCTCTGTGTATATTACTTTAAGTGTTATGAGTTATCAGCCAGAAACTACTCAGACATAGGTTTAAACCCATGTTTATTATTAGCTGGTCAGTGACTACACTGAATGTTTAGAATGTCTTTGTAGCCCCAAGCCTTTCTCAGTGTGAGCTTTTAAGCACAAACAAAACATATCCTAGGCTGATATATTTCGGTTAATAAGTGGTGTGCTAGTGGGGGAGCACCCTCATAGAAGCATAGTTTGAGGAGGGGAAACCCGGAAGGGGGATAACATTTGAAATGTAAATAAATAAAATAACCAATAAAAATTATTTAAAAAGATAAAAGAACAGTTACCCAAAAGTGGAACTACAGAAGTAATAAAACAAGACTAGTGAGTTTAGAGACTTCCCAGAACTATGGACTTCAATGGATTAGGCCTTTGTTTTTGTTTTGACAAGTGGTACTGCCAATATGCTGAATTTTATGGCTTGAACGGCACTTGCATCATTGAATTGATTGTGCTAAGATCTCAGGGCTTACTAAATAAGGTCTGAGGGCCTATTATATAAGTACCTTCTGAGTAGTATGATTAATGTATACTGAGTAGTGTTACATAAACAGTATGGTAATAATGGTCGCCTTGGATTTTGCTTGTCTTTAATGTACATATTTCTCCATCAGTTTTAAAGACAGCTTTGCTGACTATATGATTCAGGGTTCTCTAGAGTAACAGAACTTACAGAATAGACACACACACACACACACACACACAACACACACAGACAGACAAATACAAACTGTGGTTCAGCAAATCCAACAAAGGCTGGCTATAAGTAAATCTGGAAGCTGCTCAGTCCACAAGGCTGGAAGTCTCAGCTAGTTTTCAGTATATGCTCAAATTTCGAAGTAGATTCTCAAGCCAGTGAGAGAACAAACTTGTTAGTAAGGACAAGAACAAGCAAGCAAAGAACAAAAGCTTCTGTCTTCCATGTCCTTATATAGGCTGCCAGCAGAAGGCAGTACTTAGATTAGATCTAGATTAAAGGCAGATCTTCCTACCTCGTAGATCTGATTTAGAGTAGGCCTTTCTACTTCAAATGAAACAAAAACCCCTCACAGGTGTGCCTTCCAGTTTTTGGACTGGCTACAGTTATTTACTTTTGGAGCTGTAATATGTTTCTATGCCTTTCCTGGCTTTTAAGTTTGCTGATGAGAAACATTCAATTCTAATATTGTCTCTTCGCTTCCTATCTTTTTTTTTTTTTTTTGATATCTTTATAGGTCATGGAGATGACTACTCTTCAAGGTTCTTGCTTCTTGTTCCAGGAAGTCTATTTTGTTTCCTGCATTTGAGAGTTTCCTGCTGTAACTTTCCTTTGCCAACTCTCAGTAGGTAGCCACTACTCTGCCATCTAACAAGGCCCCAATCTGATGTGTGTGTGTGTGTGTGTGTGTGTGTGTGTGTGTTGTTAAGCTTGCCACAAATTTATCTATCCCAAAACATATTCCTTCAAAGCGCACAGACACAATTCACCTAAGCTTTCATGTAGTTGCCAATCAGTAGGAACTGTGCAGGCTGACCCCGCTGCAGCCTCTGATGGTTTGTGTCCTGGCTCCTTGTGGTAATTACTGTCATAGGTGGTGTGACTCTAGATGATGCCATGGTATATGTCTATCTGAGAAGGACAATTCCTAAGTACTTATCTAAAGATAATTCTTTGTCCATTCATCTCTAAAATAAAACATCCCGCCAGGGAGGCACTTTCTGTGCACCTGTAAGTGTGCCTTCCCTTCCTTTCTGTTACTCAGGCATTCTAGTCCAGTCAGCTGGCTCCTTGGTTACTAATTCCTCTTACTGCCCTTCTACCAAACCTAAAGAAAATGTTAATCACTCTCATTGTTCAAAACATTTGTTGACCTATGTTTACTTTCCGCTTTATTATGTTTTGTTTATGAGTTGAAGCTTAAAAAATTGAAGTTAGAATTGAAGGAACAAACCCTGTATGAGAAGGGACATCAAGCACATCCCTATCTCCTTGCTGGGGATATATCCTCATCCAAGGTAAGAATCAGACTGTCTTGAGTATTCACAGGCTTCTAGCATCTTCAGGCAAGCAAAGAGAAGTGGACTTCTTTGGCTTCAGTGGAATAAATGTAAGTGTAAAAATTATTAACTATGATATCACTGTGGTCTTTACTATTATAATAAATGGATATAAAATTATTTATAGTGGACTTGGTGAGGATGGCTAGGAGGTAGAGCCTTCAACTAGCATACTGAAGTCCCCAGATTTGGTCCCTATCACCACATGCACACACACACACTCACATACAAACACTACTGTATAATGATAAAATATAAACAGAACATATTAATTTTCTTCTGTAGAGCCCTGTAAAATAGATTTTTGTCCTATGTAATGAATTCTAAAGTCTGTTGGCAGGAAGAAAACTACATATTTTACATACTCTAAAAAAATAATCAAATACAGTATTCTGTCTTTTTTTTTTTTTTTTAGATATAAACTGCACGCTTAGATTGGGCAGATTTACCATTACACTACTCATTCCCCAGCTATGATATCCCTTATAACTTGTGGTTTTTCCAGGCCATGTGCTTTTCCTCCATTGTCCTTCCACCTCCTGCTCCTTCATCAACTTTCTCCTCTCTCGACTTCCCAGTATTCTTTCTTTTAACATTCTTTGCGCTATGTACAAGATATATGGAATACTATGATGTATATAAATACCAAGTTTGCTTGTAGTGTGTTAATTCCATTAGAAGAGTAGGCAAATCAGGCCCACAACATGCATATATAATATAATTCCACTGAGTCTCACTCCCTGTTAAATACTGCTAATGATGAGGGTTTAACAGTGTTCTGCGTGGCTCCTAGCAGACACTATAGTCACTGAGAAGTCCTTATCAGATCTCTTTCTACATTGCTCAGTCAGCCTTGGCCAAAGTCAAGATAGCGCCACCTCATTTCAAAGGTAGAATAATACAAGCATACGTCAAATCATCTCTTAGAACAAGAGCCAACTCAAACTTTTAGTACCTCTAGTCTATTTATTTTCTTGCTTTCTATGTAATTTTCTATGATCATTCATCCCTCTCATTTAGTGTATTCATGTTTTACCAATGGCCTGAGACAGAACTTGGTGAGGATAAAAGTTACTTCCATTGATATTTCTTCCTGAAGTCTCACATTTCCCTCAAGCACTTTTAAAGGTAGGTGATATACTCAGGGTCTGGTTTCCATTTGTTGAGTTCAGGTTTCTCTTCATCTTAGTCTCTTAAGTATTTTAAAAACAGTGATTCCCTTTTTCATCCACTCATGGAGATGAACTAATGCAAAAATTATTAACTTATGATCTTGACTTATTGAATGAGGCAGAAAGACAACAATAATAACTATCATAATTCTCATGCAAAAGTTACCTGAACTAGCTAGTTGTGGTGGCACACAGTTGTCATCCTAGCAGGAGGATGGTGAGTTGGGGGTCAACACAGCAAAATCCATCTGAAGAAGATAACTAATACAATAGCAAGCTGGAGCCAGCAAAGACTCAATAGTAAAGACCTTCTGAAATAGTAAATAATACAACAAAGTCACCTGAATTGGAGTATCTTAAAATTAAATTCTGGATTAGTGAAGGTAATCTTACACACTCCTTGGGAACTATAATTCCATAAGGGATCAGGAAACCAACCTAGTGTTGTATAATGGACACAATTTTATTATTCAAATGTATGTCTACAGAATTTAAACTTGATAGTGGAGTTGTGTTGAAGACTCTTAGAGGGGGATTTAAAGCCTTGACTGTAGTCCAGAAACAGTGAATCAAGATGTCTGCTAAACCAGACTTGACCTAAAGTCTACAGAGTTCCTGGGAGTCAAGACAGAAAGGACACTGCTGTTCCAAGGCCCAAGCGTGGTGTTGAAAATATAACCTGAAACCAGTCTGCACTTTCTTTATAGTGACTGTAATCGGCCATGTTTGAGGCCTGTGCTTCTCAACCATGTCAAAAACAACAACAGAAAACAAAAACCAAAAAGCTGAAGAATGTGAATTGCTACTTATGCAATTATCCATAGTAAATAAAGTTTTGTAAAACTAGAAAAAATAATATGTGATCTCAAGACTTCTATTCAAGCAGTGTTTACTGAGATGTCTGGGAGAAGAAAAAGATGAAAAGTTATGGATCATGTTTTAAAGATCCCTTCCTGGCCTTTTAGAAATCACAAGACACTAACTAGGAAGGACACCCTCCGTGAGTACTTTTAATACATTAAAGACTCAAGTAACCAGAGAAAATCCTCCATTAGGTCAATATTCTCTTAAAACAAAGGACATAGAGATAGAGATAGAGGTAGGGGTAGGGGTAGGGGTAGGGGTAGGGGTAGGGGTAGGGGTAGGGGTAGGGATAGGGATAGGGAGAGAGAGAAAGAGAGAGAGAGAGAGAGAGAGAGAGAGAGAGAGAGAGAGAGAGAGA
>NW_021604597.1:7953146-8020844 GCF_004785775.1 Grammomys surdaster | reverse complement strand
GAGAGAGAGAGAGAGAGAGAGAGAGAGAGAGAGAGAGAGAGAGAGAGGGAGAGATAGTGATAGAGATATTTTTTCAATTTGAAAATTCACATACTAATTAAGCTTAAGACTACATTCACTGTATAAAAGAAATGCTTGAGAAATCCAATCCATTTTAAAGATTTAACTTTACTATTTTTCATTATGTACATATGTGTGTGCCTATAGGTGCATATGTACATTAGAGTGCAGGTGCCCAGGCAGGCAGTTCAGAAGAGGGTGTCAAAACTCTTGGAGCTGGAGTTACAGGAGGTTATGAGCCACCCAGTGTGGATTATGGAAACCAAGCTTAAGTCTTGTAGAAACAAGATCAGTGTGTGCTCTTAAGCTCTGAGTCATTGCCCCAACCCATCAATCCATTCTTATAGAGCAGGTAGACCAAATGCTGAATTAAGGGGCAAGAAGCCCATACACAAAGGCTCAGAAAACAATATGATCTGAAGCTAAGAGGAAAAGCTACCCATAGAAACCACCTATAGGACTAAATATCAGGCTTCATAGAAAAGGAGCAGTGACTCTTATAAAAGGAAAAGTTGTCACAATAATTAAATAGATGAGAAATATAGCAGGGGAGAAGACATTGCATAAAGAGAGCCAAGCAGAAATTCTACATCTGAAAATGGACTGTCAGACATTAAAAATTACTAAATAGCATTACTGAAAATAAAGAAAATAAGATAAAAATGAAAACAGAAAAATCAAAATTACCTAGGAGGTCAGAAAAGGACATCGGATTCCCTGAGAGTGGAGTTACAGACAGGTGTGAGCTGCCATGTAAATGTGTACATTTAACCCAGATCTTCTGGACTAGCAACAAGTATTTTTAACCGCTGAGCCAACTCTCCAGCCCCAATCAAAACAATTTTAAAATGTCTTAGTATGGTGAAAGAGGCCACAAATTTAAGAGGGGGCAGGGGTGGGTGGGCAGGTAAGAGAAGACACAGGAAGGGTTGGAAGGAGAGAGATGGAGGAAATGTTATAGACACAGAGCATGTATATGAAAGTTTTAAAAATTTAACAATAGAAAGGGCCTTAGTGCCCCATAAGACAATAACAATAGTTCTAACTCATGTAAAGAGGCAAAAATAAATTTAAAAAGTTAAAATGTTATTTTAGAGTATCAAGCACTTCATCAAATTTGAAATATACACAATGAAAATCACATCTAGAAATCGCATCCTAATTAAAAGATTAAAAACCAAAGATACACAGGCATGAAGCATCACAAATGATACCTCATTTCTCACCAGAAAAAAAAAAAAGCCAAGAATGACATATTGAAAATGCTAAAATAAAATAGTATAACCACTGTTGTACATATAACACTTAAGTTTGCAACTAATAAACCTATAACAAAAAGGAATTAAAACGAAATAGTACTCTACAGAAATGTCAGCCTAAAGCAAAGAATGAAGAATACTGTAAGTAATATATGTATTTTGAACTGTTGTGGTTGGGATCTTAAGTGAACCACAAAGCCATTTGATGTTGTGCATTTGGTCCTCAACGTGTTGAGAGATGGAGCCTTTGGGAGGAGACTGGCTTATAAATAACTCATTAGGCAACTGGGAGGTGGTAAAAAGCCTGGTGAGATGCCTTTGCTATTGCTATTGTTAATCTTGGTTGTTAACTCCACTGAATGGTGAAGTACCTAGCTAATAAAGCATACCTCGTGGTGTGTCTGTGGGAAGTTTCTAGAGATTTAAATAAATAAGGTGGGGCTTGAAACAGATACGCCCCTGAATTTCTGTCTCTCTCTCTCTCTCTCTCTCTCTCTCTCTCTCTCTCTCTCTCTCTCTCTCTCTCTCTCTCTCTCTCTCCTCTCTGTCTCCTCTGGGACGACGTGAGTCCAACAGTTTTTGCTCCGGAATATCCTAACTGCCCTCTCAGAAACAATGGAATAAAGTAACCATGCACTGCAATCTCAGAAGCAATAGCCCAAAATAGATTTTTTCCTCCTTATTTATCTTTACTGTTTTGTCACAGCCACAGAAAGTTAACCCAAAAGGACAACTGATTATATTAAGTTATGTTTATAACATTATGTTATGAAGTTTATAGTCTATATCAGAATAAAACACATGATGATAGCACCGGGATGGTTCCTCTTAATTGTCAGCTTAGGATTTAGAATCCCATGGAAACAAATCTCTTGGAATCTGCATGAGGGAATGTGCAGATTAGATTAACTGAGGTGGGAAGACCCACTAGGAACCGTTGTGTGGGCTGTGGTTCTGGGATGAATGAAGAAGAGAAAAGAAGCTGAGCAAAATTATCCCTTCTCCTCCGTCTTCTGACTACGGACACTGTGTTAGTCAGGGTTCTCTAGACTAACCGCATGTGTGTGTGTTCACGAGTGTGCATGTATGTGTGCATGTATGTGTGCCTCTGCATGTCCATGTGTGTTGTTTTGCTTATTGTTTTTTCTATGACTTACAAGCTGTGGTCCAGCTACTCTAACAATGGCTGACTATGATCAGAAAGTCTAAAAATTGAGGAATTGTTTAGTCCACGACACTGAATGTCTCAGCTGGTCTTCTTAGATGCTTAAATCCAGAAGTAGGCGTTAATGCCATTGTATGAATGGACTTTCTAGTAAGATGAGAGCAAGCACGCAAGGAGAAAAAGCTTCCTTCTTCCATGTCCTTATATAGGCTTCCAGCAGAAAATGTGACTCAGATTAAAGGCATTTCCTAAGATCTAGATTAAAGGTCTGAGTCTTCTTACCTCAAGATCCAGATTTGAAATGGATCTTCTTACTTCCAAAAATCCCTCACATGTGTGCCCTCTATTTTTGAATGTTAGTTCATTTCAGATATAGTCAAGTTGACAACCAAGAACTGTCATCATGGACAGAATACAACCTGCTGCCCCCTGCTGCTCTGTTTTTCAATCCACAACTGACAGTGTCCCTTGGAACTGTAAGCCAAAGTAAACCAGTCATTTCTTAAGCTTCTTTTTGTTGGGTATTTGATCACAGCAATAGGAAAAGTAACTGCAACAAGCCACAAACGATATCATAATATTAACTAAGCAGGCTGATATGTTAAGATGCAGAAAGCAATGCTTAGAACAACTAACTAGTAACAACATATAAATACATATTCGCATTGATTAACTTTAATGATCAGCTTGGCACAACCTAGAATCCCTTGGAAACAGTTTTTCTTAGGAATTCTTTAAATCAGATTGGCCTGTTAGGCATATTTGTAGGAGATTGTTTTGGTTGCCCATTGATGTAGGGAGACCCAACCCCTTCTACCATTTCCTAGGCCAGGGATTCTGAACAGTGTAAGATGGAAGAAAGCTGGCTGAGAGAGCAAGTAAGTATATGTTTATTCTCTTGTTGCTCTCGACTGTGGATGTGATGTGGCTAACTTTTTGGGTTCCGGTCTTGACTTCCCTGAACTGCAGGATTATATCCTGGAATTGTAAGCCAAATAAACCCTTTCCTGCCCTCACTTGCTTTTTGTCAGGGTACTTTACCATAGCAACAGAAATGAAACTAGAACAATTTCTAAATGGAATACTTGAACATATTTGATAGGAATTTAAAACGAGCTAGAAAATAGATATAAATACATAATAGGTATAAAACTGTGGCTGTCTAGACTGTTCAAGCTAATGACAGGTCTATTAATGATCCCTGTGAAGCTCTGTATTTCAGGGATTGTTATGTTTGTGGTGGGTGTAATGGATGCAGGAAGCAATCAAACTTTCTAGGGTGCTGGTTTGCAGTGTGTCAGCAACAGTACTGTCTGGGCAGGAGCTCGTTAAAAATCCACAATGGATTTCTACCAAATCCAGAATTAGCTTTTTCTCTACTTGATTCTTACAAGAATTTAAATATGAGAAGTAGGGCCAGCAGATGGTTCAGTAAGTAAGGTACTTGCCGCCAAGCCTGAAGACCTGTGCACTGCTACACACATACACACACACACAGACACACACACACACACACACACACACACACACGCATATGTGATAAAAAAGCAAGTAAAATTTTAAGAAACATTGCTGTAGAACTTTCCCCTGCAGTTTGCTTGCAACACATATTAGTGATGCAGAGATCTGGATAATATTGAATCTTTCTAGTAATACATGTTTCCCTGAAAACATGACTAAATTTGGCAATGCTCCTAATTTTATAACATCTCAGAGACAAAGTTATGCTTCTGGATTTTAAAAATATCTTTTGTTTGTTCTTTGACAACTTCATATATGCATACATCATATCTTGATCTGACCCACCCCTAATCTGGGTTTTAAAATCTGCATGAGGAATGACCACTCAGGTCTTTAGAAATGTCACTTACATTTCTTAGTGTTATTATGCGAGGGATGTGTGTTTTTAAAGATCATTTCTTAATCACTAGAGTTCAGATTACAAACCTGTCAATTACTAGATATTCAGTTGGACATAAGAACTAAAACAAGAGCCTCTGACTCATGATTCTTTCTATTATAACAAAGCCACAACCCACTGATTTAAAATAGAATGTTTCAAGACCAAGTATTTTATTTGGATATATTTGAGGAGCTTAAGTATCTCTATTGAAATTGTCTGTGAGAAAACATTCCCAATATGAAACATCTGTTTGAGTTCATTTCTAGTTAAATACTAATATTTGCATAAGGTAGGGAGGTCTGTGGAAATCCTGTCATTCTAAGTATACTATATTTCATGATGCTATGAAGTACAGGGTACATGTGTTTACCCCAATTAACATAGGATTAACTATTTTCCACATTCTCAGTAGTATTTGTGTCTGCAAATATGTAAACCTGACTTTCTCACATCATCCTGTTTTGGGGGAGGATTATAGAGATGGGAGGGAGGACAGGTTGAACACCGCTGTAGAAACACTGTAGGAGCTCACAACCTGAGGAAATAGGGATTTAGTGTGTCTTCAAAGTTGCTTCATGTGATCTCCTGAAGTGAAAAAGACCAAGATGCCTGTCATTGGCTTTGGTGTGTGCTGGGTTGTGGAGAAGCTCTGTTCTCAACATTTTGCAGAGCAAGAAATCAAAAAGTTGTACCCTGTAGTTTAACTTTCTTTGTGGGAAGTACCAGAACTTAAGGCTTCATAATCAGACTTTAGGTTGGCAGACTCAGCTACATGATTGGGACCATCTAGGTCTAGAGCTATAAAAGGCATTGATGCCCACATCTCTTCCCTAACATTCTGACTGAATTGCTCAATAGGTCTGATCTCAGCTTTGTGGTGATTAACAATGCCCCTGGTGATTACTGTTGAATTGGGGGGGTCTCTGTGCCACAACTCTGGGCCTCACCTTGCCCCCTTCCTCAAGGTAAGTGATCTGAGCATGGCTTATTCTTTCTTTGTCTCCCTAGACTACCCACTTCAACTCTCTCCCCAGCCCGGGTCCTTCTTACTACAGTGAATGAGTTTTTAATCTCTTAAATCTTAGAAATCGCCGGGCAGTGGTGGCACACGCCTTTAATCCCAGCACTTGGGAGGTAGAGGCAGGTGGATTTCTGAGTTCGAGGCCAGCCTGGTCTACAGAATGAGTTCCAGGACAGCCAGGGCTACACAGAGAAACTCTGTCTCGAAAAACCAAAACAAACAAACAAACAAAACAACAAATAAACAAACAAACAAAAAAACAAAAATATCGTAGAAATTACTCTGCTCCCCAAATATCTTATGTTGAAGTCTTAATACAGGGGAACTCAGTCTGGGTTTTTATTTAGAGACAGAGCTTTTAATGAGGCAACTGAGATAACATGAACTCACAAGAAAAGGTCAAAAGGTATTAAGTTTGAGTTATTAGAGTAAGAAGCTGTGGCATGCTACTGCACACTAGGGCAACAATTGAGAACAATAAGTTATTGTTCATCTTTTTAAAAGAGGATTTTGAAAGTCTTCACTATAAAAAAATCATAAACATCTGAAAACATTGGTACATTTTACCCGATTTAAACATTATATAAGGTATACATTACATGTATTAAATTAATGTTTAAATCTTATATTATTTTTAAACTTTGTATTAGTTTTGTGTATTTGTGTGTGTGTCCATGATGTCTGTATGGGCCAAGTGTGGAGATAGACACTTTTATTCCCAGCATTTTCGAGGCAGAAGCAGGCTGATCTCTGGAGTTCCAGGCCAGCCTTATCTCCATAAAGAGTTAGACAAACCAAGGTAACAAAGTGAGACCATGTCTCACAAACACAAAACACATTATGTGCCTATAAACACATACGGCATGATATGTGTGTGTGGTGTTCAGAGAACTGCCTTGTGGAGTTGACTCTTCATCTTTAAGAAGCTACTAATGAGCTCAGCCACTCTTTCCTTGGTTACAAAGCAGGGCTGTCACATGCCTTTGAATGTATACCATAATTCCTTTCATTTCATAAACCAAAATCCAGATCATTAATGAAATAAGCCCTTTCCTTCCTAAGTTGCTTTTGATCCTGGCATTTTATTATAGCAATAGAAAGGAAATTAGGATATTTACTAAATTATATTCATCTTCCAATTATACCTGTCTATCCAATTATTTACTTAACTCAACATAGACTTCTACATTTAAAAAATAAATGTTATTGTTTCTATTTGGGTTTTACAGCACATTAATAATATTATACAATGGATAATAGCATTTTTATTAACACGAAGTAGAGTAGCATCCACCCACATGCTTTTCTAAGTATGACCATATAGCTCTTTCACTTGTTTGGTCAGAGTTAACCCAAGGCGTGCAGTTTTTATCTCTATTACTCTGTAGTAAAGCTTTAGGTCAGGGATGATGATTTCCCCCAGCCTTTCTTTTATTGTTAAGAATTGTTTTGGCTATTATAGATTGTTTTGGCTTTCCAAATGAATTTGAGAATTGCTCTTTCCATGTCTTTGAAGAATTGTGTTGGAATTTTGATGGGGATTGCATTGAATCTGTAGATTGCCTTTGGTAGGATGGCCATTTTTACTATATTAATTCTGCCAATCCATGAGCATGGGAGATCTCTCCATTTTCTGAGACCTTCCTCGATTTCTTTCTTCAGAGACTTGAAGTTATTGTCATATGGGTCTTTCACTTGTTTGGTTAGAGTTAACACAAGGTATTTCAAATTATTTGTGGCTATTGTGAAGGGAGTTGTTTTTCTAATTTCTTTCTCAGCCTGTTATCATTTGTATAAAGGAAGGCTACTGATTTATTTGAGTTAATTTTATATCCAGCCACTTTGCTGAATTTGTTTATTGCTGGGACAGTTCTCTGGTAGAATTTTTGAGGCAACTTAAGTATACTATCATATCATCTGCAAATAGTGATACCTTTATTTCTTCCTTGCCAATTTGTATTCCCTTGATCTCTTTTTGTTGTCTTATTGTTCTAGCTAGCACTTCGAGTACTGTACTGAATAGATATGGGGAGAGCAGGCATCCTTGTCTTGTCCCCAATTTTAATGGGATTGCTTCAAGTATCTCTCCATTTAATTTGATATTGACTGTTGGTTCGCTGTAAATTGCTTTTATTATGTTTAGGTATGGGCCTTGAATTCCTGATCTCTCCAATACTTTTAACATGAAGGGGTGTTTTATTTTGTTAAATGCTTTTTCTGCTTCTAAGGAGATAATAATGTGAATTTTTTCTTTGAGTTTGTTTATATAGTGGATTACGTTAGTTGAACCAACTTTGTATCCCTGGTGTGAAGCCTACTTGATTGTGGTGAATGATGGTTTTGATGTGTTTTTGAACCGTATTTTTTTACTATTAGATTTTGCAATTTAATAAGCATGTAGGTATTGTATGTTGGTTTTAAATTTTTTACTAAAATACACATAGTTAGCATCTCTGTTATCCTAACACAGTTCAATGTGATGTCAGAATATGGTCCAGGAATGGAGTCCTGTGAGGAGAATTTGGAGTCCCTGTGAGAATACTTCAAGAAAAACAAGTCTTGTGACCTCAGGTTTTTTTTTTCCAAAATATGGAATTGTTCTTGGAATGTGTTTTTGTGCTCCTCCCAGGTATAGCATGTAGGTGCTTACTTCAGATTGCTCATTATTGTTTGCTGCCATCAGTCAATTCAATGTCTAAAATACATGTGACTTGTCTCTATGATTGTGTACAGGTTGAACTCATAAGTCTTTTCCTGAGTGACCTTTCTTGAGCGTATAACTGCCTGGGGCTCTGAATAAAGTTAGATATTGCAAGGGACTTTAGTCCCTTCACTTATTAGCACCATTCTTTCAGGTCTCATCACTTCTAGAGTGGTGACATGTTGAAATTCGTATTTCTGTATCACTACCACCACCCATTCACAGACCTCTCTTCTCAGATTGAAACTCCATACCCATTTGTTATGAGGCAACTTCCTGGGAACACTCCCTCCTGGAAGGAAACTTTGGAAGTAAGCAACCAGTCAGTGGAGGGAGTCTCTTAAATGATCAGAAGTCCCGTCCTCAAGGTTATGGGAAGAGCAATCAACTAGTTCAGGAGGAGACTCTCCAACCACTTGGCTACTTGCAAGTTGTACAGGGAGCTCCAGAGATATTACTTTGTGAGTTACCTCCCAGTCTGGCTTGAGCCTTTGATAATACCTTTGAGTCATCTGCACTCCTGTAACCAAGCTCTCACACCTGTACCACTGTAAGTAATACAATAAACTCATTGGCTTGCCAAATTGGGAGTTTGGTGAGTTCATTACTTTGGTAGCCTAATTGGGGTAAGCAGACATTTGCTCACCTCATCCCAGGAAAAGTCAACAGACCTAATATTAAGCATTAATTCCTCATTGCCCTCCTAACTCCAGACCCTGGTACCACCCTCTTGTTTTTATACTATTGAGTACTCTTAAGTATTTCATCTCAGTAGGAGTAGGAACCACACAATTGTCTTCTAGATTGGTTTATTTCACTTAGAATAATATCAAGACACATATACATCTGGTGTGTGTGAGAGCATCCTTGTTTTGAGGCAGAATGATACCATATTGCATGTATCCATAGAGCAGTTTGTCTATTCATGTCAGTGGGCACGTGGCTCCTTTCATCCTTTGGCTGTGAGTAATGTGGCCATGGATGTAGGTAGATAATGCTTGAGTTCTAGCTTTCAAACAAACCAGGGCTCAAATTTACCTACATCCTCATCAAACATTTATTTTTTTTCTAAATGATGAATATTGCTATGAATCTGTCTCTTCTGATTGCCAGAGGCAGTGGAGTATCTTCTGTGATCATTTGCCTCGTGGCTTCTTTTAAATCTCTTGTCTCTTGTCTTACAAGTCATCTACCACTTTTTACTTTGGGTAAAGACAGACTCTTTAGTTTATGCCCTTTCTATGATTTTGAAAATCAGACTTTTTGCTCCACCCATTCAGTGCTTAGTTGAGCCTTTTCTACGAAACATTTTATCATTTTTCTTACTAACTCTTCCTTTCCTCGTGTCTGCTTGAAGAATGCTCACCACATACTTTTATGATTTAATGCAATTAGGCTTCATTACAGGATATTCACACCCTATAGCCAGAATACAATGACTAATTAGTTTGCATGTGTTACTTTCCTGTCTCAGAGTACAAGAACTTCCTTTTGTGATACATGTATATCTGTAACAAAGTATTTGTTAGATGATTTGGGAAAAATGGTTAAACTAAAAGAATATTTATGTCTAGTTAGGCAGTGGTGGCGCATGCCTTTAATCCCAGCACTTGAGAGGCAGAGGCAGGCAGATTTCTGAGTTTGAGGCCATCCTGGTCTACAGAGTGAGTTCCAGGACAGCCAGGACTACACAGAGAAACCCTGTCTCGAAAAAACAAAAACAACAAACAACAACAACAACAAAAAAAGAATATTTATGTCTACTAAGAACAGATGCTAATAGTTTAAATTAATGACACTTTATTACAGATATAAAAACATATATTAAAATGTAATTTTCCATAATTACATTTATTATTAAATGTAATTACTAAATTAGTCTAATCTTTACAGCAGAAGGTACTTTTGACCTGGAGTTTGTAAGCTTATTAAACTAAATTTCATTGCTTTTCTTCTTGGACTGAGATGAAGAAAAATTACATGTGCTATCTCTTGGGGATCAGAGTGATCTGATGGAATGTCTGCATTTTTCTCACAAAGCAGATAGCACAACAACAGTGCTTTTGAAAGCTTTCTTTCCTCCCCCTTGGAATTATACAACAAATACCTCTAAGGTTCAAGTGTAACTTTCTTCTTGAAATGTTCCATCTGTGACCCCAGAATCTCTTCCCACATTTGGTAAAACAGAAAAGCAGGTTAAACATCATAAGGAATTCTCTTATCAGTGTGATATTTAGGAAGGTACAGCAATCCCTGAAGCAGCTAGGGCACTATTTAATGTACGATGGCCATAAAACCGACAAAACAGTTTCTAGGATATGGCCATGCCAGTCATTATTACAATAGAATGCAATAAGTATAAAGGATTTCCTCACGTGCTTATTTCATTGTGAAAGGACCATGGATAAACTAGAATGCTACGTCACCTGTAGTGTGTGGGGTGGTGGGGCAGGGGATGGGGGCAGCTCTGGTTCAGATAGGGTTTATTTACACATAAAATGGGCTAGGTTTTGTAACTTAATCAACAAAGAATTCGCTTATTCACCACAACAAAAATAATCTGAAATCACCCACAGAGAGCAAAAGAAACTGCCAGAGAAACCAGACTCACAGACAGAATAGGCACAAAACAGAATGGCTGTTTTCCCTCACCATTACAGACTGAAAGAAAGAAGACTGGCTATGGCAGAAAGAAGGTGCCTACTGAACAGTCCTCTGTGTCTGTGACTAGATATTAGGAAAAAAATGGTTCCCCATAAAGTAACTTTCTCATCAAATTATTTCACTGGCCAATGACTATTCCACCTAGAAGAGCCTTCATAGAAATGTTTTAAATCAGATTTGTCATTACTCCAAGCAAATTTATGACTCTATTAGTAAGGAATAAGAGTTTATATTGGGTAAGCAAGCCAGTAGTTTATCACATTTGAACTTTATGTTTTAAATCTTGCTGTTAGTTTTCTAAAAATTTATGTAAATGAGAGCCATAGTAAGTTACCTATATATCCAACACACACACACACACACACACAAACACACACACACATCACACACAAACACACACACAAACACACACACACATACACACACACACACACACAAACACACACACACATCACACACAAACACACACACAAACACACACACACATACACACACACATACACACACACATACACACACACATCACACACACACACATACACATATCACACACATCACACACATGTGGTGGTGATGAGCTTATTATGTCAGGAAAAATCTTGGCAGAAAATAGGTGAGAAGGATGTAAGTTCTCTCACATTAACAGCACATTAGCCATATCAGGCTGCCTGGGGAAGAGCAGGAGAAACCACAAGGCATGGCTGTTACTCATATATAGCACACTGCAGAACGTAGGAACCCACATAACAGTGCAGAGATCTGAAAAAAGTACCGGGAAATGACTGCCAACCTGTGTCCTCCCCAGCCACTGAACAAAGAGGCTGCAGAGTCCAAGGTTTCCATTCACCTCTCCCACACATGGAGACTTCAAAAGCCAGAGATCTGAGAACTTCAGATGTTAAACTCAGTCCAGCTGTGTCAGTAACTCACTCAGATTACTATTCTTTTTAATTCTTATATTGCTATTTCATGCTACTCTGGCATATCCATCTCAAATGGTTTGTTTCTGTGTGAACATTGCTTAGTTAAGTCTTAGGATCCTTGTGTTTCCCCACAACATACTATACCTTTCACCTGTATCTCATATTACTTCCAAATGTTTCCCTTTCTCTCAGCCTCTGGTATGTACGATGCAATCCTATATGGTGGTCTTTGACTTCCATAAGTGTTTCAGGATAAATAACCAAGGCTAAGCATGGTGCATACCAGATTTGAGTTATTAAGATTCACTGGGGTACTAGGAGGTTACTAGGGTAGGTAAGGATAGGGATACTATCCAAGTGACTTTAAAACAAATAAAAATATGTGTGAAAGAAGTAGCTGGAAGGAGAAAGTTGGAAATGGTTAAAGTCCATGATGTTAGAAATTGTTAAACTTGTTTAAGATTAGAATTCAAATGTAAAGAGGAGGCAATGAGGACGCACATACATGCAGGCCAAGCACCATGCACAGAATTAAAAAATGTAAATGCTTGTAACCACTTATAAAAGAAAAAAGTCTAACCTTGAAAAAAAATGAATAACTGTAACAACAACAACGAAGCATAAGGTAACAGCTGGAATTCTAAGACATATATGACACTCTGACGAGATCATGTCCTTTAGGGAGTTATGAATGTTAGACTGCATGAGAGACCAAATCTACAGGTCATGGGCCAAGAAGAATAATCTTGTTTTAAAGGCATGAAAAATTGTCAAAAAAAATCTATACCAGAAAATTCCCTAAAGTTAGAAAAAGAAATCATAGTCTGGATATAAAAGCATTTAGGGAGCCAACAGGAAGACCAGTAAAGAACTTCCTCTTACTATAATTAAAACACTAAATATACAGAATAAAAAAGTATATTGACAGTGACAAGAGAGAATCACCAAGTCATGTATAAAGGCAGGCTCATCAGAATAACAGCAGATTTGTCAACTGTAACTTTAAAAGTCAGGAGGGTTAGGATAGATGTACTTCAGGTTCTGAAAGATAACATCTGCCAACTACTGGCCCCCCAAAAAGCTGCCATCATTGAAGAAAAATAAAATCTTTCTGTGATAAAAATAGACTAAAGGAGTTTGTCATTGCTAAACTAGCTCTGCAGAAACTGTATGAAAGATCCTTGGAACCGAAGGGAAAAAGAGTCTATTCAGGAAGCCACAGGGAAAAACAGACCATGCTAGAATAATAGTTGAACAAGAAAGGAAGAAGAAAAACCAATCACTACAAAATTAACAAAAAGACATGTATCAATTCACACATTTCTATGATAACCCTGAATATTAATGGTCTTAATTTCCCACTCCAGACACACAATTGTAGATTGGATTAAAAAACAGGAGTCACCTATTCACTGCCTCCAAGAAAATGGACCTCACCACAAAAGACAGATATTTCCTTCGAGTAAAAGGACAAAGAAAAAAATGTATTCCAAGTAAGTGGACCTAGGAAACAGGTACCACTCTACTAATATCTCAAAAACCAGACTTCGAGCCAAAACCAGTGAGAAAAAATTAAGATGGTCAGTTGGGAATAATGGATCAAGAGGATAGTGAGTCTAAACACATTCCCTGATCACAGAAGCATCCGGTTTCATATAACAAGTACAACTAGAGGTAACATCTCAGACAAATGAAGCACAATAGCACTGAGAGACTTCAGTAACTGACAAATCTTTGCAACAACAACAAAAAATAAACAGAAATATGACGATTAAATTACATCATAGATCAAATTTGGACTAAAGAGACACCTATAGATCACTCCACACAAACACTGAAAAATATGCTCTGTTCTTAGCTGCTCTGTGTACACACATATATATCTCTATACAGACATATGTGAATACACAAGATTTTTTCCTCTACTCGAAGGATAAGCAGGCTGAGAAAGAAATTAGGGAAATGACACCCTTCACAATAGTCACAAATAATATAAAATACCTTGGTGTGAATCTAACCAAGCAAGTGAAAGATCTGTTTGACAAGAACTTCAAGTCTCTGAAGAAAGAAATCTAAGAAGATCTCAGAAGATGGAAAAATCTCCTATGCTCATTGATTGGCAGGATTAATATAGTAAAAATGGCCATCTTGCCAAAAGCAATCTACAGATTCAATGCAATCCCCATCAAAATTCCAAATCAATTCTTCATAGAGATAGAAAGAGCAATTTGCAAATCCATTTGGAATAACAAAAAACCCAGGATAGCAAGAACTATTCTCAACAATAAAAGAACTTCTGGGGGAATCACCATCCCTGACCTCAAGCTGTACTACAGAGCAATAGTGATAAAACCTGCATGGTATTGGTGCAGAGACAGGCAGGAAGATCAATGGAATAGAATTGAAGACCCATAAATGAACCCACACACCTATGGTCACTTGATCTTTGACAAAGGAGCTAAAACTATTCAGTGGAAAAAGGACAGCATTTTCAACAAATAGTGCTGGTTGAACTGGAGGTCAGCATGTAGAAGAATGCAAATTGATCCATACTTATCTCCTTGTACAAAGTTCAAGTCCAATTGGATAAAGGACCTTCACATAAAACCAGATACACAGAAACTAATAGAAGAGAAGGTGGGGAAGACCCTCGAATACTTGGGCACAGGGAAAAGTTCCTGAACAGAACACCAATGGCGTCTGCTCTAAAATCAAGAATTGACAAATAGGACCTCATAAAATTGCAAAGCTTCTGTAAGGCAAAGGACATTGTCAATAGGACAAAATGGCAACCAACAGATTGGGAAAAGATCTTTACCAATCCTACATCTGATAGAGGGCTAATATCCAATATATACAAGGAACTCAAGAAGTTAGACTCCAGACAACCAAATAACCCTACTAAAAATGGGGTATAGAGCTAAACAAAAAATTCTGAACTGAGGAAAATTGAATGGCTGAGAAGCACCTAAAGAAATGTTCAACATCCTTAGTCATCAGGGAAATGCAAATCAAAACAACCCTGAGATTCCACCTTACACCAGTCAGAATGGCTAAGATAAAAAACTCAGGTGATAGTAGATGCTGGTGAGGATGTGGAAAAAGAGGAACACTCCTCCTTTGTTGGTGGGATTGCAAGCTGGTACAACCACTCTGGAAATCAGTCTGGTGGTTCCTAAGAAAACTGGACATACCATTACCTGAGGACCCAGCTATACCACTCCTGGGCATAGACCCAGAAGATGCTCCAACATATAACAAGGACACATGCTCCACTATGTTCATAGCAGCCTTATATATAATAGCCAGAAGCTGGAAAGAACCCAGATGTCCTTCAACAGAGGAATGGATACAGAAAATGTGGTATATTTACACAATGGAATATTACTCAGCTATTAAAAACAATGAATTTGAGAAATTCTTAGGTAAATGGATGGAACCAGAAAATATCCTAAGTGAGGTAAGCCAATCACAAAAGAACATACATGGTATGCACTCACTGATAATTGAATATTAGCTTTATTCTTAATAGCCAGAAACTGGAAACAACTAGATGTCCCTCAACTGAAGAATGAATAAAGAAAACATGATATATCTACACAATGGAATATTATTCAGCTGTGAAAAACAAAGGCAACATGGATTTTGCAGGCAAATGGATGGACCTTGAGAATGTCATCCTGTGTGAGGTAACCCAATCCCAAATGACACGCATGGTATGTACTCACTTATAGGTGGATATTACTCATAAAGTATAGGATGTCCATGCTACACTCTCCACAGACCCAAAGAGGCTGGATAAGAAGAAAGGCACAAGCAAGGATGGTTGATTCTCACTTGGAAGCAGGAATGAAATGGTCATGGAAGGCAGATGGAGGGAGGAAACTGGCTGGGACAGGGATCTGGACATGAGTGTATGTGTGTGTGTGTGGGGGGGGGGGTTAGGGTCAGGTATAGGAAGAGTTAGGGAGTTTGGCCAAAGGCCATGAGAATGAATGGAAATCTCCAACTGGTCAGGGGAAAGGAGGAAACATCTCCAGGAAGAGACAGAGACCTGGGATAGGGAAAGTGACCAAGAATCAATGGGGGTATTCTTAGCATTGGAGACATGGAGCCTGTGGAGGCTGCCTCCTGTGTCCAGGCAGGCACCCTGGTGGAGCCATAGAGACACCAACCTACCCACAAAACTTTCAACCCAAAACTTATCCTGTGTACAAGAAATGCAGGGATTGGGGATGAAGCAGAGAGTGGGGGAATGGCCAACCAATAACTTGAGACCTATTTCATGGGTAAGCACCAATCCCTGACACTATTAATGATACTGTGTTATGCTTACAGACAGGAGTCTAGCATGGCTGTCCTCTGAGAGGCCCTAACCACCAATCAACTCAGACAGATGCAGACACTCACAGCCAAACAGTGGATGGAGCTTGAGGGCTTTTATGGAAGAATAGGAGGAAGGACTGCAGCCCCTAAGGGAATAGGAACTCCACTGGAAGAACAACAGAATCAACTAACCTGGACCCTTGGGGCTATCAGAAACTGAACCACCAACCAAAGAACATACACAGACTGGACCTAGGCCTCTCAGCATATATGTAGCAGATGTGCAGCTTGGTCTTCATGTAGGTCCTGAACAACTGGAGCTTGTATGTGAGACATGGTCTTCTAGCTGGGCTGCCCTATTTGGCCTCAGTGGGAGAGGAAGCACCTAGTCTCCCAGAGACTTGAAGTGCCAGGGTAGGGGGATACCCAGATGGCTCCAACCTGCTCGAAGGAGAAGAGGAGGGGAGAAGGACTGTGGTTGGCGGTGACCATGAGGGGGCCAGTGAGTGGGATGTAAAGTGAATAAGTGAAAATAAATAAATATAAATTAAAAAAACCAAAACATATATACTGCTAAGATATATGGGATATCTGAAAGCAACACAAAAATTTCTATACATATTCTATATATTTTTAAAATTTCTATACATATTCTATAAACTTCTATACATATTTCTATAGATACTCTATACATTTCTATCAAAATTAATCCAAGATGAGATTTAAAAATTTAAATAGATCTATTTCAAGAAGGTATATAGAATCAGTAATTAATTAAACATCTTCCAATTTAAAAAAAAAAAGACTAAGCCCAGACGGATTCACTGGTGAATTTTACCAGCCACTCAAGGTAGAACTAATACAAATGCTTCCCAAACTATTGCATCAACTAGAAAAGGAAACATTACCAAACCCCTTTTAACAAGCTAGTCCTACCTGATATCCAAAGTATAATAAAAAGGCAACAAATGGAAAATCACATACTAACTCTTTTGATGAACACGACAAAAAAAAATGTTTAACTAAATGCTTGCAAACACAATCAAGTTTATTGTGGGTTTATTCCAGAGGTATAGGGATGATTCAATATCAGCAAACCAATAATGTTGCTAATTACATAAATTGAATCAAGAACAGACATATGTTCATCTCAATAGACACAGAAAAAGCTTTTGATGAAATCTAGAATCCCTACACATTAAAAATCTAGAGAAAGTCATAACAAAGTATTTCAACATAATAAAAACTACACATGGCAAGCCAACAGTAAAAATTGAATGGGATAAAGCATTTTCACTAAAATCAGGATCAAGAGAAAGGTTGTCTATTTTCGTCACTCCTACTCAGCATCATACTGGAAGCCTCAGCTATGCAATAAGACAAGAAAGGAAATCAGAGGGACGCAAATAGGAAAAGAAGACAACAAGTATCTCTAGTTGCAGATAATATGATTTTATATGTGAAACCTTCAACAACTCCTCCAAACATTTCTAAGAACACATAAACACTTGCCTAGAAAGTAAATGAAAGATTCTTCCAATGAAAAGTCTAAGACAAGGAAGACACCGAAGATGGAAGATCTCCTGTTCTCTTGGATCAGTCTTTATACTGATAAGTCATCCTTGGAAAAGCAGCCTATGAATTCCACACAATCCCAATCAAGATTGTGCTTTCTTCACAGAAATAAAAACAAAAGGAACACAAACAAACAAACAAACAAACAAACAAGCAAAAAACACCTGAGCAAAAACAGTACTTCTGGAGGTATCACCATACCTGAAGTTTTAGGGTTACTATTGCTGTAATGAAGCACCATGACCAAAAGCAACGTGAGAAGGAAAGAGCTTATTCATATTCACTCACAGTTTCACAAACAGTTCATCATCAAGAGCAGTGTGGGCAGGACCTCAAGAAGGCAGGACCTTGGAGGCAGGAACTGATGCAGAGGTCAGAGGTCATCAAACAGTATTGATTACTTCTGTGGCTTTCTTTTTAATATACTTACTTTTATTTTATGTGCACTGTTGTTTTGCCTGCACATATGTTTGTGTGAGGGTGTCAGATCCCCTGGAACAGGAGTTATAGATAGTTGTGAGCTGCCATGTAGTGCTGCGAATTGAACCCTGGGTCCTATGGCTTTCTTATAGAACCCAGAACTACTGGCCAGAAGTGGCCCCACCAGCAATAGGCTGGGCTCTCGCACATCAATCACTAATTTAAGGAAATATCCAATAGGGTTACATATATCCTGATCTTAACTGAAGCATTTTTTCAATTGAGGCTCCCTCTTCTCTGATGACTAACCTGTGTTGACATAAACTAACACACCTAATTTCAAGTTAAAGTATAGAGCCATAGAAATTACAACAGCATGATACCAACAGAGAAACAGATGAACAGATCACTGCAATAGAAAGAGGGCTCCACCTGACTTTTTTATAAGGACACTGAAAGTACAAGTTGAAGAAAAGACATCGTCAACAAGTGTTGCTGGGAAAGCTGGGCATCTACATGTAGAAGAACGATAGACCTCACTCTCACCCTGCCCAAAGGTCAACGCCAAATAGATCCAAGACCTAAGCATGGGTTCTGAAACTCGGAAAGTCTTAGAGAAAAACATAACTAAAGGACTTGGATCTCAAGAGATAAGCCCAATAACCATCAAATAGGACCACATGAAATTGAATAGCTTCCATAAAGCAAATGGAATTGGACAGGATCCTTCCAGTTTCCATCTGCAATCAGGGCTGATCCTGTGCCACAGCACTCCATACCCAAATACCACTGGGAGAGAGCAGGTCTCCGAGGAGTGCTGACAGGTAAGACCACCACTTCTGCTCAGAGGGACTTGCCTGGAGCCCTCAGGACACAGGAATTGAGGAGCAGCCTGGGACAGGATCATTCCGATTTCCATCTGCACAGGGAGCTGATCCTGTGCCACAGTGTTCCATACCCAAATACCATCGGGAGAGAGCTGGTCTCCCAGGAGTCCCAACACACCTGTGAACAAAGGTAAGACCACCACGTCTGCTCAAACTCCTGGCCCAAGAGGGGCCAGCCCAGAGCTATCAGAACACAGGAACCAAGGAACAGCTGGGGACAGGATCATTCCAGTTTCTGTCTGTACCCTGGAGCTGACCCTGTGCCACAGCTCTTCATACCCAAATTCCTCCCGGAGAGAACTGGTCTCCCAGGAGTACTGATACACAGGCTTGCAGGAGGGACAAGCCACAGTCAGAGACAGCAAGACCAGCTAACACCAGAGATAACCAGATGGCAAGAGGCAAGGGCAAGAATATAAGCAACAGAAACCAAGGCTACTTGGCATTATCAGCATTATCAGAACCCAGTTCTGCCATCACAGCAAGCCCTGGATACCCCAACACACCAGAAAAGCAAGACTCTGATTTAAAATCACATCTCATGATGATGATAGAGGACTTTAAGAAGGACATAAATAACTCCTTTAAAGAAATACAGGAGATAACAAATTATATATAAAATAAAATGTCTAACAGAAAAAAAAGAAAGAAAAAAAAAAGAAATACAGGAGAACACAGGTAAACAGCTAGATGCCCTTAAGGAGGAAACAGAAAAATCCCTTGAAGAATTGCAGGAAAACACAACCAAACAGGTGAAGGAATTGAACAAAACCACCCAGGATCTAAAGATGGAGATAGAAACAATAAAGAAATCACAAAGGGAGACAACTGTGGAGATAGAAAACCTAGCAAAGAAATCAGGAGTCATAGATGCAAGCATCACCAACAGAATTCAAGAGATAGAAGAGAGAATCTCAGGTGCAGAAGATACCATGGAAAACACTGACACAGCTGTCAAAGAAAATGCAAAATGCAAAAAACTCCTAACCAAAAACATCCAGGAAATCCAGGATATAATGAGAAGACCAAACCTAAGGATAATAGGTACAGAAGAGAGTGAAGATTCCCAACTTAAAGGGTCAGTAAATATCTTCAACAAAATTATAGAAGAAAACTTTCCTAACCTAAAGAAAGAGACACCCATAAACATACAAGAAGCCTACAGAACTCCAAATAAATTGGACCAAAAAAAAAATACCTCCCATCACATAATAGCCAAAACACCAAATGTACAAAACAAGAACAGAATATTAAAAGCAGTAAGGGAAAAAGGTCAAGTAGCATATAAAGCAGACCTATCAGAATTATACCAGACTTCTCATCAGAGACTCTGAAAGCCAGAAAATGCTGGGGCAGATGTCATACAGACCCTAAGAGAACAAAAATGCCAGCCCAGACTACTATACCCAGCAAAGCTCTTAATTACCATAGATGGAGAAACCAAGCTATTCCTTAACAAAACCAAATTTACACAATATCTTCCCACAAATCCATCCCACAAAGGATAATAGATGGAAAACTCCAACACAAGGCGGGAAACTACATCCTAGAAAAAGCAAGAAAGTAATCTTCTTTCAACAAACCCTAAAGAAGATAACACAAACATAAATATAACATCAAAAATAACAGAAAGCAACAATCACTATTCCTTAATATCTCTTAACATCAATGGACTCAATTCTCCAATAAAAAGATGCAGACTATCAAACTGGATACATAAACAGGACCCAGCATTTTGCTGCATACAGGAAACGTACCTCAGTGACAAAAACAGACAGTACCTCAGAGTAAAAGGATGGAAAACAATTTTCCAAGCAAATGGTCCCAAGAAACAAGCTGGAGTAGTATGAAAATTAAAATTAAAATAAAAAAGAGAGAGAGAGATAGGGCTGTAGAGATGGTCCAGAGGTTAAAGGCAGTGCCTGGGTTCCTAGGAGACCCGGGTTCAATTTCCGACACGCACACAGTGACTCATAACCATCTGTAACTCAAGCCCTAGGAGACCTAACATTTTCTTCTGGCCTCCATGGGCACTCCATTGTGCACTCCATAATACACAGACATACATGTAAGCAAAATATCCATATATATGTATACATACACACACATACACACACACACATATATATGTATGTATATATATCTACACATATATACATATAAACATACATATACATACATATGGAATGCCATATATTTGTAGCAAATAGGACTTTCACACAGAAATCAGGAAAAAAAAATGCTAAAAAAATCTCCTATCTACCAGAAAAATAGAAATACGTTTTTCAGAGAAAACTAGAGCAGCAGCCTGCATGTAAGCAAGAATCATGGGGCTGCTCTGAGTACAAATGTGAGCACTATGACCAAGGAGCCAAATCAGGTACATTTGTTTTGAAGCACAATGCAAGGTGTGGTGCCACAGTCCTATAATCTCGGTATTTGTAGAAGCAGGCGGCTTACCATTTAAAGACAAGCCATGGTTACATAGTAAGACTCTATTTCAAAAAACTAAGGGCTGGTATGTAGCTCATTGGCACAATACTTGCCCAGCAGGTAAAGGGGCTTGGGTTCAATTCCCAATACCACAGAAACAATAAATCATGAAGAAATATGAACTCAGAAGCCAGCAAAGTCAGTATACACAGTTATTTTGAGGTAGGAATTGCTGGACAGATACAAAATATACAATAGCTAGGTAAGAGATGTCTAAAGAAGTGATCCAGGTAACCAGAAAGATGACAAGCAAGGACAAGACCACCAGAAATCATCTGAAAGTTGATGTTTCACAGTGAAATGTAATTTCATAAATAAAAAATAAGTGTTTACAATTAAAAAATGGCATTTAAGAGATGAGAATTGAAAATTAAAATGGGATGTGTAGCTAAAGGAATCACCCAGAATGCAGTACTGAAAGGAAAAAGGTGGAAGCTCTGGAGAAAGTGTCGCCCTTTCCTTAATAGATAGACTCTGTTTCGACAGGAATGATGATAGAAAGACAGAAAAACAAAAACATAAAATTTACCAGCAAAGACTGACATTAAGATATAATTAAAGACATAGGGAAATGATGTGACAAGGAACAGTAAGTACATAGCAGGAATGTATGTAGAAAGATAAAGGTCTGTATAAACAGCCTGCAGAATGACCAGCTCGAAGGTTCTTGGACTGTGTGAAGAGACCCTGTATAATATTACTTCAAGTTCTATTATGTTGAACATACAAGGCAAAAATCCTCAGAGTAAAACTGAGTGGATAAAATTGAGCATATAAATTTCAGATGAAAAATTTAAAACATCTATTTATACTTCACACTCCTTCCTTCCTTCCTTCCTTCCTTCCTTCCTTCCTTCCTTCCTTTCTTTCTTTCTTTCTTTCTTTTTTGTTTGTTTTTGTTTTGTTTTTCAAGACAGGGTCTCTCTGTCTCAAGAACCGCTCTTTCTGTCCTGGAACTCACAGCTTAGGTTGGCCTCCAGCTCAAATATACACCTGACTCTGCCTCCTGTGTTCTGAGATTGAAAGCACGGACCACCACCATGCTGCTTCAAACACATTTCTTCAAGTGAAGAGAAAGGGGGGGGGAGGAAGCATAAAATGGTACTAATAGAATTGTTCACATATATTCGAGTATATGTCAGTTATTACAATGAATATAAGTGGAATAAATGTGTCAACTAATGGATATGTGTCATATTGGATAAAATGACAAATTTTCACAAAATTCTATGTAAAATTTATGGGACACATCTAAAATGTGAAGATGGAGAAAGGGTAAAAACAAGCTGAGCTAAACATGTTTTGTTTTTGTTATTTTCAACATATATTTCAATTTTTTTGAGATGTGATTCGCAAAAAGTACTGTTTTTCTAATACTTTTACTTGGGAGTTGGAAGACGGGATCACGAGTTTGGAGTCACTGTGAAGTTGGCTAAATATCAAGACTGACACTAGCCGGAGCTACAAGAGACCCTGTATCAAAAAACAATAAGACAAAGTTGAAGTGGAGAAAACAATATAATAGGTAAAAGCTAATAGAGCTGAGATACTCATCTTAATATTCATAAAATAGACCCCAAGACAAAGTACTAAAGAAGTTAAAGAAGACAATTAATGATAGGCTAAATTTGAAATTTTCCTGATTATTATATTACTTTTATAATTAATTTACTTCCCATAAAAGAAAATATGTGGGTGAAGATTTTAGATGACTTAGATTTAATTCTGACTTTTGTAATTGGGTAAATAGAGCCTATGTTTTAATTTCTGTTCAACTACTTATTAAGTTGTATATAATTATTATGACCTTTTTTGTTAGCCAAATTATTAATTTACGGAGTTACATAGTTTACATTATCTAGGCACCAAATGACTTCCACATCCAAGTCGTTCCACATGAAAGAATTTTGAGATAGTGCACGTAGTTAAAGCACATCCCAGATTTAAGCATGTGACTAACTAGCTGTTACCCACACACCATTCTGAATATGTGCACTAGCAACAGAGCCATGACTCTCTAGGCTGCTGCCCAGACACTGCTACTCTGAAGAAAGGAGAGGAGGTACAAGCCAGGGATTCTTTTTCTTATACTGATACTCCTCTGAGTTCAACCTATATCGTTCCTAATCCCCAATATTCTGCCTCTACTGCAACTTTTTGAAAGGTGTGATAAGCAATAGTTAGCTGATCTGGGAACAGAACATTGTTTACACCGTACTGGTACTGTGCTAGGGAAGTTGGTTCTAAGGAAAATAAGCACAGAACAACTTTCTTAAAGACCTAAAACCACAGCCATAAATGTGCTCTCCTAGTATACAAACTACAATTTAAGCTGTAGTTAGCAGAATATCATTTTCATAGCTATTTAAGATTTACTGTAGCAACTGCAGACAAATAATACCATGTGGAAAAAGTAAAACAGTAATTAAAACTCATTGTTACAGTTTTAAAAAATATGAAAAAGTGGTAGGCTCTAAACTCTTATGGTTTTTACACTTGATTTTTGTAAAAAAAAAAAAGGAAAACTGCAATGAAATTAATTTTTTTGCTTTTTGCAACATATGTTTTTGAATCTGTACATTAGGATTTCCAAAATGTGCAGTTCTCCTAATACTTTCAATGTTTCAAGCCAACAATAAAAGAATATGAATGAAATAATAAACTCCAGAAATAAAAATCTTTAAAACACCAGAGTGTGGGAGGCACTAAAGTCTTTGTACTTACAGGTAAGCACTGGGGGAACCAGGAATGCTAAGGGCACAGGGACACGCCTTCAAAGGGAGGGCATGTAACCTGTTTTCTACCCAGAAGGCTGAGAGCAGGCATAGTTGATACCCTGGTGACCTTTGTGTTATCTGTGTGACCAAGACCATACCAAATCCTCTTCCAGACTCTTATCATGAGCTCATCAATCTATAGAACCCATCCTTTTGGAAGATGTCACAAGTATTTTACAAAGAGTTTTGATGATGTTACGTCTTAAGCTTTATTGTGCACATGAAAGTGTGACCAAGCCCGCTCAGTCAGCCAACAGATTCTCCAGCGCAGGAGTGAGGATTAAAAGAAAAGAGATGGTTAGACAAAATTGCAGCATGACCCCAGCCAGTTCTGAGGCTGAAGGCAGGTTCGTTTAATTCATCTTTTCTTTTAAACCCTTTTAGTTACATGCAAGTACTTAGGTCAGTTCTAGGTTTGAGGAACCAACATTACAATAGAAACAAACAGTCAAGGAACAAACAAGGCAATATACAGAGTCCCGGGATCACCCCGTGATCACTCTCATGATCGCTGTTTCTAAGGGAACATCAGGATGACAAAGTATCTGAGCCTACTTCCCTGTCCTAGCCCACAGTCATATTCATGCCTGAGGCCTACTTCTTTGTTTTAGCCTAAGACTTGGATTCCTGACTGAATTTACTTCTCTGTTTTAGCCTAAAAATAGACTCCTGTCTGAACTTACTTCCTTGTCATGGTCCAAAGTCAGATTCTTGTCTAAAGCCCATTTTCTTGTCCTTGGCCAATGTCAGATTCCTGCCTAGCAGCCCCAATGGCTTCCCACAAAAGTGAATTATTCATCACCAGGAGAAATCTCACCAAGTTGTGTTGTATTTAAATACAGCTAAAATAATCTATTCAGGGATAGACTATCAAAATTTGAACCAACACCAGCTACTGAGTCATGTTGAACAGAACTACCTTCCTGCCTCCAGGGAATCATTACCTCTAATGCTCACCACCCCACCACAGTCCTGCATCAGAGTAATAAACAAAACATAATTTCTATATTTCGCCAAATTACTATCTTTTCTATTACCTTATTCAATGTTTAAACTTACTGGATTATAGAATACATAAAGACAAATTCCAAACATTTATCATTGTATAAATTTTCACAAAGTAAGCATATTCATTTTTGGCTGGTTTTACGTGTCAACTTGACACAAGCTGCAGTTATCACAGAGAAAGGAGCCTCTCTTAAGGAAATGCCTCCATGAGATCCAGCTGTAAGGCATTTTCTCAATTAGTGATAAAGAGTGGGAGGGCCCATTGTGGGTGGCACCATCCCTGGGCTGGTAGTCTTGGGTTCTATAAGAAAGCAAGCTGAGCAAGCCAGGGGAAGCAAGCCAGTGAGTAATATCCCTCCATGCAAGGCCTCTGCATCAGCTCCTGCTTCCTGACCTGCTTGAGTTCCAGTCCTGACTTCCTTTGGTGATGAACAGCAGTGTGGAAGTGTAAGCTGAACAAACCCTTTCTTCCCCAACTTACTCTTAGTCATGTTGTTTGTACAGGAATAGAAATTCTGACTAAGACAAATTGGTACCAGCATAGTGGGGTATTCCAGTGATAACCTGACCATGTTTTGGGGAGGACTGTGGAAGGACTTTGGAACTTTGGGCTAGAAGAGCCATTGAGTGTTAAGAGCTCTGTGGGATGTTCTGTAGGAGCTTGGAAGATAATGCTGAGAACAGTGCAAATGATGGAGCCCTGGCTTGTGAAATTTCAGAGGGAAGATTAAAGACTCTTATCAGGGCCATTGCTGTTTTGATTTCTGTGGTTTTCATTTGCTGAGGCTGAAGACTCAGCTGTGATTAACAAGGTACCAGAACTACTAAAGTGAAACCTTTGCATTACTTTACTAGGACTGTTGATGCTGGTAAGCTGGAACTACGAAATTAGTGGTGATTAAGAAAAGACCAGCATCACTGAGGTGAAATCTTCTGGGAAGTTTTTTCTGAGAACACAAACAGGCTGTGTTCCAGAGATAGCAAAGGTTGTACTTCATGCTGCAGCTGGACTTGGTAATGTGTAAGAGTCACCCAGGTGGAACTGGTTTTGAAGGCATGAAGGGATCGTGAAGAGCAGCTGAAGCTTGGCACTGTGAGAGGCCTTGGAAGGTCATTGATGAAGGTGCGGCCTCATTAGCAGTTGATGGCCCAGGACTGAAGGGGTCATGCAAAAGAGTTGAGGCTTGGCATCCCCTAGGAGAGGCTATTGGTGAAGCCCAGTTGCAGTAGAAGACAGCAGTGTTTTGGAGATGCCAGTACAATAAGATGGTCACCAAGAACAGCAACAGTAGTGAGTACAGGCACCTAGAGCCTAGAAGACAAGGTGTGTGCTACAAGGGCAGAGTGGAGAAGTGACCCAAGCCCTTGGAGGAGCCCAGAAGGTCATGAGTGAATCCCAGATATCGGATATTAGTTTGATTTTTTTTTTAATAATGCAGGCACTCCAGCTCCAACATGTGGATTTTTTTTTTTTATTGTAAAAGGGAAGAGCAGTAATGACAACATCAGGTCAGGGAATAGCAACTACCATCCTCCCAGAGTGCTCTGGCATGGTCACCTGGAGCCCTGGAGACATGGGTGAACACTGGGGAGAGCCAAGGTCATGCCCACTGTTGGATGCTCACCGGATGGTGTACTTGTCCCATTTCTTCTCTGGGTCATAGGGCTCCCAGCGACTGGCAGGAAAAATGTGCTTGTTCTTCTCATACCAGCTCCTCAGTACCACTTTGCCTGCATGTGACTCATCCTTCTCCACGGTGGCATCACTGAGCAGTCGTACATCATCATGAACATCAAAGTTGAAGAGTGGTCCACTTTTCCCTCGTGCCTTGGTAACAATGAAGTCATAGAAGCTGTGATGGTGGGGGATGATTAAATCTTCCTTGATGTACATGAGCTGTTCCACCCCTGCTGACCTGAGCTCACTGAAGTCTTTCCGCAAGATCTCTAGTGCTTTCTGCAGGAACTGCTGCATCGTGTTGCCTTTCTTCATTTTAACTGTGTGCCGGTGCCCAGAGCCATCCCAGTAACTAAAGGTGATTTCAATCTCTTCACTCTTGATTTTTTCCTGCTTGGCTTCCCACTCCTGGCGTAGCTCTTCCCGAAGCCGATTCTCCTCCTCCTCCCGGTCCCGGTCAGGCAAGAAGCTTGTGTCCACATCAGGGTTCTTCCCCAATTTCTTCTTCTTTGTGGTGATCTCTTTCCTCTCCAGTTCCTCCTCATACACGGCCATCTCGTCTTCCTCCAAGGTGAAGGACAGGCTAGAGATCTTCCGCTTGGCCTCCTTCTTGCGCTCCTTCTCGCGAAGCTTCTCTAGTTTCAGCTGTAGCTCCTTTGACTGCTCCTTTTTTACCAGCAGCTTCTCTCGCTCCTTCACCAGTGCCTCTTGTTTGGCCTTCATGTCATTCAGGGTCACAAGACCAACAGTACTGGACTTGAGCTCTGCTTCCACAGCATCATAGTGTGCTGAAAACTTCTTGTCAATGTTAGATTTCATTATGTTCTCCTCTGCAATCCTCTGCTTCATCTGCTCCATTTGCTCACGCTGCTTCTCCCTCTTCTTCATTAGGTGCATGGCGCGTCCTGCCTCGCTTGCAGCGCCCTTGTACTGAGCCATGGTGGCGGCGGCGGTTTCAGCGGAGGCGGCAGCAGTGACGACAGGCAACTGACTTTGGCTTGGAGAAGTCCCGGAGGCGACCTTGATTTTTTTTTTAATTTTTTTTTATTTTATTTTTTTTGTAGAAAACAAAATGGAACATTTATTTTTTTTTCTTAAACTCAAAGCAATACCAAGTAGACAGGGTAAGAAATTAAATATAAACACAAGGTCCGCTCTAGCCCTGGTTATCCAAGACAGCATAACCAAATGGACTCATAGAGAGACCACATGGTCAACAGAGGATTTATCAACGACGTCTCCGATCTGGACTCCTGCTTCGTCTTCGGCCTCCTCTCCTCTTGCCCTTTGGTGGACCACGAACAAAACACCAGTCAACACTGATTGGTTGCCCCATCAAGTCTTGACCGTTTAGTCCCTCCATGGCAGCCTGAGCCTCTTTGTATGTTTCATATTCAACTAGAGTATACCCCTTCAAATATCCTGTGCGCCTGTCCAAATTAGGGTGGATATTTTTTATTTCTCCATATTCAGCGAATTTGTCATGGATATCTTCTTCAGTGGCTTCTTCATGGACTCCAGTGACAAAGAGAATCCAACCTTCAACAGAGCGCTGTGGTCCAGGTTCATCGCCATCCTGCTCCACACTGTCATAATCCTCCCGCATCCGCGCTCGGGACCCCTCTTCGGAGCCAAAACCGCGGCCCTTCCGTTTCTTCGCTTTTTCTTTTAATTTGTGGATGCTTTCGTCTCCATCCTCATCCATGGCGAAATCCTCGCCCCCCGCCTCGTGAAGATCTAGCACGTCTGCCATCTTGCTTCTCTCTTGATTTTGTTTTTGACTGTGAAGGAAGAAAGTATTTTAGTAGAGCCCATAGTTAAGAGATTTTGAATTGTAAAAAGGCTTTGAATTTTTAAAGAGATTGGATATTTTAAAGACAATAAAATTTTAATATGTAAGAATTTGTAAAGACTGTGGGACTTTTAAAGTTATTTAGAACTTGGGGATGAATAAAAAAGGGTTGAGGTGTAATAGTGGTGTTTGTGTCAAGTTGACAAGGGGTCAATTGTACTGGCGCTGGTTTTGTGTGTCAACTTGACACAAGCTGCAGTTATCACAGAGAAAGGAGCCTCACTTAAGGAAATGCCTCCATGAGATCCAGCTGTAAGGCATTTTCTCAATTAGTGATCAAGGATGGGAGGGCCATTGTGGGTGGTGCCATCCCTGGGCTGGTAGTCTTGGGCTCTATAAGAAAGCAAGCTGAGCAAGCCAGGGGAAGCAAGCCAGTAAGTAACATCCCTCCATGCATGGCCTCTGCATCAGCTCCTGCTTCCTGACCTGCTTGAGTTCCAGTCCTGACTTCCTTTGGTGATGAAGAGCAATGTGGAAATGTAAGCTGAATAAACCCTTGCCTCACCAACTTGCTTCCTGGCCATGACGTTTGTACAGGAATAGAAACTCTGACTGAGACATGTGCTCAAACGTAAGAGAGTTCCTCCTGAGCCTGCCTTCCTAGTGCTGGGATTAAAGATGTGACACCACACCCTGCCCCATCGTTAATTTTTAAGAAAGATTTACTTTATGCATATAGGTACTTTGTCTGCATGCATATATATGTATAGCACCTGCATGCTTGGTGCCATGGATCTCCTGGAACTGGAGTTACAGACAGTTGTGACCTGCCAAGTGGGTGCTGAGAATTGAACCTGGGACCTATAGAGGAGCACCCAGTCCTAACCACTGAACCATTTCTCCACCCCACCTTTACTTTTAAATATGATAATAGTTAAGAAATAAGAATTAAAATGGTTGTGACAAACAGGCAGAATGATAAGTAGGAGTGAGGGAGATTAAATTAAGTGGGGACAGAATGGTCTAAGTGGACGGATTCCTAAATAAGGAGCAGAATTCTCTATCTTCCAAACACGAGGACAAATACCGTCCCAACTTGGCAGCTGACTAATTGCTGTTGGCCCTACTCTAATTTCTATGGTCTTAGTCCTACCTGTGGTGTGTATCCAGTTGTTCTGCAGCTCCGGTCCACGGGTCAGGGAGCAAGAGACAGAGTGGGGACAGGGGCGGGAAGAATGGAGACAAGACGAAGTCTGCCTGCTGGAGACGGAGTCTGCCGAGTCTGCTGCTGGAGACGAAGTCTGCGTCTGTCTGCTCTGTCTAGTCTAGTCTGTATGCTCTGAGTCTGCTCTGAGTCAGTCTGTCTGGAGACGAAGTCTGTCTTCTCCGACTAGTCTGTCTGCTCTCTGCCTCTGACTGCTGCTGACTGCCTCTGACTGCTCCTTTTATATCCCTCCTGAGTCTCTCAAGTGCTGGGATTAAAGGCGTGTGCTACCACCGTCTGGCCTTGACTGAAAGGATCAAGATAATTATCAGAGTGTGCGCAGCTGTTGTAGGCTGTTGGAAACAAGTCTCTTGTCAGGATACATGGCTCAAGATGGCTGCAAAGATAATAGCCGCCCTCGGCTCAGAGTCGGCTCCCAACAGTGGTGGTTTGAATGAGAATGGTCTCCAAAGGCTCATAAATTTGAATGCTTAGTCATCAGTGATACTACATGGGAAGGATCAGGAGGTGTGGCCTTGTTGGAGGAAGTATGTCACTGTGGGTGGGCTTTGAGGTTTTAAAAGACCAAAATCAGGACCAGTGGTCCTCTCTTTTTATTGCTTTGGGATCCAGATATAGAACTCTCAGCTATGTCTCTGTATCATGTCAGCCTGTATACTCTCAGGCGTGATGATAATGGACTAAACCTCTGAAACTGTAAGCCAGCCCCAATGGGGAAAAGGGATGCCATCTGAAATGTAAAAAAAAAAATATCCAATAAAAAAATAAGAGTTGCTGTGGTCATGGTGTCTCTTCATAGTAATCAGAATGCTAAGACATTAGTTTTATTTTTTTAAAAGTCCAATAAATGTTCAGTGGTGCTATTATAAAATTGTCAATGTACTCCACAACTTTAAAACTGACAATAGTTTGCAATCTATTGCAGCTTTCTTTCCCTTAATAGGCAGGTCAGGTTTGTCTAGACCCAGCACATAAAGTTAACAAAGATGTAGGAGAATGTTTAGAGACCCTTAAACCATTTTCCACCCTGTCATATACTGTCTTCCTCAGATGTACATTCTGAAATATTTTCACCATCTCTCACCCTATGGGCCTCAAACCCTTTGGGGTCATATATTAGATATCATGATTATGATTCATAACTAACAAAAATTACAGTTATGAAATAGCAGCAAAATAATTTTATGGTTGGGGGTCACCACAACATGAGAAACATTAAGAGGTCTCAGCACTAGGAAGTTTCAGAACCACTGGTCTAGTTCAATGAATCCTTTTCTAACTCGATTATTCTTTGTATTTCATGGATGTAGTTAACGCACAGTAACTTTTCCAGTTACCAAGTGCACATAGGGTCTGTTTTGTTTAAAATTTCTAGACGATTGAGCTCCACGTAATTAGGGGCACCCAGTTCAGGGCAGAAGCTCCACGGAACCTGGAGTTCCTTTACTCAAAGGAGGCAACAAAGAGCACAGAGCTGCGCTCTGATGCCACCGCTCTGATTGCAGGAGAGTGCAGGCACAGCTGGCCCAGGTCTTCCAAGAGACACCTCCCCAAGTGTGGGCAACCCGCACTGGCCGCTCCCACTACAAAGAGTAAACCCTCCGCATCCCGTCACCAGGGCAACCCTGCCACCCGACACTGATGCCATCAATCCCGCATCCAGAGCGGGCGCTTGAGGAGTGAGCACCGTGGCCGCCGGGGACCCAGAGCTCCGGCACTCCGCGGCGCCCCCTCAAGCTGCCTCTCCACATAGCCTATGGTGGGGCTCCGCCGCCGCGCCCCAGCCGCGCGCCGGCTCGCCTCCCGCACGTGTGGGCCGTGATTGTCTCCGGCGGTATCCCTCCGCGTCCCCCTGCCTCAGCTCCCCGCCCTCCCGGGGACCCTCGCCGGCTGCGCTGCGGAAGGATCGCACGCACGCGCGCGCACAGCCCGCTGGCCGCGGAGAGCCGAGGGAGCTGCGCTGTGAGTCGGCCGTCGCCAGCCCCGCTGCCAGCGTCGCTCCGCCGCCGGCTCCTGAGCCCCGCGGCCGTGGCCGCCCGGCGCTCCCCGCTGCGGGTCCTGTCCCCGCCCGCCGCAGTTCCCCGGAGAGGGGCGGTCGGTGCCTGCGCAGAGCCGCCTCCTCCCCGCCCCCGCCCCGCCTCCACCGCCGCCGCCGCCGCCGCCGCTGCTGCGCCTCTGCTCCTGCCGTCCCCGCTGCAGTGCGAAGGGCTCGAAGATGGCCGGTTGGCAGAGCTACGTGGATAACCTGATGTGCGATGGCTGCTGCCAGGAGGCCGCCATTGTCGGCTACTGCGACGCCAAATACGTCTGGGCAGCCACGGCCGGGGGTGTCTTCCAGAGCATCACGGTGAGGCCCGGGGGCGCCGAGCCGGCAGGTGTGCGGCGGGCCTCTGAGGAAGGGGACGCCCGTCCGCGAGGAAGGGGGATGCGGCTAGGGCTGGAGGGCAGGGTACCGCCGGCTGAGGAAGGCGATGCAGCCGGGTCCCCGATGCCGGCCGCTGAGCCTGGGGATGCTGCCCGAGGCCGCGCGGGGGCGGGGCGGCCGGACTCGTCGCCCCGGCGGCGCCCCGGCTTGCAGCTGCCAGGGTGGAGGAGGGGACGTCTCCCCCGGAGGCCCCTCGGCGTTTGGGGAGCCCCGCAGGCTGCAGTGCGGGTTCCCGGGTGTGGGCGGGGGTCCTGGGCGGCAGGCTGGCCCTGGCTCTGGCTCAGCGGTGAGCGCGGGATGTGGGAGGCGGTGGTGGCCGGATCCCGGGAATTAATAGAGTGACTTTGCGTAGGCTTGTGGGTGTCCAGGCCTCCCAGGCTGGAGAGAAAGGTACGCGGACCACGTAGGTGGAATCGTGAATCTACTTCAAGCTTGTGGCTCTATAGTTTTTTTTTTCCTCCAAGATGGCGAACTGCCATTGATTCCTCTTCTCCACCTATAGAGATTCATCGATATACTGTTATCCCCAGTTACGCAACATAGCTCTAAAAAGGGGATGGTTTAAGGGTGATTTTTTAAAAAAAATCTGGGGAGTCGCTGGTGGGGGGTGACACTTCTCCAAGTCACTCCCTCTTTAGTGATGGTAGTGAAAGAACTAATACCGATTTATGCTTCTCATTGCCTCATTTTCAGTGTGACCTGATGGCTTTTGATTCGGTATCCACACATTTGGAGAATATGCGTCAGGCAGCCTCCAACACTGCTTATTGTTATGCCCGTTTCTATGCGATGCTCTTCTTTAAAATTTTGGCACCAGTATCAAGTACAAGACCAGTCCCTTAATTTCTTAGCTCCTCACTCCCACACCCTTCCCATCACATAGCAGAATTCAAGTCCCATATCACAGGTGCTCAGCATTTTACTACTTAACGTGGTTTAACATATTAGTGTGGATTCAGACCGTGATCGGAGTGCTTTACGATCTCCTGTCCCCATGTGGGAGACCACAATTCCTGTAGCGAATTGACATTTGGTGATGAACTTTTTTTTTCTGCAGTCTTGTCTTTGTGTGTGAGTTCCCGCTGTCTGGCTTAAGAAGATTGCGGGAGTATGCTTGGAAATGGCTGGGGCCTGCTATGACTCTGCAGTTCTGATGGGGGCGACGCCTTCCTTCTTATTCATGGAATGTTAGAATGAACGTATTCTCTTTTTCCGGTTCTGGTGGCTACCTCACTTTCTTTACCAATGCCCCTTCATTTTCTCTCTGATCTTACGATTGCTTGCTGCAGTGCTGTAGACAGAATCCACTCTGCATTCGTCCAGAAGGAAGGCTGGTTATTGAATGAAAGGGCAAGGCAAGTTGGAGAGAAGAGAGTGGTGGCTAGAAAAATAGGAGGGAAATACAAATTTGGAAATGTCCCATGGTCTGTGGTGATTGAGGTTTATACCACCAGGGAATATTTCAAGCTGCCTGAAGCAGAGGAGTGAGCAGGTTTATCTGGGTAGACTTTTACCCAACTTTAAATTTGATGCAACATGACTAATGTGGCTGAATATGATAGGCAAGCTGTTATAAGAGCTTATAGCTAAATCTTTACAGTTACATAAGCACCTTCAAGTAGCACCTGACTTTGATACAGTGTATAAATAACTCATTTTCAGTTTATACCCAGCGTCAGCTTCCAACTATCGAGGGAGACTCTTTGTATGCTTGGTATATACCGGCTTTTAGTTAGCAGATCTCACTGTTCATTGCAGAAACAAACCAATGTGTAAATCATGTAACCATGTAGGAGGAATAGGTAATAATAAAAACAGCTATCTTGATTTTACATCAGTACATAGTTTGTTGTATCAAATTCTGATTAACTGTAATTTTTTCTTCTTTGTTTTGGGTGGCCAGCCAGTAGAAATAGATATGATTGTAGGAAAAGACCGGGAAGGTTTCTTTACCAACGGTTTGACTCTTGGAGCAAAGAAGTGTTCTGTGATCAGAGATAGCCTATATGTTGATGGTGACTGCACAATGGACATCCGGACAAAGAGTCAAGGTGGGGAGCCGACTTACAATGTTGCCGTTGGCAGAGCTGGGAGAGGTAAGCAGGCTTGGTTTTTTTGTGTGTGTGTCTGTGTGCCTAAAAGTTGCATGCCATATTACAACCTGGGTTTCTTTAAGAGTTTAAATTAAAAATTAGTTCATAATGGCTATTAAGGTGGTTTTGGTGAACTGCTCAGCACTGAAAGCACTGCTTTCAGCCCGTCTGCTTTAGAGTGGTGCATATGCAGCCTCACTCCTCACCCTGTCTACTCTGAGTTACGACAGCTTTAGTAAACTTAGCAATGAAAACTGCCTCTTAAACAGTCCAACGTGAAACAGTGCTGTGGTATATATGATTGCTAAGCTGTCCCAGTCACTTAGTTATGTTTTTCTAATTAGTCTTTACTTGTAGATCTTTCCTTTGATGTTTGCTTAGATTTGAAATCAATTCCCTGCTCATCATAAAAAGAAAAAGAAAAGAAAAAAAATCACGTTGTTTTATTTTTCTGCCAGGAACATTTCTGAGGAAGAGAAACAGGCTAGAGTTTTAGAGTACATGTTCCATTTACTAGGATACTAACAAAGAATGAGATTTCAGTTTGAAAAGTAGGAAACTACATGCAGTTTAAGTACTTGGCCCACAAACTCTGGTACCAGTTTCTAGTCTTGGTAATAAAAATTCTGGTTCCAGTATGGCATAAGGAAATCTAATATTTCATAGAGAATATTTGACATTGAAGTTTACACTGACATCTCACTGACACACTACATTTCTGTATTAACTTGTGTAACTGCCTCATTTGGCAAAATTAGCACACAGAACAGTTGTACAGTGTAAAATATATGAGCCTACAGTGAGTTATAATTTAATGCTGTGGGTGTCTGAGGTGTGATTTGTTTCTGAAACAAATCACATAAAACAAGATAACTTTAAAACAGACAAATCTTAAGCTTTAGCTGCTTCCAGGTACATAAGATGCTGGGGTTGTGATGGCAGAGTGCTTAGTACAGAAGAGCCATGACTGAGGTTCTATTTCCAGCACCCACACGGCTGCTCACAACTGTGTAGGTATAGTCCCAGGGGCTCTGATGCCCTCTTCTGGCCCCCAAGGAGGACACCAGGCACACATGCAGTATATAGATATGCACAAACACAAATATGCATTTTAAAAAAACCCAACACTCAAAGCCAAATGAAATGAAACTTTTTACCATAGACCACTGCTGACATCTAGTGGCAGTGAGTATATTTGACACACACCTGCATATATAGTTGAGTTCAGACCAATACAAATTAGGCACTAGGAATAGTAAACAAGTTTTGTGATTATTCAGCTGGAAACAATTAGCAAAGGGAAGTATCTATATAAGACAGATACCACTAATGTAGAGTTTTCTGACTGGCAGTAATATTTCTGTTTAAATTTGGTTTTCATTTTCCTCTGGAAGTAATAGACATGTTAACTCATTTACAGTCACACATGTAAGATGCACGTTGCATTAGGGAGAATTTGTATGAAAAATATCAAAGTTTTTAAAGTATATTTTGGGAGACAAATAGGATGGTATCAGCCAGAATATTCTCCCCTAGGATACAAGGTAAACCATCGCTTTCCTCCTAGCTCTCGTAACAATCCCTTTATGGAACTTAGCTGTTGTACAGTGGGGTCTCCTACGTGCATCCAATAGTGTGCTGGGTTTAGTATATTTACTAGCTGGAAGGCTCTCCATTCTGGAGACAGAATGGATTTCAGTGTTTAACGGTTCATGGAAAACTAACTTAATGTTAACTTATTAATCTATCTGCTTAAACTTATGTGATTTCTTGATTAACACTTCTTTTGAAACACTTTTCTCCTTTTTCTTTCAGTCTTGGTCTTTGTAATGGGAAAAGAAGGGGTCCATGGAGGCGGATTGAATAAGAAGGCATACTCAATGGCAAAATACTTGAGAGACTCTGGGTTCTAGCTGCTAGGCAGACTGTTAAGTATTAGGGGAAAATTGCTCTTAAATTTTCCTAGTTATAAGCTTAAGTCTTAATTCTGGAAATTTTATTAGCAATGCAGGGTGATGGGATATGAACCTGTGTCTCCTTTGTATCCCTCTGTTGGTGGGGAAAGGTGTCTTTCTTTCTGCCCCTTCCCCTTAAATAATTCTGTTCATTTTTGTTTTGTTTCCTTGTGTACTCCAGCATTGGTTATAGTCATGGGAAAGGAAGGTGTCCACGCAGGCACAATTAACAGGAAAACATATGAACTCGCTTTATACCTGAAGAGGTCTGATGTGTAAGCAGCCTCTCCCCATCTACCTATCAACTGTCTTCATCACCACCCTAATTACGGTCACAGTGCTACCAGATTGTAGATGGTAGCTAGTATTTCCTTCCTTATTTTTTAATGTCATGATTCCCAAAGGGTCATTTGTATGTTACCCACTGTGTGTAACCAACCTTTATCTGGCATCATAATTGCAGCACAATAATGATTTGCATGATATCTTGAATTGGGGGAAGGGGGCATGCCAAGTTGGGCATCACTTCGTCTTAGCAATTAGTGGAATACTGATTACTAAAATAAGTTAATATTAAGCAAGGTGCCGGTGTACAATCTCTCATTTGATCAGTGTCTTTTCAGCACTTTGAGCATTTACTTGGCTCATTTAGTCTTCCTTTTGTAGCGCATGGTTGGGAGGAAAACGTGCATGCATCTGTACTTCACACCTTTCCCATCCCCTCCCTTCGAACATGAGGTGTTTGGTTTGCTTCCATTATCGTTTGTGTAGTGCCTGGTTTATTTAACCTAATTAATACCTCCTCTGTTGATGAGCTATTGAGAGTTGCAGTGATTTACTTTGAGTACGGTGGTTGTACTTGGGACAGACAGACTGTTCGTAGTGTCTGTAGGACATGAAATGTGCAACTTGGAGAGCAACGGCACTTCCTCCCATGACCTTACTACAGTAACATACCGATCAAATTCCCAGGGACATTGTCATTGCAGGAGCTCACAGTCTCGTTGTCTTTTCTTTGCACACCAGCTGTACTCTTGAGTAAAATGTAAAAGGCTGCCATTACGGATATTAGGTATCCCAACATAACCATCTGGAGTGTGTCCAGTTTATTTTTCATAGGACCAATTTTTATTTGCAGCTTAGGTTTTTATATGAAGTTGCATTATTGTGGACTTGGCTGTCTTGTGATGTATTTTTTTCATATGTATCCTGTGCCATACTATTGTTAAAATGAACTGTTGCTATTGTGAGATGGATTTTCCTTCGAATGGCACTACTTTAGGGACATTCTAGTATTTGCTTCTATTGTTTGGGCATTGTGGATAATGTACAGATTTAAAAACAAATCTTGTTGCTGATTTGTCCATTTCTTTCCCTGCACTTTGTTACATCTGGGATACAGTCTAACTCATCTGATTTAATATGCATTTAAAAAAATGCCATAACTATTAAACACCTTGTTTACAGACAGATGAAATAAATTTATTCCAACCAAATACTCTATTGGACTCCTGTTTTTATTATAAATTATAAATTTTTGGCTTTGTTGGGTGGGGCGGGAGGTATTTGCTGTGTAGTCTTTGTTGGCCTTAAACTCAAAATACTCCTGTCTAAGCCTTCATATGCAGCTATAGCTAGCTGACAAGGGACTGTGAGGAAAAGACCAAACTCATCTGCAAACATGAAAGCACCTATACATTTCTTTTCACTAAGCTTTGGTCTACTAAATGTGGCTTTTGTGCCTTCATTCTATGATCATCCTCAGACTTAACATGAAGAAAACTAACCTGCTAGGGAATGAATACATTATCTTGGCCTCTTGATGAGAACTCAATCTCATAAGCACTAAGAGGCCCCAGTGGCAAGAAGAGTTTCTGTGGGCTCCATTATGGAGGGTTCTTCTGGACTGAAGAACAGTGACTATAGATTCGCAGTCTGATGTCAGCCAGTGAGTCTCATAAAAGACCAGAAGCCATTCAAATCTTAGTATCAGGAGAATCCAATACTTCTGCATTTTCTGGCTTTCAGAATAATGTGTTGACCACAGCTAAATATTTTAATAGTAGAGTTTAAGTAAATATTTATGTTCAAGACTATTGAGACAAACCATGACTGCAAATTTATCAAGCAGAAACACAGCAGTAGGTGCTCAGGTTATTCTGAGTGAAACTGGGGAACTGGTACCAGTGGACATGGACTCCAAGGCACTCCCTTAGAGGTGGAGAGTCCATAGGCCAGGAAGTCAGTGTTTAGAGGTGGCCAGTGGTTTCTATCGATTGACCTGCATACTGTCCTTGAGAAAGATCTGGTTAGGGAACAGGAATTAATCTTTTCCATACTTAAAATAGTAATACTGAACATAATGAATTTTTCAAGTTGTTAAGCAGTAATTATGGATTAAATTTACATATAAGATGTAAAACATTTAGAAGATAGAAATCTGGGTCTACTTTGGTTCGTTAAGATACCCAGACTTTACAAAACAGTTAAAACCTGGTATCAGTCTTTGTCAAGAATAAAGATGGAGCATCGAAATTTATTGATAAGGTGGTGATTTGTGGTTTTTAAGTAATTATTCCCCAATGAATTGTTGTGAATCAAATTGTGAAACCCTTACCGAATACCTGTAAATTGCAGTGTATGTTGAACATGGGTAGAGGGCGATTGTCACACTGAAATAGTAAAAGGTTAAGTCATTGGTTCCTGCTCACAATTTCAAAAGGAAATATACCTAGGGAAATGTATGTGAGGTAGTATTTGTGTGTGTGCACACCTATTATGTACTTGGTTCTGAGAATTTAGCATAAGAAATGGAGCTATACAAATTTGTATATCAAAATACCCATCACACTTAACAATAGTCAAACTTCAAAACATAAAGTTGAGTATGTCCCCTGGACAGAATAGTTATTAAAGAATGATGAGGTCTAGATGGACATTGTGTGTGTGTGTGTGTGTGTGTGTGTGTGTGTAAATATACTCTGAAGGCAGAAAGTCCAGGTACAATTATCCTTGGACTAAGTTTCCAGATGACTATCTTGATTTCCAGTGTTTTATGTTTATTATTAGAATTTTAAATTAGATTCTTAAATAGAAAGTGGATTTTAATTTTAGTTGCTGCCATATTTTAAGAGCTTAAAACTGATAGGAGCAGATGCAGAGACCCATAGCCAAAAACTAGGCAGAGCCAGGGGAACCCAAACAAGGAGGATGTGGGGTTGTAGGAGCCCGAGGGGTCTAGGATACCACTAGAACAGCCCACAGAACCAACTAAGCAGAGCTCATAGGGGCTCACAGAGACCAAAGCAACAATCACAGGCCCTGTATGGGTCTCAACTAGGCCATCTGCATATAGTTAATGGTTTGTCTAGGTTGATGTTCTTACAGACATTCAGTCGGAGGAGGGGCTGTCTGACTCTAGCCTGCTCTTGGGACCCTTTCCTCCCACTGAGTTGCCTTGTCCAGCCTTGGTATGAGGATACATGCCTAGTTTTATTGTAACTTGGTTGTAATACTGTGTGTGTGATACCCCTGGAAGAGGAGTGGATTTGGGGAAGATGGGAGGTAGAGGAAGGGCTGGGAGGAGGGAGGGAGGGGAGACTGCAGTAGTAATGTATGAGAGACAATAAAAGGGGGGAAAGGAAAGAAAAAACTTAATAGCTGTCAGCCATGTAACTGTAGAGTTCAAGTGACTATTGAGAACAGACACCAGTCCCAGCCAGTGCTTTCAAAAGATAATCCAGAAAGACTACTAACTTAAATGTAAACACACCAGTTCCTTGTTCTGAATTGTGGTTTAAGAACTAAAGACAGTCACAACTCTAATATATAGCTATGGACATAGTGACTTTAAACTTTTCTCTTTTAACATACTCCAATTTAGGTGTGGCTTTTTTATTATTCTAACAGCTATTTACTGTGAGTTTATTGGTAGACACTGAGTGAGCACTGTGTTTTATAATATTCCTTTTTAATCTTAGGTCAAATGAAACAGCACAGATGATCTAACTGGTTTAAAAGTTAGGCTGGGGTCTAGAGAGATGGTTCAACAGTTAGTAGCACTTCCAGAGGATCTGGATTCAAGTCCCAGCAACAACATGGAGGCTTACAACTGCCTGTAGCTTCAATTCTAAGGGATCCAACACCTTATCTGGCCTCCCCAGGTACGACATGCACATGGTGCACAGATGGAGGCAAAACACCATGCACATTAAAAAAGAAAGTTAAAAATTCAGATCCATAAAATTTCATCATATTTTAATTTCTATGTAATGACTATAGTAAAGTGTTTTTCTGGCCTCTGCTTTATCTGAAAGGAGTAGGAGGACAATGTTGTCATTAGTGTCTGTTGAACAGAACCTTTTACTTCCCAAAATAGAAATAATATTTTATATTTTCATATCCATACAAATTTTACATTTTATAAGGTATTACATTGATGCCATTGCTTTGTCTGTCATAAGACTATGACTTTCATTTCTTGTGTTTTCCTTAATATCCTAAACTTTCTAATGTCAGTATACTAGTTTATGACAAAGTAGTTTATAGAATGAGAAAATATATTTTGAAAACACATGAACATAAGTATAGGAATTTGATCTAATTTGATTAGCATTTCCCATAATATTTAAAATATTTATAGTAAAAGCATCAATAAAAGAACCTCTATAAAGCTTAATTTAAAATTCTCTTTTTAAAATGATTATTTTATGTATATGACTACACTGTTGCTTTCTTCAGACACACCAGAAGAAGACATTGGATCACGTTACAGATGGTTGTGAGCCACCATGTGGTTGCTAGGAATTGAACGTAGGACCTCTGGAAGTGCTCTTTAATTCTGAGCCATCTCTCCAGCCCCAAAATCTAATTTAAAATTCTAAGGGCTTGAATGTTTAAACTGTTCCTCAAGATATCTCTACTTAGGTTAGCTGTGGCATTTCATGTTGTCAGCAAAGGCAGAAGGGTTGCGTTATGCGTACAGTTCTCCACAAGAAGACCAAAACTACTCTGGGGTAGTTACTGTCCAGTAGTAGTTCAAAGGGGTTACCAGGAATTCATGGGCTCAGCCTTCCTTAACGTGTGTCACTGTTAGTAGTGTCTGTCAAGCTATCAGCAGCTGGTGTGCATGAGGAATTGTGGATGGTTTGTCCTGTCCAGGCTGAACATCAACAAATCCTGTCACCTTTGTCACCGACATACTCTTCATTGGATTAAGACCTGGAAGTACTTTAGTCTTGAAACCAGATAGCCTCTGTGTAAAATTTTCTATCCCATTTATTCATTTTGAACTGATGGCTTGAATTCTATGAATCAATCAAATTTATATACAAATGCCAGAAGTATATTTTGTATATAAATTTATACATTAAGCACACATCTCTTTTTAACAGAGATATCAAAATTAGAAACTAAGTTCAATTTTTCATAGTAAAACTTACTTTGAGACAGGTCTCATATGTAGTCTTGCCTGGTAGCCTGCCTCAATCTCCCAGTGCTGGGATTAAAGACACGTGGCATGTGCAGCTAGCTTTCTGTATTGCAACTTACTACTGTCTGATGTGAGTCATGCTGTCCAAGAAAGAAATTGTACCTGATTCTACAAACCTGGTCAAGAGCCCGTGTCTTGGGAGATTGTAGGAGAAAGCACACCACTAAAGGAAATTATACCTCTTTCAACAGGTTTGATTGCCAGTAGTTCCTCAGGGAGGGGTGGGGCTTCACCGGCCCTTTCCCCAATCCATGATAAACTGTGGCTGTGCCAGTCCTGTGCAGATGAACCATGGCTGCAGTGAGTTCATGAATGACAGCTATATCATATGCAGGGGTCATCTTTTTGCTTCGATTCTCCCATTCTCTGCCTTTTAAGCACTCCTTTTGCATACCCTCTTCCAGGATGTTCCCTGACCCTTGAAGGAAGTGATCCTAGCTGCTCCGTTTAGAACTGAGCACACCATGGTCACTTATTGTCAGCATTTTGGCATTTAATGGGTTTCCACATTAACCTCTGACCTGTGCTCTCAAGTTTCTCTGATGAAGGCTGGGCACCACTCATATATATGTATAAACATGAGTATCTATAAGCCAACTTAACATGATGATTTAGTAAAACAGTAGAGGTAGGATGTCCATAAGGCCTATGATCTCCCCAGCCACGGGCTCTTGACTAGGTTTACAGAACCAGGTACAATCTCCTTCTTGTGCAGCAGGCCTCAAACAAGCAGTTGGTATCCCCATAGTGGTCGGCACTATTTCATAAGTCATTATGACGGCTCTCAGGATTCAGAACTGAGTAACACCGTTAATGTAACACCTTCTGGCACTGTGAAGGAATCTTCCAGCTCTGCTGCAGCCTCATTGCTCTTGTGACCAGAGAATATGATAGCTCCAGCAATAGTCTTAGTTAGGTTCAAGTGGGCAACCAAGATCAATGTCAATGACCTTGAACTGAATTGTTTGAATTCCTCCCCCTCACCACCCTTCAACAATTCATAGAAAGTATCTCATACCTAGCATTGAGATTTTTGTTTAATATTCCATGGCTTTGGAGAGGAACATTATCCATCCATAGAGGATACCTATGGCCAACCTCTTTTTCTAATAAGCTAATAAAACAATTTTACATATGGGTTTCCTATATATCCTTAGTTTTGGTTGTCCTTTCTTCTTCCCTATTCTCCCTTCCCCTCTTCTTGTTCAGACCTTCCTGTCCCTAGTATCTCCCCACTTTTTAATGTTAATGCCTACTGTGTTCAGTCCTCCCCAACACACACACACACACCCCTTCCCACATACATTCCTTTCTGGCCTTTACCAGCACTCAGTGTTAAACATACTGCCCTAAAACAGTCAAGCTAGTATCAGCATATAAGGGAGAAGATGCAGTGTGTGTGTCTTTCTTGACCCTGGGTTAACTCACTCAGTATACTATTTTCATTATCCATTCTTCATTCATTGACAGTTAGGCTGGTTCCATTTCCTGGATATTGTGAATAGTGCTGCAGTAATATACATGGAAGCCCACGTGCCTCCAGCTGGGTCATATAGCACCGTTCTGTTTTCAGGCTTTTGAGACACTGACATTGATCCCCATAGTGGTTGCCTCAGTTTACACTCCCACAAACTGAATTCGTTCCCCACAATATTACCAGCATTTGGAATCATTTGCTCTTGACAATAGCCATTCGGGCTTGAGTAAGATGCTGAACACTTAAAATATTTATTACATATTTGTGTTTCTTCTTTTGAGAACTCGGTTCCATTCCTTAGATCATTGCTATATCAGGTTGTTTCCATTTTTTTAATTTGAAGCTCTTTATATATTTATATACATCAAAATGCTATCAGATATCTGGCAAACATTTTCTTTTGCTGGCCTTATTCCCTGAGCATCTGGAGTCCTATACAGAAAGTCCTTACCTAGTCCTATATGGATATCCTTTAGTAGTTCAGAATTGCAGATCTAAAAAGCACTCAAGTCTCTGCTATATTTGAAATTGGTTTTTATGCAAGGTAAGAGATAAGATTTAAGTTTTATTCTTCTGTATGTGGATACCCAGTTTTCTCAGCCCCCATTTATTGAAGATGCTGTCCTTTCTCCAATATGTATTTGTAACATCTTTGTTAAAAATCAGGTGGCTGTAATCTCAGCTTTATATCTGGGTCCTCTGTTTGGTCTATTCATCTATGTATATTTTTGTCAATACCATGTTGCTTTTACTACTATAGTAAATACTCTTTAAAAAGAAAAGAGAGAGAAGAGAAGCAAAGAGAAAGAAAAGAAAAGAAAAAAGAAAGAAAAAACTGGTGGTGATAATACAGGTCTTTAATCCCAGCACTCAGGAGGATCTCAGGAGTTTGAGGCCCGCCTGGTGAACAGAGTAAGTTCCAGGACAGCCAACGCTACACAGAAACCTTAGCTCAAGAAACCAAACCAAACTAACCAAACAGACAAACAAACAAACAAAAAACAAACACTATAAAATTTTTAAAGAAAAACAATTCAAAATTAAAATTTCTTTTCCTAGTATTATATTTCTCTTAAAATACAGCATTTTAAAATGATAATGAAATGTTCATACACCTGATAGACTTATTCTATTACATGATTTTATTCAATTTTCCATGTCACTAGATGCACCTACTGTAAAGAATGTGTCACAATTTACAACAAAATACCCTAATTTACACTATTTAGGAGATGATTTTGGCATGTTGTTAACTTTGGTGGATATGCCCAACTGCTTGTAATTAGTAAATAACCTTGTATCAAATCCTAAGGTGATGTCTGATCTCCATCATTTTCCTTTATAGCACCCTGCATATAAGGCTAATGTGATGAGTTCATGAGAACAAATACTTTGTGGCTTTTAAAGTGGAAAACATTTATTAACATTGAAGCTCTCATCATACAAGGCCATATAAAAAGTCTTAGCATTCTGATTATATTTAAGTATATTTTCTACATACAGTGTTATATAATTTTGCTTTTCATAATACATTGCCTCAATACATTAGGTCTATTAAACAAAAGCACTTATTTTCAAATCCAATACTTGAACAATTTCCTCTGCACATGGTTCAGCAGGACTAATTAGCATAAGATGCTCTTTATGAAGAGGTATGTGATCTCAGTGTTAACAGTTGCTGAAATTTGGTATTTTTATGCAGCATTTTTTTAAATCACAACACAAAAGGATACTGAAATATGGAAAGTAAGGTCCAGAGATATTCCTGTGGAATCAAACTCATAACACTATAGTGGTTTTGAAAACCTTAAAACAAAGTATCTGCAATCTACACTAGACCTTTCCTATGAGGAAAAACTACTTGGGAATAGAAAGGAAGAAGACATCTTTTAGTTTCTCTGTGGTACTATGAAGAAATATGCTAAACTGCCTGTTGCCACTCATTAATCATGACATAGAGGGACTATTAGAAGAGACATGTGCCAACCCAACGACACTAGGCAACTTTATGAAAGTGAGAGTTGTTTTAGCTCATGCTAGATGACCATAGCAGACTTCATGTGTAAGACAACATTTGCATACTGTGATCTAGGTCTTCATTTCAAGCTATACTGAGGATTTTTTAAAGTGTCTTGGCTACATTTTGTCATCCCCAGAGAGCTAATTTGATGCCTGAGTTACAGCACCAGTCTGTTACTTGTTAGTAAAGTGGCTGTATACTATTGGAGATAAGTTTCAGAGATCAAATAGCCTGTTTCAGGAACTTGATTACACTAGAAAACTAAAAAATAAGTTATTTCTACAGAAACTTCTAAAGAGAGCAGAAAAATCAAATCCTATACCTAAATAAACATTTTAAGGGAATAAGCCAACTATCTGAAGGTCACACGGTATTTGCTACGTTGTAACCCTGCTCACCATTAGGCTGCAGCTGCACCACAACACTGTGGTCAGTAATTTCATTGTCTGCGTCACTGCTGTCCGTCTCTTCATTGTCTTCGTCCTCGTAGTCTGAAGACTCTGTCATGTTCTGATGTGAATGGGATTCTGACAGAGACCCAAATGACTGGGTCCTAGCAGAAGCTGAGGGTGGAAGTAAAGGGGTGTGCTCTGACACTTGGTTTTCTTCCTGACTGCTGTCTGTGTCAGAGTCCGAGTCACCTTGGGAAGGAACAACCTTTTGTTTGCAGACTGGACAGGTCTTTTTGGTTTTAGTTAGCCAGGGATCTACACACTTGCAATGATAAGCTGTTGAAGCAAAATATACATCTTCAGTATAACAATTCTGTGAAAAGCACTTATTTTCAAATACAATGATTGATTTGGTTCAGCAGGGCATAAGATAGATGCTCTTTATGAAGAAGTATATTATCTCAGTATTAACAGGTGCTGAAATTTGGTATTTTATGCACTATTTTCTTTTTATCACAATACAAAAGGATGACACTAACACATGAAAACTAAGATCCATAGATATTTCTCTTGAGTCAAGCATACATAACACTATTGTATGAAGAGAGTGTTACATTTAACTTTTTGCTATGCTTATTTAGTGATCTGTTCACATTGTGTATGTTTATGAGAAGTTAGTGAATTTTTATAGAATCACATCTATCCTTTAGTTTTGCTTTGCTCTCTCTCCTCCCTTTATACAGAACTCAAAATGGAATCCTATGCAAACTCAAAGCACTGTGTGAGTACTCATACCATGGGAGCAGGGAAGGATCCTTAGTTTATCACCATCTTCATAGTCCTCCAAACAGATAGCACACACATCGTACTCATCTCCTGTAACAGAAAATTATAAATAAAAGGGTCACAGATTCATTGAAACTTTACAAACGTTTATTGTAAATGCTTTTTGACTGTATCTAAATGATGCCTTTGTTTTTCTATCTGGCTCAAAGAGCTACTTCAAATTCAGGAACCTGAAGTTTTTAACTAACTAGCCTTTTACTCAACTCTGGCATTTAATAGATGTCAGAGTTGTTTACATTGATTATGTTTGTCAAAGATTTTTATAAGAATCACAATTATGTTAGTACATTCAAATGTTACTTTTGAAATATTTTATACTAAAAAACAATTTCACTAAACTTCTTAAAGTCCGAGTCATGTTTGTGGCTGGTGGTAGGACTGAATACAGGAATGCTAAGTGAGAGCGCTAACCACTGGGTACATTCCAATTGGCAGAGCCTCCAAGTTTCCTCTGGATCAAACTATTGCTGATTTGTGAATGGTGTTTGCTAGTGGATCTAGCTACTGCTGCTGATTTGTGTGAACTGAACTACTGATATCCTGACAAGACTGGAATTGCCCAAAAGAACTATTTTTAAACAGATCCACATCCTCCTTTTGCCCTATTATCCTTTCTTTTCCACTACCTCTGGTAGGGCTAGAAGGGAGGTTAAAGCATTTAAGAACCTTTATTAAAGTAGGCTTTACAAAATCTAACACAGGGGAATCCCGACTTCCAGAATGTTTTATACTTCAAGGTCTTTGTGTCTTAGTCATTATGTTTTATTGTCTCCTTCCCCTTTGACTCATAGTCTAGAATTTTTTTAGTCTGTATATTTTTGTTTTTTCAGTTGGTTGCTTTTTTTTTTGGAGACAGGGTTTCTCTGTGTAGCCCTGGCTGTCCTGGAACTCACTCTGTAGACCAGGCTGGCCTACGAACTCAGAAATCCACCTGCCTCTGCCTCCCAAGTGCTGGGATTAAAGGCGTGCACCACCACTGCCTGGCTAGTCTGTATATTTTTGTTAGTATGTATGTGTGTATGTAAGTATGAGAACAACCTTGAGTGTTGGTGGTTATTATCTACCTTATTTGAGACAGGATTGCTTATACCCTGCTATATACACCAGGCTAGCTGACCTGTGAGCTTCTGGGGATTCTCTAGTCTCCATCTCTTGTCTTGCTAGAGGATTAAAACTACTCATTAATGGATTTGGGGGTAGGGGTGAGGGTGGTACATATTCAAACACAGGTCCTCACCCTTGCTTGGCAAGTGCTTTACCCACTAAGCTACCTCCCTAGTCCAGAAGTATTTTTTAACAGCCATCTGGAAATTAGGAATTTAGACATTTTCCTAATTAGGAACTTAGATGTAAAATACTTTCCAGAGCTGATTTCAAGATACCTAAAGTTATATATATGCTGGACTAGAGAAGTTACCAGGGTTCAAATCCCAGCACAATATGTGGCTCACAGCCATTTATAACTCCCACACCAGGGCATCTGTTGCCCTCTCCTAGTCTCTATGTACATGAGGTATACATACTCACAAGCAGACAAAACACACATACACATACAAATAAAGCCTATTTTTTTTAATTGCACACATCCTGAAATACTAGTGTTCTACTCTAGTATTTCCTTTCCTTTCTTTGCAATATAAAGAAAGTTAAAGATCTGCTCTACTTCAGTACATCGAAGGCTCTAGGATAAATGATGCTTCTAAATGATTTATGCTTGTTGGCTAGATAATCTTTGAGGTTAGTTAAATCTCAGTTTAAGTAAAGTAACTATAAAAAAAAATCAAACATAAATTTCCTTCTAAAAAGTTCATTGGTAAAACAATTGATAAGAATACACTAACACCCTAGTAGAAACATTCTAGCAAAGGATGTGCTATCATCTGGATCTTGAATGTTCCCCAAAGGCCTGTGTTTTAAAGATTTGTTCCCCAGCATGGCACTATTGGGAAGTGGTAGATGGGGCCCGATAGAAAGAGACTGGCCTCATATTTTTCATGTTGAATTTGTCATCGAACTCTCAAGACAGTAAGACATAACAAAGTACTTTCCAGTAACAATACTAGATATTGTGTCTACTGACAATCCAGATACCCAACCTTGAAGACTCCATTATGATGGGTTTTAAAGAAGAGTTCTCAAAGAGGAATTCAAATAAGGCCTTAAGTGTAAACTGAATTTTAAAAAGGAATTTTAAATTGGAACAGTAAACAAGCTCTAGATACCAAGATAGCTGCTCTATGGTAAAATGGTGAGCAGCAGAGGGCAATGGGAAACCTTTCATGTAGAGGAAGCAGTGGATTGAAACATGTTGTTACAAACCTGTCATCAAAGAACAGGAAGGAAATGAGCCTGAGCTATACAGGTGAACACAGAGACTGTAAGACCAAACGACTGTCTGGCACTTTGAGGGTTCAAGTAATAAACAAAAGTTGGCTTGCATAATGCAGTAACAAGAATGAAGAGAAATGATGCAATCTCTAGCATCTGAAATTTTATGAACAAACACTGCTAACAGCCTGGGGTGAAATAAAAGTTCATAAAATAAAAGGTTAAAGTTTTTGATGGACAGTTTTAAGTATTTTATTTGACATTAGTAAGAGGTAACCTGAAATAAAAACAGGGGAGAGACTAGGAGAAAATTAACCATATAAGCAATACAGACTTTTGTTTTAGTCCAAAATAAGTAAGATAACTAAATATGATGAGCTGGTCCACACTTTGGGAGTACATCTTACCCTTAAAAGTTGTAGAACTACCTCATTCAAAGTCTATCTATAATCTAAGCAACTGTGTGTGTTTCGACAGGGTAATCCTGTCAGTGGACCACTCACTACAGTACAGAATGAGGTCCTACGACAGGGAGTCATATTTCTATGGAACTAGATATAAACTTACATATTTGTCCTGGAAAGTGCTTGAAAATTGGGTCATACTTTTCCTCTTTGTTTTCTAATGTGTCTATAATAGTGATAGGTGCACATTCATTTACAAATGTTACTGAGAAAAAAATTAATCTTGGCAACTGAAAGGAATAACCACTCTACAGGACACAATAGAGACCATTAGATCTCAAGTTTAGGTTTCTTTTTCTGCAGAAGACATCCTGAAGCTCACCTGACCTACAGGATTTCAAAGATTCTATACCTATCATGGCAGTGCAGTAATGGACTTGTTTACTTTCAGGTCACAGAAACCCCATATTTGAAAAGACACAGTTTTGTACTGCCTTTCCTCATAACTCAGTAAAATGCATAGCATAGATACTATCAGGGAAGTTAAGTGGGTTCTCAGGGTAACATCCAAGTGGTAGAATGAGGTCTGTGGTTCATTCTTTCTACTATGTCATGCTGGGGGAAATACTGGCCAAGTAAAGAATACTGACTGCTAGCTTACTTGTTACTGTAACCTACTCGTATCCCTCCTCTCCTATGAATGTTGTCTTAATACAAAGCATGAGTAATGCTCAACTCTAGAGACAAGAGAGAACTGAGGAACCAGAAACAAAGTAAAATGATCTGTGAACAATTCTATGGGAGGTCTAGTGCTCTGTAATTCCTCAAGTAAAGAGATTGATGAACAACAATGTACAACATTCCTCACTGACTTCTGGATCGACTTAGATGTAGATACATGTAAGTATCCCATTGCTTTCCTTAGCATATTTGTGAACTAGAGAAAATTTAAAACACACATATACAAAAATATGCCAATACACAATTTAATCCTCAATTATCAGGCTTAATAATTTCAATATTTTTAAAAATCTTTGTTAGATCTGCTGCCAATGTTTTCTTGAAAAAAAATTAAAAGCCAATACCGAGACATACCATTTTATTAAATATTACTATATATAGCAAGAGCTTTAAAAACATAATCAGAATACTATTATCATGCTTAGTAAAAACAAATGGTAATTTCTTAATATCTAAATTTATTACTATCACTCGAAGCAAATTCAAATTGTACCAACTATTCTAAAAGTACTTTTTCACAGATGATTTGTCCTAAGCAGGGCCTAAGCTCTCAGCTGCCTGTTCCTTCTGCTATGCCAGCTGCTTGCTTCCCAACCACCATAGACTCTTCCCTCTAGAACTAAAAGTCGCTATGGTCATGGCATTGTAACAGTAACAAAAAACACCTATAGATCCATGTCAATTCATTCTTAAATTATTCACTTGGATTTTTAGAAACAGTGCTCTGTAGCTCTTTCCTCTGACCTGTAAAATTCCTTCGGGGAGGACTAAGACTTGTAATGTTCCAGAAGCTCAAAAGACTTAAAAATTCATATGGCCCTTCTCAAAAGTTATCTATGAAATAGCAAACAGTTACAGGAGAGATGAGATCCTCTCAGTGGAGCTATCTGCTAGATATGTGTAGCACTTCAGAGATGCAGCTTTTCCAAGTCGTCACCTATGCTGGGGTTCACTATACAGGGATATGACTATCTTTGAGTAACCAATGAATTCATTGGTTCACCGAGCCAGAGTAAAGTGGAGTTATTTATTTGGTCTGTCATCTGTGCCCTATCCAGGGTAGATAAACATTTATTCCTGTCTTCCCAGGAAAAGCCGCCCAACCTAATTAGCATCTGAACAGGGGCTGATAGATGAGTTGGGGAGAGGTGTGGCCTATGGGATGAATGATGAACTGTAACTGGGTGATCTGTCTGTGGGTGGAGCATATGTGGGGGTAATCTTGATACAGCCATTTCCTCTGTGTGATATGACTGGTGTGTCTCCTTGCTGCTGTGGCAATTACATGTTTCCAAGAAGGAGAGATAAGATATAAAATCAAGGCCAAGCCACCTGAGTGGCCACTTAGAGTGGCCATCTTCTGTGTAGTATGAGGTGCCATGTCTCCTTGATGAACACAGGCCCACCTCCAACCTCAAACGCCGATGGACCATGTTGCAGTCTATAAAAGTCCAGATGAGATGAGATAATGCCCGATTTGTCACAGATGTTGCATGGGTTGCAGATGAGCAGTAGTAAGACATGTAACTAAGGCTCAGCTATCTGCCAAGAAGGAAAGTGGCACAGTACAAGAGGATTTACAATGGGAAAAGTCAGTGAGTATTATCCACTGATTTGGCAGGAAAGGTGGGAAAAGGAGAAAACGAGATGAAGGTGTCAGCCTTCTGTTCCCCAGAGTTGGCAGGATGCAAAGACAATAACACAAATTAGATCTCTGCCCAAAGAGTTCTTGTGGGAGTTAATCACCAAATACATCTGACCTGCTTAAACTGGGGAAGATGGGAGACCAGTGTCCTCTGACAATTGGTTTATGATGCTGTGTGGCATGGGTACAAAGGAGATCAATATGAGTGCCATGGAAGTGAGGACACAGAAGTATAACCACCCACCCATCCTTGAGACAGAGACTAGATAATCTAAGATAACACAGAAGAAATCAGTTTCTGGGGGACCAACCCATACAAGTCATTAGGAGCCTGTGCTGTTGATGGCTGAGGACTCCAGGATTCTTAGGGACTGGAAGACAACAGGGAAAGACAGGTGTTACTGAGCAAACTGGGCAGCAAGAAATGATGGTGTGGTGCTTGCTAGGACTGTCTCACAGGACAGTTAGGAAGTTGCAGGCCTGGGATGGACACGCTTACTCAGGGGTTGACAGTACTGGCTGCTATTTAAAGGCCCAGGTTTGATTCCCAGCACCCACATAGAAATTTACAACAGTCTATATAACTCCAGTTCCAGAAAATCTGATGCTTTCTTCTGACCTCAGTGAGCACCAGGCATGCATATAGTTTACATTTATACACTGGGGAAAACACATAAAATTCATTACCTGTTTAAAAAGAAGAAGAAAAAGGAGTTGTTGGGAGCCTGTGTCATAGCTCAGCAGATATAGGCACTTGCCACCAAGCCCCTTGACCTGTGTTTGATTTGCAAGCAGATATGGTGGAAGAGAGAACTGGCTCTTGTAAGTTGTCCTCTGACCCTTACATGTATCCTGTGGAACCTGTACTCCCCCCACTAACAAATATAAAATGAATGTAAAAAAGGGAGAAAAAGATTTTTTTTTCGTCTTTTCAGCAATGAGCTTGGAACTAGAATAGGGCTTGAGTGGATTTGCTGGGGTTCATGGCTGAATGTAATCTTTCTAAGATAGAAGGGGCTCTGGTAGATCTTAATGGCAGGCCAGCATACAAACAGACTTTATAAAGTCATAAAGCAATGCAGAGGAGCTGAAAAAGGTAAAACAAACAAAAGGGTCTCTCTGAGCCATTCAGCAGATCAGTGTGGCAAAACTTATCTCTGGAGTCCCTGAGCAAAAAATTAACAAAAAGACAAATTCTGTGTTAGCTTCTGGATGGCAGAACAGTTCAGAGAAAATATAAGTGATAAAAAATAGTTCAAATGAAAAATATTAAGCTTGCCCTAGGAGTATACAGTTATTTGCACACACACACATACACCATAGTATTCTGTGTGCATTGCTCCCTGTTACCAAAAACAAACAAACAAACAAACAAATAAAACAAAACAACTCTGGGCTTGGAGACTGTTTCCCCAGACTGGGGCTCTCAGCAACCAGTTGTGCCAATGAAAACAAAAGGGCTGCAGGTTAGCCTGGGCTATCAAACCTGGGGAGCCAACTCCAGGGACAGGCACAGGAGATTTGCTCTTGCTTCCCTCTTGGGCCTGATCCAGGCTAAGCAGCACAAGCCAGCCTCACCAAGACTGCTGGATATTTAGGGAGATGCACAGAGGCTTCATAGCAGATACAGCAACACACCAAGATAAGGAGACCAAATGGCTCATGGAAAATGACTGAGTTACAGAGAGCTGGATGGATTAGTGCTCCCATCTATGCTGCTGTATAAAACACAGTTGATACAAGATAGAGCATCTTTTCATTGGACCTTGTGAATGCTTTTTAAATAGCAGTCCAAGGCAGCAGAAGGCCTGCAGAGATTTTGCCCACCTTCTGTAAATGCTAACCTTTTGGTGTCTTACAGATTTGGAAAGGTATCTGAAAGGATGGTAAAACTATCACTAAGTGTTTGAAGTCACTGTACATGGGTAGAAAAGGATACTCCCAAGAGCCATAAGGTTGCTAAGTAAAAATCTTCAGTCCCAGGAGTAGGTTGCCTTCCTATTACTTGTTGGCAGAAGAATCAATCCCCTGATACCCTACAAACCATAAGGTTATTCCCACTGCTGTTGGCTGCACATCAGAGTTGGACAGTAAGATCCTATTTCTAAAGATGACACACACTTTGGCTGCAGGACATGGAGAAATGAGGCTAAGACCAAGATGAAAGTTCACTCCATTTCCACTATAGTATCAGAGTATGCAGACTTCTGGGAAAGAATTGTTGCAAATAGTCCTGCTCAAATATTGATGCTATGTGCTGTACTAACACACCAGGCAAGCTGAACTCACTGGTACAATTGTGGCATGATTGTTATGGATACAAACAACTGGTTTTTAAACTTAGATTTTTGTTTTGTGGGTTTTTTTGTTTTGTTGTTGGTGGGTTTTTTTGGGGGGGGGTTGTTTTTTTGTTTTTTTAAAGACAGGATCTTGCTATGTACCATTAGCCTGGAAATCACATTAGCCATACTTAACGACAGGCTTCATGCCCAGGAGTAGTTTGCAACAAAGCAAGCTCAATGCAATTTTTGTAGATTTTTTGACTCATTGCTTTGTTTGGACATTTTTCATGTCATTGGTCTTTTGTTTGTATAACTTTGTTTCCTGTGTGTGTGTGTTGTGGAGTTTTGAGTGTGTGTGTGCATGTGCGTGTGCACACGTGTGTGTGTGTGTTTCTTTGGGGGTTTTTTGGTTTGAGTTTTGCTCAAAGAAAGAAAGGGGATGGAGTTGGGTCACTGAGGAGGGGGGAGGATCTGGTAGACATTGGAGGAGGGGAAAGCATAGTCAGAATATATTGTATGAGAAAACTTTTTCAACTAAAAGATTGTGTCACATTGCAAAATATGGAGCTTTCAAAAGTGATCTCTAGAGGTAGACTATCATACTGGGTCTGATCTGTAAACAACTTTTAAATAACTCATCTCACATCTTCTACACTTTTATAGCATCTACGTTCTTTTGAAAACCGAAATTCAATGTTTCTCCAGTTTTTATTGTTATATTTATAACATGATAAAATTATAAATGGTAATACAACATTTAGCTATATGTAAAATGAAGCTTTGTTTTTTATTTATTATGCATTCACTCTTTTATTTATTTTATTTATATGGGCAACACCATGTGCATGCCTGATGCCCATGAAAGCCACAAGAGGGTGTTGGCTTTTCCCAGCATACACCATCCACAAATGTGTGTAAGTACTATGTGGATCCTAGGAATTGAGTTCCAGTTCTCTTAGCAGAGTGGCCAGTGCTCTTAACCACTAAGCCATCTCTCCATTGTTTTTTTATGTTTTTTTTTTTTTAAATGTAGTCTGAGAAGTACTAGCCAAAATGGTTAACAAGTATACACCTGCATTTGAAGCTCACTTAGCACCGAGCTCTGGCTATAGTATAAACCCCTGACTCCTTTCCAGCTCTGTCAATACATACAGTTCAAATCTCTGTAAACCTCTATTTCCTTGCATATAATGGAAAGATAATGATGGAACCCATTTCATATTAGTATGAAAATTAAATGACATGCAAAATGCAAACACATAATAGCTACCTATAATTTTAAGAGCACGATATAGCAGCATATAACAATAGCATGTGAGAATGGCGGAATATCAATGAGGGCAGACAACCTTGGTGCAAGAAAATATTTTTTTCTCTGATAGTATATAGAGCAACTAGCACATGTTGTCGAATGTACTTTTCCCCATTTTCATTAAAATTTCTTCCAATCCCATACCTTCTTCCTGCCTTTACTAGGCTGTAAGAGCATAAAAACATCTCTCCCAAACATTCATTATTAATGTTAGTGTTAGGAATGGTATAGTAGAGACTCAGAAATCGGTATTAAGGAAGTATGGTCATCATGTATTCTGAAACATTAAGTGTTTCTATTTAAGAAAGAATATTTACTCACCCTTTTTAAATTTATGTACAGGAAGTTTTTTAAGTTGATCTTTACGAAGTCTGTTTCTTCTGTTTCTATGTCTGTCCTGAACAAATTTTGTAATCTAAAGATAAAAAGAAAGAAAAAAGACATGTCAGATATTAAATATACAAATAAAAATTAACACTGAAATAAAGATAATCTTCTTTTAGGTTTCTGGATAGCTGCTATAAAACCAATTTAATATATTTTAATCCTAATGATAATATTATTAATTAAACCATTAAGTTCAAAGTGATTGTTGAGAATGGTTTTCGCTATCCTGGGTTTTTTTGTTATTCCAGATGAATTTGAGAATTGCTCTTTCTAACTCTATGAAGAATTGAGTTGGAATTTTAATGGAGATTACATTGAATCCGTAGATTGCTTTTAGTAAGATGGCCATTTTTACTATGTTAACCCTGCTGATCCATGAGCATGGGAGAGCTTTCCATCTTCTGAGGCCTTCTTCCATTTCTTTCTTCAGGGACTTGAAGTTCTCTCAAACAGATCTTCCATGTGTTTGGTTACAGCCACACCAAGATATTTTATATTATTTGGGACAAAGTGATTTGTTAATTTATATATTATAATTTGAATCTCTTATTAAATAAATTTTAACTTCTTAAAATTACTATATTTACTTATTTATGTATCTGCTCTGTATGTATATGTGCATACACACATGTGCCACGGTGACCATGTGGAAGACAGAGGATAACTTGGAGAAATGTGTTCTCCCTTTCTACCATCTGAGTCCCAGGAATCAAACTCAGGTCACAAGGCTTGGCACAAGCCTTACTCTATAAACCATTTTGCCAGCCCAGACTTTACCCTTCATTTACTGATATAAATTATAAATGACATTATAAATAGTCTATAACTGGTGTTTGCAAAAATACAAATAGTAGACTATAGATTATAAATACGTTAATTGGTCAAAAAATTGGGAATTGGGAGCTAGAAAGATGAGTCAGTGGTTAAGAGAGAGCATTTCCAACTCTTGCAGAGGATCCAGGTTCAGTTCCCAGCACCCACATCAAGCCTTATAGCCACCTGTGACTCCAGTTCCAGAGGATCCAGAGCCCTCTTCTGGTGTCCATGGGCACCAGCCAAACACGTATAGAATACAACTCAGAAATAAAAAGAATAAGCAATCAGTATACTCAATAGTTTACATAGACCTCAAAACGTATGCTGAAAGATGACACAAAAGATCTTAACATAAACCTCAAAACATATGCTGAGAGATGACACAAAAGATCACACAGTTGTGAATTCCATTAGTAAAGCAAACTGTCATGAATAAAATCAGGTTTGTGGTTATCTAGGAATGCAAGTCAAAGGAGACATCAAAGAGAAATAGGGATTACTAAGGAACAGAAAAAATTTTGCAGTGATGGACATCTCATCTTGATTGTAATAGTGATATTAGTATACCTGTGTGAATTTAAACATATATATGTAATTATATGTGCTAAAATTTACTACTATGCACAACTTAAATATGTAGTTTGTTTTATGTCAACCATACCTTATAAATATTTTTAGATGTTTTAAATAACCATTAAAACATTAAAAAAATAACAGTTTTATGGAGGCTAGGAATAACTCAGGAGTAGAATGGTTGACTTGTTTATACAAGGTTCTTTCAAAACGAATCCAGCAATATAAGCTTTTAAACTGAAAGAAAAAATTATGGAATCCAAATTTACATAAAGGAAGGCTGGAAATGTACAGATATTAATCCAAATACATATGGCTATAATAGATGTAAATGGAATAAGTTCGTCAATTTTTAAGGAAGTGTATAATAGGAAAAAAATCCAATTCCATGCTATTTACAAGATACTGTTAAAGCTGAAAGATATCATAAGTTCTATTAAAAGGGAGTAGAGGGGAGATACATGTGAACATATTGAAAGTAAAACCCATGTACTCAATAAAAATAATAAAAAGAATATTTAGCAAGAATATGCTAAAAACTATGGGAGCAATATATGAATTCAAAACCTTAGGGATTTATATCTAAATCAAACACAGTTTAAATACATTGAAGTAGTAGATCTGCACCAGCTCTCACTGTGTCACAGACAAGCACTTGAAGCATCATAGCCCATCCAAGTGAGGATGTGCTCTCAGAATAGACAGACATCCAGCAGCCTGCAAGACGCAGTACTGAAAGATAAAAAAAAAACACACTGTGCTTTGAGGGTTCAGAATATTTTAAACTTAAAAACACAGTATTCAAATTAACCTCTTATGCTAAATTTGGCTACCAGAAAATTAAAAATAATAGTGTCCTAGTGCTTATCATTGTTTTAGAAAACCTAAGAATGCAAAACAACAAGCAACTATAGTCAATGCTGCACAAGTTTGTGAATATACTAAAACCATTAAATTGTGTATTTTAATTATGTCAATTTTATGCTATGGGAATTATATTTTTTAAGCTAGACAAATCGACAAACTTAAATGAACAACATGTAGCTGCATTCTCCACATATGTGAACAGCATTTATAAAACGTGAATACAAAAGGATGTCACAGAGCAGCTGTAAAGATTACCTAAGAATCCATAACAGGCCAGGCAGTGGTGGTGCACGCCTTTAATCCCAGCACTTGGGAGGCAGAGGCAGGCAGATTTCTGAGTTTGAGGCCAGCCTGGTCTACAGAGTGAGTTCCAGGACAGTCAGGGCTACACAGAGAAACCCTGTCTCGAAAAACTCAAAAAAAAAAAAATCCATAACAGGTTTTCTGACCACAGTACAACTGATTTAGAAATATATATAAAAAGATATGTATCAGGAATTTTAAGATTTTAGTAAAGAGTAATCCATCAGTCACAAAACAACTCCCAGTGGGTAACAGGTTTCTAGTGAAGCCTCTTTACCACCTAGAATCTCAGCAACCCAGAAAAGACCATGAATTAAGAAGGAAGGTGAAACTCTAACTCACTGGAGAAAGAGCAAGCTTTTCACTGAAGCATAGCATTAGACAACCTGATGCACTCAAATATCTGAAAGCAGCTTTGAGATGCTGTGGACTGAACACCAGCCACAACTGATGGTAGGCTGAAGTGTAGGCAAGTATGCCTATTTGTTCCTGCAAATGTACTACAAGGATATTATTGTTCTCTCTTAGGACAGAAGTGGCAAAAGAACAGAAGAAGGCTAGAACGGAAGGAAAAGAAACAAAACAAATGTCTTAGAATGATGCTATAAACTTTAAGTAAATTGTATAGCCTAGTTTCGATGGATTTATCTACAACACTCCATCACCTATGTCTTGGAGAACATTGCAGAAGAGAGGGCAGAAAGATATTTAAGAGTTAAAGAATTAGGACGTTTTCTCTGAGGTTGTGTCTCCTAGTAATACCAGAAGGTACATCCATAAAGTCTCACCAAGACAACTGCCCAAATGTGAAATGAACAAAGGTAACTACAATAAATATACCAAACTAGAAGACCAAAAGCCCATGGCTACACAAAGAATTACATGCAACTGAAGAAAGCTGGGAATGGGAAAGGTGGTCCTCCCTAGGGAAGAGCACACTGATTGGTGTCTAATCAATTGGTCTAATACTAAATGGTCACCCCTAAAACATACATAAAAGAAGCACTATATGGACTGAACAGGTTATATTTAGGAATATGTATGTGTATGTATGCATGTATATATTGTATATATGCACAGTCATATGGATGAATAACAATTTAAAAAAAGAGGACATGAATTTGAAGTAGGGAAGGATATATAGGAAAGTTTGGAGGGAGGAAAGAGAAGGGAGAAATTAATCAAATTATAATCTCAAAAATAAAAAATATAAAATAAATACACACCTTTAAAAAAAAAAAGACTTCATCTAAATCCCCTAAGGGACAGCACTGTAAATAAGAGCAATAAAAGCTCATTTAAGGAAAAAAAAAAAAAGGAACTTTTAGGCAGGTGTGGTGGTACATGCCTTTAATCCCAGCATTTGGGGAGGTAAAGGCAGGTAGATCTCTCTGAGTTCAATGCCAGCTTGGTCTACAAAGTGAGTTCCAGGACAACTGAGTCTGTTACATAGAGAAACCCTGTCTCAACAACAAACAAAAAAGAAAAGAAAAGAAAAGAAAAGAAAAGAAAAGAAAAGAAAAGAAAAGAAAAGGAAAGAAAAAGAAAGAGTTTGTACTGAGAATATATAGATCCCAGAGCAGTGTGAGCCTGGCCTATTATGGATGCAGAATGAAAGTCTACTTCTTGGAAAGACAAATCAAATAAACATCTAACAACAATGCAAGGCACAGATGGCCAAGGATAAAGAGAACTCACCCCACAGAAGACAGAAATTCTCTTAAAACTGTTAGTGAATTACATGAATAACAGAAGCCACTGTCTTACTATGCTGAAAATAACTTAAATAATATCATTTAGTAAGAAGTTGAAGCCGCCAAGGAAAAATGGAGGACTTTAAGCTGCCTGCACATGACTGGTTAAGGAGACATCAGGAGAAGAAAGAGGAGACTGACTCCAGAGGAAGAAAGAAGTCAGCCTCAGAAACTCGGAATGGCAGAGAGGGAACCAGTGAGACAATGGGAAGGAAAAGATGGGTAAGACTAAGAAAAGGTTAAGCTGCACCAAACACCTGCAGCCATGGCCAACAGGGGGTATGGGAGTGGTGATCTGAGAAGACACAGCTAATAACTAAGTTGAGTGACTCTGGGGAGAGGAGACTTGTCCTAAGGGACAAGCTTACAGCCCTCACCACCTCTGGTGCCATCTCTGGCTTAGGTAAGAATATCACCTCTGGCAACCAGTGAGGTAATAGAGAGGAACCCCATTTTAGCACCATATGAGTAGGGGGTGAGATCTTGACAATGAATTTATATTTAAAACTGAGCTGGACTGAGAGGCTTGAGAATAGACAACCACAAGCCAGAGAACTATCATTTCACAAGGCTCAGCCCTGGGACAAGAGACAGCCCTGGGACACTTAAAAATGGAAGGACAGATGCTGACAAGCTGACACTGCAGGCTACAGGAGGGTTGGCTCAGGGGGTTAAGTGAATAAGCTCACCTTTGGTGGCTGGAGCGAGTGAATCAATGGAAATAACCGCACGGTCTGATAGCTCTGAGCGTGGGCTCCAACTCTGCACTCACCTTTCTGCTAGTCATTACCACAGAACCCAAGAACTCAGAAGTGCATCCCCCAGCATGGGGAGTAGTACATAAATCTTGAACATAAGATCACAGGTCTTTCCTCTGTACACACCTCAAAGCTGTAGCTGCTGCTTATGCATCTGACACATTTGAGAGATGTCCCCTGCTAGAGCATTAGCCATCCTCTTGAATATAACCTTGGGAGTCTCAAAGAGTGAGAAAATTCACCAAGCCCAGACTGCTAAGCTAACTATGACCAGCAGAGGTCTATGGTACACAAAGTTTTATTAGTGGAGATATTTTTGGTGGACCATTCAGATTCCCACAGGCTAGGAAAGAGGAGGAGGACAGTCAAGATACTGCAGGGAGAGAGACAGATCAGACTCAGAGCTGCAGAAAAGATTTTCCAAAATGTAGGCAGAAAGGGAAAGTGGCCCACGGAAGGGCAGCCCGAAAGCATCTTGGGCAGCAAGGCCAATGGACTCCACATAAGGTAACCAGGTAACCCGGCAACTAAGCTGAGGCAGGGAAGATTCAGAATTGTTGAGCTAGGAGTAAAAGTATGGGCATATTAGCAGTGGGAGACTTTGAAGAGGCCGGCCACTGAGCCAGTAAGACAAGTTAAAATGAGCTAGTGTGTGTGTCTTTCTTCCACCAAGAGAGCCCAGGCAGGTGGCTGACAGCACAGCCCACCCAGGAACATTAAAGTGGGATAGTAAAACTATATACTACGTATGGCATGCAACAACACAAGCTCAACACCAGCAGAAATCACATAAAAGACGAGAGGCTACAAGTTCATACCTCGTGCAAACAAAACTAGTAAGGACTCCAGTACTTCATTCCCTGCTGGCCCTCTATGCTCCCTATTTTTATTTGGTTTTTTTCTCTGTATGTGTATATACACATTTATGTGTATGCCAGTGTGTGTCGAGGTGCATGTGTATGAATGTATGTGGAGGCCAGAGACAGAAACAAGATCTATCTTATTGTTTTGGGGCTTTTATGGTTTTTGTGGGGTTTTGTGGGGTTTTTTGTTGTTGTTGTTGCTGGTGTTTGTTTTTTGTTTGGTTTGGGATTTTCGTTTGTTTGTTTGTTTGTTTGAGTCAGAGTCTCACACTGAAACTGAAACTCATGCACACGGCCAGATGGGCCTCAGAGATGATCTCATGCTCACCCTCAAGCCCAGCCCACCCCAGTGCTGGGATCACAGGCAGGAGCTGCTGCTGTCTGTGCTGGAGATGAAGCCTGGTCATTGTGCTGGTCCTAAGGGCTCTGCTGACTGAGCCATCACTCTAGCTTGGTTTTATTTTTATTTTTTCCTTTTCACATCAATTTTAGCAGCAAATTTTGATTTTTTAAAATAAAATTGCCATTCATACATTCTTCTAGTTTTATGCTTTTTCAGTTAGATAATGATTTTCTTTTCTGTTTTGCCTTTCCCACTGTGTTTCCCTCTATCCCACTTGCTATACTTTTAATTATTTTCTTTTTTTTAAACTTGCACATATCTGTTGTTTTGTTTAGTGTGTGTTTGTTTCACCATCCATGCTACAGTGTTTACGTAGAAGTCAGACACGCAGAAGTTGGTTCTCTCTTTTTACTCTGTGGGTCCCAGGGATCAAGCTCAGATTGCCAGGTGCTGCAACAAGCACCCTTACTTCTGTGCCGCCGTGCCCACCGAGGCTTTTATAATTGATCTTTTATCTAACTTTTATTTTCAACTCTGTCTTGATTGTGAAATCTGCACTCTTGAGTTGTATGCAATCACATGCTCTCTTCAGTTCCCTTCTATTACGTTAGTTTTCCAACTGTCTTTTCCTTTTGTCTTTAAATCTTGCTTCTCCTCTATTTTTCCTTTTCCCAGTCTTCTTCATTCCATCCATTTATCATTTTTATAATTATTTAAAAACAATTCTTCACATCACATTCAGAATTAGTCTTATCATTACAGTGTTATGATCATTGGTGATTAAGTAGACTAGACCTAATCAATCTATTTTAGTATATTTCTATATCCTATAAGGTTTGATGCTGTTTGCTTTCTACACTGAGTAGCAGTAGGAAAATATCCCTAAATAAAACTAGATATCTAAGCATACAAATGTATAACATATACACAAAGAATATTGAGGTATCATGAGTCCATTAAAATATTCTGACTTTTCAGCCCCTGAATGAAAAGGTAGTTAAAATGCTGAAAGAAAATTCTGAAAGTTTAGTATTAGAAATGATTAGTGACCTGAAATATAACATAAACATGCAGATTAATCATTTCAGAACCTGGAGAGGAAATCAGCAAGAGAAGGAAAAACAGAAAGTGGATGCTTCAATCCTACTTAGAAGAGGGGAACAAAATAATCATGGGAGATAGAAAAAGGGAGGGACCTGGGAGGGAGAGAGGAGAGGGAGAGAAAAAGGGGAACAGGATCAAGTATGGGAAGAGACAGCAGAGTACAGAGAGTTAGGAAATTGAATAGAAATATGTAGCAGTGGGGGTATGTGGAACTGGAGTAACCACTAGAGAGTCCCAGATGCCAGAGAAGCAAGATGTTCCCAGGACCCAACAGGGATTACATTACCCAAAACATCCAACAAAGGGGAGATAGAACCTGTAGAGACCAAATCCAGTGGCTAGGCACAGCCCCCAGTTGAGGGATGAGGCCACCCACCCACCTTAAAATTTTTAACCCAGTATTGTTCCTATCTAAAGGAAACGCAGAGACAAAATATGGAGCAGAGACTGAAGGAAAGGCCACCCAAAGACTGCCCCACCTAGGGATCCATCCCATCTGCAGACACCAAACCCCCAACTATTGCTAATTCCCAGAAGTGCTTGCTGACAGGAGCCTGGTATAGCTGTCCCCTTAGAGGCTCTGCCAGAGCCTGACTAATACAGATGCGGATACTCACAGCCAACCATCAGACTGAGCCCAGGAAGAGTAAGGGGGAGGACTGAAGGAGCTGAAGAGGCTTGTAACTCCATAGAGCTCCCAGGAACTAAACCACCAACCAGAGTAAGAGGATGCTAGAGGAGTGAGGTGGGAATGCGGGGGTAAAGGGGGAGACACCCTCATAAAGGCAAAGGGGAGGGAGGATGGGATGGGGATGTGTGTGGAGGGGAAACTGGTAAGGGAGAAAACATTTGAAATGTAAGTAAATAGAATAACCAATAAAATATGGATAAAATCATAATATTATAAACAAGGTCAGAAAAGAAATCTAGATTTAAGAAACTACATAGAAATATTTGAAATTTTCAAGAAAGAAAGAGAACACACAGTAGAAAGCACCAATAGTATACTTGAGCAACCAGAAGAGAGGATGTAAGGGACGAGGACACAGCTGAACAAATGGTACACTGAAACATCATAAGGATAAATAGATGGACACGGCCATATCCAAGACTGCTGGGATACACTCAAGAAACCAGCCTGAGTCCATAGGATAGGAGCTGAGACAAGAACTAAAGTCTCAGGGAATGTACATGTCACACACACACACACACGCACAAGCACACGCACACACACACACACTGAAAATAAAGCACTTAAAGAAACTGTGGATTAATATTATGAAAAATGGTGACCTCACTAAAAGCAGTCTACAGACTCAATGCAATCTTATCAAAATTCTAAGACCATTCTTATTCACAAAAAAAGAAAAATATAGACTTAAAATTCATATGGAAACACAAAACAGAAAGCCAAAGAAACCCTGAACAAAATAAATAATGCTGGAGGCATTTTATTATTATCATACCTGATATGAAGTTATACTACAAAGCTATAGCAATAAAAACAACATGGTACTGGTTCAAACCCAGCTTAATAGCTGAGCGGAGTAGAGGACAAAATATAAACCCACACAACCACCACCACATGAATTTTGACAAATGTTTTAAAAACAATACTGGAGAAAAGATGCCTCTTTAACAAACAGTGCAAGAAATATTGGCTATCCACATACAGAAGAACGAAACCAGATCTCTCATTTCATTCTGCACAAAAATCAGCTAAATGGACCAAAGATTTCAACATACAACTTGAAACTCTGAAGCTGTTAAAAGAAAAGGTAGGGGGGGCTGAAGAGATGGCTCAGTGGTTAAGAGCACTGACTGCTCTTCCAGAGGTCCTGAGTTCAAATCCCAGCAACCACATGGTGGCTCACAACCATCTGTAATGAGATTTGATGCCCTCTTCTGGTGTGTCTGAAGACAGCGACAGTGTACTCATAAATAAAATAAATAAATCTTTAAAAAAAAAAAAAAAAAAGAAAAGGTAGGGCTGGGTAGATAGCTTAGTCCAATGTTCTCAACCTCCCTAATGCTGTGACCTTTTAATACAATCCCTCATGTTGTGTTGACCTGCCAACCATAAAATCATTTCATTGCTACTGTTATGAATCATTATGTATATATCTGATATGCAACCCCCAAAGGGGTCATGACTCACAGGTTGAGAACTGCTGGCTTAGTCGGTAAAATACAAGCACAAATGCCTGAGTTTGATCCCCAGAGCCCATATAAAATAACCTGGTTGTGATGGCACACTCATAATCTCAGTACTGGTGAGCCAGAGTCAATAGAGTAATGGGGCTCACATGGCTCTCGGCCTTGCCTACCAGGTGAATCCTAAGCTAGTTAAGGGACCCCCAAATTAATCCCCCAAAACAACAACAAAAACAAAAAACCAAACCAAAACAACAACAAAACCTAAAAGCTTTTCTTCTGGTATACCACTGATGATCCCACTGTCATCATGGGCTACAGGGGTATCCCTGATGCTAAGATCCACATCTTTGACTTGGGATGGAAGAAGGCAAAAGTTGAATTCCCACTTTGTGGGCACATGGTGTCAGATGAATATGAACAGCTCTCTTCTGAAGCACTGGAGGTTGCCAGTATCAGTAGAAACAAATACATGGGTAAGAAGGTAGCAAGAATGGCTTTCATATCCCTGAGGCTCATCTTAGTCATGTCATTCAAACCAACAGGATGTTGTTCTGTGCTGGGGCTCGCAGGCTCCAGACAGGTATGTGTGGTACCTTCTGGAACCCACAGGGCACAGTGACCAGGGTTCATACTGGCCAGGGTATCATTACTTGCACCAAGCTGCAGAATAAGGAACATGTGATTGAGGCTCAAGTTCCCTGGTCACCAGAAGATCCACATCTCAAAGAAGTGAGGCTTCCCCAGGTTTAATACAGATGAATTTGAAGACATGGTTACTGAGAAGTGGCTCATTCCTGATGGCTCTGGGGTCAAATATATCCCCATCATGGTCCCCTGAACAAGTGGAGAGCCCTGCATTCCTGAGGACTACCACAGTCCTCTCCTGTACCTTACCAAATCATGTTCAGTCTGGAAAAAAAAAAAGAAATGAAAAAAATGGTACTTGCAGAAGGCTATGTAAGACTATCCTCTGGCCTCCACATGCATGCACACAGTGACACACATACAGAGTACACACATAGGGCAGGGAGGCAAAACACTTCAAGACTCCAGCTAAGGCAAGGAGTTTCTCAATGGTACTTAAGCCACTCAAGAAATAACGTCAAAACAACTGACAAATAGAATCCCATGAAATCAAAAGGCTTGTATACAGAAAACAGCTACTTCTGTGAAAAAAAATAGCCTAGCCTACACAATGATAGAAACATCTTTCCTAGCTGTATGTATGACAGAGAATGTATATCTAGATTATTAAAAGTTCAAAATCTATACAAAAAAATCAAACAACCCAATCAATAAATGGGCTAAAAACAAAAAAAATGAAAAGACAGTTCTCAAAGAAGTAAACACAAATGGCTAATAACATTTTAAAATGTTCAACTTCACAAACCATCAGAGAAATTCAAGTCAACTATATTGGGATCCCACCTTGCCACAGTTAGAATGTCAGTCATTAAGAAACCAATAATCACAAACACTGGCAAGGATATGTGCAAATGTGAGGTCTTATGCTAGTGGGAATGTAAACTATTCTAGCCATTATGGAAATGAATATGGAGGTTTCCAAAAAGAGCCTAACACTTATCTTCCATATGATCCATGTATAGCAGTCCTGAGAATTTACTCAGAAGACTTTTAGGTTGACATGCCATCAAGAAACACATACATCAATGTTAAATGCAGCAGTATTTATAGTAGCTAAAATATGAAACCAATGTAGGTATCTAACAACTGAGAAATGGATAAGGAAAATGTAACACACACACATATGCACATGCACATACACACGTACACCTTTTTTAGCCAACAAAAGTTACACCATTTTCATGAAATTATGCAACTGGACATGATTATATCAAACAAAGTAAGCTAACAGACAAATACATGTCATTTCTGGTTCCTAGATTTTATATAGCTATACAAAATCATGAATATATACATATACACAAGACTTGAAAGTAAAGGAGTCTAAGGACCAATGCAGAGGAAGAGGCATGAGAAAAGAGTGAAGGTGTTAGAAAGAAGAGTAGGTTCAACAAACAATATATTCATGCATAAAGATATTAAAATACTTTTAAAATTTGAATAGAGGTGCCCTCCATTGTGAAAAAAAAAGCCATTCTCAGAAGCCATATGATTATATGCAAATCCCAGAGCCAATATGAGCTACCATCCTATGAGTCATTAGCTGGGTATCCCTGAGCCTCCAAACTAATACAGGATGTTTCCACTGCTGCTGGCTGGCTATCACGGACACATGGTTAGTAAGACCTTATTACTGAGGTGTCCATACACTCTGGTTATACATATTACATAGAGAAATTAAGCCAAAACTGAGGTGGACACTTCCTACCTGCTTAATAGAGGTGCTATGCAGGCTGCTGAGGGAGAATTGTCATCAACAGTCTATTAAGCAAGCTATACTTAGTACACCTTGCATACTATACTATACTATACTATACTATACTATACTATACTATACTAT